>NC_138775.1:47305047-48505047 GCF_965119305.1 Pelophylax lessonae
ATCTTTTTTTTTCCATTTTGGCAAAATCATGGATTCATTAAAAAAATATCTTTGTTTGTCCCGTGGCTTGCAGGAAAAACATTTTGCCTTGATTCCACCATCAACACAGACAGGGGAAACCCTCCTGCGGAGCCATTGTGTTCTCCTGGTGCTGCCCCTGCCAGGAAAACACAGTGATTATTGCTAGTGGCTACAAGAGATGCTAGCGATAAGTGTGTGTAAAATCTGACAGACTGGTTGTACGTTGTCCTCCAGGTGATCGACCAATCAACTTGGGTACCTTCAGCCTGGCCATACACAGTTTAAATCTGCATCTCAAATGAAGCAATCCCATTTACATATAACACTCCATAAAGGAGAATTGAGGGGCTTATCAGGTCTGCGTCAAAAATTAACAGCCACACCCAATCAGACAGCTCGTGTTAAAAGGGACCTGAAAAGCAATCTGCATGGCTTGCTTTTCCAAGCATTGGCTAGTTTAGTGAGCCTGGACTAATAACAGTCACTGTAATGCTACCCATACTGCTGTCCTTTTAACATGGTGACAAAAGTTGATACCTATGCTACATGTGTGTAAAGTTACTTGCACCCTGCTAAATGGACAGCAATAAGGTTGTAAATACAGTGACTGCCTGTCCCCCCTGATGGCGGCCCTGGGTGTGTCATGAAAGGCCAATTGAGAAAATGGCTATATCATGTAGAGGAAATCACCAGTGTGGGGCAACCTATGTCATGGAGGTAGATTTGGACATCGATGTATATGTATCACCAGAAATGGAATTCTTTGTTCTACAATATCTCAAAGACGACCTAGCATGTTATTTGAAGACTGTACTATTTTGGACATACTTGGACTCAAACATACACTGCTCTTTCCACAGCTCCTCCTCCTCTGGGGGTATGATAAAGTTTATACGCATCTTCACCAAAAGCACAAGATGATGTGTCGTCTCCGGATGAGGCTGCAGCGGAGATTTCAGTTCCAGGCTGATATAGTGGATCTGCAGCGGGCCTGGAGTGATGCCAAAAGGCGCTCACCCAGGCTCCTGCTAAAGGCTGTGGAGCAAATCTCCGGTAAGTAAAAATATACATTACATGTGACCAGATAGGTTACAATTTTTTGGGTAGGTGGACATGTGTTTAGCTATGCAACAACACTAATACCAACACCCCCCCCCCCCTCCCTCTCGCTCCTACCTTTCCTACCTCCATCAAGTGTCTCTTCACAACCTTTAATACTACTATGTACATTCGTATTTTTTATGTTTTTTTTTTTCTTCTGCTTCTAGCCAAAGCGGACGGACGGCACCCTCTTGTGCTTTTGGTGAAGAAGGGGAGGAGGAGGACGGCCACACTCCAATATGCAGTCAGAGGCAGCGAGCCATTTGAGCAGCTGAAAATTGTGGATCGTAAGTAGAAAATAAAAATGTTAGAAATTTCTAATCTCTAATCACATTTTACAGAGCCCCCTTTACATCGGAGTCTCCAGACTTACTACACTGTAAGAGGGAAGTGTGAAGACTCTGATATAAGGAGAGTTTGGGAACCATTATTTGAGGGGGGAAGCTGGGGACTCTGGTGTAAAAGGGAACTCTGTGTTCCCCAAAGCTCCCCCATACATCTGAGCTTACAGAGACCCTCTTACACTTCCCTTCCTCAGTCCACCACAGTCAAGGGCACAACAAGTCCCACTGCAGAAGGCTACCTGCTTGGACTTGTAATCCTCTCTGTAGGGGAATGAGGAAATACTGCCTGCTATGCTAAGACTTGTAGTGCCCTCTGTTAGGGACTAAGGATTCCTCAGTCCTCAACATTCTAGGGCACTATAAGTCTCAGCATAGTGGGCTGTCATACCTCAGTCCCTCACAGCTCGGGTCAAAAACAACACAGTTAAACATCTAAAGGACAACTCCAAACAAAACTACCAATAATGGACAGAGTCCATATGCTCTATAATGTCAAAGACCCGCTACCACTCACCTTCCACCTCTGGTGCTGTCATTGTGTAGGGCAAAGGGCTCCATCTACACCATGTTTGGCTTTCATGTCAGATAGGCAGGACTTGCTCAGCTCCACTCTCTTCCTTGGCAATTGACTCTGGCGTCATTGTGGATCTTTCCTCCTCTAGAAAACCCCCAGGGGCCCTCTCCTTGTCCCCCAGCCACCCAGGGCCTTCTTCTCCTCCTCCTCCACCAACCATTTTCAGACTCTTCCAACTTCCCTGGGGCTACTCAACCACTTTGCATAGTGGACACAACAAATCTATGACCAGCCTGCAAAATATCAAGTCTGGGCCTGGTTACCTGTATGTTCCGGGTCCAGGGCGGAGCTCTCCTCCCAGAGCAACAACTGATGATAGCAGAGTGAGTTGACCGGCCAGTCACTTCCTACTGGTGCAGGTACACACCTACCGATTCCTCCACATCTTAGGATAACATGATCAGACGGCCAATCCCCAGGCAGAGAAGGAGGAGTAAGTGTCAGCGGACAACAGACACCTGGCAGACGCAGTGAAGGGACTGCAGCACACTGCTGCAACTTTTTGATCCGAGGATTGAAAGCAATCTTTTACTTGGGAGATTTCCCTGACTGCGCCCTTCGAAATGTTGGTGCTCCGCCACTGGCCGCAAGGCCCCTGTAGGTGCGAGGCCTTAGGCGCCCGCTTAATTTGCATGGTGCCCTCCTGTTTTAAAACATGGTCAATGCATCTCATTGGTGTAAGTGCACTTCTATGTTCTGAATTGTAGGGGCATTGAGTATGGTGCTAGCATGATGAGAGGTTACTGCCTATTTGTGTCCATAAATAATATATAATGTTTTTCTTTTATTTTAGAAACCAGTGATCAGGATGTTGCGGCTCAGCCTTCTCAGGCCCCCTGTAAGTAATGTGGATGTGCTGGTGTGTTGTGTATTAGGTCGAACTTGGAGGAATGATTGTTTGTTTTGTTTTCTTTTGTGGTTGATGTAACTTCAGCAAGAGAGGAGCCTCAGGCAGGGCCGAGTCGCCTGGATCCGGGCCAGGAACAAACTGTTGGCCAAGAAGAGGCCAATTGGTCCGACTCGGATGAGGACCTGGGCTCTCCTCAAAGGGGAAGTAAGTATTCTACATGTGTTTGTGTGTTCAATGTGTCCTGGTAAATATAAGGGCTGTAATATATATATTTTGACATTGGGGTTTTGTAGCAGCTGACATTGAGGATGTTTGTTGTGGAGGACTGGGGAAGAGGGGCCACTGCTTACCCAGTCCACTGTAACTACTACCTTCAATGTTTCCAGACTACTTTCTGTGTGCCTTTATCAAATAGCTTTTGTTCAAGGATTGTATTTGTGTCTTTGTGTTTCTAGGAGATACAACGCCATCCCCCCATGAAGGGACACCATCCCCCCATGTAGGGTCTCCCCCATCCTCCCCCACTCCAGGCTCCCCTGAACTAGTCTGTAAGTACCTAAAATTAGATTCTCACATGAATTGTGTGTGCTAGGATGATGTGTATCTAGGATAATCTAAGTTGGAGTCAAAGCAAGTGTAGTTTTGCTATATGTGACAGGAAGGTTGGTCATGAAACACTCTTGCTTAACCTTCATGTTTGAAAGGTGGTTTTGGGGAGCTTTACAGGACATGTTATCTTTTGTAAGTTATCTCAAGCCACCCTATTCTAAATTGGTGTTAGTTTCTCTACATTGGAAATGGTGTGCTTTGTACTTGTAAATTTTTAGGGGACATTGTAATTTAATCATGTCCTGATTTAGTCAACACTGAAAATGTGTGTTTGTCAATCTTTCATAAATACTCTTCCTCGGTAATGTACCACATTCCAGTTCACAATTTGTGTTCTTTTTGTGCAGTTTCTCCAGAGCCAGCCACGCCATCCACTTCAGGGGCCCCAAAAAAACCTGATGATGGTAAGTTGTGTGCTTTTCCAGTAATGTGTCTACTTAGTAAGTGGAGAAATGCTAACTGTGTATGTCCCCGCTCAGGCTTCAAGTTGTTCTAAAGGCAGCGGGTTCTTTATGTGAATGCATTCTATGCATTAGTATTCCAAGTGATAGGTGTGCATATTCCCCCTAAGACTTACTGGGACCATTTTTTACGGTCCAAATTTTTGCACTAATACTTGTCTGGAACAGACTCCCCCTCCTCCTTAACTGAGGTGACAGCATGCCAATATTGCCTCCTGATGCTGTCACTCCTAATCATTGAGACCATTGGAAGGGAGGGGGGCAAGGCTGGCTCACAGCCTAGTGCCTGAACAGGCACAGGGTGCTTGGCTTCATCTCATGTGCCTCCATAGCAAGCTGCCTGCTGTGGGGTCAAACAACAGGAGGGAGGTGCCTAGAGGTGTGTACAGGGGCCATGTAAAAAGGAGGATTGTTATTTCTCTTGTCCCCAAAAACCTAGAGAGTGTAAGTCTAACCTGATTAGTTTTCCGCAGCCCTCCCAAAATGATATGTTTCCAACACTTAGAACAGGCAGGGCTGAGGCACCAAAAACATCAGAAAAACACAATCAGCACAAAAGCAGGGAGTACGTATCCTTAACGCTACAAGCTTCACCCAGAAGAATGACGCTTGCACTGTACAAATCTGCATCACCACCATATCAATGTCTAAATAAAACTTTCAGGGAAATGTGGAGGGGTAATGAGTGGGTGTTAGAGCGTTTTCATGACTGCGTAACCTACAGTTAGCGTGAGTCCATTTGTTGATAAACTTTTTCTTCTCTCTTAACACAGCTGGGATGGCGGAAAGGAGATCAGGGGAGCAGACACATCTGCTCCGTCCAGAACTGGCCCTCAAAATTCCTAAGGGTGAGTCTCTACTATGTGTCAGGTTCAATCTATAGACAGTAAGAGTGAGAGAGAACGCTCCACAGATTCCAATGGTGATAGAGATAAATGTGTGCACATGTATCGTGTTGACCAATTGAACCCAAAACACCTTACATTCTTCAAAATGATTGCTTGTGTTTACATGCAGAAAAGCATTTTACTTAGCTTTGGTGGAACTGCTACTAACATTCCAAGCCATCTTATGTAACCTTTTGAACAATTTGCTGTGAAAGTTTGAGTTTAAGGTTTACAACAGCAATTTAGCATATTTGCTTCAGAGTGTTGATAAAAGCCAACCAATAGACTCCTAAGCATATTTGTTGAGGCACATTAATTACAATCCTTGTTTGGATCATTTTGCCTAAAACTAATTGTCATGTTTTTTTCTACCCAGGGCACACCCACCTCACCTACGAGGTCCTCCTGGATTATATGAGGTGGTGCGGAGACCGAATTCTATATTTGGAACACCTTTGTGGCGTGGATCCAGACCCTAAGGAGCCATTCGTTAGGAATGTCACACCTTTAAAAAGATCCTAGTATTTTTTTTTTGTGGTTTGTTTACTTATGTTGCACGTTGCAACACAAAGAAATGTCACATTTGTAATTGTTGCCCATTATAAACAAAAATCTAACAAAAAAATCAAAAACAGTTTAAAAAAAAACCCTTTTTTTGGGACCCAAAAAAAAAAAAAAAACAAAAAAAGCCTTGTTTTTGGCAACCAAAAAAAATATAAAAATTTATAAAAAACCCTTTTTTTGGGGACCCAAAAAAAAAAAAAAAAAAAAAAAAGCCTTGTTTTTGGCAACCAAAAAAAATATAAAAAATTATAAAAAACCCTTTTTTTGGGGACCCAAAAAAAAAAAAAAAACAAAAAAAGCCTTGTTTTTGGCAACCAAAAAAAATATAAAAAATTATAAAAAACCCTTTTTTTGGGGACCCAAAAAAAAAAAAAACAAAAAAAGCCTTGTTTTTGGCAACCAAAAAAAATATAAAAATTTATAAAAAACCCTTTTTTTGGGGACCCAAAAAAAACAAAAAAACAAAAAAAGCCTTGTTTTTGGCAACCAAAAAAAATATAAAAATTTATAAAAAACCCTTTTTTTGGGGACACAAAAAAAAAAAAAAAACAAAAAAAGCCTTGTTTTTGGCAACCAAAAAAAATATAAAAATTTATAAAAAACCCTTTTTTTGGGGACCCAAAAAAAAAAAAAAAAACAAAAAAAGCCTTGTTTTTGGCAACCAAAAAAAATATAAAAATTTATAAAAAACCCTTTTTTTGGGAACCAAAAAAACCAAAAAAAAAAAAATAAAGCCTTGTTTTTGGCAACCAAAAAAAAAATGTTTACAAAAAAGCCTTGTTGTTTTTATGGCAACGGACAAAACCAAAAATGTTTACAAAAAAGCCTTGTTGTTTTTGGTAACAAACTAAACCAAAAATGTTTACAAAAAAGCCTTGTTGTTTTTATGGCAACGGACAAAACCAAAAATGTTTACAAAAAAGCCTTGTTGTTTTTATGGCAACCGACAAAACCACAAATGTTTACAAATAAGCCTTGTTGTTTTTATGGCAACGGACAAAACCAAAAATGTTTACAAAAAAGCCTTGTTGTTTTTATGGCAACGGACAAAACCACAAATGTTTACAAAAAAGCCTTGTTGTTTTTGGTAACAAACTAAACCAAAAATGTTTACAAAAAAGCCTTGTTGTTTTTATGGCAACGGACAAAACCAAAAATGTTTACAAAAAAGCCTTGTTGTTTTTATGGCAACCGACAAAACCACAAATGTTTACAAATAAGCCTTGTTGTTTTTATGGCAACGGACAAAACCACAAATGTTTACAAAAAAGCCTTGTTGTTTTTATGGCAACGGACAAAACCACAAATGTTTACAAAAAAGCCTTGTTGTTTTTATGGCAACGGACAAAACCAAAAATGTTTACAAAAAAGCCTTGTTGTTTTTGGTAACAAACTAAACCAAAAATGTTTACAAAAAAGCCTTGTTGTTTTTATGGCAACGGACAAAACCAAAAATGTTTACAAAAAAGCCTTGTTGTTTTTATGGCAACCGACAAAACCACAAATGTTTACAAATAAGCCTTGTTGTTTTTATGGCAACGGACAAAACCAAAAATGTTTACAAAAAAGCCTTGTTGTTTTTATGGCAACGGACAAAACCACAAATGTTTACAAAAAAGCCTTGTTGTTTTTGGTAACAAACTAAACCAAAAATGTTTACAAAAAAGCCTTGTTGTTTTTATGGCAACGGACAAAACCAAAAATGTTTACAAAAAAGCCTTGTTGTTTTTATGGCAACCGACAAAACCACAAATGTTTACAAATAAGCCTTGTTGTTTTTATGGCAACGGACAAAACCACAAATGTTTACAAAAAAGCCTTGTTGTTTTTATGGCAACGGACAAAACCACAAATGTTTACAAAAAAGCCTTGTTGTTTTTGGTAACAAACTAAACCAAAAATGTTTACAAAAAAGCCTTGTTGTTTTTATGGCAACGGACAAAACCAAAAATGTTTACAAAAAAGCCTTGTTGTTTTTATGGCAACCGACAAAACCACAAATGTTTACAAATAAGCCTTGTTGTTTTTATGGCAACGGACAAAACCACAAATGTTTACAAAAAAGCCTTGTTGTTTTTATGGCAACGGACAAAACCAAAAATGTTTACAAAAAAGCCTTGTTGTTTTTATGGCAACGGACAAAACCAAAAATGTTTACAAAAAAGCCTTGTTGTTTTTGGTAACAAACTAAACCAAAAATGTTTACAAAAAAGCCTTGTTGTTTTTGGTAACAAACTAAACCAAAAATGTTTACAAAAAAGCCTTGTTGTTTTTATGGCAACGGACAAAACCAAAAATGTTTACAAAAAAGCCTTGTTGTTTTTATGGCAACCGACAAAACCACAAATGTTTACAAATAAGCCTTGTTGTTTTTATGGCAACGGACAAAACCACAAATGTTTACAAAAAAGCCTTGTTGTTTTTATGGCAACGGACAAAACCACAAATGTTTACAAAAAAGCCTTGTTGTTTTTATGGCAACGGACAAAACCAAAAATGTTTACAAAAAAGCCTTGTTGTTTTTATGGCAACCGACAAAACCAAAAATGTTTACAAAAAAGCCTTGTTGTTTTTATGGCAACCGACAAAACCAAAAATGTTTACAAAAAAGCCTTGTTGTTTTTATGGCAACCGACAAAACCAAAAATGTTTACAAAAAAGAATTGTTTTTGTGAAAACCTTCCAAAAAATGATGTCAAAACATAAAAAATGTTTAAAATGTTTATCTAAATTAAATTTAAGTATGTTGCTCTTTGCAACACAAATGTTACATTGGCAATTTAGTTCATTCTATTATATATTGTAATATATTTTTTGTACGCTACAGTTGGTAGACACCCACATGTGTTATTAAAACATTTATTTTATTACCCAAGTTTTCTTTTTGGTGTACACATCGAATGTCTTTTGTGTTGTATTTGTTTACTTGAGTGGTGTGGTCTGTAATTGTTAGTATGTTGGCTTTGGTTTATGTTAGCCTTGAGACTTGTTTTGAAGCTACATTTGAAGGGAGACCTTTTCTTGGGTCGTTATGTGAACATTGAGTTATCTAAATTTACATGAAATCATATGTTTGGAGATCGAGAAGCACGTGTGTATAAATGCCTACATTAACCAGGGCCATTACTTGGCCACCAACACTCCTAAAAAACCAAAGAGCAAACACAAACTAATCATTTTGCATAAAATTTTATTTCATCCCCAAAAAAAGCACTATAAGAAATCATATTGTGCCACCCTCATATTAAAAAAAAAATGGCCCCACAAATTGGCCAATGTAACAATCATTAACAAAACCAAAAAAAAAAAAAAAAAAGAAATTAAGTTGGTGGTGGTGGTGGTGACTGAAGCAGTGTGGTGAGCAATGGAAAGGTTCCTGCCATCAAATGGTGGGCCAATAGTCCCATCTGCTCTGGGGTTAGCCTTAGAGTTCTGGTAAAGTGGCCCATTAGAATCAGATCTTGTGTCTGAGGCTGCTGCTGATGCAGGGTGTTGAACCCTGGAAATGTCCCAGACTGAAGATCTTGTGCCAATAGTCCCATCTGCTCTGTGCTCAGCCTAAGAATTTGGGTAACGTGTGCCATTACCATGAGATGGGATCGTTGCTGCTCCAAGGCTATTTGATGCTGCTGGTGGTGCAAGGGTTGTGAAGATGTGTGGGGAGTGGTGGTTGATTGGTTGTTGTGGTCCACGGTGCGGGGGCAAACGACATGTCGCATTGGTGACAAAAAAGAAGAACGGCCTGGGGAGGAGTGAAGTGATAAAGGTGTGGAGGGAATGTAGTCAGGTGGAAGGGGTACTGTGGAACCAGTGCGCATTGAGGTTGTGCAGGAGGATTGCTCATTGAGGGGTGTGGGAGTCCGAACGGAGTGTGAAGTGCTAGGAGTGGCTACAGGAGGAATTGTCCCATCCCCAGCTGCCTGACAAGTGGCCAACACTGGCATTACCCTCCCACTACCACAACCTGCAGTGGCAGGTGAGTGAGATGTTTGGGAGGGCTCTGCCAATGGGGCATCTTCAGATCCAAACAGGCATTGGCGTGTGGCCAGCACCTGAGTGTCAACACTTTGCCGATCCCGTTGATGCTGGTCTGCTAAACTTACCAAGCTGTTACGCATATCCTGTTGAACCTGTAACATATCCTGGTGAACCTGTACCATTGTTGCTACAGATTCCTGTATGAGCCCGAGCAGACGTACTGCCTCAGTAGATTGCTGAGTACGCCTCCTTAACTCATTTTGGACCTGATACTCATCAAGCAGCCTCTCGGCTACATCCAGCATAGATGGACGAAGTTGGGTAGGTGACAATCCCTCTGCATCTAAGGCTACCTGAAAGCAGAAGAAATAGACCAAATCATTATCAAACATCATGACTAAATATTTCAGATTAGTTTGACAACTTAACACCCCAAGCAGAACGTTGAAAAGTTTGATGTGCTTCTAATGAGTACTTGTTCATTGTAAGATTATCCAAGCTAGCAACACTTCTGATAATGGGTACATATTATATTGGTAGGACTAATATGACAAAGGCAAAAAAGATTCAACATGAAGGTGTTCCCAATTAACCCTGGTGTGGTAGGTTGTTTATGCTTTTGGTAAATCTGTTACTACACCAATGACTTTATACATCTACGTATGTTGTCTAAAATCTTGCCATCAATCGGCTAGAGGACAACCCAACCAAACGATACCCATGAATTTGGACCTGGAAAATCAAAGACGGGCCGGACTTTAAAGATCCTGGATGTTTTTGGAACATTAGTGGCACACCAAATTATAACATAATTCCCTGATGTTCAAGATAGAACTCTTGTTGTGCTGGTGCATCGTCAGAATGTCATAGCACTAATTTAACACACACAATGTAAGCCACATCTAGTCCAAAATCAATGCTACCATTGAAATGTTACATGTGCACCTTGTTCCCTTATATCACATACCACAGCACTGGATGCAGAATCGTCGCCAGCTCCTGATCCAACTCCAGCTGCAACGTCAAGAGGGGCCTGATGTTCTTTTAAAAAAAAAAAAAAAAAAACATGTTTAGTACATAACCTTAGTCAGTAATGATTATGGCCAGATTGCCCTCCTAGCTTCATGAATGAAGCATTGAGGCCAAACATTCAAAAGTGCTTTCCTGGGCTCATAGGACACTTGCTAAACCCTCCCAAAGGTTAAGAAGGCTTGGTCTGCCTACTAATGACGGCACCCATTAATGCTGTCAACTGTGTTTTGCAGGGTAAACATCTAAAAGGCAACACTCTTTCCTAAGAAAAAACATGTGTGTTAATGGGGTTAATAAGATTCAAAAAAACATTATTTGACTAGACATACCAACACCTTCCTCCAGGCCTAGCTGCACTGGGTGTGTTCCCTGCTGCGGATCTTCTGTAAAGGACATAGCAATATGAGCTATCTTGGCCAAAAAAAAACATCTACATTGTTTGGCACAGTATGATATTGGACCTACCAGGAGGAGGGTCAGCACTGATGTCAACACCTGTGAGTCCGTCTGGTTCGCCAAGCTGCATGGGCTGTGGAGGGGCTGAGATCCGTGCTACAGATGAACAAATTGCAGGTTGGGGAAAACAAAAAAAGGACAATTGGAAGGGCAAGTATCACATTCTCTTAATGTCACACATAGGATAGTAGTTAATCTTTTCCAAACAACTCACACAATTGACATCCAAGATAATATCCTACCTCGGTGCAAAGCATCCGAATCTAAGTCCTCTCTGGGAAAGATGGTATCGGGTCCTATGATGTTCAAGAAAGGTAATTGATAATCCCAGAGAGAACTTCGTGCACGTTCATCCAGCCGACCTTGACGGTCATAAAGACCCTCCGCAGCCCATGCAATTAGCTTCTTCCGAACGGACCCACAGATGTCGTTGACCTTCTTCCGCACACTGTCACGGTGGCGAGGTGCTTCACCCAGTGCATTTACAGCATCCCGGATTTCATCCCACAATCTGTTCTTCTCTGTTACTGAGTAAGACGCGGCCCTGGTCCCATGTATCGCCTGATATCTGGCCATATAGGCGTGGACCAGGGCACAGCACTGATTGTGGGTGAAACGGGGAAGCCGGGTTAATGTGGACAAGCTGACTCTGGTGGACGGACCCGCTCCAGGACTACTGTCAGAAGAGCCAGCTTGTCCACTTGGTGTGTTAACACCTCCCCCGGCTTCCTCCTCCGGGATGGGGATGGTGGACTCCCTCATGGATACAGCTGGAGCCTCCCTCACACCAGAGCCAGACGATCTGCCCACCCTGCCCCCCCTGCCCCCCCTGGCCCCCCTGGCCCCCCTGGCCCCCCTGGCCCCCCTGGCCCTTCTCATCCTTCCAGTGGGTGGGGCCATGGGAGCACGAGGTGGGCAGAGAATCTGGCTGTCCAGCAGCAGCAAAGAGCCCCAAACTCCTAAATCTGAAATGACAAAAGAGAAAACAGAAAAAACAGGATTTGCAGATTGCTCTTCATATACAGTATAATTAGTGAACAGTTACAGAACACACTTACCTAATGGCACAAACAGATTTGGTCGTGGTGGTGGTGGTAGTAGTGGGCAAAGAGCAGAAGAGGCTGCAAAGAAAAGGAAAAAAAAAAAACACATAAGAAAACGCATATGGGTACAAATCACACGAGGCCCTCCAAACACTTACCTAATGGCACAAACACGGTGGTGGTGGTGGTGGTGGCAAAAAAAGCAGAAGAGGTTGCAAAGAAATGTACAAAAAAAACACATAAGAAAACGCATAGGGGTACAAATCACACGAGGCCCTCCAAACACTTACCTAATGGCACAAACACAGTGGTGGTGGTGGTGGTGGTGGTGGTGGTGGTGGTGGTGGTGGCAAAGAGCAGAAGAGGCTGCAAAGAAATGTAAAAAAAAAACACATAAGAAAACTCATAGGGGTACAAATCACACGAGGCCCTCCAAACACTTACCTAATGGCACAAACACAGTGGTGGTGGTGGTGGTGGTGGTGGTGGTGGTGGTGGTGGTGGTGGTGGCAAAGAGCAGAAGAGGCTGCAAAGAAATGTAAAAAAAAAACACATAAGAAAACTCATAGGGGTACAAATCACACGAGGCCCTCCAAACACTTACCTAATGGCACAAACACAGTGGTGGTGGTGGTGGTGGTGGTGGTGGTGGTGGTGGTGGTGGTGGTGGCAAAGAGCAGAAGAGGCTGCAAAGAAATGTAAAAAAAAAACACATAAGAAAACTCATAGGGGTACAAATCACACGAGGCCCTCCAAACACTTACCTAATGGCACAAACACAGTGGTGGTGGTGGTGGTGGTGGTGGTGGTGGTGGTGGTGGTGGCAAAGAGCAGAAGAGGCTGCAAAGAAATGTAAAAAAAAAACACATAAGAAAACTCATAGGGGTACAAATCACACGAGGCCCTCCAAACACTTACCTAATGGCACAAACACAGTGGTGGTGGTGGTGGTGGTGGTGGTGGTGGCAAAGAGCAGAAGAGGCTGCAAAGAAATGTAAAAAAAAAACACATAAGAAAACTCATAGGGGTACAAATCACACGAGGCCCTCCAAACACTTACCTAATGGCACAAACACAGTGGTGGTGGTGGTGGTGGTGGTGGTGTTAAAGAGCAGAAGAGGCTGCAAAGAAATGTAAAAAAAAAACACATAAGAAAACGCATAGGGGTACAAATCACACGAGGCCCTCCAAACACTTACCTAATGGCACAAACACAGTGGTGGTGGTGGTGGTGGTGGTGGTGGTGGTGGTGGTGGTGGTGGTGGTGGTGGTGGCAAAGAGCAGAAGAGGCTGCAAAGAAATGTAAAAAAAAAACACATAAGAAAACTCATAGGGGTACAAATCACACGAGGCCCTCCAAACACTTACCTAATGGCACAAACACAGTGGTGGTGGTGGTGGTGGTGGTGGTGGCAAAGAGCAGAAGAGGCTGCAAAGAAATGTAAAAAAAAAACACATAAGAAAACTCATAGGGGTACAAATCACACGAGGCCCTCCAAACACTTACCTAATGGCACAAACACAGTGGTGGTGGTGGTGGTGGTGGTGGTGTTAAAGAGCAGAAGAGGCTGCAAAGAAATGTAAAAAAAAAACACATAAGAAAACGCATAGGGGTACAAATCACACGAGGCCCTCCAAACACTTACCTAATGTCACAAACACAGTGGTGGTGGTGGTGGTGGTGGTGTAATCCTTTATAGGCAAAAGGAGGCTGCAAACATTAAACATACATGAGAAATCGCATGACCTACATACGTGCACATAATAAATTACAGTTATCAGGAAAGCAAAAATGGTGTCTTTGGAAGCTGGGAAGGTAAGGGGGCAGGTTTAGATGCCAAATCTAGACTGCACACCTTTAACAAACATGAGAAAACACATGTCCAAACCACATGCACATGGGGCCAACTGCCAATGATTAAAAGACACTTGAGGGGTTCCCAAGCTATTGTGGGTTGGAGGGGATTCACCATAGACAACTTAAGCACACCCAAGATAAGTACAAATTGTCTCCTTCCTTTTTTTTGGGAGAGAGAGATACAATTGTCTTACCTCCAGATAATGTAGGTTGTGGGTCACAGGGTCTTGCTAGCACATAAGAAACATCGATCTATAACATCCAGCAGCCATATTGGCCATGTGCTCCTTTTATAGCTGGCTCACAGGTGTGATAATTAGCGGCCGTTTCTATATATATCTGCGCATTCGCGAATTTGCGCGTTCAAAATGGAGGACGATATCCCAGACGCATTAGATGGTGCAATGCTGGCATTTATTGGTGCCTTGTTTGAGGAGGCCCTGGCACAGGAGGCAGCAGAAGGTGGGGAAGCTGCAGCAGCAGCAGCAGCAGCACCTTCAGCAGCAGCACCTCCAGTCCGTGTGCCCTTACCTCGCCAGCCACGCATTTTTGCTCCAAGGATCTATTTGGACAAGCTGCGGGATTCTGATGTCAGGAGGAAGTTCCGGCTCGAGCGAGGAACTATTCTACACCTCTACCAGCTCATAGCAGAGAAAATTGACCCGGACACACAGCGCGGCCATGCGGTGCCCGGCATGGCCAGATTGCTGGCCACTTTGTATATTTTAGGGCGTGGCAGCTTCCAAGCCACTTCGGGAAGTATCATGGGCATTAGCCAGCCCACAGTTTCAAGGGTGTTCATGTTGGTCATTAATGCCATAGTGGATATAGTGCCCAATTTTATCCACTGGCCACAGAATGAAAATGAGTGGAATGAAGTCAAGTTGGGTTTCTACCGGCGGGCACACATGCCGCAAATCCTAGGGGCAATCGATGGCACCCACATAGCCATTAGGCCCCCAAGGAGCCACGAAAGTGAATACCGGAACCGCAAGCAGTACCACTCTGTGAACGTCCAATTAGTGTGTGACGCCAAACAGCGCATCATGAGTGTCAACACTGGTCACCCAGGGTCGTGCCATGATTCCAGTATGTTAAGAACAAGTACTCTGTACGAGGTGTTTGAAAGTGGACAAATGCCCGAAGGGTGGCTTATTGGTAAAGTATTTTGTCTTAACAACATAAACTGTAAGATTACATAGACATAGGAATAAGCTACATCGGTGTACACCCTGATTTAAGCAAAGCCTACCTAAAATGGATGTGTTATTAGTTGTCAGGCTGTTCACACACAACCAGATCAGCAGCTTAGCAGCTCACAAAAGAAAGATTTGCAAAGTTGTCTTTGAGTCCAATGAAGGTGGTTAACCAATGTGTAAATGGTGTCCTCTAGCCACCCAAAGAAAACCTACAAATGATTCCAATGGTATTGCCATATCCCCAAAGTACTTTGCATAAGTGAGTCAATATTGGTTTCCTCACTCTAGTTGCAGATATATTCCAGAAGTAAGACCTAGGCTAATGTAATAGGAACAGAATAGGGGCCAAGTTGTAACTTGCAAGAGAAACCCACCACTTTGTGTGTCCTTTTTCCCATTTGTATTAGTGATTTAGGCAGTTAGACAGAGTTGAGATGTTTCATATGATTTTTTGCAAACAGACGAGCAGGTTGTTTAGTAAAATGCCTAATTGTCTCCCATTTTGAGGAGTCATCTAAAGTCACATGATATGAATAACTAATGTATATTTTTCTTATTTTTCAGGGGATGCTGGTTACCCGCAGCTGACGTGGCTGATGGCTCCAATCAGGTACCCCCAGGGCCCAGCAGAGAGGAATTACAACAGGGCCTTGCGGAGAAGCCGGAGTATCATTGAGTTGACCATAGGTCTTCTCAAGTCCCGGTTTCTCTGCTTGGCCCGGCCTGGGGGTGAACTCCTGTACTCTCCTACAAAGGCTTCCAAGATCATCCTGGCGTGCTGCGTGTTGCACAACATGTGCGTTGCCCGGGATGATTCTTGGGAGCTGACGGAGGAGAGGGAGCCAGAGGTCCGTCAGCCGGCGGCCCCCAGGCGGCGGAGCACCGCTGCCGGTATGGCCACCCGGAATACCCTGGTTGCTAGCCACTTTACATGTAAGTACTGTAACCGGTCAAGATAGGGCATGTGTATTAATTAGCTAGTTAGCAGAGGTGCCACTCACAGGGAGACAGAGGGTGATTATCATCTGCCAATGACACTTGCCATTGTAGATAAAGTGTAGTCAACATTGGTAAAATTGTGTTACTTGAGCAAAAACATGCACCTCTAACCATAAACATGTTGGTATTGTGAATAGTGTAAAGGGCTGAGAAGAGCTGGCAGGTGTTTATTTGTGTCTATGCCACCTGTGTAGTTATTGATAACATGAACGGCTGCTTGGTATCTTATGGTGTTGTAATTTTCCAGAACATCAACATCTTGGAATCATGGCACGTACCATGGGAAGCCTGTGGTGATGGGCTGTCTGGCGTCACAGGTGTGTATTCAAATGTTTACATTAATGATTTCTGGTTTGTGTAAGTTGGCATAAAATGTGTTATTTCACTCGTGATGTCGAAATTAAATGAAGTTCAGAATGAAGCAAACAGGCATTAAGATGTGATTTTCATAATGAAATGTCTTATCCTTTGTTTTATTTTTCCAGGAGTGGTACTGCTTGCGGGTGTAGGTGGTAGAAACCCACCTTGATGGACTCCACTCATTTTCTTTTGTGGTCAGTGGATATTTGGTAAGGCACATGGCCAATGACCAACATGAACACCCTGGAACTTCGAAAGTGGCTTGGAAGCTGCCCAGCAACCTTGCCATGCCTGTCCCCTATGAGCTGGTAGAGGTGCAGAATGGATTCTGAACTCTGCCGGAAGTTGTGGAAGACATCAGAATCCCGTAGCCATGGAGCAAAGATCGTGGTCTGGCGCTGTAAAGGCACACGGACTGGAGAGTGACAATATTCTTTTGCTGCATCCCTCCTTCTGCTGTCATTCTCAAATAAATAAATACATTAGAATTGAACATGTGTTTTTTTGTTTTGTGTGGGTGCCTACAGACAAAAGGGCCATCCACACTGTAAGATTTAGAGAAGACTTTATCCTTCCGATTGACATTTTCTATGTAGTGCAAGGGCCTGCCTGATTGCATCCAAATTGAAAGTGTTGAGGTTTGAGCTTCTATTATATGGTTTGGTTAAGTCTACAGGAAAAAGTCTAGACAAATTGTTAGTGTATGGCCCATTAAGCTGCCAAGGCCGGAGTTTTGCACTTTGCATGCTGCTTGTACTGGTGATGTGAGGGGTTGTAATGTAGAGTAGGGATGTGACAGTGTTGTGTTGAGGTGTGAGGCAAATGTAGTGTTGGACTATGAGGGCCTGTGTTGTTGAAATATGGAGAGAGTCCAATATCAGACACCTATGTTTATTGGTCAAGAAATTGTAAGAACCATGGTAAATATGTAAAGAATTGCATCTCGATAAAACTAGGACCACACTCATAAAATCAAAATTGTGTTGTTTCCATTGATGTGCTTGAAATTTGGGTAGGACACCCCCCTCCCCCCCCAAATTCAAGATAGTTTAAAAAAACTGTTTAAAAAAATGAGAGTGAAAAGAGATCCCAAGTGTAGTGATGTGATTTGAACCCATGACGTTGTGAACTGCAGTGAAGTTGCAAAGCACTTAGCTATTGTGCAGAATAAAGCTGTATGGTGGAAAAAATGGAGTGTGTTAAGGCTAAAAAGCACATATAGCTAAAGAACTAAACATTGTATGGAATGTGGGAAGAAGACCATGGTAAAATTGTGAGGTTTCATCTTGCCCTGAAGTAGGGTAGGGGTTTGGTCACTTGCCTTTGGTACTTTCCTTCATAAGATCGATTCGACACACAGACAAGATCAAAAAAACACTTAAAATGGTGTAAGCTTGCAAGCGCTTCTGAGTGTAACATTATTTAGCAATATATATGATGTAATCCGTTCCATTTTAGCAATATAAACAAAAAAAGAAAATAAAAAAAGTAGGTGGAGATGGTAAGCCTCGAACCTACAGCAGAGGGAGATGAATTACAGACATGTGATGTGTGCACTAATCCACTAGCCCACATCGCTATGTGAAACTGCTATAAGCAGGAAGACATAAGTTTGCGAATTGGCGAAGCCGCGATCGTAAGTGAATCCCGCTGACGGCGGAATTCATTATTGCTGTTTTACTCGCCAATTCGCCGCAGCGCCAGTTAATTGATTTGAACGCGGCGAAACTGAAACACGTCATAGATGTTTGAAGCTGCAGTTTCTTTAAATCCGGCCCCCCAACTTTAGGCGCAAGCCAATCAATATACACTTATAAAATTGTTTGTCTTGGAAAAAAATGTAAAAAAAAAAAATATTTTTTCTTTTAGTACATCTGATCTCACCGATACATGCACATTTTCCCAATTTTTATTGGCTGCAAGTATAGAAAAATACGGGATGATCCTGCCAGAATTCTATTGGGCTGCTAAATGTTTGTTTAAGCTGATGACTCTGCATTTATTGCACTGAACACCTACCCCCTATGTAACAAAGGTGAGTAGAAGGGGAGCTATTCTGTAGTCCAAATCAGGAGCAAGCAAACAATGCTGCTTCTACATAGATTCATAGCAGTGGGAGTTGTAACCCTTCGACAGACAGTGTGTTTTTGTCAGGAATAGGGTTGAGCGGACACCTAGATGTCCGTGTTCGACGGGTTCGGCCGAACTTTAAAAAAAAGTCCGGGTCCGTGTCCCGGACTTTTACCGAACTTTTCCCGGACACCGAACCCCATTGAAGTCAATGGGGACCCGAACTTTAAGGCACTAAAATGGCTCTAAAACACCAAAGGAAAGGGCTAGAGTGCTGCAAATGGCAGCAAAACGTAATTAAGAGCATGGCAAGTGCTCTGCAAACAAATGTGGATAGGGAAATAACTTAAAACAACAAAAAAAAACAGAAAAATAAAACAATGTTCTTCTTCATCTCTGAAGGACGAGGCCCATATGGAGTAGGAGGGAGGTTGAGGTGGTGGTGGATGTGGCGGTGACATAGGCGTGCGCACAGGGTGTGCTGGGTGTGCCTGGGCACACCCTAATCACCTAGGGCACATAGCATTGCCAGTGAGGAGATGGGAAAGATCTCCCTGGGACCTGCTCTGCTCTATTTCTCCTTGCCTACAGGTACATGGCCCCGATACATTACTCTCCCTGCTGGCAAACACATGCATGTGTATTTCAACTTTGGGGTGCACACCTTAATGCAATAGGCTGCGCACACCTATGGGCGGTGTAGGTGGAAGCGGCGGTGGAGGAGGACCAGGGCCGGATTAACAGCATCATGGGCTTGGTGCTGAGGATTTTGAAGGGCCTTAGGGCCGTGCCTTGCCATGCACCCAGAGGAGGAAGGGTGCAGCCATGCATGCCTAATTCAACATGGGATGCTGTCTCTGAAGCCCATAAACACATCCATGCATCGCCAACTGTCCCTCCTTGTTCGGCCTTCACGCTGTGTGGGGAGGTTCTGAGGGTGCTGCCTGGGGAAGCGAGCATAGAAGCCAGACTTCTGTGTTTACAAGTGACAGAAGAGCGGTAACAGTGAATATGGCCAACCCGGGGCCTATATAAAAGGTAGGGGCCTGGAGCTGCAGCTCCAATAGCCCCTACATTAATCTGGCCCTGAGGAGGAGGACGAGGTAGCCAACACTGCTTCTTTTCACAAATTTTAAATGAGGGTACACCCCAAAAGAGTGAGAAAGAGCAAAAATGGAACAATGGGTGGGTAAGGTCGGTATCCATTGCTATTCTGCATAAGGTACGGAAAAGTCCCGTGGGATCCATGCCTGGTTCATTTTAATGAACGTGAGCTTGTCCACATTGTCTCTGGACAGGCGGCTGCGCTTGTCTGTTATAACGCCCCCAGCCGTGCTAAATACCCGTTCAGATAATACACTGGCTGCAGGGCACGCCAGCACCTCCAAGGCGTAAAGGGCAAGCTCAGGCCATGTGCCCAATTTGGAGACCCAGAAGTTGAAGGGGGCAGACCCGTCATTCACTACATGTAGGCGTGTGCACACATACTGCTCCACCATGTTGGTAAAATGCTGCCTCCTGCTAAGACGTTCCATCTGAGCTGCTGGTGCTGCTGTTTGTTGTGGCGTGCTGACAAAGCTTTTCCACATTTCGGCCATGCTAACCCTGCCTTCTGAGGTGCTGGCGGTGCCCTGGTTGCGTTGGCGACCTCCTCCTCCTCCTCCTCTGCCTTGTGCTTCCACTGTGGCCCCGCTGTCAGATGGGAATGCCAGCAGCATGGCGTCTACCAGCGTGCGCTTGTACTCGCGCATCTTGCGATCGCGCTCCAGTGAGTGAATTAAGGACGGTACGTTGTCCTTGTAACGGGGATCCAGCAGCGTGGCCACCCAGTAATCAGCACAAGTTAGAATGTGGGCAACTCGGCGGTCGTTGTGGAGACACTGCAGCATGTAATCGCTCATGTGTGCCAGGCTGCCCAGAGGCAACGAAAGGCTGTCCTCTGTGGGAGGTGTATGGTCCGTGTCCTCTGTATCCCCCCAGCCACGCACCAGTGATGGCCATGAGCTGGCCTGGGTGCCACCCTGCTGTGAACATGGTTCCATCTCCTCCTCCAGCTCCTCCTCCTCCTCATCCTCCTCATCCTCCAGAACTGTGCCCCTGCTGGACAATTGCGTCCCTGGCGTTTGCGTGTGCAGGAACCCACCCTCGGAGCCCCTTGCGAATGACTGCCCTGAAAGCCTTGGAAATGTTACCTCTTCATCCTCCTCCTCCTCCTCATCCTGTGCCACATCCTCTTCCATCATCGCCCGAATTGTTTTTTCAAGGAGGCATAGAAGTGGGATAGTTAAGCTGAGAACGGCGTCATTGCCACTGGCCATGTTGGTGGAGTACTCAAAACAGCGCAACAAGGCACACAGGTCTCGCATGGAGGCCCAGTTATTGGTGGTGAAGTGGTGCTGTTCCGCAGAGCGACTCACGCGTGCGTGCTGCAGCTGAAACTCCACTATGGCCTGCTGCTGCTCGCACAGTCTTTCCAGCATGTGCAAGGTGGAGTTCCACCTTGTGGGCACGTCACATATGAGGCGGTGAGCGGGAAGGCCGAAGTTACGCTGCAGCGCTGCCAGGTGAGCAGCAGCAGGGTGAGAACGCCGAAAGTGCGCACAAACGGCCCGCACTTTCTGCAGCAGCTCTGACATATCGGGGTAGTTTTTAAGGAACCTCTGCACCACCAAATTCAGCACATGCGCCAGGCAAGGGATGTGCGTCAAACCGGCTAGGCCCAGAGCTGCTATGAGATTTCGCCCGTTATCGCACACCACCAGGCCGGGCTTGAGGCTCGCTGGCAGCAACCACTCATTTGTCTGCTGTTCCATGCTCCTCCACAACTCCTGCGCGGTGTGTGGTTTGTCCCCCAAACAGGCAAGTTGTAAAACTGCCTGCTGTCGTTTACCCCTGGCCGTGCTGAAGTTGGTGGTGAAGGTGTTACGCTGTCCGGATGAGGAGGCGGTAGAGGATGAGGAAGCGGAGTAGGAGGAGTTAGGAACAGGAGGCAAACTGAAGCGCCCTGCAATCCTCGGTGGTGGAAGGACATGCGCCAAATTGCTATCCGCCTCAGGCCCATCCGCCACTGCATTTACCCAGTGTGCCGTTAGGGAGATATAACGCCCCTGACCGTGCTTACTGGTCCACGTATCCGTAGTTAGGTGGACCTTGGCACAGATGGCGTTGCGCAGTGCACACCTGATTTTTTCCCCCACTTGGTTGTGCAGGGAAGGGATGGCTTGCCTGGAAAAGTAGTGGCGGCTGGGCACGACGTACTGTGGGACAGCCACCGACATAAGGTTTTTAAAACTGTGCGTCTCCACCAGACGGAATGACAGCATTTCAAAGGCCAATAATTTTGAAATGCTGGCATTCAGGGCCAGGGATCGCGGGTGGGTAGGGGGGTACTTCCTCTTCCTCTCAAGTGTTTGGGAGATGGAAAGCTGAACGCTTCCACGGGACATTGTGGAGATGGTTGTTGGTGACCCAGGTGGTGGTGTTGCTGACAGATCGTCTGTTTGCGGGGTGGCAGGTGCCGGTATCACTACAGATGTGGCTGGAGCGGCCGAGACTGCAGCAGAAGAGGAAGCAGGATGAGCCAGAGACGTTTCTTGGTTTTGAAGGTGTGTACTCCACTGCAGCTCGTGCTTTGCACTTAGATGCCTGATCATGCAGGTTGTGCTCAGGTTGAGAAGGTTCATGCCTCGCTTCAAGCTCTGATTGCACAGGGTGCAAACCACTCGTGTCCTGTCATCAGCACATTTTCTAAAGAACTTCCACGCTAGAGAACTCCTTTGAGCTGACTTTGGTGCGCTCGTTCCCTTGCTGCGTTGGGCAGTAGCGGGCGTAGTGTCTAGGGCACGGCCGCTCCGCTTCTGCACCCTGCTCCCTCTTCTGCTGTGCTGGTGGCTCTGTGCGACCACCGCCTCTTCCTCCAAACTACTCAGTTCACCTGCATGACGTTCATTCCATGTGGGGTCGAGGACCTCATCGTCCTCCACATCATCTTCCACCCAGTCTTCACCCCTGCCCTCCTTGTCGGTCTCCACAATGCTGAACGCCGCAGCAGTTGGCACCTGCGTTTCGTCATCATCGGAGACGTGCTGCGATGATCCTTGCATGTACTCATCTTGAGAAATAAGTGGTTGGGCATCGCTGCACTCAATCTCTTCCACTTCTGGGGCAGGGCTAGGTGGATGGCCCTGGGAAACCCTGCTGACAGAGTCCTCAAAAAGAATAAGAGACTGCTGTATGGCTTGGGGCTCAGACTGCTGGCCTGATTTGCAAGGGGGTGAGGTGAAAGACGGTTGGACATTGGCTGCAGGTGCCAACTCTGACCTTTCTGCAGTAGACTGGGTGGGAGACAATGTGAAGGAACTGGAGGCACTGTCAGCAGCAAACCAATCTACTATCGCCTCAACTTGTTCTGGCCTCATCACTTCTAGGGGCGTTTGATGCCCTACCAAATACTGATGCAGGTTCTGTCGCCTACTCACACTTGAGGAAGGTGTTTCACTTGTGCGTGTAGCTGGCACAGATCGACCATGTCCTCTCCTTGCAACAGGAGCTCTACCAGCAGCACCACGACCCAGGCCACGGCCCTTATTTGACGGTCTCCTCATATTTCTGTAATTTAAGATCTTGCCCTAGAAAGGTTTTTATTGAATAGCGGAATAGAAAATATGATCCAAAAAAAGTGTATGTATATCACACGTACACAACCACACTAGGCCCCAATTACTATTGTTTGTACCCCTAAAAGGCTAGATGAGGAGTAGGGGGAGTATGGAACAGGCAGCACCCTCAAACCTTCAGAAGTATGAGATGAACCCCAACAACTTGGAAAGGTGGATCTCTCTCACACGTACCGACACAGACTATCCCGCAATTCAATTGATCCTCAAAGGTTTTTATTGAATAGCGGAATAGGAAATATGATCAAAAAAAGTGTATGTATCTCGCACGTACACAACCACACTAGGCCCCAATTACTATTGTTTGTACCCCTAAAAGGCTAGATGAGGAGTAGGGGGAGTATGGAACAGGCAGCACCCTCAAACCTTCAGAAGTATGAGATGAACCCCAACAACTTGGAAAGGTGGATCTCTCTCACACGTACCGACACAGACTATCCCGCAATTCAATTGATCCTCAAAGGTTTTTATTGAATAGCGGAATAGGAAATATGATCAAAAAAAGTGTATGTATCTCGCACGTACACAACCACACTAGGCCCCAATTACTATTGTTTGTACCCCTAAAAGGCTAGATGAGGAGTAGGGGGGGTATGGAACAGGCAGCACCCTCAAACCTTCAGAAGTATGAGATGAACCCCAACAACTTGGAAAGGTGGATCTCTCTCACACGTACCGACACAGACTATCCCGCAATTCAATTGATCCTCAAAGGTTTTTATTGAATAGCGGAATAGGAAATATGATCAAAAAAAGTGTATGTATCTCGCACGTACACAACCACACTAGGCCCCAATTACTATTGTTTGTACCCCTAAAAGGCTAGATGAGGAGTAGGGGGGGTATGGAACAGGCAGCACCCTCAAACCTTCAGAAGTATGAGATGAACCCCAACAACTTGGAAAGGTGGATCTCTCTCACACGTACCGACACAGACTATCCCGCAATTCAATTGATCCTCAAAGGTTTTTATTGAATAGCGGAATAGGAAATATGATCAAAAAAAGTGTATGTATCTCGCACGTACACAACCACACTAGGCCCCAATTACTATTGTTTGTACCCCTAAAAGGCTAGATGAGGAGTAGGGGGGGGTATGGAACAGGCAGCACCCTCAAACCTTCAGAAGTATGAGATGAACCCCAACAACTTGGAAAGGTGGATCTCTCTCACACGTACCGACACAGACTATCCCGCAATTCAATTGATCCTCAAAGGTTTTTATTGAATAGCGGAATAGGAAATATGATCAAAAAAAGTGTATGTATCTCGCACGTACACAACCACACTAGGCCCCAATTACTATTGTTTGTACCCCTAAAAGGCTAGATGAGGAGTAGGGGGGGTATGGAACAGGCAGCACCCTCAAACCTTCAGAAGTATGAGATGAACCCCAACAACTTGGAAAGGTGGATCTCTCTCACACGTACCGACACAGACTATCCCGCAATTCAATTGATCCTCAAAGGTTTTTATTGAATAGCGGAATAGGAAATATGATCAAAAAAAGTGTATGTATCTCGCACGTACACAACCACACTAGGCCCCAATTACTATTGTTTGTACCCCTAAAAGGCTAGATGAGGAGTAGGGGGGGTATGGAACAGGCAGCACCCTCAAACCTTCAGAAGTATGAGATGAACCCCAACAACTTGGAAAGGTGGATCTCTCTCACACGTACCGACACAGACTATCCCGCAATTCAATTGATCCTCAAAGGTTTTTATTGAATAGCGGAATAGGAAATATGATCAAAAAAAGTGTATGTATCTCGCACGTACACAACCACACTAGGCCCCAATTACTATTGTTTGTACCCCTAAAAGGCTAGATGAGGAGTAGGGGGGGTATGGAACAGGCAGCACCCTCAAACCTTCAGAAGTATGAGATGAACCCCAACAACTTGGAAAGGTGGATCTCTCTCACACGTACCGACACAGACTATCCCGCAATTCAATTGATCCTCAAAGGTTTTTATTGAATAGCGGAATAGGAAATATGATCAAAAAAAGTGTATGTATCTCGCACGTACACAACCACACTAGGCCCCAATTACTATTGTTTGTACCCCTAAAAGGCTAGATGAGGAGTAGGGGGGGTATGGAACAGGCAGCACCCTCAAACCTTCAGAAGTATGAGATGAACCCCAACAACTTGGAAAGGTGGATCTCTCTCACACGTACCAACACAGACTATCCCCCAATTTAACTGATCCCCAAAGGTTTTTGATTAAATAGCGGAATAGAAAATATGATCCCAAAAAAGTGTATGTATATCACACGTACACAACCACACTAGGCCCCAATTACTATTGTTTGTACCCCTAAAAGGCTAGGAGTAGGGGGAGTATGGAACAGGCAGCACCCTCAAACCTTCAGAAGTATGAGATGAACCCCAACAACTTGGAAAGGTGGATCTCTCTCACACGTACCAACACAGACTATCCCCCAATTTAACTGATCCCCAAAGGTTTTTGATTAAACAGCGGAATAGAAAATATGATCCCAAAAAAGTGTATGTATATCACACGTACACAACCACACTAGGCCCCAATTACTATTGTTTGTACCCCTAAAAGGCTAGGAGTAGGGGGAGTATGGAACAGGCAGCACCCTCAAACCTTCAGAAGTATGAGATGAACCTCAACAACTTGGAAAGGTGGATCTCTCTCACACGTACCAACACAGACTATCCCCCAATTTAACTGATCCCCAAAGGTTTTTGATTAAATAGCGGAATAGAAAATATGATCCCAAAAAAGTGTATGTATATCACACGTACACAACCACACTAGGCCCCAATTACTATTGTTTGTACCCCTAAAAGGCTAGGAGTAGGGGGAGTATGGAACAGGCAGCACCCTCAAACCTTCAGAAGTATGAGATGAACCCCAACAACTTGGAAAGGTGGATCTCTCTCACACGTACCAACACAGACTATCCCCCAATTTAACTGATCCCCAAAGGTTTTTGATTAAATAGCGGAATAGAAAATATGATCCCAAAAAAGTGTATGTATATCACACGTACACAACCACACTAGGCCCCAATTACTATTGTTTGTACCCCTAAAAGGCTAGGAGTAGGGGGAGTATGGAACAGGCAGCACCCTCAAACCTTCAGAAGTATGAGATGAACCCCAACAACTTGGAAAGGTGGATCTCTCTCACACGTACCAACACAGACTATCCCCCAATTTAACTGATCCCCAAAGGTTTTTGATTAAATAGCGGAATAGAAAATATGATCCCAAAAAAGTGTATGTATATCACACGTACACAACCACACTAGGCCCCAATTACTATTGTTTGTACCCCTAAAAGGCTAGGAGTAGGGGGAGTATGGAACAGGCAGCACCCTCAAACCTTCAGAAGTATGAGATGAACCCCAACAACTTGGAAAGGTGGATCTCTCTCACACGTACCAACACAGACTATCCCCCAATTTAACTGATCCCCAAAGGTTTTTGATTAAATAGCGGAATAGAAAATATGATCCCAAAAAAGTGTATGTATATCACACGTACACAACCACACTAGGCCCCAATTACTATTGTTTGTACCCCTAAAAGGCTAGATGAGGAGTAGGGGGAGTATGGAACAGGCAGCACCCTCAAACCTTCAGTATGAGATTGTGTTCACTGTACCCCACAAAGATTGAGTTCACTGCACCCCACAATGATTGTGTTCACTGCACCCCACAAAGATTGTGTTCACTGCACCTCACAAAGATTGTGTTCACTGTACCCCCCAAAGATTGTGTTCACTGCACCCCACAAAGATTCTGTTCACTGTACCCCACAAAGATTGTGTTCACTGCACCCCAAAAAGATTGTGTTCACTGCACCCCAAAAAGGATGTTGTTCACTGCACCCCAAAAAGGATGTTGTTCACTCCACCCCAAAAAGATTGTGTTCACTGCACCCCACAAAGATTGTGTTCACTGCACCCCAAAAAGATTGTGTTCACTGC
This sequence comes from Pelophylax lessonae, assembly GCF_965119305.1. Taxonomy (NCBI): domain Eukaryota; kingdom Metazoa; phylum Chordata; class Amphibia; order Anura; family Ranidae; genus Pelophylax; species Pelophylax lessonae. The sequence goes on from NC_138775.1 coordinate 47,332,100, forward strand.
ACCCCAAAAATGATTTTGTTCACTGCACCCCAAAAAGGATTTTGTTCACTGCACCCCAAAAAGGATGTTGTTCACTCCACCCCAAAAAGATTGTGTTCACTGCACCCCAAAAAGATTGTGTTCACTGCACCCCACAAAGGATTTTGTTCACTGCACCCCAAAAAGATTGTGTTCACTGCACCCCAAAAAGGATGTTGTTCACTGCACCCCAAAAAGGATGTTGTTCACTGCACCCCAAAAAGGATTTTGTTCACTGCACCCCAAAAAGATTGTGTTCACTGCACCCCACAAAGGATTTTGTTCACTGCACCCCACAAAGATTGTGTTCACTGCACACCAAAAAGGATTGTGTTCACTGCACCCCAAAAAGATTTTGTTCACTGCACCCCAAAAAGATTGTGTTCACTGCAGCCCAAAAAGATTGTGTTCACTGCAGCCCAAAAAGATTGTGTTCACTGCAGCCCAAAAAGATTGTGTTCACTGCAGCCCAAAAAGATTGTGTTCACTGCAGCCCAAAAAGATTGTGTTCACTGCAGCTCACACACAGAAAAATGGATGTGGATCACTGACACCTGCCTATCTCCAATCCCACACCACACAGCAATATCGATTGTAGTTTGTAGAACACAGTTTCCCTAAAATTCAGCAGACTCTGTCCCTAACAGGATTGAGAAGAGATCGTAGATCAGGATTGAGTGCAGACCCCACCCCCCACACAGCAATATCGATTGTAGTTTGTAGAAGACACTGACCCTATATAATTCAGCAGACTCTATCCCTAAAATGCCTACAACTCGCCCTGCCTAAACACTCCGACCTGTCCCTCAATTCTATCCGGACACAAATGGTTTTTTCCTGCCTATCTTTCCCTAATCAGCAGCCAGCACGTTGATGTGTGCTCTGTCCCTGAATCTAAGCAGCATAATGACGCCGCTGCGGCTGCCTCGAACTTATAAAGACTTGGTCACATGCTTCAGACGGCCAATCACAGCTACTGAGACATTTGCAGGCATGGCTGGGATGGCTTAAGGCACACCAGTTAAACGATTGTTGATTGGCTGTTGAAAGCCCGCCATGAAAAGAGCGCCAAAGCATGCAAAACCCGGAAATAAAACGACCGAACACGGATTTTTACCCGAACATACAGTAAAGTGTCCGTGTCCGTGTTCGGGTACAAAAAATCCAATTATTCGGTACGAACACGAATAATACAGTCCGTGTTCGCTCAACACTAGTCAGGAACACTGGGTGAAAATGAAGAAAAATGCCTGAAAAAGGAAAAATTATTCAGAGATCATATCAAAGGATGAGTAAGCGGCAAAACACTATTTTTTTTTTTGTTCTACAGTTTAGATACATTATGTTGTCAAAAGTATTGGGACACCTGCCCTTACTCGCACATGAAATTTAATGGCATCCCAGTCTTAGTTTGTAGGTTTCAATATTGAATTGGCCCACCCTTTGCAGCTATAACATCTTCATCTCTCCTGGGAAGGCTGTCCACAAGGTTTAGGAGTGTGTCTATTTGAATGTTTGACCATTCTTCCAGAAGTGCAATTGTGAGGTCAGGCACCGATGTTGAACGAGAAGGCCTGGCTCGCAGTCTCTGCTCTAATACATCCCTAAAGTGTTCTATCTGGTTGAGGTCAGGCCAGTCAAGTTCCTCCATGCCAAACTTGCTCATCCATGTCTTTATGGACCTTGCTTTGTGCTCTGGTTCAAATCATTTGGTGGAGGGGGATTATGGTGTGGGGTGGTTTTACAGGGGTTGGGCTTGGCCCCTTAGTTCCAATGAAGGGAACTCTTAAGGCATCAGCATACCAAGACATTTTGGACAATATCATGCTCCCAACTTTGTGGGAACAGTTTGGGGATGGCACGCTGTCATTAGTGATGGTGTGATCATACTGTACGGAATCAGGGTTAGTTTATATGGACAGCTCCCGGGTACAGAAATGGTACATGATGCTATGCATAGCAAATGTAGATATTCAATTGAATAATGAACAGTTTAATTGGTTATTCCAGCATACCAGCAGCTGTACAGTGACTGATGGGGGAATATGTAAAGATAAACAATCAAAAAGGTGATGGGACTCTAATATAATCATTTAACAAACATGTCAATTATAATCTATACATGGCTTTTTTTAGTTGCTTGTGCTCAGTGCTTACCCTGCCTATGTCTATAGATTTACAGTATGTACAACTTCGGGCTCCAACCCTTCCATGGAAGTCCAACAGAGTTGTAAAACATCCAAAGGTTTTGGAAGCTAGTTGAGGATTTAACAAATTTCTCCACAATAAAAATGTCAGAAGATGGTGAAAGGTTACAAGAGTCTCATTACGCTTTGCTCCCTTTTTTCATTTAACAGAAATCTCAGTCACAAAATCACCAGCCATTGCAAAATGATTGTATCACTTGAAATAAAAACTCAAAAAAAAAGCTCAAAAAGAACTCTTTTCATCCTTACCTCTGGTGGGTGACAAGGCCTGACTTTGCTTAGAGCTACAGCCTCTGGAAAATTCTTCAGCATCTGATATACCTGAGAGCGTTGGATATCTGCATCCCATGCTGCATACTTTGGTTATTCTTGACAGCCGCTATGTCCTAGGGGCCAGCAAGAGGAACTGGAGTGCAAAGTGGGAAACCAGGCATCTGGAAGTGTGTAAAGATTCTGTGTGATGCTGTAGCTCTTAAAGTATAATACAAAGTCTGTATATACTGTCTAGACATGTGCCATTCGTTTAGATCTGAATTGAAATTCAGAATTTTTTATCATTCAGAAATTCGGATGGATCAGAATTTCTGAATTAAAATAGTAACAAATTTAAATGAAACCCAAATACCAAAACAAAATTTTGGATGACATTTGAGTTTTCTAATCAAATTTGAATTGATTTCGAATTGAATTTGAATTTCTAAAGAGAATAAGAAAATAAAGGAATAGAATTGAAAATAACAGAATAGAAAAGAATAGAATCCAATATAATAGAGTAAAATAGAACAGAATAGAAAATAAAAATAATAGAAAAAAAAATAGAATAGAAAATAAAGGGATAGAATATAAAATAAAAGAATAGAGTAAAACAGAACAAAACAGAATAGAAAATAAAAGAACGGAATAAAATAGAAAAAAAAAGGAACAGAATAGAATAGAATAAAAATAGAATAAAAAAGAAAGAGTGTAACTATCTTCTAAAATTCAAAATTCAAATAGAATACTTTTGAATTTGAATAGAATAGAAAAGAATATAATAGAATAAAAAAAAAAGAAGAATAGAATAGATAAAAAAGGAATATAATATAAGATGCAATTATAAACTATGTTCACTGACCACTGAAGAAGAAAACATACAAAATATTTTGAAACACGTTGGGTTCTCCACTGTCCCTTTTCTCTCGTTTGTGGATAGTGGTTATGAACGTTGGTGATCGATACTTTTTTTTAACCATTATGTATTTTATCTATTGTATTGTCCTACACTTTTTGTGCTCTTTAAACCTTTGCAATGTTGTAAATAAACTTTAAATGCATTTTATACTAGCTTTTTCATGCTACCTCTTTACTTCATGTTACTGCCCTGCAGAGTCTGCAATTGGAGTGAATTTTCCTGGTGTTGACTTTAAATATAAGGACACTTAGGCCCCTTTCACACTTGTGCGACTTGTCCTGCAACTTGGGACTGCAAAATATCATTGTATCCCATGATTTCCAATGAGTACCATTCATATCTGTGCGACTACAAGTCACAGAAACTTCAAAGTTGTCCCTGCACTAATTTGGTCTAACTTTAATGCCACTTGATGTCCATAGTCATCAAGATAACACAGGTATTGCTTCAAGCTGCATCAAAGTCATGTCAAAATCTTGTCAAAGTCACGCGACTTTCAAGTCATACAAGTGTGAAAGGGACCGTACCTGTCCAAGAATCCCACAATGTCGGTACCCCAAGCCAATCTGTCCATCGGCTCTAGGTGCAGGTGCCGGCATCTAAGGCGCATTTGTCGATGCACAAGGCCCATGGGCCAAATCTGGCCCGCCAGAATTTGTCATGTGGCCCTCGCACCCAGTTTTGCAGTCAGTGTGTAGGAACTCCATTCCGCTACCTTTAATTCCCACACTCCCCTCCTGATCACCGTTGTCACTTGTAAACATAGAAGGATTCTGTGTTTACAATGGACAGCTCAGCGGCTCCTGGATGTAACAGATCTCTACATGCACTCACTGTGGAGTACGGCGGGGACAGATCTCCAGAGAGAAAGAACAATCTCCCTACAAGGCGCACTGCCTACACAGCGAGGTAATAGAGCCGGGCAGGTAGGAGAGAAAGATGCAAGGAAGCTTTGAGGGAGGGATGCTTGGGGTTGCACACCCTGCATTCTGTACACAGCACACCCCTGAATTCTGCACTCTGTATATATCACACCCCTGAACACTGCACTCTCTCTACATAGTGCACCCCTGAAATTTGTATGTAACGCACTCCTGAACTGTGCAGTTTGTATGTACCGTAACCCTAAACCATGCCCTCTGTATTCAACGCACCACTATAACCTGCAGCTCACTCCTGAACTATGCAATCTGTACACAGCACACCTATAAACCCTGCATTCTGTACATAGCACACCCCTAAACCCTGCACTCTGTACATAAAGCACTCCTGAACCATGCACTCTGTACATACGGCATCCCTAAACCCTACCCTCTGTACACAGTGCACCCCTGAACTCTGCACGTAGCGCACCCATAAATCCTGCATTTTGTACATAGCATGCCCCTGAATCCTGCACTCTGCACATTATGCACTCCTGAACCCTGCACTCTGTACAATATGCACTCCTGAACCCAGTGCACTCCTGAACCCTGCACTCTGTACATTATGCACTCCTGAACCCAGTGCACTCCTGAACTCTGCACTCTTTACAAAGCATACTCCTGAACCCTGCACTCTGTACATAATGCACTCCTGAACCCTACACTCTGTACATAAGGCACTGCTGAACTCTTCACTCTGTACATAGCACACCCCTGAACCCTGCACTCTGTACATAATGCACTCCTGAACCCTGCACTCTGTACATAGGGCCCCTCTAGATTCGACAGGCATACTGCCAATGTGGCCCACAATGACATTTAGTTTGACATCCTTGATCTAAGGAAAGCCTTGCGGCTTCACAGCCTGTTTCCTACTGCTTATGTGCGAGTTGTGCTGTGCTTTCTAAATGGCTCCGCTGTCTCCTGAGACCTGTGTCTTCCAGAAGGAGGAGAGGCTGGAAATTTTGTAAATCGCCACACAACGATTGCGGTGATCTTACCTGGAAGTGGGATTTTGACAGGTATCTGCCCCCCCCCCTCCAAAAGTTTCCAAATGTGGCAGCGGAGGGGGGGGGGGGTGGAATCAAACATGCAGGTGGAGTTCCGCTTCAAGGTGAAGACACAAATAGCATGGAGTTGGGTGCTATCTGATGTTTGCTGTGCAACAATGTAGTCTTGGTGCCACAAGCGTGATGTATTGTTTACTTGATAAGGAGTAAAAATGTTTTCTTTTTGAGACATAAAATCACTATGTATGCTTTCAGAGGGAGATAGGGACCGCCATCATCAAGAAAAGAGCCTTTACAAAGATCCTATCTCCATATTGCACATGAAATCCAATATAGGAAGCCTGTCAATCTCTAGGCAAAAATAATTCTGGTGTTGAATTGTAGAGTCTCTAAGAAAATATTGCACCTCAAATAATATCCATTTACAGTGAGTACAAATGGCTCAATTTGATCAATAACAATCAGTGGTACCAGCATGCAATTTAGAGCAATTGGGGCCAAGAAATATTTGCTTCTTCATCTAAATTGATGGTAAGACGGTTCTGATTCAAACACCCAGTAGTGACGTGTTTGTTTTTAAGAGAACATGGGCAGTTTTCTTTTTGTAAGAAGTAGAAAAAGTTAATGATAACATTTTACATTGCTTATTTTTAACCTTACAATTTTATTGTATAATTACAAATAAACCAAAAAGCAACCTGTCAGCTCCAGGGAAATGTACATAAACATATGTCAATGATGTCTTAGTATGAGACACTTCCCAGATCATTCAGACTTCAATAAGATATAATTGCAGTGTTTATATACTAAATATAGTCCATATAAATAAAAGTCAGAAGGATCTTGTATGAGGGTCCAGTAGGTGCAAATACACCTACCAAGAGGTACCAAGAGGAATCCATCCACAATAGCAGAAGTACACACTGATTCTTACCCTGAATGATGGACTAATTAGCCAAAAGCAGTCAAATACATTTGAAGTTAGGCCCCTTTCATACTGGCTTTCCGATCAGGTCTGCCTGTCAGTTTTTTAGGCAGACCTGATCGGATGCTACATGTACCCCTATGGAGCAGCTGATGTCAGCATTGATATGTCCACTGACACCCGCTGCTCTTCGATCTGATGTGGTCTGTGAAATCCAGACGGATGGAAACCCTATTTTCCATCCCTCTGGAGGATCAAATCGGATGAAAACGGACAGGCGGTCCATTTTCCTCTGATCTCCCATAGAGCGGGGCTCTGACAGCTCCATCTCTGTAAAGTAAGCGGAGGCGGAGCTGTCATCCGCCTGCTCAGCGAGGATCGGCAGATCGATCCCCGCTGAGCAAACCGGAGTCCATCGGGTGCACCGCTCATGTGAAAGGACCCATAATAGACTCCGGCTCTCCACACATATGGGATAATGGATCACTTAAGCACTGACACAATCAGACATGGACAGGATCTCAAGGCATAAGAATATGGAAATAGGTAAGAAGACACTACATTGCACAGTATTACTGATAAAATTATGTATTTGAATGAAGCCAAAGTACTCACAAAGATAGTACCGTATTTTCCGGCGTATAAGACAACTGGGTGTATTAGACGACCCCCCTAATTTTCATCTACCGGTAATACTTATACTTAGGTTACCTTGGAGATATTATACTCGGCGTATAAGACGACCCCCAATTTTTGGGGGATTTTTTTGAGGTTCAAATGTAGTCTTATACGCCAGAAAATACAGTAGTTAAGATCGCATGTATATCGTTATATCACTGGGAATGTTTCCAACCGATAAGATTGCCGATTATCAACTGACCCGTTTCCTCACAGATGCTATCTGGAATGCCCCCAGGAGCGCTCCCTCCCCCTCCCCTCTGTCTACCTGGCACCACAAGGCTGGAAAGATGGTGCCCGGTACCAGTGTGTACACGCTTGATAGCCATCACACCGGAAGTGATGTACTCTCTGATATCCGGGTGAGTCGCAGACTGGAAGTGACGCACCGCAGAAAGAGTTATGATCTTAGTTTTTATTTTGTTCATTCAGAATTCATTGACAGATTCATCTGACCTGCATTTGACCTGCTTCCAATGGGATTTTGCATTCCCATTATGGGAATGAAAACCCACTTAAAGCAGCCAAAAGTCCATTGGCACAGGCCACTAATATGTTCATTAAAAAAGTTATTGCATCTTCAAACTATGTGGTGTTTTTATTTATTTATTTTTACTAGTAATGGTGGCGAATCAGCAACATATAATGGGACTGCAATGTTGCAGTGGATATTCTGACATTAACTGACACTATTGACACTTTTTGGGGACCAGGGACACTAATGCAGTGATCAGTGCTAAAAACAAAATGCACTGTCCCTGTACTAATGACACTGGCAGGGAAGGAAGCCGATCAAAGGGTTAAATGTCTGTCTAGCCAGTGTTTTACTACACTGTGGGGGGTTCTTTTACTAAGGGAAGACATGGATCCTTGTCCCTGCGTTGCAGGAACACAGGATCCATCCTTTCTCTCCTGTCAGATTGGCAATCTGCCTTGTTTACATAGGCAGATTGCAATTCTATCTCTGTGGCTGATGATCGGCAGGTGGCGGCGGACATCGAGTCAGTGTCACTCGCTGATCGGCTCCTGCTGTGTGTAATCACAGCGGAGAACGAGCCTCCGGCGGCAAGCATTCTTGCCCCCTACTTGTAAGTGCAGGATCCGGTATATATATATATATATATATATATATATATATATATATATACATATACATATACCTGATCCTGCACACATAGGCTGCCCTGTAGCAGTGAAACAGTTGTAAACCACAGGCATGAAATATGTTCAAAGCGTATGCCATAATCCAAAGCAATAAATGTAATTTCTGTCTTCTGCCTTTTTTTCTCTGCTATATGCATGAGTCACTTCTTCCAAGTTTTTTTGAACCAAGAGATAAAAAGGTGACAGGGGAGGGAGCTCCTGCACACAGCCTGTGGTTGACAGCCTCAGTTGTTTGCCTGTGTGCTGTGTGAAGGAGGTGCATCTCTTTCTTCCAAGCAGCTCTCACTAAGCTCTGCAGAGTGTAACTTCAGCTCCCCGATCCCTGCTTTCTGAAAGCTCAGACAAGCTGAACAAAATCTGCAATTTGAATTGTTATATAGAAGATAAACAGGTACAACGTATGCAGTAGGATTTGTTTCCTCTCTGTAAATCGCCTGAGGCCAGTCACTTCACTGGGTATAAGTAAGGGTTTACAACCACTTTAAACCACATCTCTAGCATCCCTGTGCACATTGCATGGACTCTGGGTGTCGGCTTTATGTACTGCCTGGGGATAGTAGTTCAGAGATGACAAAATCATTATGTTCTTTCTTGAAGATGTTGGCTGTATTCACAAATGTCTTACACAGAATCTTCATTGAAAGAACAGCATAGCCAAAGTATAGCCAAAAGAAGAAAAAAAGGGGAGGGGGAGAGGGGGCGGGGAGATGCATAGTCTACAAACTGTGTGCTCAAATTGCAGTGATTTTTTGCATGTTCTGCAATTCATTTAATCTAAAGGACACTTAATTTTTTTCCATTCAATACATTTTATTGAAAATTGAAAAGTTTTCAATTACAAATGAAAAAATAATTGAATTGAATTGAAGGTACACAAAATCAACAGTAGACATAATATACTTGAGTCCAAATACTTTATGGCATATTCTAAATATGATCATTACATTCAGCGTAGACTGAGAACCATTAGGTTCCTTTTGAACATGGGACACATAAAAACTCCATGTGAGGGCAAAAATGCGTAAGAAAAACTAAAGAATAGGCTAGAAGTGCAAAGTGAAAAAAAAAAAGAGTAGAGGAAGAAGGGCAGGAGGGAAGGAAAAGAAAGAATATGGTTGGAAAAGAAGGGACCATTATGGAAAAGGAGTGAGGGAGAGGATGGCCAAAGAAGAGAGGTTATGATAATAAATGATGGAGGAAGGAGAATGCATGTTCCGTTGCCACACCCATACCGCCTCAATATCTGGAAGTGATGTGATGGCCTCCTCCACGATGTGCGTTCCAAGCCATCCAGGAAGGTCCCAGTGTCTCCAGCTTAGTGCATCCAGAAAGCACCACAGTGTTTCCATCCAGGGTGACTTTGAGCGATGCTTTCTTAGCTTATGAGTGATTTTATCTGTTTTAAATGTGAATTGCCTACTATGTGCCCGTAAATGGTACACTTTTACAATACACTCAGATGACGCTTCTTTCCTTTTCAAACTGAAGTTCACTTTCTACTGCAGTAACAAGAAAATTTGAAGGAGCTGGATGAAAAATTGTTCTCAATTGTCGAGGATGTGTATGGAAGTCTTAATGGATGGTTAAGCTTGGAAGTGGGTCATTGTGTAGGAATAGGAAGAGCAAGGAGACAAATGATTGTGGTAGCATGTGAGCTTTATTGGTGATTAGAAGGACAGGAAGGATAGGGACCCTGGGCAATCTACCCTAGTGGCTAACTAAATTAATACTATTAACTTACCATACATTTTACTATGATATACCTTTTTTTGGCTTTGAAAGGGTCAATATGAAGGTTATGTGCTCCTTTTAGATTTGATTCCAACTATGCGTCTCTATCTGGCTAAGCTACATGTGGGCTTATCACATAATGGGTTCGTCTGCTGGATGCCTCTGAGGATCATAAATGAGTTTACAGTCAGATATAATGTAAGCTAGTACAGCATTTGTATTTAACAATATTGTTGATCATTGTTGAATATCGAATTATTGATGATAATGCAATTACTTTGTAGTGTGGTACTTCCCTGATGAAGAACATGTTTTAATATGTGTTCGAAACACATTGGATAGTTCAAGTTGAATCGCACTTTACATCCCAGTTAGCGGACAACAACTGGTCGTACCACTGTCTGTAAAGTATATCTTTGTAATGTAGATCCTCTGTCACCGTTTTGTAAAGAAATACTGTTTTTAATATGCCACAGATTTAAGTAGTGGATATTTTATGATGGAACACTAATAAAGAAAACTATTTTTGTATTTTTTTAACTACTTCACGTCCGCACTATAGTCAAAAGATGGCTTAGCTAGACGGCTAGTTGAAAGCACGGGCAGTGGCACATAGGCGACGCACTCTGTGATCCCTGAGTCCTTGGGATTAGGCTTATCACAGATTGGGGTAAAGGGTCAATCACAGCCTTTTACTATATGATCATCTGTCAGCCAATGACAGCTGATCACATGATGTAAACAAAAGCCGTTTATCTGCTTTTTTTTCTCACACTGATAGCATGAGGAGAAAAGAATAAAGCTGATGACCGGCTTCTGTAAAAGGGACATCAGGCCCAACATTTGCCCACAAGTGCTGATAGTCAATGCCCACCAGTGCTGCTATCCAGTGCCCACCAGTACCACCTACCAGTGCCCATCAGTGCTCACCAGTCCCACCTATTAGTGCCCATCAGTGCTGCCAATCAGTGCCTCATCATCAGTGCCACCTATCAGTGCCACCTATCAGTGCAACCTACCAGTGCCTATCAGTGCCCATCAGTGCTGCCTATCAGTGCCCATCAGTGACACCTCTCAGTGCCCTTCAGTGCTGCCTATGAGTTCCCATCAGTGCCACCTATCAGTGCTCATCAGTGCCACCAATCAAAACCCAGTGGTGATTAATTACCACCAAAAAAAGCTCTATTTGTGTGGAAAAAAATTATAAAAATGTCATATGGGTACAGTGCAGCATGACCGCGCAACTGTTATTCAAAGTGTGACAGCGCTGAAAGCTGAAAAATGGCCTGGGCAGGAAGAGGGTATAAGTGCCTAGTAAACAAGTAGTTAAAGAAGCGTTTACAATTCTATATGTATAGTTGCCGATAAAATCCCAAGAAAGGTGCAAAAATTCAATTTTTTTTTCAAACTAAAAAAATGATAACAGTGTATGTGATTTTCATTTGGTAAAGTCTATTCATTTCAAAATCAAAAGTTAAAAGCAAGCAAAATGTTGAAGTACTTTTGAATGATGGTTCTCAAGTCACCAAATCTACTGAGAATTTTTGAACAAATTCATGTTTCTACCAATATTCATTTGAAAATCTACTTGTGTATAGCCAACTAAAAAAAATAACTCCATGTTTGTTGAGAGAAAACAATCCCCCCAGAGTGACCAACGTACATTGCAAGGATTTTAACAAACTTTGTTGCAGATTCATACTTGTTGCTGCCCTGGAGAAAAAGCTGTGTAATAAATAACATCAGAGTGATTCTGAATGGGAGTGACTCTTTCAATATTAGTCAACCGATGCACTCGCAGGGCATTAATGAGGAGAGTGGCAGGGTCTGCACTTCCTTCAAAGTAATTAACCCTTTGGGAGTATCTTCCCAAAAAAATGTTTTTGTTTGCAAGGGATACCTAAAATCTGACTTGTATTAGTGCAGACTTCTGGGAAAATCAGCGAGCCAATCACACAAGCAGGAAATTACATTTATGAGAAAATTCTGTAAACCAACAGTGTACAGAACGCCTCCAAGTTGCCATATTGCATTGAATTTTACACCAAATGACAGCGCTGCAGTATGAGAAGGAAAGTTATTTTTTTATAACATTAAGCTTAGTTTAGTGGCTTGTTTAGCAATTGTATATGCTTTATTATTTTTTTTATTATTTTTTCCAACAAAAGTGGAGTTGCCCTTTAAGCCTTCTAAAACCCTGGCAATCTGTATAAAGACCTGGCAGAGATTTTTTTGTTTTTTCTGACAGAATTGGAATTTCACATCAAATCAGTCACATCCGTCTTTCTAAACTCATTTGTAGAACTTGTTTTCTACTTGAACATTAGGCAGTTTGCATGCTGGAAGCCAGGGTTGCCTCTATCACTATGGTCTCCTTGTTTTAACTTACAGCTCATTGTCAGATAAACATCAAATCTCACAGATAGGAAGTAATGGGGTGATCCTAATACAATTTCATTTTCATGATTCAAATATTTCCCTATTGCTCTGGAAATGATTATATTTACAGTCCTCTCCTGGTGTACATGGAGGCAGTTTGATACCGCTATTTATCTGATTTTTCATTTTGTAAATTGCTGAAGCATAACACAAATAAATAGGAAAGCTTTAAAGTCTGGGCCATTATACACTTTTTTTTTTCCCAGTTAGAGGGAAGAAAATGCATTGCTTGGCTATGTGAATGCTAACAAACAAAAACAGTTCAAATGGAAACTATAGTACATTGTCAGTGAATTCACATTTTAAACCATCATTGTAACATTTACCAGAATGTCATTTTTAACATGACTTTAACATTATTACATAACAAAAAGGGGGTCATTTCCATGCTAGGATCTAATGGCACTTTTCCACTGCAAGTACCGGCTCGGCTCTACTTGGCCCTGTTTGGTTTTCCACTGCATGGTACCGCATGGTACGGTGCTGGAACGGTTCGGTACGGTTTGGTATGGTTTGCTTTTCCACTAAAGTAGTACTAAAGTAAGTGGGTGGGATAAAAATGATTCTCTGACCAATCAGTGGTTAGTAGTGACAAACAGTCAAGGCTGCATGCAAACGATTGTGGGATATGGTACCGGTACAGCCCTGTTGGAACCACAACTGAGGTGGTACTGTTTAAGCGAGCTGTACCGTTCGGTTCCATGTAGTGGAAAAGCCGCCGTACCATACCGTACTGAACCGTTCCTACACCGTACCATGCAGTACCAGCAGTGGAAAAGCACAAAAGCGAGCAGAACCGTTCGGTTCCATGCAGTGGAAAAGCACCATAAGTGACAGGCTGCAGCCTTCCTCACATATTCCAATAAGGGGGTATGAGAAATTAGAGATCAAAATTGAGGAATAGGTGGCGCTACCTTGGAAAGAACTCTGGGTGTGTCTAGGCAAAATCCTAGTGCATGAAAGCCTTAAGTATGTGATAAACAGGGGCGGCCCGTCCATTGGGGGAGCAGGGGCTATCCATGCATACGGCCCCCTAATCTACATGCAGGGCACCGAACGCATGGATTCCAATAGGGGATTTTTTTTGGAGTACGCGATTAGAGCCATAGGCTCTAATAGGCTTCAAAAAAGGGTTGGCTCGGGGGGCAGAGCACTGCGCCCGCTTGGTTGTATGACAATAGCGAATAAATATTCGCTATTGTCACACTGACTCTCCTCCCAGCCAATCAGGAAGAGGGTTGTGAGACTCCTTTTCCAATTCTCCAAAAGGAGAAGCAATCTTACTGGTCAGTGGCCAGGAAGAGGCAGAAGAGACATGGCTGGAGGAGAAGGACAGCGGCTCAGCCATCCAGTGCTCCTCAGCTCGGACAGGAGGAGGTAAGAAGGCAGACCGTTGTGGGGGGGGGGGGAGGAACGTGTCACCTGTAAACTGACTGACCAACTGACTAACCAACTGGGGGGGTGCACATTGGTTTGCTGCCCCCCCCTCCTAATTACCGAGCACAAGCCACCACTGGTGATAAGTATGTAATAAACAAATGTAAAGTGCTGATATACCAAACTGTTTTCTTATAGAAAAAATTCCTGTATGTGTCTATAGTGTATAAATCAATAAATACAAGTATTTAATTTGCAAATGATCAATATACAATAATTACATAAATGTAAATAAAAACATACTGTAATATAAAGTGCTCTGTGTGCAAAAAATTTGCAAATAATACAAGGCTCATACAATGAACCAAAAATCCACATAAAGTGACTACTGCAAAAAGTTGGTGCAAAATATAAGCTGTGGTATTAAAATCGTGGACAATTGTAGATTCATATTGTGTTGATCTACAAGTCAATACAATAATTCATAAGTCCATAAAAAGTGACAAAGTAAATTGCAATCTCTGGTCAGGATTTCACACTAAGGAAGTAATACGAAGAGAACTTTTTCAAACAAGTACATGGTATAGCAGGCATGTTTCAGGAATATGAAATGTTGGGTTTACATACTCTTTAATTAACCCCTTGACGACCGCCCGCCGCAGATTTACTGTGGCAGGCAGGTGCTTCTGGGAAAAGCTCGCTCTCAGGAGGCTATGGGGCGAGCGTGCACCGCCGGCGGCACGCTCCCGCCCCCGATCTTCAGCCGGGGAGCCATGTGTGTGTCAGGTGGCTCTTATTGCCGCCTGACACCCTCGATCTCTCCCCGCTGACAGAGAAGGACAGATGGTTGATGTAAACACAGCCATCCGTCCGTCTCCCTGCAATGATCACAGAGCTCATGTGATCCTACTATATAGGATCGCATGTCTCTGTGATCATCTCACGAGCCCAACCCCCCCCCCCACAGTTAGAATCACTTCCCTAGGCTTACATTTAACCCCTTGATCACCAATAGTATTAACCCCTTCCCTGCCAATGGCATTATTATAGAACAGTGCATATTTTTAGCACTGATTACTGTAGTAATGTTACTGGTACCCCAAAAGTGTCAAAAATGTCAGTTAGGGGTCCGATCTGTCCACCGAAATGTCGCAGTCCTGCTAAAAAATCACAGATCACGGCCATTACTAGTAAAAAAAAAAAACAATAAAAATGACATAAATCTTTCCCGTTGTCAGTGGACGCAATAACTTTTGCGCAAACCATTCAAAATACGCTTATTGCAATTTTTTTTACCAAAAATATGTAGCAAAAAACGAATTGGCCTAAAATGTTAAAAAATTATGATTTTTACATTTTTTGGGGGGGAATGTTATATAGCAGAATGTGAAAAATATTGTTTTTTTTCTCAATATTGTCACTCTTTTTTTTGTTTATAGAAAATAAAAATCCCACAGATGATCAAATACCACCAAAAGAAAGCTCTATTTGTGTGAAAAAAAGGACGTCAATTTTATTTGGGTACAGCATCACACGACCGCGCAATTGTCTGTTAAAGTAACACAGTGCCGAATCGCAAAATAGGGCCTGGTCATTAAGCAGGAAAATCTTCCGGTCTTAAAGTGGTTAAGGACACACAACACAAAATTCCCCCAACCCTAGCTAGTAAGAGCCCAATAACACTAGAATGCTGTACGAGAAAGCTGCATTCCCCTGCGGCTTCCTGCACCACATTCCAGTCGCACTGCCCTTGCAATCTGGGGGTCAGTGCAAAATTAACAATATCCCAAACACAGGTCGTAAATGCATGCACCGGCCTGCATAGGAATTACATGGTACAAAAGACGCGGTTGCCATGCAGTTCAAAAAGTACTGAAATACTTTTGGTGTGGTGCGGTGCAATTTCAGCCTATTCAAAATGAGAAGGGGTGAAATCACACTACGCAGAACTTCATGTCTCATGCAGTTCCTAATCTAAATTGTCTATTAGTCGATTAAGTAAAGTCATTTAAACAACTGAATGAAGGATGAAACAGATAGATGATGGGGATGGGGGGGGGGGGGGTGTAGGGTTTAGAGTATACAGTATGTAAATCCAAAATATTTTTTTCGTTATGTTTGGCATCATACTTCGCTGTGTACAATTTTCTTAAGCATCTGTGCTTAATGGTGATCCTACCAGTAATTGTACTTTCTGTTGAGGGCTGACAACTAAACTATGTTTTGCTTTGTCTTCTACTAAGGTTCTTTGTGGTAAACAAAGGAAGCATAACAACCTCCGTAGTGTACTAATGCTTTACTAAACAAAATGCTGCATGTACAAACTACTTACCGTTTTTGGAAAACATTTGACAATATACAGAGTATTATAAACTGCCAGCAGCTAATGTTTTTGTAGCTGCTGACTTTTTCTTTTTCGAAAGATGACAACTGTTTAAATGTGGTTCTTCCTTCTAAAGGAGTCTTCTTCCAGGATCCTCCAGATTGTCTCTTTCCTCTTAAACTCCTGCAAAGCTTCCACCAGTTCTTTTGTCCTCAGCACAATGGCTTCAAGTCCTCTTTTCCCCTCCTTCTACTTCCTGTAGCATAACTTGCTGTCCTGGGCTCATAAACCAGTCCAACAGGTTCATTAGCATACAGATAGGGAAATCTTAGCCTCTAAAAAAATACATGGTCTTAAAATGTCATTCCACATTTATGCTATAAAATCACTAAAATAGCCACTAACAACACAAACCATTACCTTGCAATTAGCAGCAGTTTTTTCAGCATGCCACATGCACTTCAGATCTATCAGATAGGCAGCCCAATGGCTAATTGAAGAAATGCTCATTGCAGACATTAGTGCTAATTTTAAAGCAGTAACTTATCATTGTCAGCCTGCAACAGGAAGTGTTGCTACTGCCAGAATCTTTAAGTAAAACACATTGCAATATATTCACAAAAAAACATTTTTCTTAAAAAAAACTGTATAAAGTAAGGCAAGATGCCAAAAATACTGAAAAATATATTTTGGTTTTACATATAATTTAATCAGCATAGAAGTTGAGGTCTTGTATGTAGCTTTGAAGAATCCACCCTAGATTCAAATAAATATTTGAATGGAAGATAAGTGTTGGTGTTTGCAGCAAGAGCTTACATATCTAAAAAATATTAATTAATATAGTGTGGGGGCCAGGTCAGGTTAATTTTAAGGTATGTTAAAGTAATTTCTCAGACCATATTATTTTAAGGGTCCATTCACACCGCAAGATGTGCATTGATCCCTCGTAAATGCATTTGCGATTACATGCATTTGCATAAACCTGTAGAGAAATGGGTTTTGGTGCTTCTCTCTGTGCAAAATGTCATGTGTCAAAGAAAATAAAAAATGTGAATAATGCAACTTATGTTCAAAAGATGCATGTGCTATATAAACAATATTGTGCAACATATGCAGATTAAAGTGCAGATAATTAAACACTGCTGTGCAACTTATACAAATTTTAAAGTGCAAATAATCAAACAATAGTTACTAAAGTGTTTGTGCTAATTACAAGTGACCAAACAATGTGAACTAAACAATCTTGCGATAAAACATAAACTCATCCAAACTAATCAGTTATAAAATTGAGGACAGTCCATATACAGTATTTCATTATTCACTCCACATTCTCCAACTTTCCTTGCTGGAACTTATAGTGATGTTATTGAGACGCAGTATATCCTCAAGATTGTGCAACCGCATGCAGTGTGCTGGGTGTCTCCACCCTTCCTGCTGATACACTCACCAAAATCTCTCCTCTTTCAACAGGGGTATCCAACCTCTACAGCTACACCTGGCTGTATATCTCAGGCAACCTCTTCTTCCATTTCTCAGCAATATCAGTGATACATGTAAACCCTGTACTGTGAATCTGTATAAAAAGTTTATTAGGAGATCACAGTATTGTACTTACATCAGGTTAAAACAGTCTGCTTGTGTGAAAACTGGAAAGTCCGGGACGATATGCGCTCCACGGACCAAAACCAGAAGTGGCGCAATCATGCTAGACTCCGCCCTACCCGTGTCGACGATTTGACATCATCTGGAGCAGCGCCATCTTGCTTCACTCACTGGTTTATAAACATGGTATCCTAGCAACCCCAGGTCACATGTTCAGTGGCCATTGAAAATTATTTGTGAAAAAATTGAAGTATGATGTTGATAGGCAATATTAAAAATTATTGAAATCAAATAAAAGATTGACTAAATAAAATAAATGATATGCATGTATCTATAGGAAACATATTCTGATAGCATTTGAGTATTAATTGCTACTATAGCTTAAATAGTATAGCTCCTACATGTACCTATGGGTGCAGATGATTATTAACATGAGATCTACATAAAAATGGAGTACAATGTTGGTAAGCAATAATAAAAAATTATTGTTATAAAGGTATATACAGTGGGTACGGAAAGTATTCAGACCCCCTTAAATTTTTCACTCTTTGTTATATTGCAGACATTTGCTAAAATCATTTAGGTTCATTCTTCTTCCTCATGAATGTACACATAGCACCCCATACTGACAGAAAAACACAGAATTGTTGACATTGTTGCAGATTTATTAAAAAAGAAAAACTGAAATATCACATGGTCCTAAGTATTCAGACCCTTTGCTGTGACACTCATATATTTAACTCAGGTGCTTTCCATTTCTTCTGTTCATCCTTGAGATGGTTCTACACCTTCATTTGAGTCCAGCTGTGTTTGCTTATACTGATTGGACTTGATTAGGAAAGCCACACACCTGTCTATATAAGACCTTCCAGATCACAATGCATGTCAGAGCAAATGAGAATCGTGAGGTCAAAGGAACTGCCTGAAGAGCTCAGAGACAGAATTGTGGCAAGGCACAGATCTGGCCAAGGTTACAAAAAGATTTCTGCTGCACTTAAGGTTCCTAAGAGCACAGTGGCCTCCATAATCCTCAAATGGAAGACTTTTGGGACGACCTGAACCCTTCCTAGAGCTGGCCATCCGGCCAAACTGAGCTATCGGGGGAGAAGAGCCTTGGTGAGAGAGGTAAAGAAGAACCCAAAGATCACTGTGGCTGAGCTCCAGAGATGCAGTCAGGAGATGGGAGAAAGTTGTAGAAAGTCAACCATCACTGCAGCCCTCCACCAGTCGGGGCTTTATGGCAGAGTGGCCCGACGGAAGCCTCTCCTCAGTGTAAGACACATGAAAGCCCGCATGGAGTTTGCTAAAAAACACCTGAAGGACTCCAAGATGGTGAGAAATAAGATTCTCTGGTCTGATGAGACCAAAATAGAACTTTTTGGCCTTAATTCTAAGCGGTATGTGTGGAGAAAACCAGGCTCTGCTCATCACCTGTCCAATACAGTCCCAACAGTGAAGCATGGTGGTGGCAGCATCATGCTGTGGGGGTGTTTTTCAGCTGCAGGGACAGGACGACTGGTTGCAATCGAGGGAAAGATGAATGCGGCCAAGTACAGGGATATCCTGGACAAAAACCTTCTCCAGAGTGCTCTGGACCTCAGACTGGGCCGAAGGTTTACCTTCCAACAAAACAATGACCCTAAGCACACAGCTAAAATAACGAAGGAGTGGCTTCACAACAACTCCGTGACTGTTCTTGAATGGCCCAGCCAGAGCCCTGACTTAAACCCAATTGAGCATCTCTGGAGAGACCTAAAAATGGCTGTCCACTAACGTTTACCATCCAACCTGACAGAACTGGAGAGGATCTGCAAGGAGGAATGGCAGAGGATCCCCAAATCCAGGTGTGAAAGACTTGTTGCATCTTTCCCAAAAAGACTCCTGGCTGTATTAGATCAAAAGGGGGCTTCTACTAAATACTGAGCAAAGGGTCTGAATACTTAGGACCATGTGATATTTCAGTTTTTCTTTTTTAATAAATCTGCAACAATGTCAACAATTCTGTTTTTTTCTGTCAGTATGGGGTGCTATGTGTACATTCATGAGGAAGAAGAATGAACCTAAATGATTTTAGCAAATGGCTGCAATATAACAGAGTGAAAAATTTAAGGGGGTCTGAATACTTTCCGTACCCACTGTATATACAGGACTAACTGCTACTACAGCTTAAAGCATAACTCCACTTTTGTTGAGAAAAAAAAAACATTCCCCTCTAGGTGGTCTTTGTACATTGCAGGGATTTTAACAAACTTTGTTAAAAAAAAAAAAAAAAACTTTGTTGCAGATTCCTACCTTTTGTTATTCTGAAGAAATCATTGTTTGTTCCTCTGTGCCTCTGTGCTGAGTGGGTCTAATAAGAGTGGTTTCATAATTATCTATCAGCTGTGGCAGCTGCAGGGCTCTAATGAGGAAATCTGCTGGGCCTGCATCCTTTTAGACGTGTTTCTATTGGGAGAATCTCACCAAAAATGACATTTTTGTTGCAGGGGATGCCAGAAATCTGACTTGTATCTTAGGCAGACTTCTGGGAAAATTGGTGAGCCAATCACACAAGCAGGAAATTATGTTTCTGGGGTGTGGTCAGTATACATTCTGTGTACAGAACAGCTCCAGGTAGCCATATTGCATTGCATTTTCAGAAAATTACAACAGCTACAGATTGAAAAGGAAAGGTAACTTTTTAATAACATTCAATTACAATATGATGTGTGTCGCAATTGTATACGCTTTATTGTTTTTTCTTTAATTATTTATTTTCCCCATGAAAGTGGAGTTACCCTTTAAATTATGTAATCCTTGCATACACCTATAAATACACCTATAGAAATTATAAGGAGCCTTATAAAAGGCCTATGTGATTAAAATACTCATGGGGAAAGAATTGGAGGGTCTTGAGTATTTTTAATCACATGGGCCTTTTATAAGGCCCCTTACAATTTCCCTTTAATACCCTGTTTTTGCCCTGATGATCCTCCTGAATTACCAACTCCTCACTCACACAGGAAAAAGCGTGGGACAAGAGTCTTTCCTATCAACATACAAGCTCCTCATATCTCCTTTAAAACTTTAATAACAAGATAAAACATATATAACAAGTCCCATTCTGATTTTGACATAAAGTCCTTCAGACTACCAGTTTTCAATAATCCTCTGTATTTATAGGTGGATGCAAGGGTTACATAAATTAAGCTGTACTAGCAATTAGTCCTTCAATGTCACTAAAATATGGTTCTATAGACATATACATATATACTTTTATTACAATATTTTTTAAATATTGCTTACTAACATTATACTCCATTTTTATATAGATCTCATGTTAATAATCCTCTGCACCCATATGTACATGTAAGAGCTATACTATTTAAGCTATAGTAGTAATTAGTCCTCAAATGCTATCAGAATATGTTTCCCATAGATACATGCATCTTTTATTTTATTTAGTCAATCTTTTATTTTATTGAATTATTTTTTTTTTTATATTGCCTATCAACATCATACTTACATTTTTTCACAAATATTTTCAATTACATTAGTTTTCTTTATTTTTATTTCTATTTTTATTTTCATATTTTTGATCTGTTCTGTTCTGGATTTTAATAATATATTTTTTACACTGATATAGTTCTGTCTATATGCATATATGGAACGACTAGGTAACATAATGACCCCAGCCTAATGAGAAAATCTGGGTGGACAAAATGGATCTAAAAACACATATAGACTCAAATGAATGAATTGGAATGAGTAATCTCCTACATTTACAGATATGGACTCTTGTAATGTAGGCCGAAGTAGGCAGCGATTTTAATTGGCTAAGGGGTTATTCAAAATGGCCACGGAACATGTGACCTAGGGTTGCTAGGATACCATGCCTATATAAACTGGTAAGTGGAGCAAGATGGCACAGCTCTAGATGATGTCAGAGGGACGAAACGCGTAGGGGGCGTCATTGCTCCACTTCCGGTTTGGATCCGTGGAGCGCATTGCGTCCCCGACTTCCTATTTTCACATGAGCAGACTTTTTTAACCTGATGTAAGTACATTATTTGTGTTGGCTTGTGCAGTTAACATATAGTTGGGAAAGGTAAAACCTATGCTGCCTTCAATAGTGCTTACTAGCAGCAGCATTTACCAAAATAATCACATGACATTAAAGGCGGGGGTTGTACAAAAGGGCATCATTACTTAAAGCCTAACTCCACATTTAATGACCCTTTAAAAGTGTTACTAAACCCACAACAGTAAAATCAGTCTGTAAATGCAGTAAAGCATGCTTGTCATACGCACTGTGGAACCTAAGGGGATAATCCTCTGCTTTGTGTAAAAAGGCTGTTTGATTCTGTCTTTTCTGTTCATCCTCTTCTTCCACTGTCCCTAATCTATCTCCTGACAAAATAAAGCATTTGGAGTACTCTGCACATGCTCAGTTTGATGTGTATTGCTAGAGAGTCTTTTTTTTTTTTCTTGGGAGGGTGCATGTGATCAGCATGGGGCAAATCAGCACTGTCCAGACAAGGGGGCAGGGGTCCTGCAGCCTGATAGTCAGAGCAGAATGAAAATGCCTTCTACAAGCTTTAACAAGATACTGATAGAAATCACAAGACTGCTTTAGCTGCTGATGAAAAAATGTTTTTAGCAGTTTATTACATAGTTACATGGTTACATAGTAGGTGAGGTTGAATAAAGACAATAGTCCATCTAGTTCAACCTGTGTAGGTGTATGTGGCCATAATCACCTCACATACCCCTCAATATTCTGATTCTTGAGATGTACGTCTAAGAGTCTTTTGAAAGCCACCATACTTCCCGTAGAAACCACCTCTTGTGGTAGAGAATTCCACAATCTTGTAACCCTTGTAGTTTATATTTAATAAAACTATTGCATTTTCATGTTCTTTGTACTGTAGGAGACCAGATATAGTGAGAGCTTAGTAACACTTTAATAGTTTGTTTGGGCCAAGCTGGCCCAAACAACTATTTACTGCATTAACGGGTGTGTTTGCAGGGCACACTGTATTAACTGTATCTCAGCTGTATGCAGTATACGGCAAGGTGTTCTGGCAGAGGGATGAGAACTTCCAATACCACTCCTGGAACAATATAGAGTTGGACTAAGCTATGCCATTCACAGGATGCTTCGTGTTCTACGAAAGAATACAAAGCTTCCTCTGATTGGCTGAGGCAGAGAAGCAGGCAGAAGTCATCACAATCTCTGCCTCAGCCAATCAGAGGAAGCTTTGTATTCATTACATGAATAGAAAAGCTTCCTGTTAAAGGCTGAGCAGTGCTCAGCCTGACTCTATTTTGCTCCAAGAGTGGGACAGGAAATTCTTATCTCGCTGCCGGAACATATCGCAGTATACTGTATGTAGCTGAGACTACATACAGTTAATACAGTGTTCTGTCCGCCAGACTTCTATTCTGATTACTTGTGTTTATGTTGCTTAAAATACCATGTTGGGTTTTCTTGATTCACACAAGTTAGTTAAATGCACAGTGCAGGCGCCATCTACTGTCCTTTTTTGGTATAGCTTCAGTTGTTCTGCATATTTAAACTCAGAATGTGTTTAATAAATTTGTTAGTATCCAGGAGCATTCTGGGTAGAACCTATACAGGAAGTGAATGTACCACCATTTTGAGAAGATACAGTAGGGCAGCAAGACATGTTTTTCTCAATCTCTCGGCATCACCCCTGAGAGAGCTTAAAAATTGAGTTATTTTTATCCCATCCTGTATTATAGATCATTGTTTCTTTGCTGTATGCAATATTGTACTGATTGATGTTTATTTTTACAAATTTGTAGTTTCACCTGGCTTGTTCTAATAAATTTGAGATCAAAGAAATTTGGTATCTGAAGTTTATGGAGCAGGAAGGTTAAGCTCTCTGACCTAGAGACAGAACATACAGGACACCAAGCAAGTGCAACTATTAGTGCAGTAAATAGTTTGTTTGGACCATCTTGGTCCAATGGGACATTAAACATAGAGTTAAGCTTTAAGCGTGCCTAGAACAGAGAGATGCCTAAATACCGTCCTGTTGATAGTAATGACTGTAGTACATTAAAATGTAAAAAATAGCATCTTCTTTGATGATGATAATATTTTGCCAAGCAGTAAAGAGTGGGCAAATCTGTGTGGAGGGAGGATAAGAAAAAAAAAAGCAAGGCAAACAATTTTGCAGATGAGCATTATATTTGGATAATGCCGCAGTTACTCCTGAAAATGCGCTGAGTGTTATAATGCTTTATGTGTATAAGCAGGACGATCGCTCCTGTCAGTCTGGTCACATGACCACCATCTGCCCAGAGGAGCAAGTTATTTGTCATGTTCATTGTCCACTGTTGCTATTTTAGTTGCTCCTTTAAATCACTTTTATTGAAAGCAGAAACGCTGAATTTGGAGATCTGGATGACCCCAACCCACCTTGATTCCTCAGAAACCAGTAAAAATAGTATTGTAATTGTGAGTTTAGAAAAGAAGCTTGATTATATGGCATTCACTGAAACATTTTTTATTGCTGGAAAATAGCTTCACCAGGACAATTATAGTTAATACGCTCAGAAATTATTAAATGAAAAAAAAAAACTGATTCTCAATACATCCAAATGAAAAGAAAAAATGCCGTAATTATGCAATAGTATTCATTGGGAAAAAAAAATGGTAACGTACATATTTCTAGGCAGTAAACAAAGCACTTGGGACAGTTTAGCATACTCCCTGGAATAAATCATATTTCATTGAGGTTCCTGAATAGTTCCATGCCTACAGAGGTCTTAAAGCCAAAAACAAAAATGTAATATATAACACATTACCATTTATTAGATGTGGTGGCTGCATTTGTTTTCTTTTTTCATACTTTTTTTAAATTTTTTTTTACCTGGCAATAAAGCTGGCTATGATTTTTAATTATATAAATAAAGCACACCAAATAACAAAAACGCTTTAGTAATAAAGGTGTATCAGGCATATAGTGCAAAAGCAATAATACAATAGGTACAAATATCCAAGTATGTCATATTACATCAAGCATAATACAGCAAAGATTTTAGCTCCACTGTTGAATCCCAGCAACAAAAATACATGCATACATATAGGTACAGTGAGCTACACTTAAAAGGTATAAAAGCTAATGTTCAGAAATTCATACAGGGGTTCCCAGAATATAGTAATGAAAAGGATAGCTGAGCCATACCCTGGTAAAAAGAGTAAGGTGGAGGAAAAACCAACGTTCTGAAGGTGTAATAACTCTCAAGAGCCTCCTACCTAATTTACCATTGGAGCACACGTTTCTTATACAATGGCTGCTATTGACAGCTACTTCCCCCAGTCGGCTGTATGTGACATTACTTCCGGTCCCTGTTTTATATGTTTTAAGGGTAGCCCCTATCCATTCACCAAATAAGTGTACAAAAAAATAAAGACAAAAGCCAGTTTTTGAAAAGTTCTTTATTAAAAAATAAAAATAAAAAAATAGTGTCCCCCTGATGTAAATCCATTGTCAATCACGCTGCCCTCCGCACCTGAAAAATAGGGAAAAAAAAGACGCTCCCGCCTCTTCACATGCCTCTCGGGTAATGAGCCATTTGAGCCATGATAACTCTTTTATAGGAAAGGGGCGGGGATGCCCGGTTACATCACCCGGACGTCACGGGTCTGGTATGGATTTTGGGGGGTACCCCACGATGTTTTTTGTTTCATTTGAGGAAAACTGCATTCATCTTTTCTCTACAGTGTCTTTAAGAATAGCTGTGATCTATTGGTCCCCAGGATCAGTATCAGCCTTTCTTGATGACTTAATGACTCTGCTTGGCTACCCTACTTTCTCTCTTCTGCAATCCCCACAATCATTCTCGGTGACTTCAACATTCCTATTAATACCGACACTTCTGCTACCTACAAACTTCTCAGTCTAACCTCCTCCTTTGACCTGAAGCAATGGATTCATGCTTCTACTCACTTCTACTCAAGGGCAATACCCTTGACCTTGTTTTTTTCCCACCTATGCACTCTGTTCAACCTCTCTAGCTATCATTTTCCTCTATCTGACTACCACCTTATTATTTTCACTTTCTCCGTCTCTTCCACCTCCTCTCCCTCCAGCTGCCTAACAGTTACCCACAGAAACCTTCGCCATCTCAACCCTTCTCTTCTCTACTCTGAAAGTGACCACCTCTTCGACAAAATCTCACTGCTGTCCTGCCCCAACCTAGCCACTTCTGTCTACAACGATTCACTGTCATCCTCTCTGGACACACTGGCCCCCCTCACTACCCACAGAATCAGGCCCTGACCCCTACAACCTTGGCAAACAGATGACATCAGAAGTCTGAAAACAGATAGCCGCGCTCTTGAGTGTCTGTGGCGTAAGACTATGTTTCAGAAAGATTTCAACCAATATAAATCTGTCCTCCAAACATACAATTCCTGCCTTTTATCTGTCAAGCAGACCTATTTTATCACTCTTATTAACAACTTATCATCCTAGCCTCATCATCTCTTCTCTACCTTCAACTCTCTACTTTGTCCTCCACCCACCCACCTTGCTTTGTGCACTCGTCCAAATCATTTGGTGGAGAAGAGTCTATGGTGTAGGGATGTTCTTCAGGGATTGGGCTTGCCCCTTAGTTCCAGTGAAGGGAACTCTTACAGCATCAGCATACCAAGACATTTTGATCAATTTCATGCTTCCAACTTTGTGGGAACAGTTTGGGGATGGCCCCTTCCTGTTCCAACATGACTGCACACCAGTGCACAAGCAAAGTCCATAAAGACATAGGTGAGCGAGTTTGTGGTGGGGGAACTTGATTGGCCTGCACAGAGTCCTGACCTCAACCTGATAGGACACCTATGGGATGAATTAGAGTGGAGACTGCGAGCCAGCCCTTCTCGTCCATGGAAGAATGGTTAAATATTCCCATAGACATTGTGGGAAGCCTTCCCAGAAGAGTTGAAGCTGTTATAGCTGCAAAGGGTGGGCCAATGCAATATTGAACCCTACGGACTAAAACTGGGATGCCATTAAAGTGTAAAGGCAGGCATCCCAATACTTTTGGTAATATAGTGTATGCACCCTTTATAGAGACTACAAGCCAAGGAAGCTGGTCCAGAACAATGATGTGCAGACAACTCTGTATCATGTGCATGTGGACAGGATATGTCTAAAAGAGGCTGCATGAGATCAGCAGCTCTGAGATGCATATACAGGATGAAAAAGGTGAAAATGGTACTGTATTGTATGGAAAAATAAAGCAAGACAATTGTTTCTAATACACAGTGCTTTAGCAAAGTAAAGTCCCTAAGAGACATAGGAATTCAACGGGTTATTCAGCTTACCCTCAAGGACTGAAATATCAATTTTGGATGGACTTACATTTTAAAACTGATTTTTCATCTCTCTTCCTTGTTGTGAGATATTTTTAAATGTTATCTGGACAGACAAAGAACCTTGTAGAGTGCCAGACGTCAGAGAATGACAGCCTGTACATTTCTTTTAAGTTATTTTTTCCCTCAGTCTTTAGCAGTTTTTCTCACACTTTCTATTAAAGAACACTGTGATGTACAAATCCCGCTCCAGGGAAACTAGAATTTGACTTGAAGTTATGAAGATCCTGTTATCTCCCAATGTTTCCCAAATCACACAGAGTCTGATTTTTTTGATGTGTGGTAGGTGAAATATGTCAAGGAACGTATTGTAAACTGATAGCACAACATCAACAGGCGGAAACAGATGGTCCGTCTTACTGAACCTCTGGCACATTTCCAGATTGCATCTCGAAAGAACTATTACATTTACTTTTGTGCTGCCATGGCAACTTAAAACTCAAACTAGAGTTTACAAAGCTGCTAGTACCATGAACGACCGTGCAATGATACTCAAGCAAGTTTTATCAACATTACATTTTTTCGTACAGGACTTGATGACAGTCTTGAAGGATTGTTAATTCTGGGTGTATGACTCAATGATTACTAGTCTACTAATCCAGAGAGAGTTGGCATATCCAAGTTCTCCAACAATCTCTAACTGTAAGAGAAGAATCCTTGGCAAGTGCCTTGACCCCCATAGCTGTATGTTTGCAGTGTGGGATCATAAGACACTGTTGACTCTGACTGCTAGTCTTACCAGATTTGGAATTAGATTTGGTTATGTCACTGCTGTGCTGCTCACTGTTCTCCTTGCTGGAGAGAAAGCTCTACTTGCAAGCCTGCAGTGCAAGGATCTCTCTGCTTCTTTATTCTGCTGATCCATGCTTTAAACACTTCTGTTGCTTCTTGATCATTACCCCACCGGTCATCAGATCACCAGTCATCAGCAAGTATCTCTTGTATGAGGAAGTAAAGTCCTGTTTTCTGACCAAGATAGCTCCCTTGATACACAGAGACACAGTGCGGAACAAGTCATGATAGGGAAGCAATGGGGAAGGATGAACTACACGAAGACTCCCGTCAATAATAGTGACTAATACTTTGGCATCTGCAGTCACAGTCAGGCTCCTTTTTAATGCCATCCAAGATCATTTAGGTCATTTGGTTTGGTACTCCTACAAATGTAAAACGATCACGAAAATACAAACTGTGCCATAACAAACAAATATACTACTCATTGCATTCACCAACTATCATTTGTACATGTCTAGATCTAGGGGAGTGCTGGGGTGGCCCCAGATTTCTGTTGTTCCCCCCTAGGCCGGCCCCCCATGAACATTGTACCCACGCCCACTGTAGGTCCAGACAGGAAAATTGTCAGCAAGAAGAATTCTGGGAGGAGAGGGGGGTGGGGAAACATTTATGTTATGGGGAACAATTGGGAAGAATCTTGCTAGGAGGGAAGAATTGTGCTGGAAAAGGGTTCCAGGCTGTCCCTACCCCCCCTCCCCGTATTAACTTAAACCACGCTAAGAGGATTGATTTGTATGGGGGAAATTGGACTGGGAGGGGGATTTGGGGGGGGGGATTTGTACTTGGAGGGGGATTTAGGAGGGAACTTACACTAGGAGTGGGGACTGGGGGAATTTATGCTAGGATTGGGGATTTAGGGGGAAGGTTTATGCTAAGAGTGGGGGTTGGTCTTACGGGAGAGTATTTGTACTAGGAGGGAGGATGGGGGATTTGGGGGGAGAATTTATGCTAGGAGGGGGATTTGGAAGGAAAGAGGATGTGTGCTAGAAGGGGTAATTTGTGGGGAATTTGGGGGAGTTGAGCTGAAAAGTGGGACTGGGGGGCAAAGATATGTGTTGGGAGAGGGATTTGGGCTGTGAGGATGGAGACTTTTTGCATTTTTTCTTGAGGAGAATTTTAACTTAGAGAAGGAATTTAGGTTTAAGGCTGGGTGTGTTGATTAGTGTTGCTTTTTTTTTTTATTTCGGGGGGGGGGGGGGGGGCATTTCACAATTATCTGTCTGTAGGCTTCTAAGATGTAAAACCGGCCCTGAACACAGAAAATTCTAACTTCAGACAATTTGAAAAAGGATGCCCATTTATCTATGTTAGGGTTTTTCAGGTTTGAGATATATGAATATTATTAAAAATGATTAAAAGAGTAATAAAAGATGTAACGTGACCTCGGATAAACTGGAAACCTCAGATGTCACATGAGATCACAAACAAATATTTACTAATCTCAGGACTGTAGAAACCTGGAAGTTTGATTTGTGTACTCTCCAAGCATCAAGGACGCCTACCATTTGTCAGGCAGACTGAATAGTAAAATAGAAACCGACAAGTTTCAAAACTTTGAATACAAAAATGATGTTGCCCAGCTGGCAGAAACCACCATTCTTGAATAGAGTCAACTTTTTACATTGTCTAAGCATTGAGAAATGCCAACAAGCTGAGAAAGACAAGCCTATGACTCTATTGAGCTAAGCTAGCAAGACACAACAATCTCTGCCTGTTCACCTGGTCCAATTGTTGCTGTGTCAATAAAACTGGAAACAAACTTAGAAGGGTACACAAGGAACCATTAACAAAGTACAGCTTTCTGAAATTTTTATACTACAGACTTAAAAATAGAGAGAGAGGTCAAATGAAAGTGAACTGATTTTTTTCACTATGTTATAAAACAAAACAATTTATACCTTCGGGACTCTATTGTAAAATAATAATTATAAGGTGTTTATATGCTTTGTACGTCATTTTTGCATATAGAGGACATCCTACTATCTAAAGGCCTTAATGATGACAAGAAATATAGTAACATGAACATGTATTACTATAATACTTAAGATAAGAAATATGTTTGTTTGCATAATACGAATTTAGAAGTAAGTTGTTTTGGCGGGGTTGTTCTGCCGTATTGGATGACTGGTGTACCTTATTGGTGAGCAGAAGTATTTTCTATGTCTTTATTTCCGCACTCTGTGGTATCTTTTATATGCCTATATATGTACACTATTGTACAGTATATGCCTTTTTGATCATGACATAGCATGTTCTTTATATCAATGTGTGCATTTATATATCTATACTTAACTTCCATTATTACATTCTTTAGTGATTAGAACAACCATCCTCCTGAAGAAGTGGTCATTACCTGCGAAACATGTTGAGGACAATGAATGCTCTAATTTTGGAAGGTTCTGTGTTGTTGTACATAACCGCTGTCATCTGAATGGTTATTTAGCCATGTTTGGCCAAATATATATATTTCCTTGTTGTTAATAACCTTTCGGACATGCATTCCATTTGTCTCTATTTTTAATTTTTAGCATGTTCTTTATATCAATGTGTGTGTTTTATATATCTATAATTACCTTTCATTATTACATTCTTTAGAGTAATTAGAACAACCATCCTCCTGAAGAAGCAGATCACTACCTGCGAAACATGTTGAGGACAATGAACGCTCCCATTTTGGAATGTTCTGTGTTTTTGTACATAACCGCTGCCATCTGAATGGTTATTTAGCCATGTTTGGCCAAATATATATATATTTCCTTGTTGTTAATAACCTTTCGGACATGCATTCCATTTGTCTCTATTTTTAATTTTTAGCATGTTCTTTATATCAATGTGTGTGTTTTATATATCTATAATTACCTTTCATTATTACATTCTTTAGAGTGATTAGAACAACCATCCTCCTGAAGAAGCGGATCACTGCCTGCGAAACATGTTGAGGACAATGAACGCTCCAATTTTGGAAGGTTCTGTGTTGTTGTACATAACCGCTACCATCTGAATGAATGAATCATGAATCTGTATATGTTTCCTTGTTGTTAATAACCTTTTGGACATGCATTCTATTTGTCTCTATTTTTAACATGATTGTGTTAAATAAAATTTATATATTTTTATATATTTTTAAATTTTCTGTGTATATTTTGTAGCAGAGTGTCCCAGAGAGAGCCAGGAAAAGTCCTGTTCGGGGTTTATACATCACCCAGGCATCTCTCGTATACCTTTAGGGATCTCTGAGCCATGATCCAGTTCGGATCTTGGCCCTCTTCACCAGGCCAATTTAATCTCATCTGAGACAAACAGCAGTGCTCTCTCTCAGGCTGGGAACACAGACAACGTTTGTCTATGAGAGTGGAAGGTCAGTAAAACTACCTGTGTGTGTCTTTGGAAGCTGGCAAGCTGTAGGCTTGCTCAGTCTGTGCTAGTTAGGGACTGCATTGTGTGTAGTAAGCGCCGGGACACGGCTAGGCTTTTGTTTATTATTATTATTACTGCTTGTTTTCTAAAAAGGCACTGTACAGCACCTGTATATAGAAATGTATATAACACCAATAAACACCGCACTGTTTGTCCTACCTCACTGGATTTGGTATCTGTGCCTGAAAAACTGCTTATCCCAGGGAGCTTTGCACCTGCTACCTGTTCCCCAGCTTACAATTTGAATGTCCAAGGTACCTATAAAATTCCGTCTCTTTATCCCTTTTTTTAGGGACTTGATAGTTGGGGAACAAATCTCCTGTTTTTTCCTTTCTGCCTCAGAAGTAAGTTTGGAAATGAAGATGTGTTATTTTCACAGATCTCTTTAAAAAAAAAGTAAAAATTCTCCCTAGCAGCAGGGGTGCCCACAGCACTGCAAGAGTTGTTACTCCTCATTTACATCTAGGGCACTGGAAAATGCTGTTTTGTTTATTTGATCCTCTGTTCCCACAGGCTCCTCATTGCTGCAAGACTGGTCTCCATAATCTCTACTTCCCTATGCCCTGGAAGTCAGATGCCCTCTGACATCATTAACACTGATTCTGAGCCCACAGCCCTGCACTGGATGTGAGGACTCCGAGGAACAGTCCACTGCCAGAGTGTAGGGAAGCAGAGGAGAGCGTTAACTGCTGGGGGAGCAGAGCAGCAAATCCTGTAGGTACTACTGCTTTTTCCTGTCCCCTAGACCTAAACAAGTACTTAAGCACTTCTGGACCGGAAGGATTTGCCCCCTTAATGACCAGGCCATATTTTGTGACTCGGCACTGCATTAATTTAATAAACAATTGCGTGGTCGTGCGATGCTGTACCCAAATAAAATTGATGTTCTTTTTCCCCCCACAAATAGAGCTTTCTTTTGGTGGTATTTGATCACCTCTGTGATTTTTATTTTTTGCGCTATAAACAAAAAAGTGCGACAATTCTGAAAATAAAAAAAAATGTAAAAATTACATTTTTTTAACATTTTAGGCCAATTTGTTTTCTGCTACATATTTTTGGTAAAAAAAAAAAAAAAATCACAATAGGCGTATTTTGATTGCTTTGCGCAAAAGTTATCATGTCTACTGACTACGAGAAGGATTTATGTCATTTTTAAATCTTTTTTTTTTTTTACTAGTAATGGCGGCAATCTGCGATTTTTTTGCGGGACTGCGACATTGTAGCTGACAGATCGGACCCCTGACTGACATTTTTGACATTTTTGGGGGGACCAGTGACATTATTTTTTACTAATTTACTTATTTTTAGCACTGATTACGGTAATCAGTGCTAAAAATATGCACTGTTACTGTAATAATGACACTGGCAGGTAAAGGGTTAACACAGTAAGTGATCAAGGGGTTAAATGTTTACCTAGGGGCGTTTTTCTAACTGTATGGGGGTTGGGCTTGTGAAATGATCAGAGAGACCTGTGTTCCTATATACCAGGATCACAGGAGCTCTGTGATCATTCCAGGGAGAAGAACGGTCGGCTGTGTTTACAACAGCTGACCGTTCTTCTCTTTCAGCGGGGAGCGATCGCGGGTGTCAGGCAGCAGTCTGAGCCACCTGCCCCATGCATCGGAGTCCCTGCTGACGGGTGGGAGCAGAAGCGCGCCGCCGGAGCCGCGCTCTTGCCCCCTAGCTGCAGGCGCGCGACCGTCGTATACCTACATCGGTTCGGGCAGAAGGGGCTGCCTGCCACAGTATCACTGTGGCGGGTGGTCCTGAAGCGGGTAAACTTTGCAGTATGGGGGCAGCCCCACTGCAAGTGAAGGATCTTATTTTCTAGAATTGGGCTGGTAGGGGGTATATTTATTTAAGCAGTGAATTGTGACATAACCTTCAGTTAATGTTTGATAAAAGTCACATTCTCTGCTTCATACTCATAAATATAATTGCCCCCCCCCCCCCCTTTATAAAGTGAAAATGCGCTAATTTACGTTTAAAAGGTGACTCTTCATCACAGCTGGCAAACTGTTTATAAAACTATTCTAAAATTACAGTCATACATTTTCCAGAGATGCAAAATTGCTATTTAATTTCAACAAAAGTACTGTGCTGACACAGATTAATGCACTGCCTGCTTTTCCCTTATGCAATTAATTAAATTGCTGATAATCAAATTCAGACTAATTAATGTTTAGTAGATTTAGAAATAAGCAGTTATCTGGAAATATACATTTTAATTTTCGCTACATGGAAAACCTGTATTGGGAAATAAGGAATGATATATTATTTTCATTAGGATATTAACAAAATTTGTAAAGGGTGTAATACATAAAGGCTGTGCTGCCTATTGCAATTTGGTTTATGTGGCTACTTTATCGGTTATTCTTACCGATCAGTTGGCTGTAATGACTGTTGTATTGTTACAAGTTACTTTCAATGACAACTTTTTCCTTCATTTTTAAAATGTAAAAGAGTATATATTACCCTTTAATCAGTCAAATAAAAATTATTGTGCTTCTTGATTTTCTGAAACAGGAGTGAGGGTAACTAATCTGTAGTTGGCTTAGCAAAAATATGTCCCTGAAAAGTAATTTGAAACATTAGCAACTATGCCAAATACCAAAATTTAAGTGGTTGTAAACCTCTGACATTAAAAATTAACAAAGCATATCCTTTAGTATAGTGTACTTGCCTCAATTCAAAGCACCCAGTGTAATTTCTGTCTGCTGTCTCAATCCTCTGCCATTTCCATAAGTCACTCCTGACAGGCTGTACTGACTTTAAGGGATTAAGAGGGATGGGGATGGGAGCTCCAGCACACAGCCTGTGGTTGACAGCCACAGCTGTATATGTTACCCTATAAGAGGTGTAGAGGGGTGTGGGGGGGGGGTGTCATATCCTACTATTCAGGTCTCAGATTACACTTAGCTCTCTTGGTGAAATCAGATCCCAGTCTCCTGCCTATGGAAGCGCACAGGTACAATTTATGTAAGGTGTCAAGGCTTACCTTGGTTGGAGTCTGTAGCGCAGAGATGTATGCTCACCCTTGCAGATATCCACAGTCCAAGGTGACCAGGTAAGAAAGCCACCTGGGCTGTGAATCTGTGCATGGGGGGGCTTGCTCTAATTAGCAGTACCGGCAGAAATACAAACAGGAGATAGTCAAGGAATAACTGTAGTCAATGGATGCCATGAGTTGGGATAAGGATCAGGAGATGGGAGGAAGATAAGGTTGCAGGAGCGAAGGTAAGGACAGAAGATGGAGTCAGTCTGGAAAACAAGCTCAGGAGACACAAACACAGGAACTAAATCTGTCAACCAGGAACAATGAACTGACACTGCTCTCCGGAAGAGGCAGTGCTTTATAGCTTGCCTATACGAGAAATTAGCTTCAGGTGGACAATGAGAGACAGGAGCATACTCAGGTAAAGTCCAGCCCACTAGTGCTGCAGGCAATACCAGATAAACAAGACTGGATCCATATGAGCTGAAGTGTGGCTTAGAGGCAGGATAACAGGACAAACCATCAAAGTACCCCGGTTCAAATCCCACGTTAGGTACTTAACGGCGGCCACGCCTGGCCCTCTGTATGGCATGGCAAGAGCCGTGATATAAGGGGGTTCATAGTCATAACATTATAACCACCCACCTAATATTCAGTATGGCCCCCTTTTGCCAAAACAGCCCTGACCCATTTAGGCATGGACACCAAAATAACACCCACATGAATGGCAGGACCTAAGATTTCCCAGCAGAACATTGCCCAAAGCATCACACTGCCTATGCCGACTTGCCTTCTTATACCACACCCTGGTGCCATCTCTTCCCTAGGTAAGTGAGGCACACAAACCCGGCCATCCACATAATGTAAAAGAAAATGTGATTCATCAGATCAGGCCACCTTCTTCCATTGCTCCGTAGTCCAGTTCTGATGTTCATGTTCACCATTGTAGAAGCTTTTGGCTGTGAACATGGGTGCCCAATTCTTTTCTGCTTTCACCACATCAACTTCATGGACAACATGTTCACTTGCTGCCTAATTATATCCCACCAATTTTCAGATGCCATTGATAATCCCTTTACCTGTCAGTGGTAGTAATGCTATGGCTGATCAGTATATATATATATATATATATATATATATATATATATAGTCAGGTCCATAAATAATGGGACATCGACACAATTCTAATCTTTTTGGCTCTATACACCACCACAATGGATTTGATATGAAACAAACAAGATGTGCTTTAACTGCAGACTTTCAGCTTTAATTTGAGAGTATATACATCCAAATCAGGTGAAAGGTGTAGGAATTACAACAGTTTGTATATGCCTCACACTTTTTAAGGGACCAAAAGTAATGGGACAATTGGCTGCTCAGCTGTTCAATGGCCAGGTGTGTGTTATTCCCTCATTATCCCATTTACAAGGAGCAGATAAAAGGTCCAGAGTTCATTTAAAGTGTGCTATTTGCATTTGGAATCTGTTGCTGTCAACTATCAATATGAGATCCAAAGAGCTGTCACTATCAGTGAAGCAAGCCATCATTAGGCTGAAAAAACAAAACAAACCCATCATAGAGATAGCAAAAACATTAGGTGTGGCCAAATCAACTGTTTGGAACATCCTTAAAAAGAAAGAACGCACCGGTGAGCTCAGCAACACCAAAAGACCCAGAAGACCATGGAAAACAACTGTGGTGGATGACCAAAGAATTCTTTCCATGGTGAAGAAAACACCCTTCACAACAGTTGGCCAGATCAAGAACACTCTCCAGGAGGTAGGTGTATGTGTGTCAAAGTCAACAATCAAGAGGAGACTTCACCAGAGTGAATACAGAGGGTTCACCACAAGATGTAAACCATTGGTGAGCCTCAAAAACAGGAAGGCCAGATTAGAGTTTGCCAAACAACATCTAAAAAAGCCTTCACAGTTCTGGAACAACATCCTATGGACAGATGAGACCAAGTTCAACTTTTACCAGAGTGATGGGAAGCGAAGAGTATGGAGAAGGAAAGGAACTGCTCATGATCCAAAACGTACCACCTCATCAGTGAAGCATGGTGGTGGTAGTGTCATGGCGTGGGCATGTATGGCTGCCAATGGAACTGGTTCTCTTGTATTTATTGATGATGTGACTGCTGACAAAAGCAGCAGGATGAGTTCTGAAGTGTTTCGGGCAATATTATCTGCTCATATTCAGCCAAATGCTTCAGAACTCATTGGATGGCGCTTCACAGTCCCGATAGACAATGACCCGAAGCATACTGCGAAAGCAACCAAAGAGTTTTTTTAAAGGAAAGAAGTGGAATGTTATGCAATGGCCAAGTCAATCACCTGACCTGAATCCGATTGAGCATGCATTTCACTTGCTAAAGACAAAACTGAAGGGAAAATGCCCCCAAGAACAAGCAGGAATTGAAGACAGTTGCAGTAGAGGCCTGGCAGAGCATCACCAGGGATGAAACCCAGCGTCTGGTGATGTCTATGTGTTCCAGACTTCAGGCTGAAAATTACTGCAAAGAATTTGCAACCAAGTATTAAAAAGTGAAAGTTTGATTTATGATTATTAATCTGTCCCGTTACTTTTGGTCCCTTAAAAAGTGGGAGGGACACATACAAACTGTTATAATTCCTACACCGTTCACCTGATTTGGATGTTAATACCCTCAAATTAAAGCTGAAAGTCTGCAGTTAAAGAACATCTTGTTTGTTTCATTTCAAATCCATTGTGGTGGTGTATAGAGCCAAAAAGATTAGAATTGTGTCCATGTCCCAATATTTATGGACCTGACTGTATACTTTTTTTTTTCCATAAAGTTTTTATTGATAAGTAATTGCACATACAGCAGAAACAACATATATACGTTTTTAAATAATGTATTATGTTATATTAATACTGTAATCGTATCTGATATCAGCATTGAACAGAGGTATACTGCCATCTTTACGCTGCAGTGGCATCTGCAGGCTTATTTTGTGAATGATGCCTTCGGTCATGCAATGTCCATAGGACACACAGAGCAAGGCTCGCTCCCTTCCCTCCCTCATCACTATCTCTGATTGACAACAATGAGAGCCAATGGCTCCTGCTGCTGTGTCTGAGCCAATGTGGAGGGAGAGAGCCAAGAGAGCCTCTGCTCTTATACACATCGCTGGATCAAGATCAGTCTCATATGTGTACTTAGGGGGGTTGCGGGGGGGGGGGGGGAATGCAGTGAGGTAAAAAAAGCTTTTTTGCCTTTATGACCACTTTAAGCAAAGCTGGCCATACCTGAATCAAAATTTTGATCCATGTATGGGCAGGGAAGTTGTACATTAATTGATCTACCGATGGACCTCCATGTCAGATTTTCCCAGCTCAATCAGTGCCCCAGGCTATAGCCTGCAATGCAGATCAGTGTATTCTGATGGCAAGGAAGTCTCCATGATGTCAGAACACAATGACACAGCAGGAGGATTCCACCATCCACCTCAAAAGTGTGGATGGGGAAATCAAGTCCATTTTTTTTTTTCCTTCAACCCGCTGGTTGATCAAAAGAATTGACTCATCTCTGGGCTACTTTAGACACAGAGCAATATGCAGTTATCCATAGCAACCAATCAGACAATTTTTCACTGATCCGCAGCTATGCAATTTAGTCTCTGCAGTTTTCACCGCATCATTGCTAACTTTACTGCTTTAGCCTAGATTCACACTGGTGCGATGCAGACACCACATGTGACTCACACAGGAATTGCACCTTATTCTTGCGCACGTCACATGCAATGTCTATGCGGTGCGATTTGAGACATATATTTTTATACATCTGCACCAAAAGGGTGTAGGACCCTTTTTTTCCTGCACATGAATCGCATTGCCTGGGTGTTCACAACCATGTGATGTGATTCTGGTAATTGCACTGCATTTTGGGATCTGTTTCAGGGTGTCGTTAATCTAACAATGACACACGCAGCAGATCGCACGGAGGCCGTGTGATTTTAATGCGGTATGGGAAACACACAGGATTCGCTGCATTTCCCTTGTTGCAGAAGTGTGAACCAAGGCTTAGTGAATAGGCCCATACATGTACATTTTACAACTCTTCCTGCCCAACAAAGCAATAACAAGTGCCATAATGCAGTCATAAAATCTTCTTATGTTTCATAGATTGATACACCTGTGCATGTGGAGCGCTCATCATATATCCACATAAAGGCATCATTTGTGAAACACTACACTTGATTAACCATTTATGCCCCCTGATTTATTCAGTCGCATGACGCGCACTGGTACTTACTAAAACTTCTATTATTCTATATAATCACGTTATGTTGGATATATCCATTTTGGGTATGTTAATCAACTTGTCAAGGATGGCAAACGCATGTCATTAAATGCAAATGAAGAAAAATTTCGGCTTTTTAGGACTAGAGTTATTTCCTCCCCAGTGGATCTCCATGTAATTACTATACTTTCTCGAAAGACGACTGGTTATTTTTTTTTATGCTTAAAAAATTCCCGAGACAAGGCTTTCATCTCGGCCATCTATCCACTCTACTTGTGCAAACGTAGACTTGTTACCATGAAAAATGACAAATTTGCCATCTGATCAAAATGTTAACAAGGTAAGTGTCACCGAGATGGATTACTGACTGTCACAGCGAGCAAGAACATGAGGATACATTGATATTTCTCATTATACCCAGTGCTTCCCCAACGTTCACTAACAACATTTCCGCTGTGGATGCAATAAATCACGCACAAATAACAAGCTCAGAAGAAAGGCTACTGGGTGATAGATTTCTTCTAATAGAACTACCTGCAAGGTATAAAATTTTTGAAAACAATCTATCAATACATCTTGTAGTTTCATTTATGATGACTGCAGTAATCATTTAAAGGGGATCCATCATCTCTTTCATTTTTGTAAAGTATGCTTTTAAAGTATATGTAAACTCAATCACTAATATCATCTTTAAAGTAGTATTAAACCCAAAACTAAAAATGTATTATATTGCAGCTTAGCAATTAGATGTTGTGGCTGCGTTAGTTTTCTTTTTTAGGCTTTTTCCCCTCTGTTTTCACCTGATGATCTGGCCATTAACACACCTCCTGTATTAGAGTGCCCCTACTCTGAATAAGGAGCGTAGGAGGCACTTTTGAACAGCAACACTGCAAGTCTCTGGGACTGGAGCATTATGGACTAGCAGATTTAGATACACTATCAAATTTAAGCTGAATACCATAGTTACATAGTTAGTGAGGTTAAAAAAAGATACCAGTTCATCCAGTTCAACCTATGATGAGTGTGTGTGTGTGTAAGTGATAAAGTGATGTCCTAGTCCAGGGATCCTAAAACTACAGCCCTCCAGCTGTTGCGGAACTACACATCCCATGAGGCATTGTAAAACTCTGACATTCACAGACATGACTAGGCATGATGGGAATTGTAGTTCCTGAACAACTGGAGGGCCATAGTTTGTACACCCCGGTCCTAGTCAATCATGTCAGCACCACATCCCAGTAATGAATTAAAGTGGTTGTAAACCCACCTTTATAACTTGTGCCGATAGGTAAGCCTATAATAAGGCTTACCTTTAGGTACTGTAAATATTTCCTAAACTTGCACCCTTTAGGAGATATTTACATTGTATGCAGCCAATGACGTTATCGGCGCATGCGCTCTGAAGAAACAGCTACCAGTGCCACATCATTCCCACGCATGCATGCAGATGCCGCTGGTCACGGCACAGGGCTCTGAAGAAACGGCTACCCGTGCCATTTCTTCAGAGCCCTGTGCCACGACCAGTGGCATCTGCGCGCATGCGCGTGAGTGATGTGACGCTGCTCCGGCCAGTAATATAGCCAGAGTCCGCAGACCAGGAAGGAATACAGGAGAAGATGGATGCGGCGACCAGCGGGGACAACGCGGGCTTCGTTTGCAGGTAAGTGTCACATAATGTGCTAGCTGGCGATGCATACTAGCACATTATGCATTTACTTTCCAGGGAAGAAAAAAAAGAAAATAAAAAACTGAAGATTTTACTTCCTCTTTAAAACACTAAAAAGGGAGAAGAAAATGAGACTTTAATGGTGCTGACTTCCCCACTCAGAATAATTCAAAAACTCATTTGATAAAAATGATTATTACTTTATTCGTTTACAATGAAAATATTTTCATAGATCACAAATACAATCCTTATACCAAGAAATGGTATCAAACATAATAAAAACAAATCCATAAATTCACCACCCTCAAACTATCAAAGTTTGAAACTTCCCACAGATCTGCTGTATCATACAGTATGACCAGTGTGAATGAAGGAGGGCAGCAGACTCCTCCCGATGCGTTTCGCGTTCATGGCTTTCCTCAGGGGTACTTAGTAAAGAGGGTTCAAATGGGTGAATATAAAGAAAAAATATATACAAAATACACTTTCAAATTTAGGCTGAATATCATAGTTACATAGTTAGTGAGGTTGAAAAAAGACATTAGTCCATCCAGTTCAACCTATGATGAGTGTGTGTGTTTATGTCAATAGTTCCTTGAATACCCCTGTATGTTGTGGTCATTAAGGTGCCCATCTAAGAGTTTTTTAAACTATCGATGCACCCTGCTGATACCACTGCTTGTGGAAAAGAATCCTACATCCTTACCGCTCTGACAGTAAAGAACTCATTATACAGTTTAATGAATGCCAAGGTGTCTTTTTTTAAATTTCCTTTTGCTGAAAAGTTTGTTCCCTATGCTAGGGTCGCCAGTACAGTTTTTGTACATTGATATCATATTCCCTCTGGAGCGTCTCCTCTCTGGAGAGAATAAGTTCAGTGCTTGTAGCCTTTCCTCATAGCTGAAGTCCTCCAGTCCCTTTTTTAGCTTTGTTGCCCTTCTCTGGACTCTCTCGAGTTCCAGCACATCCTTTCTGAAGACCGGTGCCCCAAACTGGATGGAAAATCCAGATGTCACCGGACCAGAGTCTTGTAGAGAATGTGGGAGAATTTTTTTATCTCTGGAGTGAAAAATATTTTTATCTTTTATCTCTGGAGTGAATACCCTTTTTAATACATGCCATTATTCTGTTGGCTTTACCAGCTAATACTTTATAAGCAGTTACAGAAAACTTCAATTTGGAATAAAGGTTTTATATAAATAAATAAATAAAAGTTGATCATTGTAAGTACCCCTCTTTATTGCGATTTTTTTTACCAAAAATATGTAGCAGAAAACAAATTGGCCTAAATGTTAAAAAAATGTAATTTTAAATTTTTTTTTGAAAATGTCATATAGCAGAATGTGAAAAATATTGTTTTTTTTTTCAAATATGTCGCATTTTTTGTTTATAGCGGAAAAAATAAAAATTGCACAGGTGATCTAATACCACCAAAAGAAAGCTCTATTTGTAGGAAAAAAAGGACGTCAATTTTGTTTGGGTACAGCTATGTACGATCGCACAATTGTCCGTTAAAGTAATGCAGTGCCGAATCGCAAAATAGGGCTTGATCATTAAGGGGGCAAATCCTTCCGGTCTTAAAGTGGTTAAGCAGAACATCTAGAAGTGGGATTATGCCTAGACAGTACCCTAAATAATTTACCTTATTTCCTTGAATCCCTGCAGGAAAACAAACGTCCACTTACTGATATGTATGTGTGCCTAGGCCCTATTTGCCTAAAACTTCCTAGCAATAATTCTGCAGCGTGAAATCCAAGGCGCTACTGCTTCTCACTGCTAGTATCAGGGGATCTGGAGTGAGATTTGATGATGTCCCTACTGGGCTGCTCAGTCCTGGCCTTGCTGGAGGTTCTGACCTGAGGATCCAAAGCCCTGCCTCTACCAAGATGGCAGCCTCTACAGGGACACATTGCTAAACAAGGCAAGGTAAGTGAGTAATGGGGAATGATCAGTTACACGAAGACCACAGCAATAGTGGTAACTTGTTCTTTGTCCTTTGCCATTCTTTTTTTAATTTTTGAGCACAACCTTCAAAGTTTCTCCAGGCAGCTAAAACGTTTAACCTTGCACCCACTGACCCACACTGCAGGATTTAATTGCCTATTGAGATTTACTTACTCAATTCTCTGCTTCTACCTACTGCTAGACCAGTCCCAGCAGTTTCTTCTCCCCCATGCTACAATAGCCTAGGGTCCGGACATTATGCCTGTATAACTTAGATATAAAGCGGCAAGACAACCCTGCTGCGCCAGATCACGTATAGTATGTATAGTATGGGATCTGCACCCCCTCCCCCCAGTAGGGGGCATGCGCACGTGCATGCCACTGTCGACCCGGTTCTGCTGTGATTTTACACAGCAGATGCCGATCGTCTGGAAAACACACAGGACAGGGCTCTGCCTATGTAAACAAAGCAGAGCTCTGTATGTCAGCTCATCGAGGAAGTGCTTTATTTTCTTTCCCCACAAAGCAGAGAATGAAATCCATTACTTCCCCTAGTAAAAACACCACACATAGTGTACACAAACACTGGTTAGGCACACATTTAACCCTTTGATTGCCCTTGATGTTTAAATCCTTCCCAGCCAGTGTCATTAGTACAGTGACAGTGCATATTTTTAGCAATGATCGCTGTATTAGTGTCACTGGTCCCCAAAAAGTGGCAAAAGTGTCAGCTAGTGTCCGATAGTCACAGTTCTGCTATAAGTCACTGATCAACGCTATTACTAGTATAAAAAAAATAAAAATAAATTAACATTCCAGTATATACTGTATACCATAGTTTATAGATGCTATAACTTTTGCGCAAACTCACACAAATCAAAATACCCCTATTGGGATTTTTTTTTTTTAATCAAAATCATGTAGCAGAATACATATTGGCCTAAATTTATGATTTTTTTTTTTTTTGAAAATTTACAACATAACCTTTGTACTGAAAAGTTTGGAGGTCCCCATTCTAAGATATGCAATATGTCAGATATCTGCAAATCACAAGGCTTGCTGAATTGAACCTGTGACAGGGAGAGCAATGCATAGAAATGAATTGTAACTGTGCATTGAGCTGTTTGCCTGGAGTTCCACTTTAGTAAAATGTGCAATGTTATTTGACACAGGGATTTTCCTACCTTTCAAAAACCAACCGTTAGTGCAAAAAATATTTTTAATACATAAAGTGCAAGGTGATCGAATACATTAAGCAATATAACCACCTTTCTTAAGTGCAATAATTCAATTATAGGATTCCTGGAACTGAGAGAGACTGAAATCAGAGAGACGCTCCTGCCGCTGACTTGTGGCTTTTAGGAGAAGTTGTAATCTATTTATTTTAATGGACCCAGTTTTTTTTGTTTAGCTTTGGTATCATTTGACTATTATTCTTGAACTTCTGGAGTCACCTTCGTTTT
Source organism: Pelophylax lessonae (assembly GCF_965119305.1). NCBI lineage: Eukaryota > Metazoa > Chordata > Amphibia > Anura > Ranidae > Pelophylax > Pelophylax lessonae. Next base: position 47,375,600 of record NC_138775.1, read on the forward strand.
AATAATGCAAAGGTGAGACTGTCAGTCACCGACAGGATCATTATATCTTGTGCGGTGCCCTTGTACCCTGATGCAAAAGTCAGATATGCTGAAGAGAAAGGTGATTAAACCGGGCCCATTATGCAGCAAAAAGAGCTATTCCTTGTGATATTTATGTGCCCTAAGCAAGGTCAAACCCTATATTCTCACTGGCAAAAAAAGAAAAGAACACGCAGCATTAAGCTGAATTTTATGTTGGAGAAAAGCAAAGTTCAAGGTTGACAAAAGGTCAGAGGAACATGTCTTCTATATCTATAATGATTAATCTTCTTTGTTCTGGAACACCAGTGCAGATAACTCACCAAAAAATGTCCAGTAAATCTGCCTACAGAAATATATCTCCATTATTTCAAAGGGAAAGGATTTGAGATAATTTTATTTTTGTTGTTTTTTTAAGTTTATGAGATATTTAAACGGTTGCTTTATATCTGTTTATCTATTACATATACAGTGCAATCTATGTTTTATAAATAAAGATGAAATATATGAAAAAGGATTCACAGAGCACCATGGGTTAGCTGAGGAGACAGCACAGCAACAGCTCTATTTGTGTGATAAAAATTTTGGACTAAGAACACGGATTAAGTCACTACTAATGGCCCCTGGCATTTCTGGTCGTGGCCATCTTGAGTAAGGGCAGATGATTCATGCATCATTTACTTCCTGGGAATCCTCTCAGGCATTGGCTGAGCTGAGAACCCTCCCTCTGCTCCTCAAGACTCCTGGGATGTATGACATAATTTGCTGAGGCAAATCACCGCCGCTCCTCCCTTGGCCCGACTCCCTTGGCCCGACTCCCTTGGCCCGACTGAATACAGCGGGAGCGAGCCTACGGCGGCGTGCGCATGCCGCCCACAAGGGGAGGAGTCCAGCGATGTAGGTCTACGTTGCTGGACGATATCGAGCCACTTTGCCTCAGTAGGGTCAACGTGACCGGTCGGCAAGTGGTTCATTTATACATTACTTCTCCCTAGGCAGCGCCATCTTCCCTCCAGCCCCCCTCCCTTTCGGATGTAAAAAGGAGCCTAAAATTGTTCATTTTGCCCCCTCTTACCTGTGCTCTCCGTTCCACTACTTGGGCCTCATTTGGGGGGCTTACAAGTTATATGGTGGGCAGTGCTGGTTCAACTATGATACCCAGTTCCGTCAAAAGATGGCTGCTCAGAAAGAATTGCTTTTTGATCGCTAAGATGGTAGTCTTTGACTTCTACTCATGTACCCACATAGGCCTACCTCCTTTCAGCCCCTTTTCAGCACTTTCTCCAGAGCGTCAGCAGTATCAAGGAAAGGTGTCTGTTGGATGTTCAACTAGAGCCACTGTAAGTGGTACACTGCGTGTCATTTTAAAACACGAGTGTTCCATCTGCAGTGGGGCTCACCCAGCGGTCCGTTGTTTCCGCAAAGGTAAAACCCCTCCCAACAAACCCGGATCCAGGGCTGACCTATCTAGACCGGAGGACGCCGTTGAACGTCCAAACGATGCTTTGTTGGCTCGAACTGTACCCCCTCGGTAGAGAGGCCGCCATCTTACGGGACGGATTAGACGTGGGGTTTTGGATCCCCTTTGTGCCATCTGAGGATCCTACTATGTCAGCCAATTTGAAATCTGCATTGCAGTTTGAATTGGTGGTTGCCGAAAAACTTGATAAAGAGCTTCAATTGGGCTGCATGGCGGGCCCCTTTGACCTGCCTCCTTACCACAACTTGCGTGTTTCACCGCTTGGTGTGGACCCCAAAAAGGAGCCAGATAAATTCAGACAAATTCATCACCTCTTCTTCCCTACTGGTTCCTCGGTTAATGATGGTATTGACAAGGAGGAGTCCCGGGTCCAATATGCCTCGTTTGATTCGGCCCTCTCTCTTCTGAGGTCTTCGGGTGCCTCTGCCCTGTGGGGAAGGCAGCGAAGGCCGACATTGAGTCGGCCTTTCGCCTCCTCCCGATGCACCCTGATTGTTTCCACCTTTTGGGTTGTTTTTTCCAGGGTAGTTATTTCATAGACATGTGCCTCCCTATGGGTTGTGCTATATCCTGCTACTCTTTTGAATTGTTCAGCAGTTTTTTAGAGTGGGTCTTAGTTCAGTCTTCCGGTCTTCAAACCATTTTACACTATCTGGACGATTTCTTATTCGTAGGACCCGCAGATAGTGATCACTGCCAGCGCCTATTATCCTCCTTTCAGGAGGTCTGTGGTCTGCTGGGCATCCCTCTATCAGTCGCTAAAACTGAGGGCCTGGCCCACGCCCTATCCTTTTTGGGCATTGAAGTCGACACAGTGCAAATGCTTTTTCGGCTCCCTGCAGATAAGCTAGCTAAGCTTCAGGTCTTGGTAAAGGTTGCGAGGGATTCCCGGAAACTACGGTTGCATCAACTACAATCTCCCCTGGGCCACCTGGTTTTTGCATGCTGTGTACTTCCTATGGGCCGGGCCTTCTGCAGGCGACTGTCGTGGGCTATGAAGGGTATATTGGCTCTGCGTCATTTTGTACGCATAACACGGCCTATGCGTGAAGACTTGGAGGTGTGGTTGTCCTTTCTGCAAACTTCTAATGGTCATTCTTGCTGGCAACTGAAGGAGGTGCCTAACTTTCAGCTGGAGCTCTATACGGATGCAGCTGGCTCCTGGGGTTTTGGCGGTTTCTTCCAGGGTGCTTGGTCCGCTTAAGCTTGGCCAGCCTCATGGGCCCAGCTGGACTTGTTGCCGAACATGACACTGTTAGAACTTTTTCCTATTGTAGTGGCGGTGGAATTATAGGGGGAGGACCAGTGGAACAGGCGCGTGTTTTTTTGGACGGACAATATAAGTGTGGTGCAGGTGATTAACCGCCTCTCCGCTCGCTCTCCTCCCGTGATTTCACTGTTACGTTTCTTGGTGCTTAAATGTTTGAAACTGAATGTTTGATTCCGGGCCAAACATGTACCTGGTGTGGCTAACTCTATTGCCGACTCGCTTTCTTGTTCACAGTTTGACCTCTTCCGCTCCTTGGTTCCAACTGCTGCTCCAGTGGGGCTCCCTTGCCGGAAGTTTTTGTGGACCCTCGTTTCCGACACCTGCTAGACCCTGTCCGTGCCTCCCTTTCCCATAACACGCGGGTATCCTACCGGCGCATTTGGTATGAACGGGTGTCGACGCTTGGCGGTGAATTCCTCCTTTCTTCTCCGCAGGACAGACGCCTGGCCCCTTTTCTCCTACCTTATCCTCCTGAGGGACAGGGATGTTTCCAGTTCCACGGTGGGTACTGCTCTCTCTGCACTTTCCTTTTGGTTTAAGCTTCTCGGCTGGGAGGATATCACCAAGGAGTTCCTCGTTCGGCAGGTTTTAAAAGGTTGGAAGCGTTTGACTGCTTCTCCGTATTCCCGGCGCTCCGTGTGTTTCTCTATTAACCAGCATTCTCTCTATCTTGCCCTCTATCTGTTCCTCTGACTATGAGGTCCTCTTGTTTTGGCTGGCCTTTTCTTGGTCTTTCTTTGGCGCTTTCCGTATAAGTGAGCTGGTCTCCAAGGATAGACGCACTATCTGCGGCATCGTGTCGGCTGATGTCTCCATCTCGGATTCCTTCGTTTCCATCCTGTTAAGATCCTCCAAAACTGACAGGTCAGCAAAAGGTAAATGCATTGTTTTACAAGCATATGGGGGCCATTTTTGCCGGTTCATTTGGAGTCATCTTTTTCCTCCTTCCGCCCTCCTTCCACGGTTTTTCTTGTCCACGCAGATTCTTCCTACCTCAGCAGGTTCCATGTTTTTTCGGGTCTTTCGTCTTTGTCTTTCTCTGGTTGGGCCTACCTCCTGGTGAATTTTCCACACACTCATTTCGCATAGGTGCAGCCACTGCGGCCCATGGAATAAGTTTTTCTGACGAGGAGCTGCAGCGCCTGGGTAGGTGGGATTAATCTCGGTTTTCTCTTTAGGTTCGTCCTCATCTTCTTCTTTAATTTCAGGTCCCTCGCCAGCCCTGGTTTGGATCATCGGTGATTTGTTTATTCATTGGGCCGCTTATCGCACCTGCCACCATCACTATGGGAGGAGCCTGGGTTTTCCACCTACAGTTGTAAGGATCCATTGGCATGGCCTGCGTGGTCTTCGTTGGTCTCAAATTTTGCCCAAAGTGTTACAACTCCGTAAGCTTATTTCTGGTCCAGTTATCTTGATTATCCATGCAGGGGGTAATGACATAGGCTGGTCCCATTCTGTGGATCTGGTTTGTTCCATTAAACATGATCTTGCACAATGTTTTGCCACCTTTACCGGGGTTACCATTATCTAGTCAGAAATCGTCCCTCGTTTGGTCTGGGCTTCCAATGTTCCAGGTGCAGGCCTGGAGCAGTATCGATGCAGGGTGAATGCCCAGGTCTCTAAGTTTGTCCGCAGGGTTGGTGGCATTGCAGTTCGCCACAGGGATCTTGAGGGTGATAACAGTAATTTTCTCAGGTCCGATGGGGTACATTTGAATAATATTGGCCTTGACATTTTTAACTTGGGCTTCATCTGAGGTATTGAGACGGCGCAGGCTGCGGTGGGGCGCTCGTCAGTGTACCACTGACGGCGTGTGGCGGTTTTACCTTGCCAGCGATGGATATTCCTTTATGGGCCATGCCTTCAAGTTTGAGTCTGGGATCAGTTTAATGCCTGTCTCGCATTGATGGTGGAGACAGGCCTATTAGACTATCTATGTTTGTTATGATGCTCATGGTATAGACCATGACTGGCATGGTTATTAGGGATGATTGAACTTTTGAAAAGTTTGGTTCGACCAGAACACCCGAATTTCCCAAAAGTTTGGTTCGGATTCCAGAACCCCATTGAAATCAATGGGACCCGAACTTTGGGAATCAAAAAACACAATTTTGAAGCCCTAAAACCCAATAAATGTCCATAAAAAGTGCATAGGGTTCTGGGTCATGCCCCAGGGACTATGAATCAGGCAAAAAAAAGTTCTTAAAAATTGTCGTTTTTGATAGAGAGACAATTATTGAAAAAATTATTGAAATAAAAAAAAGAGATTTCTTTGGATTTAGTGTCTCGTGGGTCTAAAACGTGAACCTGTGAAGTTTCAGCTCTGTAGCATGTCCAGAACCAGAAAAAAACTGATTATTTTTCTTAGAATGTGTGTGTGTGTGTGTGTGTGTATATATATATATATATATATATATATATATATATGTGTATATGTATATATGTATACCCCCAACCCAGAATCTGCATAGTGGGGTCACTCTTGCATGGCAGAGTCAGGTCACCCTAAACCACACTACGGTCACCCTGACATGGCAGAGTTCGGTCACCCTGGCATGGCAGAGTCAGGTCACCCTAAACTACACTACGGTCACCCTGACATGGCAGAGTCAGGTCACCCTAAACTACACTACAGTCACCCTGACATGGCAGAGTCAGGTCACCCTAAACTACACTACGGTCACCCTGACATGGCAGAGTCAGGTCACCCTAAACTACACTACGGTCATCCTGACATGGCAGAGTCAGGTCACCCTAAACTACACTACGGTCACCCTGACACTTAAAAGTATCCCTACAAAAACTAGATTATTGAATCAAACTATAGTGGTATATAGTACCCTAACTATACTGCATATCCCTTTCCTCACACTAAAAGAACAGCTCCATACAGCAGAAGATAATTTCAAAATGACACAGGATCTTTACAAGCAGCAGGAGAAACACAAATGCTTTGACTGCTGGAAGCTTGGCAGCTATGTGGGCGTCGTGATAAACGGGGAGTTTAGGTGGATTTGACAGGATTGATCACTAAGACACGAGGTTATGGGGTGGAGCCTGAACTCTAGAAAAGGGGCTACGCAAGGGCACGTCCCACCACTCTGAGGAGATTCTGATGTCACAAGAGCTGCCCACCCACCCGCCCATTGAGAAGTTGTCACAGCTTTATTGGCAGTTTTACCTTGCCAGCGATGCATATTCCTTTATGGGCCATCCCCTCAAGTTTAAGTCTGGGATCAGTTTAATGCCTGTCTCGCACTGATGGTGGAGACAGGCCTATTAGACTATCTATGTTTGTTATGATTCTCATGTCATAGACCGTGACTGGCATGGTTATGTGGTATTGAATATTGTTACAGTTAATAAGTTCAATAAAGCTGTGGCCTTGCCCTAATTTCAACTTAAACAAGTCAGTGCGTCTTTTCTGGGGGGGGCAAGGTCTTGTGTTGGAAATACCTGGTCAGAATATGCCTAAGCTTATCAGCAGTCATGAAGGCCCTTTGACCCCATCATTTAGGGAAAGGGAGCCTTGACTGCTGGAAGCTTGGCAGCTATGTGGGCGTCGTGATAAACGGGGAGTTTAGGTGGATTTGATAGGATTGGTCACTAAGACACGAGGTGATGGGGTGGAGCCTGAACTCTAGAAAAGGGGCTACGCAAGGGCACGTCCCACCACTCTGAGGAGATTCTGACATCACAAGAGTTGCCCACCCACCCGCCCGTTGAGAAGTTGTCACAGCTTTATTGACGGTTTTACCTTGCCAGCGATGGATATTCCTTTATGGGCCATCCACTCAAGTTTAAGTCTGGGATCAGTTTAATGCCTGTCTCGCACTGATGGTGGAGACAGGCCTATTAGACTATCTATGTTTGTTATGATTCTCATGTCATAGACCGTGACTGGCATGGTTATGTGGTATTGAATATTGTTACAGTTAATAAGTTCAATAAAGCTGTGGCCTTGCCCTAATTTCAACTTAAACAAGCCAGTGCGTCTTTTCTTGGGTTGGCAAGGTCTTGTGTTGGAAATACCTGGTCAGAATATGCCTAAGCTTATCAGCAGTCATGAAGGCCCTTTGACCCCATCATTTAGGGAAAGGGAGCCTTGACTGCTGGAAGCTTGGCAGCTATGTGGGCGTCGTGATAAACGGGGAGTTTAGGTGGATTTGACAGGATTGGTCACTAAGACACGAGGTGATGGGGTGGAGCCTGAACTCTAGAAAAGGGGCTACGCAAGGGCACGTCCCACCACTCTGAGGAGATTCTGACATCACAAGAGTTGCCCACCCACCCGCCCGTTGAGAAGTTGTCACAGCTTTATTGACGGTTTTACCTTGCCAGCGATGGATATTCCTTTATGGGCCATCCACTCAAGTTTAAGTCTGGGATCAGTTTAATGCCTGTCTCGCACTGATGGTGGAGACAGGCCTATTAGACTATCTATGTTTGTTATAATGCTCACGGTATAGAATGTGACTGGCATCGTTATGTGGTAATGTAAGATTGTTACAGTTGATAAGTTCAATAAAGCTGTGGACTTGCCCTAATTTCAACCTAAACAAGTCAGTGTGTCTTTTCTGGGGGGCAAGGTCTTGTGTTGGTAATACCTGGTCAGAATATGCCTAAGCTTATCAGCAGTCAAGTTACTTTCAATTATGTCCCAGAAATATTTATCAGTATTTATAGTTCTATTCTGTAAACATTTTCTAGGCAAATTGACAAACTGTCTACAATTTTCTTTTTTCACGCTCAGTATCATAACATAGGAAATGCCTCTGTGTTGTCACATATTAAAACTGTCAGCTAAAATCCAATGTTAAAGAATCATTTTAGATTAAGATAAAGCAAAAGAGAAACTGAAACTAATGTTTAACCAGTTCCCGACCACCACCTGCCTTTTTACTGCAGCAGGGTGGCTTGGGCAATCGAAACAACGTAGACCTACGTCGCTTGCCTGAGAGTAGCTAGGGGGCGAGCGCCCCTGCCCCCGATCGCCAGCGGGGAAGCCAGCACGTGTGTCAGACGGCTCCGCTTGCAGCCTGACACCTGCGATCGTTCCCTGCTGAGAGAGAAGGACGGTCGGCTGTTGTAAACACAGCCGACCGTCCTTCTCCCTGGGATGATCGCAGAGCTCATGTGATCCTGCTATATAGGATCACATGTCTCTGTGGTCACAGTTAGAATCACTCCCCTAGGGTCACATTTAACCCCTTGATCACCTATACTTTTAACCCCTTCCCTGCCAGTGTCATTATTACAGTAACAGTGCATATTTTTAGCACTGATTACTGTAGTAGTGTCACTGGTCCCCCCAAAAGTGTCAAAAATGTCAGTCAGGGCTCCGATCTATCCGCCCCAATGTGGCAGTCCAGCAAATAATCGCCGTCATTACTAGTAAAAAAAAAAAAAATAAACAATAAAAAATGACATAAATCTTTCCCGTAGTTAATAGACGCAATAACGAAAGTGAAAAATATATATATATTTTTTTTTTCAAAATTGTCGCTCTTTTTTTGTTTATAACAAAAAAAAATAAAAATCACACTGGGGATCAAATACCACCAAAAGAAAGCTCTATTTGTGGGAAAAAAAGGACGTAGATTTTGTATGGGTACAGCGTCGACCGACCGCACAATTGTCCGTTAAAATAACGCAGTGCCGAATCGCAAAATAGGGCCTGGTCATTAAGGGGGAAAATCTTCCAGTCCAGAAGTGGTTAAGGAACAAATCCTTACACCTTTCAAACATTCAAAACCTCCCCATAAAGGCAGTAGCGTAAACCAGCCCTAAAAGAGCTAATTCTTTGCATAAAGATGAGAAATTATAGTTGTCATGAAAACACTTGAATAAAAAATGATCGTCATTTACAGATCTTTGATCATAGCTAAAGCAGCCTTAGCAGTGGCCCATAAAGGCTAGTCAAGACCAAGCCTTAGATGTATGACTCCATTGAAACTGGTTTAAAGATGAAATAAAGAACTAAATGTTCTACAATGGTGGACTTTTTAAGCACAACAGGAGGGGGACTAGTTTAAAATCAACAACATTTTATTAGACACAATAAAATGTCATCTTTATATAAAAACATAATCCCCCAACAGGTTGAAGACTAGGGCTCCCCTCACATTAATATATGGTACTGACAGTACAAACAATACATTGCATTTGAATAGATGCCTGAATGTTGCTCCAATAGATATTGCTTCTTCAGGACAAGTTGTGTTGTACATCACACTGAATACAGTAAACAAAGCATTTTAGATAGTATCCATAATATGGTAAAAAATACTTGAAATTCAGATTGAGAATACTTTATTAATCCCAAAAGGAAATTAATAAATAAAGCAACACATTATATCCCGTATATAAATATCATAGCACTGCAATGAATGCTTACATGAAAACAACCCTACATCATGAACCACTTGCAAAACCTGGTCTTGGGGGTGGACATAGGAGCAAAACAAAGGACAGCATGTCAAAATAGGCCCACACGGCAAGTGGTGAATAGGGTGACACCAATCTAATCCCCTGCGGGCTCCTAATAGTTACATAGTTACATAGTAGTTGAGGTTGAATAAAAACGGTAGTCCATCCAGTTCAACCTGTGTAGGTTTGTGTGGACGTATCATGACCCATACCCCTGAATGTTTTGATCCTTTGTACGTCAAAGAGTCTTTTAAAAGTAGCCATACTCCCCACAGTTACTACCATTTGTGGTAGAGAGTTCCACAATCTTGTAGCCTTTACTGTAAAAAATCCCCTGCGTAGCCTGAGGTTAAATCGCTTCTCCTCTAATCACATTGTATAGCCTCGTGTGATGCGATCAAAGAACAAGGATATGATGGAAGACCCACTTAACAACCAAAAATGCCAAGCAAGCAAAATCAAAATATCCTACATACTCACCACACTGGACAGAGATTAGGATAACCCCCAGAGGAAAAAAAAGCTAGTCACTATAGCACTAATAGGAGGGTATATCTATGTCCCAAAAGCCTTACTTGTATTGTGACTCTACACCTCAAAAGTGTATATGAGGTGGGGCCAACCTTATAAGTACAAACATATAGTGTACATACAGTTACCACAACAGTGGATTACCAGTGCAGAGCACTCCACCACACTCAAGCATGCCCATAGCAATTTATACCACCAAGAAAACCAAAGGGGGAAGAGTAGGAGAATAATATACCTGGACTCTCAATAATGGATAGAAAGTTCCAATATTGTACAAGTTGATAAGACAGACAATATGAAAAGCATTTTGTAGACTTTATTGCAAGCCTTCAATCAACAGCAGGATTGAGGTTCTGTCATAGGAGGTGATGAACCCTATATATTAATTAAAAATAACCCAACTATTGAAACCAGAGGCAACCAAGCATTTAGCATTATCAGAAAGAAGTCAGACTCTGTATTTTTTGCAATACCAATTTTTGTGTGTTAGACTCTTAAATAGCAATGAAACGCACTCGGATCTGTCACGTAAATATTATAGGATTATTGAGGTGGCATGGTCGTCATTTTTCTTGACATTAGCTTTCTGCTTCTTTTGTAAAGAATTAAAACTCTCTCCATGCCTGAGTGGCTTAGAAAACCTTAACAAGAGTCAAGAGCAGAAAACAAGATTATTTGAAGAAGAGATCATTGTACTTCCTAACAAACATAGCAACCGGTAATTGGGTTCCAGGCACTCTCCAAGGTGGTGCTTAGAGAAAAGAGCCAGACTTAGCATTCCATCCACCTTTCCTTTAATTACATCACCCTAATGAGACACATTCCCTTCCCTCAAAGCAAAGAAGTAACGGGAAGTTAAGCTATTAAAAGACACAACCTGAAAAGAATCAATGGGGTGGCCTCATCAAGCAGAAAACACAACTTACTTTTATGGTCTTTTTATTTACTCTTTCAGAGCAACAAAAAGGGGTAAATGATCAAAACAAAATAATTAGGTAGTGAAATAGTATGGCTCTGCTTGTTAGATATGTATGTATATGACACAATTAGAAATTATATGACAATAGGAAAAAAAATCAATCCTTGCAATTATAAACTAGTTGCTAGCCAATCATTTTTTTTTGTTGGCATTTTCTGATTGGTGGTAGAATAAAGAATTTTTCAAATTGCATTAGATAAGTATATTTGAATATTAAACAAAGCTAAAAACTTTAGCTTCATGAACGTAATAAAAAACTTCAGCTTCAAAGAAGAAGATCGCGTATTTTAATAGTCTCAATCTGATAAAGGTTTAGCAAACCTTATTTGACATTCCTATGGTCACCTGTAGAATTTACAGAACAAGCAGGATAAGAGTTGGCGCATCACACATACCTATATAGCATCAAGGGGTATGCAGTTCATGTATAGTCATTAATCTGGTGTAGTTGATGGCTGAAATAGATTACACTCAGGGCCAGCTCAGCTGCAGAGAGAAGTCAGCTCTGAAAATGAAAATAAAAACAAAAAGCAGAGCGCCTCTAAGTGTTATCAGTTTAATTAAAAGGGTAATGCAGGTACAGGAAAACTGCTCACATTTAAAACAGTATAAAATAGCTCATCTGTTAGGTGGTCTGCAGGAACACAGGGGTCCACGGCTGGATGTTAGTAGCTCCAAGAGATGGTGCAGGGGATGCTGAAGGAGGGAGATGTCTGGAGAGCCAAGAGACCAGATAGTAGGATGGTCAGCAGCTTCAGGAAGGTGTTCTGTTCCTCAGGGAGACACCTGGTGAGCCGAGAGACCGTTAGGTAGAATGGCTGTCGCCTTCAGAAGGGCGCCCTGCTCCTCAGTACATCCGGCGCCAACAGATAGGGGAGCCCAGCGTGACAGTTCCAGCAGCCAAACGCACAACGCGTTTCCGAGCGTGCGCAGTAGCCTCACAGGGCGTGCGCGCTCCTTTCTCAAGTGCAGTGGCATGACACAGAAGAGCTGGACAAGTTTATAGGAAGCCAGCACTCAAGCTGGGTGGATACAGATGGACTTAAAGTGGCCATTGTAAATGGGCTGGACAGTGGGACCACAATACTTAAAGCGGCAATAAGAAAATAAACACAAAAAAAAAAAAAAAATCGCATACAAATGAAATCGCATTAAAAAAAAAAAAAAAAAAAAAAATGGTTATTTAACAAGGTAAAAAGACATACATCGGCTCTAATCATAATATGGTGTTAACATCTAGCTCTTCGTTTAAACCCTTGGGTGAAAGTGAATCCAGGGTATAGATCCAAAATGTCTCTCGTTGGCATAATTTGGCAAATCGTTCGGCCTCAGAGGGAAGTTTGGGGATAGACTCTATTACCCAAACCTCCAATCCTGATGTGGACTTGTTGTGGAACTCGAGGAAATGGCGTGGTACGCTATGTTGGTCACAACCCTCCTCCACAAACCTGCGATGGCGACCAAATCGTTGCCGTAGTGGGCGGATGGTGCGACCAACATAGAGTAGTCCACAGGGACAGGTCAGGCAGTAGATCACGTAATCAGTAGAACAGTTGTAGAATTCTTCCAAACGGTAAGTCTTATTCTCATGGGTGAACTGTTTTTTACCATGTCGCACAAAGGCACATGTTTTACATAAAGGCTTGTTACATCGATACATGCCCTTTAAGGGAATGAGGCATAGTGGATTATGGACTTTTTTAGTTTTGAGACGACTGGGTGCAATTTTGTTTTTTAGGGTGGGAGCCCTACGGTAAGTAACTCTAGGTTTGTGACCTAAACTGGGTAAAAGATGGGGGTCCTGTAATAAAATGTTCCAGTGTTTCTGTAGTATGGATTCCATTTTCCTGTAGCGGCAGTGGAATCTGGTGATGAACCTCGGAGTGGATTCATCATATTTAGCTGTATTTTTGGGGGGTTTACCAGGCAGGAAGGTGGTGTAAGCTTGATTGACCAATTGGTCAGGGTAACCCTTATCCCTAAACTTGGCTCTCAAAGCATCACTCTGTGTGATGTAATCTATATCCCTGGTACAGTTCTGTCTAAGGCGACAGAACTGCCCTTTAGGTATATTGTTTACCCACTGGGGATGATGACACCTACTATAGTGTAGGTACGAGTTGCCAGCGGTGGGCTTGGTGTAGTTCCGGGCAAAAATGGAAGTTTCTTCGCTACCCAGCTCGAGGTCCAGGAAGGCTAGATGAACCGCATCACAAACAGAAGTAAAGGTGAGACCGAAATCATTGGTGTTGCAGTGGATGACAAAATCATCAATCGAGGATGGAGGACCGTCCCAGATGATGATGATATCGTCTATGTAACGGCCGTAAAAAACTAGATATTGAGCAAAGGGGTTGTTGTGCCAAATGAAGGATTCTTCCCAGAAACCCATGGTCAGGTTAGCGTAGGAGGGTGCAAAGTTAGCGCCCATTGCGGTACCATGGGTCTGAAGGTAGAAGTCGCCATTAAAACAGAAGTAGTTATGCCTAAGACAAAAATCGGTGGCATCAAGGATAAAGGTGGCTTGTTGGTTATTGAGCATAGGATCTTTTAATAAAAAGTGTTGTGTCGCCCGCAGACCTATGTCATGGGGGATGGACGTATAAAGGGAATTAACGTCCAGGGACAACCAAAGATAGCTATCCGCCCAAGAGTATGGGGCTAAGAGCTCCAATAGGTGGATAGAGTCTCTGATATAAGACTGCAGGGACTGGGCGAGTGGCTGCAAAAATACATCAATGTACTGTGACAATCCGCTGGTGATGCTATCCATGGCAGCAACGATAGGTCTACTGCCATGGATAGCATCACCAGCGGATTGTCACAGTACATTGATGTATTTTTGCAGCCACTCGCCCAGTCCCTGCAGTCTTATATCAGAGACTCTATCCACCTATTGGAGCTCTTAGCCCCATACTCTTGGGCGGATAGCTATCTTTGGTTGTCCCTGGACGTTAATTCCCTTTATACGTCCATCCCCCATGACATAGGTCTGCGGGCGACACAACACTTTTTATTAAAAGATCCTATGCTCAATAACCAACAAGCCACCTTTATCCTTGATGCCACCGATTTTTGTCTTAGGCATAACTACTTCTGTTTTAATGGCGACTTCTACCTTCAGACCCATGGTACCGCAATGGGCGCTAACTTTGCACCCTCCTACGCTAACCTGACCATGGGTTTCTGGGAAGAATCCTTCATTTGGCACAACAACCCCTTTGCTCAATATCTAGTTTTTTACGGCCGTTACATAGACGATATCATCATCATCTGGGACGGTCCTCCATCCTCGATTGATGATTTTGTCATCCACTGCAACACCAATGATTTCGGTCTCACCTTTACTTCTGTTTGTGATGCGGTTCATCTAGCCTTCCTGGACCTCGAGCTGGGTAGCGAAGGAACTTCCATTTTTGCCCGGAACTACACCAAGCCCACCGCTGGCAACTCGTACCTACACTATAGTAGTTGTCATCATCCCCAGTGGGTAAACAATATACCTAAAGGGCAGTTCTGTCGCCTTAGACAGAACTGTACCAGGGATATAGATTACATCACACAGAGTGATGCTTTGAGAGCCAAGTTTAGGGATAAGGGTTACCCTGACCAATTGGTCAATCAAGCTTACACCACCTTCCTGCCTGGTAAACCCCCCAAAAATACAGCTAAATATGATGAATCCACTCCGAGGTTCATCACCAGATTCCACTGCCGCTACAGGAAAATGGAATCCATACTACAGAAACACTGGAACATTTTATTACAGGACCCCCATCTTTTACCCAGTTTAGGTCACAAACCTAGAGTTACTTACCGTAGGGCTCCCACCCTAAAAAACAAAATTGCACCCAGTCGTCTCAAAACTAAAAAAGTCCATAATCCACTATGCCTCATTCCCTTAAAGGGCATGTATCGATGTAACAAGCCTTTATGTAAAACATGTGCCTTTGTGCGACATGGTAAAAAACAGTTCACCCATGAGAATAAGACTTACCGTTTGGAAGAATTCTACAACTGTTCTACTGATTACGTGATCTACTGCCTGACCTGTCCCTGTGGACTACTCTATGTTGGTCGCACCATCCGCCCACTACGGCAACGATTTGGTCGCCATCGCAGGTTTGTGGAGGAGGGTTGTGACCAACATAGCGTACCACGCCATTTCCTCGAGTTCCACAACAAGTCCACATCAGGATTGGAGGTTTGGGTAATAGAGTCTATCCCCAAACTTCCCTCTGAGGCCGAACGATTTGCCAAATTATGCCAACGAGAGACATTTTGGATCTATACCCTGGATTCACTTTCACCCAAGGGTTTAAACGAAGAGCTAGATGTTAACACCATATTATGATTAGAGCCGATGTATGTCTTTTTACCTTGTTAAATAACCATTTTTTTTTTTTTAATGCGATTTCATTTGTATGCGATTTTTTTTTTTTTTTTTTTGTGTTTATTTTCTTATTGCCGCTTTAAGTATTGTGGTCCCACTGTCCAGCCCATTTACAATGGCCACTTTAAGTCCATCTGTATCCACCCAGCTTGAGTGCTGGCTTCCTATAAACTTGTCCAGCTCTTCTGTGTCATGCCACTGCACTTGAGAAAGGAGCGCGCACGCCCTGTGAGGCTACTGCGCACGCTCGGAAACGCGTTGTGCGTTTGGCTGCTGGATATGTCACGCTGGGCTCCCCTATCTGTTGGCGCCGGATGTACTGAGGAGCAGGGCGCCCTTCTGAAGGCGACAGCCATTCTACCTAACGGTCTCTCGGCTCACCAGGTGTCTCCCTGAGGAACAGAACACCTTCCTGAAGCTGCTGACCATCCTACTATCTGGTCTCTTGGCTCTCCAGACATCTCCCTCCTTCAGCATCCCCTGCACCATCTCTTGGAGCTACTAACATCCAGCCGTGGACCCCTGTGTTCCTGCAGACCACCTAACAGATGAGCTATTTTATACTGTTTTAAATGTGAGCAGTTTTCCTGTACCTGCATTACCCTTTTAATTAAACTGATAACACTTAGAGGCGCTCTGCTTTTTGTTTTTAGTAGAATTTACAGAGGCCCCTGAAAATGTTTCAGGAAATATTAGGTCAATGCAGTGCTAGATCAAACTCAATGGAGGCCGCTAGGCAGTCAAAACCTTGGGGACCCACCGCAGGTTTCTGGAGTTTTCTCTAGTGGGATAATATTAGTAGTGTAGTAGTATAAGTAGTGTTCATGTTGGCCGCTAGATGGAGATGACCATCCCTACCATACGTGAGGCATATGTAGGTTGCACTAACATTTATTTACAAATTGGCAACTGAAAGAAGATGAGCTTTTAAGAGGCAAACTGTAATGTGAACCCGATGGCTATGGTTTATACTCACAAACGTTTGCTTACAACAACTGACTGTTCTTCTCTCTCAGCGGGGAGCGATCGCAGGTAGCCGGCGGCAATTACGGTTGCCCGCCCCGTGGATCAGCATCCCTGCCCCCCAGCACCACGCGCGCAGCCGAGCCAGCCTGCCGCAGTAAAACTGCGGCGGGTGGTCGGCAAGTCATTAAACATAAAGATTTTAGGTGATTATATAATGTTAAGAAAGTAAGCAATATGTGTATATATACGAGAGAGAGAAAGAGATAATATATGCTTTTTTTTTTTCATTGAAACCTTCAATAGCGAGTTTATGCATGTTTTCATGCATAGGAATTGCATAAGAACTCCCATGTCTATAGCACAGAGCGAGAATTCCTGACCAGATGCAAACACTCTGATGCAAAATACATGCAAATGTATGCAGATGCATCCCCTATGGGCGGCAGCTAATAGTCCAGAAGCTAATAAAATGCACCATTCAAATTCACATGAATCCTCTTTAATGTGATATTGATTTAAAATGTATTTTGCTTTAATGCTAAGATAGCAAGCTTATTATGTTATGAAAAAGAAGAATAATCAGTTCTTTCAGGTGTAATATCAAATGTCACTTCTCTTCCCATTTACAATCTCCAAGCGAAGAATGACAATGCATTCTTCATGCTAAGCTCTTTGGCAAAAATATTATATTAAATATAAGACAGTTCTGACATTTCTGAGTGCAAAAACTTTCATACTTGTCATTTTTGCAACGTTTTGATTTGTTGCCCTCAATAAACCACACCATTATATCTTGATCAACTTGTTAGTACTGTTATTATGGTGTATTAATCTGATTTTTAAACTTCTTAAAGTTAATCTGTAGTCAAAATCTTTTTTTTTTATTTTATTTTTATTCATTTTTGTTTTTTTGTACACAATACAAGAGAGTAAAACTTTGTCATAACACCAAAAGTCAGCATAACAACGAATGACATTTCCTCTTCGTTGTCATTCATACATAAAAAAGGTCAAGATTTTGTGATCTGAAAATATAAAGGTGACATGTTTTAAGTGGACATGTTTAATCCTTAAAGGAAGTAACCTAAGAGTTCACCAATAGTACAGGTAGTAAAAATCAAAGAACCAATATTCACATTGAAAAATAATCATATTAGTGTAGCACCCTCCTAGGTAGGTACTATGATTCATGTAGAATAGTTTTTGGTTTCTCTGCTTAACAGAGGGACAGCAGGTTAATGTATTTGCTGGGTGCCTAACAGAGAGATGTGATTGGCTAGTGTAGCTTGCTCAGTGTGCTATGGTGCTGCTCATGAGTTTCCCTGTGTCCAAGCAACAAGAGAAGGTTGAAACCATGCAGATGGGAACATAAATATTCTACAGCCCTGGCCAGTTACAAGAGGAGGTGCCACTATGCATGCTGGGTGCCTGTATGTATATTCTAGGAGAACATGGACCTTCCTAAAAGAGGATTGCACCAACTAGGGGAGAGGATCCTGCCTCCCCTGGCACTTGCTGCTATGTGGCCTCAGATGGGCGAACTGAGGTCCTGATTTGAGATATGTATATATACATATATGCAATATATATACATATACATATATTGCAATTTAGGGAATACATTTGTTGGGATGTGTTGAAATGTTTTTAGATGTCACATATTAGGTGTTTGTAAGAAGAGCCTTTGAAAGTCAGTTTGGAGAATGTCAATTTTTTTTAGATATAATAAGCAAAATGTTTGAGGTAGATAAATAATGACTCGGAGGATAACTGGAAAATCGATTGTAGTTCTTGGAATGGGAAAAGAGTCTTATTTCTCACGTAGATAATATCAGTAAATCAGAAAAGTGAAATCCAGGTTTGTTACATATGTTGGTGGATACTGGTAGGTAAAGATGATGTCAAAAGAAAGGAAGTAATTAGGGAGGTTTTAGAGGTTAGCTGGAATATAGTTTTTACAATATAACCAGATATTTCTAGTGTGGGCCATGGGGGACAGAAGATTGATATCTCTCAGGTCATGATATAACAAGGAATTAGGGTGAAAGGGTGTTATTCAGAGCCTCTCAATTTCTGACCATCTTTTTGGAAGGTACAGGGGTGACCATAAAGGTAAGTGTTATAAGTGAGCTACTAGATAATATGTAATCATATCTGGGTAACCAATAGCCTCTTGATTTTTTGTGGCAAGGAGAATTTTTTTGCCATTCTATCTCTGTTATCACTCCAAGAAAAATTAAGCAGAGCTTGTTGCATAGATTTGAGCTCAAGTCTCCTTTTCATATTAGCATGATTATTTTTCAGCCTTAGTGGAAAAAAGCTCAATGTTTACAGATCAGAATTTTTGGGTTTGATTTTACCTCTTGACTGCCAAGGATATGTACCACATGTCAAAAAAATTGGGAAAAAACACACATAGGGAGGAGAGGGCTGCACACCCCAAAATAATTTTGGAAAAAATTGAAGAATCCCCCAGGGGTTTTTTGGCAGCAAATGACTCTTGAAAACAAAGTTATAAAATTATTAATTATATTGGCAACTATTAAAAAATTCCACATGGGATAAAATGTGAGCTCTGGTTACAATGTTAACCCATCCAAAGTGATAACAGGAAAAAATTGTTTGGAGCAATACATGGATAATTAAACAATCACAACCAAATAATTGGTACCCTGACACGTTTCAACTTATACTGTAGTGGTCTTCTTCAGGGGATAGGTGATGTCTACAAAATACATTATATTGTAAGAAATACAATATACAAAATGATAAAATATATCAAAATGGCTATAAGAATAAAGCCTGTATATTTACCATTGAACCGATGGGTATCTTTTAACCAGAGGTTTTCCATTAATCCAGAATCATCCCAGGAAAGCCCTCCAAGCATCCGCAATGCATAGAGAAAAAGAGACCGACAATACAAAGAGTCCCGTTTGGAGCAACTTGTGAGGTAGCGGGAGATCTACCTGCAAATACATTACCCAACGTAGAGGGTATAAATTATATATGCAAAGAGTTTAAATCAGTTGGCGAATGAAAGAAACTATCTGGCAGAGTGACCTGGTAGATGCATCTGGGGCGGTCAGCTTATAGAACCATACAACCAGAATAGAATGAAAAAGTGCACCAAAAAATTGTGAAGAACCATACGTGTGGAAAAAATGGTGAAAAACAGAGTGAAAAGTGATGAAGTTAAAAATAAATATATAAATTACCTAAAAAGTTGAAGTCATTGTAGCATGGAGAGTGACTATATTATACAATGTTGTAAAATATTGTATGTATTTGCAACAGACGATATCACAAATTTATGTGTGGAAGTGCACTATAGCACAGCACATGCTGAAAATGAAAAAATAAAATTGTAAATGTAAAAATATAAATTAAATATGGGTGCAAAGAATGATGAATAAGAAAGATAAATTCTGATAATATTGGTACGTATACAATTACTATGTATAGAAATATCTATTCCTATGAGTGGACCTCATAGGCAGATTGAATAGTGAACCTCAGTTCATGTATTTAAAATAAAAACACCAAACAAGGGGCTATGTAGAAAAAAAAAAATTCAAAGCAGTTATAGCAAGATTATACTCATCTAGATCACCACAGATAGCATTCATCAGCGACCCTCTGCACTGGACCCAAAAAGGCTAATTTAGAATTATACTATAATTGTATTTTGTACATAGCTCTCCTCTTATTTCTCTTCCCTAATATAACAATATTGCAGTGTTACAAATTCTTCACTTTCAACAACAATGATTGTAGTTTATAGATAAATGTAATAATTTTATGTCATAGATGTGATAATTTTATTGTTTTCCAGAACTCCTAGTTAGTCCCTTCATTCTATCCAGGATGGGTTCTGATTGACTGCCTTCCCGGGATGGGGGAGAGGTTGGCCTCTGTGGAGACTATTCTGTCACCCATTGGGCCTCCATAGCTGACTTCCGGGCCGCGGCTGCCCTTGAGCACGGGGAGTCAGCTGTCCCATGCCGGCAGCATTCTGTGATCGCTTCCGGGTCTGAAATCAGTCATGAAATCTGAGCAAAGCATATACATCTGTAGTGTTTACTTATCTCTCTCCAAAGTTCTAAGTGTTGTTTCTATATGGTGCTTTGTTCCTCTGTTATCAGATTGAGTCACTTTTGAGAAGTTTTCAGGACACATGAGATACAATTTCCGTTGGGGAGGGAGCTCATCGTGCAGCTTTTTTAATCACAACACAGTTCTTCTGCTGTGTGTTCCTTCCCTCCAATCAGCTCTCACACAATGTAACTGCAGCCTTTCTGCCCTCCTCCTCTCACAGATGCAGAAGGATTTTAACACGATTCTGCCCTTTTGAAGGGGTGTAGGGAAGTGAAGACTACAGATAAACAAGTAAAACTTATGTAGGAGGATTTGTTTCATCTCTGTTTATTCTCTGAGGCTGCTTACTTCACTGGGTATATGTAAGGGTTTACAAGCACTTTAAAGTGGAGTTCCGGCCTATTTTGCAACTTTAGTGATTCCTGGAGTGCTTGCTATGCTGATCAACAATTGGGCACTTTCAATTTTGTTTTGGGTCCCTTACCTTATTTTAAGGGCATTTTTGATTGTACTTCCTCCTTCTACCTCCTCTGTGGCCATGGCCACCGACATCATTTCCGCCTTTGCATTGCATCCTGGGAGCTGTTTGTCATCACTCCTAAGAGGCTGGAATGAGGAAGAACTCCCAGAACACTCCCTGGAATCAGGAAGAAGGACACAGCAGATTACACTGCGGCTTCAGATACCCACATCCAAGATGGCCACGCCCAGACAGCGTTTTTAAAGTAAGATTTTGACTAAAATCCAATATTGTACACCTTGTAAGTATGAGAATAGCGGTTCTGTAAAGGGCGATGGATTAGTATTATAGGGGTATTTTTAGTTTAGAAAGGTATTTGAGGCCGGAACTCCGCTTTAAGTGCAAAGCACAAAGCATGTTAATGCACACAACTAAATGCATTGTGGTGCTATTCATTCTTATGTTCAAAAGATTTTATTTTAATAGAGAGAAGTACAAAAATTGACAATACAATATCAGCCAATAATAGACAGAAAACAAACATCTTAATGTTTTTTTGTCTTAAAAATTTGTGATGTAATGCGTTCAAACCAGATCATCAAGACCGACATGCATAAACAAATACAGGATATATAAATTATGTCATGAGAATTACATGTACGATGACTAAAACATTAAAGGGGTTGCAAAGTCAGAATGTTTTTTTATCTTAATGCATTCTATGCATTAGGATAAAAAGCCTTATGTGTGCAGCAGCTCCCCTCAACGCCCCCCCAATACTTACCAGAGCCCCCTCTCTATCCAGCGATGTCCATGAATGCCTCAGCGGTTCAGGACTCTCTCTCCTAATTGGCTGGGACACAAACAAGAAAAGGAGGTTATAGACACGGAGGCTTGGTCATAATACCAAATATGCGAGAAATGTAGTTATAAGGTATGAGTCCATAGTCCAAAAATGTCAAAGGCACTAGGGCAGGTTTCTTGATGAAGTTTAGTAAACTCTGGGTATATACAGACAAGAACAAAAGCAGAGAAGCGCCTCTAAATGCAGTAAGACTGTATTTAATAATTCCCACAACAGGGTTACTTACAATAGATAGGTAAAAAACAGGCACATCAATAAGTGTAGGTCCAGAATGCCAGTTGTAGCGGGCTGTGGAAGCTGTAGGTACCACCAAGTGGAATGTGACAGGAGTCCCCGTGTGGAGAAGAAAGCCGGCCGAAGTCCTTCCTGAAGCGGGTAGAGTGCAGCGTGGAACACAGCCAGGAGCATGATGATAGGGCCCAGGACCAGAATGCAACGTGTTTCGGAGCATGCGCTGTAACACATAGGGGCATGTGCGCTCCCTTTTCAAGCCGGCCTTTTACCTATCTATTGTAAGTAGCCCTTTTGTGGGGTTTATTACAATACACCATCTTTCGGCACTTCTCTGCTTTTGTTTTTGGCTGAGACACAGCAGCAGCACCATTGGCTCCCGCTGCTGTCAATCAAACCCAGTTAGCCAATCAGGAGAGAGAGAGGGGTGGGGCTGAAAGGCAGCTCTGTGTCTGAATGAACACACAGAGCTGCAGCTCGGCTCGGGTGCCCCCATAGCAAGCTGATTACTGTGGGGACACTCAACAGGAGAGAGGGGCCAGGAGCTCCAGCCAGGGACCGGAGAAAAGGAGGATCGGAGATGCTCTGTGCAAAACCATTGCACAGGGCAGGTAAGTATAGCATGTTTGTTATTTTAACAGAAAAAAAAAAAAACAAGACTCTAAAATCACTTTAAAGAGGACAAAAGATGCAAATCAACACCTAATAGGCAACTCTGGACTTGAAAACATCCGTATTGTGATCACCACCATCAGGTGCTATTCATTCCTAATTGCACCCCAAGGCATCTAGTTAGCACACCATAATAAATATATGCTTTAGCGGACCATAACCAATGTGCTTTTTAGTTCATCACAATGCACAGATGTGAAACAAAAGAATGGTATACCTCTGCTTTTTTGTTCTGAAAATCAACCTGCAGACCGTGCCACTTTCAGCTGTGGGCTCTAACCATCTGTCTGAAGAACTGCACCTTCATAGCATCTGTATTGACAGTTAGATGGCTGTGGTCCAGGTGACAAAGTGGGGCTACTGAACTTAGCGACACAATCAAAGGAAAGATGTCCACAACCTTTGCTGTCAGGACCTTATGCTGTGTTGTAAGTTTCTATGCAGAAAGCATGTTCTATTAGAGTTATTATGCAAAGTGAAATATTTTTATTGATCACACATTCAAAAATGTAGGCTGTATATGCCAATATTTGTAGCAAGAACTTTGTAACTATAACAGCATTTTTAATGCAATACCATTTCAACTGAAGATGACCATTAAAAAATAAAAAAGCTTATGAATTCTATTGTATCATGCAACATAAGGAGACAATGCAAAACCACTCACACAAGATAACGTTGAAGGTCACAAAAACATTGTTCAGATTTCCACTGAAACAATTAAATGGAGCTGAAACTGCTTTCAAAATTCTTAGCAGAGCCTATCCAATCGACCTCAAACAAAGAACAATGAACAATACAGTGGCTATTTCCTAATGGAAGGTGCATATTGTTTTGCATTCAAGAGGGCACTCATTTAGGTTGAGTTATAGAATCAATTACATGGTGAAAGTATTACCCATAACACCCATAACAGGATTTTTTAATGGTTTTTGTAGTGCAGGTTGGATGATTTTAAGTTGCTTTTAATTCTGAATCATGCTCAATAGCTTGTAGCGTTGAAAAAAATCAATCAAAAGGGCCCATCCACCTAAAAGAAAAATTAAAGATATGAATAGGAACACATACAATAGCCACACATAGTTTATAGAAGAAAAATCCAAAGCGCAGAGATCCCACTGACCTTTTAATAAGGTCAGTGGGACCTTTTTTTAAAAACAGCAATGTCTGTCAACTGAACAACCAGTCAACACTTCTGAGAAGAGAAGAATAAATAATGTTGCTGCATGAAGGGTATCCATAGACACCATTTGCAGTATATAGAAACCCAATTCCAAAAAAGTTGGGACACTGTACAAATCGAAAGGAATGGATTAATTTACAAATCTCATAAACTTATATTTTATTCACAATATAATATAGATAACAAATCAAATGTTGAAAGTGAGACATTTTGAAATGTCATGCCAAATATTGGCTCATTTTGGATGTCATGAGAGCTACACATTCCAAAAAAGTTGGGACAGGTAGCAATAAGAGGCCGGAAAAGTTAAATGTACATACAGTATAAGGAACAGCTGGAGGACAAATTTGCAACTTATTCGGTCCATTGGCAACATGATTGGGTATAAAAAGAGCCTCTTAGAATGGCAGTGTCCCTCAGAAGTCAAGATGGGCATAATATCATCCAAAGATTCAGAGAATCTGGAACAATCTCTGTGCGTAAGGGTCAAGGCCGAAAAACCATATTGGATGCCCGTGATCTTCGGGCCCTTAGACGGCACTAAATCACATACAGGAATGCTACTGTAATGGAAATCACAACATGGGCTTAGTAATACTTCCAGAAAACATTGTCGGTGAACACAATGCACCGTGCCATTTGCTGTTGCCAGCTAAAACTCTATAGGCCAAAAAATAAGCCAAATCTAAACATGATCCAGAAGCGCAGGCATTTTCTCTGGGCCAAGGCTCATTTAAAATGGACTGTGGCAAAGTGGAAAACTGTTCTGTGATCAGACGAATCAAAATTTGAAGTTCTTTTTGGAAAACTGGGAGGCCATGTCATCTGGACTAAAGAGGACAAGGACAACCCAAGTTGTTCTCAGCGCTCAGTTCAGAAGCCTGCATCTCTGATGGTATGGGGTTGCATGAGTGCATGTGGCATGGGCAGCTTACACATCTGGAAAGGCACCATCAATGCTGAAAGGTATATCCAAGTTCTAGAACAACATATGCTCCCATCCAGACGCCGTCTCTTTCAGGGAAGACCTTGAATTTTCCAACATGACAATGCCAGACCACATACTGCATCAATTACAACATCATGGCTGCGTAGAAGAAGGATCCGGGTACTGAAATGGCCAGCCTGCAGTCCAGATCTTTCACCCATAGTAAAATTTGGCACATCATAAAGAGGAAGAGGCAACAAAGAAGACCTAAGACAGTTGAGCAACTAAAGACCTGTATTAGACAAGAATGGGACAACATTCCTATTCCTAAACTTGAGCAACTTGTCTCCTCAGTCCCCAGACGTTTGCAGACTGTTATAAAATGAAGAGGGGATGCCACACAGTGGTAAACATGGCCTTGTCCCAACTTTTTTGAGATGTGTTGATGCCATAAAATTTAAAATGTATTTATTTTTCTCTTAAAATGATACATTTTCTCAGTTTAAACATTTGATATGTCATCTATGTTGTATTCTGAATAAAATATTGAAATTTGAAATTCCACATCATTGCATTCTGTTTTTATTCACAATTTGTACAGTGGCCCAACTTTTTTGGAATCGTGTTTGTATATTCATAAATACATTTCAGAAGCATCTAAAAAAAGTGTGCAAAAACATACAGTCCTTTTTATTTATAAATCAGCCACAACCTGAGTAAAAAAAACCCTGTTTCCTGGCAGCATGCTGTAGAGAAGGACTATTGTTATCTATGTAAAAACATTGGTCTCTGCAGAGGTTTGACACCCTCTGCTGAGTCAGTGCTAAACTTGTGCAAGAGAGAGACCACTGCTTCCACACAGAAAACAAGAGTATTGTCAGGATTATTGGGGAATTAAAATAAAAGAAAATGGAAATATTTAAAAGCCATGTAGATTATAGAGATTGTGAACAAGTTTTTATGTAGCTTTTATGGGTAATCTTGAATATAAAGGAATTATCATATAGTTTTATTATCCAAAATATTGGGCATGATTAAAGAGGTGTGACTATGACATCACAAGTTAATGGGTAGAATATCCCAACCAATGGGGATAATGTTCCTCCCTCTGTGTTTAACTTATGGTAATTTTAATAGTCCTTTGTTCAATACCATATAAAAAGGAGAACCCAGATGTAAAAGGACACATCATTACATACTGACAACACCCATTACACCTACAACATACACACTACTACATCCATCTATATACTCATCTAAACATACACCATCTTGCTCCATCATTTATCTGAAACTTTGAGGGACGCCAAATGAAAATTCCTCCCTAACTGGCCACCATCTTGGAAAGGCATCCATCTTAAGGACTCTGGTAATGACCATTTGAAGCTAGCAGCCATCTTAAGTGTGGTAAAAATTACCTTGCTGTTTATTTGAGTTTATTTAACAATTGTTTATTTCTTTCCTTACATGTTTTATATTGCATATTTAAGGGTAATAAGATTACAATCCCAGCCGTATAAACCATAGCATATTTTTCTCTAAAAAGCTGATTTTTGTTTTTATACATTTTTATTAATATCAGATTTAGCGCATTATTCGCGATTTTCGTCTTCCGTTTTGCATAGCTTATTCTCGCTCCATCTGCAGTGGATTGACTTCGGATGTGCAATTTGCAGACAATTGTGGTCTGATTATATAGACACTTACCTATGGTTTATGCTATACCTGGAGAAAAGGTAATCTTGCTTTCATTTTTCTTTCATTTTCATTATCAAGCTAAATATCACATTGCATTGATTGTTTGAAGTTTGTATTTTATGTAAAGTTATCTTTTTGTGTCATTTCCATTTTGATCATATATTGTGAATACATGTCTTGTGATTAAATATTTTTATATATTCCATACTGTAGACTGTACTCACTAAGATTGGTATATGCTTTTAAAAAGAAATGAATCAATTAAAAAGAATTTGCTACATATTGATTTGTGGAAATAAGTTGAGATTCTCCTACCTCACAGATCTTTGCTTATTGACATAAATAGACACTGTTATATTCAGAGCAGTATAAATATTCTGACAGTATTTTCCTGAAGTATGCTGGCAGGGGACAGGCTTTTCCATTAAGACTGTGTAAGCGCTTAGAACTTGTGCTAAATCCCCACACTGTTGAATAATCCAAAATATATGCAGTGCCCCATTGGGGTGAAAGAACCAGTTCATTAGAGTACCATTATGGTAAACCACACAATTTTATTAATCAAGCATTGAAGTCATATATAAAAATTTGACCACACTGGTCTCTGTATAAAAATCTATAATGTGTAAAACACTCCTGACTGGGTGGTTCTGCAAAAATATATCACATTCCATAGACATCTGTTGCCCCAGGTCCCATCTCTTGATGGCAATGTGAAGGCTGATTGCTCGCAGATGGAGATGATATAACAAATCCTTCAGCAGTTGGAGAACATCACTTACGAGCGGAATCGCAGCAAAGTATACCCGAAATGTGTCTGAGCTCGGGAGCTGGAAGTGACATTACAGAGCTGTGTTGGAAGTCGGGCAGAGCCGGAGGAGGCTGCTGTAGGTGGTTAAAGCAGAATTCCAATCAAAAATGTAACTTCTGCTTTAAGGCCTCCTGACCCCCTGACATGCCACATTTGGCATGTCATATTTTTTTTTTGGGGGGGGGGAGCGGTTCGTAGACTTGACAGGTACACACTCCAACTGGGAGCCGGCCTAGGCAGCTTAAGCAGATGTTCTCCTTTCCCCCTTCCTCCTTGCAATCTTCTGGGACACATCACAGGTCCCAGAAGATTGCCCGTCCACTCAGGATGCACAGTACAACTTGCGCATGTTCATTGTGCACTCGGCTGTGATAGCTTGCCCACACTAGAGATGCCGGCGCCACAGGGAGAAGAGTGAGAGAATGGATGCTCCCACTGGCCGCATCACTGGACCGTGGGACAGGTGAGTGTGCATTTATTAAAAGTTAGCAGCTACACATTTTGTAGCTGCTGACTTTAAATAAACACAAAAACGGGTGGAACTCCGCTTTAAGGGAAAAATGCAAACCGGAGCATTAGGGTGTCACCATGACAATGCGTTTCACATGCATGTACTTTCTCAAGTCACAAGCCCTGCAATGGTTTTTTTTTCTCTAGCAGATATGGATTTCTTTTTGTGAAGACCCTTTTGGTGTGTTTTTTTTCTATTCAGACTGTGACTGCTTTCTGAAAAAAAAAATGTAAGAATGAGTATACCTTTTTGCTTGGATGCACCTGTATTATATTTAGCTAACTTAAACTGAAGTGTCAGTTGGGTTTTTAACCACATTTGTATCCCTTCTTAACCACTTACTCTAACAGCTAAAGTGTCAGAAAAAAAGTATTAGTAAATCTCTCCAATGAGAACACAGTAAGGACAGATATCCCAAAATGTAATTGCAGACAACAATAAAAGCTGGTAGAGGTTCAAACCTTCCATATTCATTCAAAAACGGGAAAAAATGGTCTGACTGCAGTTGATATTTACCCTCACGCTAACTCCTAATAACAAAGCCTAACACAAACCTGAACCATACAGTGGAACTTTATTCAGAAAATTAAGTCCCCTTAGATCACTTCAGGTTGGCTCTTTTTGCAGCTATTAACATTAAAACAACTGACTACACTGTATAATATATATATCCAGTAATACACCTTTTCACCCTGCTCTGCACATGCTCAGTTTCTCTACAATTTTAGACACTGCTGAGTTTGTAGAGGCCGATCTTCTGACAGCCTTAAAGCAGAATTAAACCCTCCTATTCTTTATCCTTTACAGGAAGCTCCTTTTGTTTGATCTACAATTGCCATGGTGCTGTACATGTGATCAGTTATGACACCAGTCATTTGATAGTTTGACAGTTTGGTTGGGGACACAAACAAATGTGACAGTTAGCAATCCCAGCCTTTCAGGAATGAGACTGTTTTTTGAAACAATTGAATTGATGGGTTCAGTTACACTTTATAATTTACTGCTGGGGCTCTGGGCTTTAGTAAAATGTCAGCTGATGGCAAGAAGAAACTGTAGCAAAGCTGGAGGCGATTTACAGCACAAACTAATTTTGGTAGCATAATTATTTATGTGAAATGTATGTTCCTTACTTATTTTTATCAAGCTGTTATGGGTAAATTTCCACTTTAAGGTGTCAGAAAGAGAGTATTGAGAAATCTCGCCAATGAGGACACAGGCAACAATGAATTGAATTTTAGTTCAATGGGAAATAGTAAGAATCTCAGCCAAGTTTTAATTTATGTTTGTGCCTGGTGACCTCTTTGCCTCATTCCATGTTCTGCCATGATTGAGGCACACTGTAAAGACAAATATCTCATAATGAAATAGCAGACAGCAATACAAGCTGGTAGAGGTTCTAGACCTTCAATGTTCATTCAAAAACTTGAAAACAAATTCTGACATGCAATTGATATTTGACCTCACACATAACCCCTAACAACCAAGCCTAACCTAAACCTTAAAACAAATTGTCAAATTGATGGAGTAGAGATGTTAAAATGGCTACAGTAGCTGAAGTAGTGGAAAAACTCAGAAGGATCTTTAACAAACATGCCTGTGTCCTTCAAGCCCAGCAAAACACTTGACAGAGGCTTATACATCCCAAAGACCCAACACTTCAAACACAAGTAACTATTACGAGAAAGAAAGAAGAAAGAAAACACAAGTAGCTTGGTATATATAGTGTACTATAGTGAGGAATGCAAAGACCTGTACATGGTGAAGGCAAAATAAGCTCTTAACAAATGAATAGCCTAACATAGGAGGAAAGATTCTACAGTTGAGGACTCAGTAATCTTCCGCCACCTAAAGAAAAAGGGACATTTTTTCAAGGTCAGTTAAATGTAAGCTTTGAACAGAGAGCACGAATGGTTCACAGGAGGTGTGAAAAGGCCATCTACATCACACTGGAACAACCACTAAAGAAAAAGGGAGAATGCCTTCGACACCATCTATCGTCCACATATTATGATGTTTTAACATCTCTTCCTCAGCAATTTGACAATAATTTACACCTTTGCCATGTAAGGGTCCTTTCACATGGTGCCCTGTCCGACAAGGTCTGTTCTCTGCTCAGCGGGGGATCAATTTGCCAATCCCCGCTGAGCAGGCGGATGACAGCTCTGTCTCTGCTGTGTGTGCGGAGACGGAGTTGTTAGATCCCGGCTGTTCTCTATGTGGAGATCGGATGAGAACGGACCGCCTGTCCGTTCTCATCCGATCCCATCTGATCTGATCCACCAGACGGATGGAAAATAGGGTTTCCATTGATGGAGATTTCACGGACAAGATCAGAATCGGATAGCAGCAGGTCTCCGCTGACATCCGCTGCCCCATAGGGATGCATGGAGCATCCGATCCGGTCCGCCTGAAAAACTGACAGGCGGATCGGATCACCCATGTGAAAGGACCCTAGGTTGAGAAATGAATACCTATTCAGTCTTTCTGACACCAAGGATGGGATTCTGCAACTTAAAAACAAGAGGGTCGCTATACTAAGACAAGTAATGTTAGTGTGGGGATCAGCCACCCCCCCCTCCCCCTGAGCTATTATTTTCAGGCAGGGGAACTGCCCCCTGCTAGAATACACTGATCAGCACTTGCAGCCAATGGCTGATCGAAGGCTGGTTCTCTAGCAGGATTTTTCTACACAAGCCGGTTGTGAGACCAGCTTCTGACGAACGGGGACCTGTACACACAGGCTAAAAGTCATCAGTTTGTGCAAATCAACCTTTTTTGGACAATTTTCAGCCCGTGTTTTTTTTTTTTCAATAAACGTTTTATTAGGAAGAATAAAAAATGAACATTAACAAGTGATGACATTACAGCACCTTCAGTAGTAGCAAATACAAACAATAGTACATAGCACATAGCACATATTCATAAGCACCGTATACTATATCTAGGAGCAGAAAAATGCCATCTATGAGAAGAACTGAGATGTAAACAAGTCAACATTTGGCCCTGCCAAGTAGAATACATGGCAAGGGATTCAGTCTAACAATGTAGATTTGGAGGGCCGATGTAACTCGGGTATAAACCCCAGCCACATGGGCCCAAACCAGTGTGTACTGAGGTGAAGTTCAATCATATGGTGTCTTAGGAATCAACAGGGTAGGGCAGTAATGAGGAAGGGAGAGGATTCCTACCCCTCTTAACTGAAGACACATGGGTTGGGACGGTCAGGAGGCAAGAAGGTGGCAGTCTTAGAGGGAGCTCCCCAGGAACGGACACCCCCAAGGGGAACAAGCTGTGTCCAGAACCGGAGGAGCACCGTCCGCACAGGCGTATAGACCGGCCCACGCTAAGGATGAGGACGGTAGGCAACAGGAGGTAGGGGGGGAGGGGCGGTTATGGAAGGGGAGATGGGGGTGGCTTGCGTCAGGAGTGTCGCGAGACAGCATATGAAGGGAGCAATGGCAGAGGAAGAGGGGGTAGGAGGGTAGAGAAAGCAAGGTGAGAGTGGAGAGTGGAGAGGGTAAGGGAAACAGGGAAGGAGGAAAAGAGGAGTGCGGACGCACTCCCCCGGAGGACGACCGAGAGGCAGGTGGGGTGTGATAAGTGCAGAGCAGGCTATGCATTCATCAGGCGACGGTATTCATCCGATGCAGCAAAATCAATCCACGGGGCCCAAATGTCGTAAAATTTGGAGGGGGTGTCAAGGGCTTGAAAAGTGAGATCTTCCATACGAGAGATCCTTCCCACCCTTCGCAGCCAGTCAGCCACGGTAGGTGGAGAGGGAGACAGCCAAAGGCAAGGGATGCACATGTTTGCGGCAGAGATCAAATGAAAGACCAAGGACCTCCTATACGTCCGTTGGGGAAGGGAGGAATGATGCAAGAGGAATTGCGCCGGGCTGAGATCCGGTGTAAAGGTAGTGATACGGGATATGAGGGCGTGTATCGCCTTCCAGAAAGGCTTGATCCGAGGGCATTCCCACCAGATATGCAGGAGGGAACCAGTATGAAGTTGACAACGCCAACAAAGGGAGGGGAGGTTGGCCGAAATTTTATGTAAAAGTTCGGGCGTCCTATACCAGTGTGCGAAGATTTTAAAACCAGTCTCTTGCTTGAGGACGTTCCTGGAACCCTTGTGGATGTGAAAGAAAATACATTCCCAGTCATCATCCGACAAGGTTGAGGCCGAGATCTCCTCCCATTGAGCCCGCAACCGGGCAAGGCGAGGGGGTAATTGCATGGAGAGGAGGGAGTACAGTAAGGAGATAAGGTGCCGTTGTGGGTCCGGCGATCCGCACAGGGACTCGAAGGGGGTGGGTGCTCTAGACCAGCAGGAAATATCCGGGGAACGGAGCAGGAAATCCCTGAGCTGTAAGTAATTGAAGAAACGCAATCTGAAGGCCGGATATGTCTGCGCCCATTCTGGGTGAGAGAGCAACTTGCCCTCTTGGAAGCACTGCGCGGCTCTGCACGGGGCGTCGGAAACAGAGCCCTGCGAGGGGAGGAAGGAAAGGCCCGGAGGGAAGTCCGGGTTGTGAATAAGGGGTACCATAGGGCCAGGTGAGGAGGCCAACTGCAAGGTCTTACATAGCTTGCGGAAGATCGTGATCGTGGGGTTAATGGTCGGGTGTTTATAGCACGATGACGGGAAGGAAGCGAGTGAGATCCAAGGCAGGTGTTGAATGGGGATGGGGGAGAAGGACTCCTCCAACGTGACCCATGCTTTAGCGTGACGATGTTTATGCCAGTCCACCACTCTCGTCAGAAGGCAGAACCAGTAGTACTTCTGTAGATGCGGCAGGCCCAGGCCACCCACTGCCTTCGGAGCAGTCAGAACGTCCCAGGAGAGTCTGGGGCGCCTTGAGCGCCAAATGAAGGACGTGCAGGCAGATCGATACGAGCGAAAAAACGCTGGAGGAAGTTTTAAGGGGACGGCTTGCATAGTATAGAGGAGTCTGGGAAGGACATTCATTTTGATCACCGCGATCCTGCCAAACCAGGAAAAGGAACCAGATTCCCATTTGGAGAGGTCAACTTTTATTGACTGTAAAAGAGGTAGGTTGTTGCGCGAGTACAGGTCAGCAAGAGTTGCCGGGATTTGGATGCCCAGGTACGTGATAGCAGAAGGTTCCCAGCGAAAAGGGAAGTTATCCTTACAGAATTGCACCATGCAGGGAGGGAGAGATATATTTAGAGCCTCTGATTTTGCGTAATTTATTTTAAGATTGGATAAAAGGCGAAAAGCGTCAAGACCCCGTAGAAGGTTGGGCAGGGAAACAGCGGGGTTGGTCAAAAACAACAAAATGTCGTCGGCGAAAGCCGCCAACTTATAGGTTGTACGGGCTATTGTTATTCCGTTAATATCGGGATTGGAGTTGATGCGGCGGAGAAGGGGTTCGAGGGTGATAATGTAAATCAGAGGGGAAAGGGGACATCCCTGACGGGTCCCATTCGACACGGAGAAGGTGTCCGACAGGCCTCCGTTGACCCGCACCCTAGCCGAGGGTGACGAGTAGAGGGCTTGTATAAAATTCAACATGCGGCCGGCGATGCCCAGAGACTCCAATGCTGCAGTCATGTAGTCCCAGGCAACCCTGTCGAACGCCTTCTCCGCGTCGAGCGAGAGAAAGAACCCAGGCGTATTGGAGGACGTCAGCCAGTGGTGGATGCTGAGGGACTTGAGAGTATTATCCCGGGCTTCTCGGCCCGGGACAAAACCTACCTGGTCGAGTGCGATGACCTCGGGAATGTGGGGTAGAAGGCGGTTCGCCAGTATCTTGGCGTACAACTTGATGTCCACGTTGAGGAGGGAAATAGGCCTATAATTGGAAACCAAGGAAGGGTCCTTACCGGGCTTAGGAATGACGGCGATATGGGCTTCCAAAAAATCTGGGTGCAAGGTCGGGGAGTCAGAAAAGAAGTTAAAGGCGGCCAGCATCGGGGACAATAGAATATCCCCGAAGGTCCTGTAATATCCCACCGTCAGACCATCCGGGCCTGGGCACTTTCCTGGCTTAAGTTGTTTGAGCGCAAACTGCAGCTCAGAGGAGGCGATGGGAGCATTAAGTCCCGCCAGGGCTTCTGGCGAAAGGGGGGGCGGGGAATATTTCTGTAGGAATGTCTTAATGTTCCTGGCTCTGTATGGGGGGGAGGCTTCGGAGTCAGGGGCGCCCAGATTGTACAATGTACGGTAGTAGGTAAGGAATTGCTGGGCGATGTCAGTGGTTGAAGTGACTTTCCTGCCACGCGGGTCCGTAATCGATTGGATCGTCCTCGCCGCCCGTCGTGCCTGAAGAGCTCTGGCCAGGAGTTTGCCCGATTTGTTGCCGCAGTCATAGAAAAGTCGTTGCTGTAACGCAAACTTTTCAGCCCGTGTTTACCCAGTCTTAACATCTACACAATCCATTGCACCCGGATTAAGGTGTCTGTGCTACCTGTGTGGATATAAATACTGGGGTGTCCTCCTTGCACTCAGCAGAACTGTAGAAGTAGTTTGGAGAGGCTACAAGGTATCTTCAACTTTACAGAACAAGTCCGATTGAATGTGACTAACTACTACTAGCTATACCATAATGGGAACTTGACATCAAGGATGGGATTATGTAACTGGGACAGGGTAGATTCACAGCTTTCACACCCCCTTCCTTCTCTTGGAAAACCCCTCCTTTGCCATAGTATTATAATTTCCTTAGGTTTTCTATTGCTTGTATCAATAGGGTCTCAATCTTCTCTATAAAATTCATGGCAGCTTGGGCATTGTGCAAGATAAATACTTCCTACCACACCAAGACATACTGTATTCCATTGTCTGATAAAACATATAAAATGCAATCACTCAGACTAGACTCAAGTGCTCATGACTAGGGTTGAGCGAACACCTAGATGTCCGTGTTCGACGGGTTCGGCCGAACTTTAAAAAAAAGTCCGGGTCCGTGTCCCGGACTTTTACCGAACTTTTCCCGGACACCGAACCCCATTGAAGTCAATGGGGACCCGAACTTTAAGGCACTAAAATGGCTCTAAAACACCAAAGGAAAGGGCTAGAGTGCTGCAAATGGCAGCAAAACGTAATTAAGAGCATGGCAAGTGCTCTGCAAACAAATGTGGATAGGGAAATAACTTAAAACAACAAAAAAAAACAGAAAAATAAAACAATGTTCTTCTTCATCTCTGAAGGACGAGGCCCATATGGAGTAGGAGGGAGGTTAAGGTGGTGGTGGATGTGGCGGTGACATAGGCGTGCGCACAGGGTGTGCTGGGTGTGCCTGGGCACACCCTAATCACCTAGGGCACATAGCATTGCCAGTGAGGAGATGGGAAAGATCTCCCTGGGACCTGCTCTGCTCTATTTCTCCTTGCCTACAGGTACATGGCCCCGATACATTACTCTCCCTGCTGGCAAACACATGCATGTGTATTTCAACTTTGGGGTGCACACCTTAATGCAATAGGCTGCGCACACCTATGGGCGGTGTAGGTGGAAGCGGCGGTGGAGGAGGACCAGGGCCGGATTAACAGCATCATGGGCTTGGTGCTGAGGATTTTGAAGGGCCTTAGGGCCGTGCCTTGCCATGCACCCAGAGGAGGAAGGGTGCAGCCATGCATGCCTAATTCAACATGGGATGCTGTCTCTGAAGCCCATAAACACATCCATGCATCGCCAACTGTCCCTCCTTGTCCGGCCTTCACGCTGTGTGGGGAGGTTCTGAGGGTGCTGCCTGGGGAAGCGAGCATAGAAGCCAGACTTCTGTGTTTACAAGTGACAGAAGAGCGGTAACAGTGAATATGGCCAACCCGGGGCCTATATAAAAGGTAGGGGCCTGGAGCTGCAGCTCCAATAGCCCCTACATTAATCTGGCCCTGAGGAGGAGGACGAGGTAGCCAACACTGCTTCTTTTCACAAATTTTAAATGAGGGTACACCCCAAAAGAGTGAGAAAGAGCAAAAATGGAACAATGGGTGGGTAAGGTCGGTATCCATTGCTATTCTGCATAAGGTACGGAAAAGTCCCGTGGGATCCATGCCTGGTTCATTTTAATGAACGTGAGCTTGTCCACATTGTCTCTGGACAGGCGGCTGCGCTTGTCTGTTATAACGCCCCCAGCCGTGCTAAATACCCGTTCAGATAATACACTGGCTGCAGGGCACGCCAGCACCTCCAAGGCGTAAAGGGCAAGCTCAGGCCATGTGCCCAATTTGGAGACCCAGAAGTTGAAGGGGGCAGACCCGTCATTCACTACATGTAGGCGTGTGCACACATACTGCTCCACCATGTTGGTAAAATGCTGCCTCCTGCTAAGACGTTCCATCTGAGCTGCTGGTGCTGCTGTTTGTTGTGGCGTGCTGACAAAGCTTTTCCACATTTCGGCCATGCTAACCCTGCCTTCTGAGGTGCTGGCGGTGCCCTGGTTGCGTTGGCGACCTCCTCCTCCTCCTCCTCTGCCTTGTGCTTCCACTGTGGCCCCGCTGTCAGATGGGAATGCCAGCAGCATGGCGTCTACCAGCGTGCGCTTGTACTCGCGCATCTTGCGATCGCGCTCCAGTGAGTGAATTAAGGACGGTACGTTGTCCTTGTAACGGGGATCCAGCAGCGTGGCCACCCAGTAATCAGCACAAGTTAGAATGTGGGCAACTCGGCGGTCGTTGTGGAGACACTGCAGCATGTAATCGCTCATGTGTGCCAGGCTGCCCAGAGGCAACGAAAGGCTGTCCTCTGTGGGAGGTGTATGGTCCGTGTCCTCTGTATCCCCCCAGCCACGCACCAGTGATGGCCATGAGCTGGCCTGGGTGCCACCCTGCTGTGAACATGGTTCCATCTCCTCCTCCAGCTCCTCCTCCTCCTCATCCTCCTCATCCTCCAGAACTGTGCCCCTGCTGGACAATTGCGTCCCTGGCGTTTGCGTGTGCAGGAACCCACCCTCGGAGCCCCTTGCGAATGACTGCCCTGAAAGCCTTGGAAATGTTACCTCTTCATCCTCCTCCTCCTCCTCATCCTGTGCCACATCCTCTTCCATCATCGCCCGAATTGTTTTTTCAAGGAGGCATAGAAGTGGGATAGTTAAGCTGAGAACGGCGTCATTGCCACTGGCCATGTTGGTGGAGTACTCAAAACAGCGCAACAAGGCACACAAGTCTCGCATGGAGGCCCAGTTAAATTAAATAGCGGAATAGAAAATATGATCCAAAAAAAGTGTATGTATATCACACGTACACAACCACACTAGGCCCCAATTACTATTGTTTGTACCCCTAAAAGGCTAGATGAGGAGTAGGGGGAGTATGGAACAGGCAGCACCCTCAAACCTTCAGAAGTATGAGATGAACCCCAACAACTTGGAAAGGTGGATCTCTCTCACACGTACCGACACAGACTATCCCGCAATTCAATTGATCCTCAAAGGTTTTTATTGAATAGCGGAATAGGAAATATGATCAAAAAAAGTGTATGTATCTCGCACGTACACAACCACACTAGGCCCCAATTACTATTGTTTGTACCCCTAAAAGGCTAGATGAGGAGTAGGGGGGGTATGGAACAGGCAGCACCCTCAAACCTTCAGAAGTATGAGATGAACCCCAACAACTTGGAAAGGTGGATCTCTCTCACACGTACCAACACAGACTATCCCCCAATTTAACTGATCCCCAGAGGTTTTTGATTAAATAGCGGAATAGAAAATATGATCCCAAAAAAGTGTATGTATATCACACGTACACAACCACACTAGGCCCCAATTACTATTGTTTGTACCCCTAAAAGGCTAGGAGTAGGGGGAGTATGGAACAGGCAGCACCCTCAAACCTTCAGAAGTATGAGATGAACCCCAACAACTTGGAAAGGTGGATCTCTCTCACACGTACCAACACAGACTATCCCCCAATTTAACTGATCCCCAAAGGTTTTTGATTAAATAGCGGAATAGAAAATATGATCCCAAAAAAGTGTATGTATATCACACGTACACAACCACACTAGGCCCCAATTACTATTGTTTGTACCCCTAAAAGGCTAGGAGTAGGGGGAGTATGGAACAGGCAGCACCCTCAAACCTTCAGAAGTATGAGATGAACCCCAACAACTTGGAAAGGTGGATCTCTCTCACACGTACCAACACAGACTATCCCCCAATTTAACTGATCCCCAAAGGTTTTTGATTAAATAGCGGAATAGAAAATATGATCCCAAAAAAGTGTATGTATATCACACGTACACAACCACACTAGGCCCCAATTACTATTGTTTGTACCCCTAAAAGGCTAGGAGTAGGGGGAGTATGGAACAGGCAGCACCCTCAAACCTTCAGAAGTATGAGATGAACCTCAACAACTTGGAAAGGTGGATCTCTCTCACACGTACCAACACAGACTATCCCCCAATTTAACTGATCCCCAGAGGTTTTTGATTAAATAGCGGAATAGAAAATATGATCCCAAAAAAGTGTATGTATATCACACGTACACAACCACACTAGGCCCCAATTACTATTGTTTGTACCCCTAAAAGGCTAGGAGTAGGGGGAGTATGGAACAGGCAGCACCCTCAAACCTTCAGAAGTATGAGATGAACCCCAACAACTTGGAAAGGTGGATCTCTCTCACACGTACCAACACAGACTATCCCCCAATTTAACTGATCCCCAGAGGTTTTTGATTAAATAGCGGAATAGAAAATATGATCCCAAAAAAGTGTATGTATATCACACGTACACAACCACACTAGGCCCCAATTACTATTGTTTGTACCCCTAAAAGGCTAGGAGTAGGGGGAGTATGGAACAGGCAGCACCCTCAAACCTTCAGAAGTATGAGATGAACCCCAACAACTTGGAAAGGTGGATCTCTCTCACACGTACCAACACAGACTATCCCCCAATTTAACTGATCCCCAAAGGTTTTTGATTAAATAGCGGAATAGAAAATATGATCCCAAAAAAGTGTATGTATATCACACGTACACAACCACACTAGGCCCCAATTACTATTGTTTGTACCCCTAAAAGGCTAGATGAGGAGTAGGGGGAGTATGGAACAGGCAGCACCCTCAAACCTTCAGTATGAGATTGTGTTCACTGTACCCCACAAAGATTGAGTTCACTGCACCCCACAATGATTGTGTTCACTGCACCCCACAAAGATTGTGTTCACTGCACCTCACAAAGATTGTGTTCACTGTACCCCCCAAAGATTGTGTTCACTGCACCCCACAAAGATTCTGTTCACTGTACCCCACAAAGATTGTGTTCACTGCACCCCAAAAAGATTGTGTTCACTGCACCCCAAAAAGGATGTTGTTCACTGCACCCCAAAAAGGATGTTGTTCACTCCACCCTAAAAAGATTGTGTTCAC
Organism: Pelophylax lessonae; assembly: GCF_965119305.1. Classification (NCBI taxonomy): domain Eukaryota; kingdom Metazoa; phylum Chordata; class Amphibia; order Anura; family Ranidae; genus Pelophylax; species Pelophylax lessonae. Next base: position 47,414,469 of record NC_138775.1, read on the forward strand.
TGCACCCCACAAAGATTGTGTTCACTGCACCCCAAAAAGATTGTGTTCACTGCACCCCAAAAATGATTTTGTTCACTGCACCCCAAAAAGGATTTTGTTCACTGCACCCCAAAAAGGATGTTGTTCACTCCACCCCAAAAAGATTGTGTTCACTGCACCCCAAAAAGATTGTGTTCACTGCACCCCACAAAGGATTTTGTTCACTGCACCCCAAAAAGATTGTGTTCACTGCACCCCAAAAAGGATGTTGTTCACTGCACCCCAAAAAGGATTTTGTTCACTGCACCCCAAAAAGATTGTGTTCACTGCACCCCACAAAGGATTTTGTTCACTGCACCCCACAAAGATTGTGTTCACTGCACACCAAAAAGGATTGTGTTCACTGCACCCCAAAAAGATTTTGTTCACTGCACCCCAAAAAGATTGTGTTCACTGCAGCCCAAAAAGATTGTGTTCACTGCAGCCCAAAAAGATTGTGTTCACTGCAGCCCAAAAAGATTGTGTTCACTGCAGCCCAAAAAGATTGTGTTCACTGCAGCCCAAAAAGATTGTGTTCACTGCAGCTCACACACAGAAAAATGGATGTGGATCACTGACACCTGCCTATCTCCAATCCCACACCACACAGCAATATCGATTGTAGTTTGTAGAACACAGTTTCCCTTAAATTCAGCAGACTCTGTCCCTAACAGGATTGAGAAGAGATCGTAGATCAGGATTGAGTGCAGACCCCACCCCCCACACAGCAATATCGATTGTAGTTTGTAGAAGACACTGACCCTATATAATTCAGCAGACTCTATCCCTAAAATGCCTACAACTCGCCCTGCCTAAACACTCCGACCTGTCCCTCAATTCTATCCGGACACAAATGGTTTTTTCCTGCCTATCTTTCCCTAATCAGCAGCCAGCACGTTGATGTGTGCTCTGTCCCTGAATCTAAGCAGCATAATGACGCCGCTGCGGCTGCCTCGAACTTATAAAGACTTGGTCACATGCTTCAGACGGCCAATCACAGCTACTGAGACATTTGCAGGCATGGCTGGGATGGCTTAAGGCACACCAGTTAAACGATTGTTGATTGGCTGTTGAAAGCCCGCCATGAAAAGAGCGCCAAAGCATGCAAAACCCGGAAATAAAACGACCGAACACGGATTTTTACCCGAACATACAGTAAAGTGTCCGTGTCCGTGTTCGGGTACAAAAAATCCAATTATTCGGTACGAACACGAATAATACAGTCCGTGTTCGCTCAACACTACTCATGACTCTTTCCCATCTTTAAAACCCAAATGCATTAATGATCCACACACTCAACTCACAATTTCCTTAGTCTAAGCCACATTGCTAAATGATAGCTCTCCCACACTACTCACTTACACAATAAATTGGGCACAGGAGTTGGGGGTGACTATAGAACTAGAAGATTGGAACCAAATTTGCCAAACTACCAGATCTTCTCTCATGAAGTGTACACATTGCAAATTAACTACTAGCTACTCTCATATAAGTACTAGGGATGATGGAACGGTTCGGGTCGACCATCGGTTCGACCCGAATATTGACTGTTCGAAATTCGGCCGAATTTCGAACTTTTTGCTGAAAAAGTTCGGAATTCGGCAACCAGAACCGACCAAAATGCAATGGGACAGGAACTGGGCTTTAAAAGCCAGTGATTGGACCAGAACCATCAGTAAAAGCCAATTGAGGGGACAGGAGAATGCTAGGAATGTGATTGGAGTGACTAGGGGGTCCAGAGGCCAATCATTAGTGAATATGCCCCCCAGTATATAAGATAGCCCCCCAAAAAAATGCCTGCGTTTTTGTAGCAGGCGTTTTTTTGGGCATTTTTGGGGGTCTTTGGAGGCAGGCATAACATCTGAACTTGTGTATAGGGGTATATATACACACACACACTTATATGTATTTATACACATACACACATATAGGTGTGAAAGGAGAGAAGCCATATGGGTGTTAATTATTTCATTAGCGCAAGCATAGTGTTCTGCTACTTTCACACCTATATATGTGTATGTGTATATACATACTTGTGTGTGTGTATATATACCCCTACACAGAATTTCTGATGTTATGCCTGCCTCCAAAGACGCCCAAAAAATGCCCAAAAAAACGCCTGCTACAAAAACGCCCAGGTGTGTTGTTGCAGGCGTTTTTTTGGGCATTTTTTGGGGGTCTTTGGAGGCAGGCATAACATCTGAACTTGTGTATAGGGGTATATACACACACACACACTTATATGTATTTATACACATACACACATATAGGTGTGAAAGGAGAGAAGCCATATGGGTGTTAATAATTTCATTAGCGCAAGCATAGTGTTCTGCTACTTTCACACCTATATATGTGTATGTGTATATATACATACTTGTGTGTGTGTATATATATACCCCTACACAGAATTTCTGATGTTATGCCTGCCTCCAAAGACGCCCAAAAAATGCCCAAAAAAACGCCTGCTACAAAAACGCCCAGGTGTGTTGTTGCAGGCGTTTTTTTTGGGCATTTTTTGGGGGTCTTTGGAGGCAGGCATAACATCTGAACTTGTTTACAGGGGTATATACACACACACACTTATATGTATTTATACACATACACACATATAGGTGTGAAAGGAGAGAAGACATATGGGTGTTAATTATTTCATTAGCGCAAGCATGGTGTTCTGCTATTTTCACACCTATATATGTGTATGTGTATAAATACATAAATACATATAAGTGTGTGTGTATATATACCCCTATACAGAAGTTGAGATGTTATGCCTGCCTCCAAAGACCCCCAAAAATGCCCAAAAAAACGCCTGCTACAAAACCGGCAAGGTGTGAAAATAGCGGAGCCACTATCCTGTTCTATTGCAATTCTAATACAAACAAACTTTTTTCTGGTTCTGGACATGCTACAGAGCTGAAACTTCACAGGTACACTTTTTAGACCCCCCCCAAACTTTTTTTGTGTGATTAATAGTCCCTGGGGCATGACCCAGAACCCTAGGCACTTTTTAGGGGCATTTATTTGGTTTTAACGCTTCAAAATGGTGTTTTTTGATTGCCAAAGTACGGGTCCCATCGATTTCAATAGGGTTCTGAAATCCAGGCCGAACTTTCGGGTAGTTGGGTGTTCTGGTCGAACCGAACTTTTGAAAAGTTCGATCATCCCTAATAAGTACTTGTCCCAACCTACATATCTACATTTTAGCAGGAAACTCCATAGCCTCTGTAACTAGTTTCATTGTACCACAATCACGATCATTTTTATATTTTAATTTTTAAAATTTTTTTTTTTTTTGTAACTTTTTTTTACACTTTTTTTTGTAACTGTAAAAAAAAAAAAACTTTTCCAGGCTAGGGTATCTCAAAATGCGAAAGCCATCTAACATCTTTTGAGACCCTGTGTGAAAGTGTGCCCTAGACTGTGCCGTGCTGTACCCTATACTCAAACAGTCTCCGATGCAGAGACCAGGTTGGCCAGGACAGGAGGGACAAAAATAGTGGGTGTCCCACCTATATCCGCGTTTTCTACAGACACAAAATCTTCTTTGGGGTGCTCTTTGGGTAGAGGTAGTCCCCTCAGCCCCCTAATACTTACCTAAGCCCCCAGCGATGTCCACGAGTGCCTCAGCTGTCTGTGACACTCTCTCCTGATTGGCTCCTGCTGCTGTCAATCAAACTCAGTTAGCTAATCAGGAGATAGAGAGGGGGTGGGGCCGAACAGAAGCTCTGTGTCTGAATGGATACATGGAGCTGCAGCTCAGGTGCCCCATAGCTAACTGCTTGCTGTGGGGGCACTCAACAAGAGGGAGGGGCCAGGAGCAGCTAAGAGGGACCCGAGAAGAGGAGGATCTGGGCTGCTCTGTGCAAAAACCAACTACACAGAGGAATTAAATATAATATGTTTGTTATTTTATTCGAAAAAATTATGATACTTTACAATCCCTTTAAAGAAGCGGCAGCCACTCACTCTTTAACAACCATGTTGTTTAGTGGCTGTTAAGGACACGGGTAGCCAGCTCACTCCTTAAAAAAATGCGTATTTTATTAATGTTAATAAATATTCTGGCTAGTGCCAGGCCCTAATTTATCGCATGTTTTCACCACTTAAATACCGCAAGACTTCATAAAATAACTCATGTGGTATTTTAGTAGCGTTTTTTGCTGAGTGATATTTTACTGCATTTTTTAAGGGGTAGCATACAGCTATGTGAATGGAGCCCAGTGTCACTCCAATGTCATTAACAGGTTACAGCTTATATGCAATTTTAGTGACTGGGTATACAGTATATGGGTATACAGTATATAGCATAAAAAAAAATATGTATTATAACATATATGCACGGAATAAAGGTTACCCTGCTGGGCTCCTCATTTGAGCATTGGGGAATACTGGATGTATTACTCAGTGGGGGAATACTCTTTTGTAAGCTAATAGAGACATTAAACAGCAGTAATTTGTTTTGCCCATATAAACCGACAAGTCAGATGGTACTCTGGGGTCCAATTCCCTGCATCAGGACTGTTTTGGCAAGACAACATTAGAGGAGCTGAGCGCCTGCTCACATGATAGCCATCAGCGTGAACATAACTACAAGCAACAATTAGCGTTATGTCTGCCCGAAATAATTATATAATTAAGTCTTTAGAGAATGTATCCAACATTTCAAAAGCATGTTTTGGATTGAGGTAGTCCGAGCAGTCCCTGGGCAGTGTGTGATATTATTCACACTTCTCACTGAGGTTTTTACAACAAATTCTATATAAATAATAACAGAAAATATATTTATATTAAAATCTGAAAAGAAAAAAAAGGTATTTTTATAGAATAATCATATCGCACTCAGTGCAGCAGCGCTTCTCAATAGTTCAAATTTGAAAAGAGTCCATAGCGCTCTACCCTGGTGTTGAAGCAGTGCAGAGAGTTAGTGGAGAAATGTCCTTGAAAGGGGACACCTGTAAGGCCCCTTTCACACAGGCTTTCCGATCAGGTCCGTCTGCCGGTTTTTCAGGCAGACCTGATCGGATGCTCCATGTACCCATATGGAGCGGCGGATGTCAGTCGTGACATGTCCGCTGACTCCCGCTGCTATCTGATCTGATCCTGTCCATGAAATCCAGACTAATGGAAACCCTATTTTCCATCCGGATCAGAAAGGATTGGATGAAAACAGACAGGGAGTATATTTTCAGCCCATCTCCCATAGAGAGTAAGCAAAGTAAGCGGAGATAGACCTGTCATCCACCTGCTCATTGGGAATTGGCGGATTGAGTCCGCCGGGCGGAAAGCCCGTGTGAAAGGACCCTAAGCTTCAATCCTCCACCATTATGGATAGATAACACATGCATTGTGCTCAGTAGATTAGTTGGTTACAACTAGGGATGATCGAATGGTTCGGGTCGACCATCGGTTTGGCCCGAACATTGGGTGTTCGAGGTTCGGCTGAATTTAGAACTTTTTGCCCAAAAAGTTCGGAATTCGGCAACCAGAACCGACCAAAATGCAATGGTTCAAGAAATGGGCTTTAAAAGCCTGTGATTGGACCAGAACCATTAGCAAAAGCCAATTGAGGGGGCAGGAGAATGCTAGGAATGTGATTGGAGTGACTAGGGGGTCCCTAGACCAATCATTAGTGAATACGCCCCCCAGTATATAAGATAGCCCCCGCCAAATTCCTAGCATTGTTATACAGGACATGGAAGAGAGTGGAAGCAGTTCTGATAATTTTACTTTAAAAGTGTCATTTAGCATTTATTAGTGTGAGGAAAGGGATATCTAGTGTAGTTAGAATGCTCCTTTACGCTTCAAAAATTTAGTTTCTGTAGGGAAAGTGTTAAGTGTCAGGGTGACCGTAATGTAGTGTAGGGTGAACTGACAGTGACTGCTATGGCAGGGTGACCGAACCCTTCCATAGCAGGGTGACCGCTATAGAGAAAAGCTAGTTTCTCTTGTGTCACTTTCGTTTCCATAATATGGCTTCGCTGCCGCCAGCATTTTTGGCTGCAGGCGTTGCTAGTACTTTTTTGAGCACATGTTTGGAGTCAGACATGACATCTGAACATGTGTATAGGGGGTATATATACACACACATGTCTGTATATATACACCTGCACATATATAGGTGTGAAAGGAGCAGAAAAAACTACTTGCGCTAATGAAATAATTAACACCAATATATTTCTGCTCCTATCACACCTATATATGTCTAGGTGTGTATATACATATAAGTATGTGTGTATATATACCACTATACACAAGTTAAGATGTTTTGCCTGCCTCCAAAGAACCCAAAAAAATGCCCAAAAAACGCTAGCATCAAAAAAAAAAAATGCCCAGGTGTGTTGTTGCAGGCATTTTTTTGGGGGTTTTTTTGGAGGGAGGCAAAACATCTGAACTTGTGTATAGTGTACCTGTGAAGTTTCAGCTCGGTAGCATGTCCAGAACCAGAAAAAAAGATAATTTTTCATTAGAGCAGGGATGGTGGGACCCAACTTTTACACCTATATGATCTTTTTTTTATGGTTCTGGACATGCTACAGAGCTGAAACTTCACAGGTACACCTTTTAGACCCCCCCGATACTAAATCCAAAGCAAATTTTTTTTTTTTTTATTTTATTTTTTCAATAATTGGCTCTCTATCAAAAATCTATCAAAAATGACAATTTTTAAGAACTTTTTTGTGATTTTGTGTCCTTTTAGACCCCCCAGACACAAAATCACACAAAAAAAGTTCTTAAAATTTTTTATTTTTGATAGATTTTTGATAGAGAGCCAATTATTGAAAAAAAAAAAAAAATCTTTGGATTTAGTATCTGGGGGGTCTAAAAAGGGTACCTGTGAAGTTTCAGCTCTGTAGCATGTCCAGAACCATAAAAAAAAAAAAGATTGTTTGTATCAGAACACTTTCAGCACAGGAGGTTGGCTTCTCGCTTTTCACACCTTGCCGGTTTAATAGCAGGCGTTTTTTTTGGGCATTTTTTGGGGTTCTTTTGAGGCAGGAAACACATCTGAACTTGTGTATAGTGGTATATATACCACTATACACAAGTTCAGATGTTTTGCCTGCCTCCAAAGAACCCAAAAAACTGCCCAAAAAAAAACGCTAGCGCCAAAAAAAAAAAAACGCCCAGGTGTGTTGTTGCAGGCATTTTTTGGGGGTTTATGGAGGCAGGCAAAACATCTGAACTTGTGTATACAGTACCATTATACACAAGTTCAGATGTTTTTCCTGACTCCAAAGAACCCAAAAAAATGCCCAAAAAAAAACGCCTGCTATTAAACCGGCAAGGTGTGAAAAGCGAGAAGCCATATTCCAGATCTATAATTGCACTAATACAAACAATCTTTTTTTATGGTTCTGGACATGCTACAGAGCTGAAACTTCACAGGTACACTTTTTAGACCCCCCAGATACTAAATCCAAAGAAATTTTTATTTTTTATTTTTTTTTTTCAATAATTGGCTCTCTATCAAAAATCTATCAAAAATGACAATTTTTAAGAACTTTTTGTGATTTTGGGCCTGATTCATAGTACGGCGAATTGGCGTTTCGGCGTGATTTTGCGAAGCGGCGATTATTTAAGTCTGAAATTGGCATTCAAAGAACGGCGGGCGGAAAATAGCGCCTAGTGTGAGATTCATTAAGATGCAATATGGTCAGAGCGCGACTTAAAACCACGCCAGCTAAAAGCTCGACTAAAGTTTAGCCAAATTTTCCCCTGTACCCCCAAAAATCCCAAATCACTGTGGAAGGTGTGGAAGTCAATTTGGAGATGACTTGCGTTTAAAAAATCTCAAAAACTGACTTAGAAAGAGAGATATCTGCGAAAGTGTGGAAAGGTTAAACAGCTCCTCCAGCCGCGAGCTGCGAACTCGCGAATGTGCGCATGCGCAACGTCAAATTGGCTCAAAAAATTTTGCCAGCGCGATTTTGGGTCAATTTTTTTTTGAATACCGCTTGCAAATCCGCTGTCTCGCCCATAGAAAATGGCAAAAACCGGCGGAATTGGAAAAACATGCACACTTCCAACAAGGGATCCTTTAGTAAACACCATCACATTCCATACACCTTTCCTGCTAACTCCGAAATCATAGCAGTCAAATCTACAGTGTTTATATAGAACCTCCACATTCTCTGAAAAAACCCACAAAATATTACATTGGGGAATTGGTCGTCAGATAGAAAAAAAATAGATGTAAAACATATTTCAAAGAAAGATTATTAGCATTTCACACATATCAAGGAAATGTCACAATTTTGACAATATTTTATGTGTTTCCAAAGAATGTTTTTAGAAATATATTGCAAATACTACCTTTTCTTCCATATGGGTATGGCCAAGTGTTACCATTTTACTACACATTTAACTGAAGGTATATATATATATATCCCTTATACTTGGCTAATTAGCAAAGTATGCCCAACAAACAAATAGAGCTTTAGCTCACAATATTGCTACATATTGACTTTATGGGGCATCTTTTGTATTTTGTTCATGTCTTTGGATTAAAAGTTTGCTGATACACATGCCTTTTTCAAACATGAACAAAATTAATGATGTCAACATTTGGAGGATTGGAGATATCCAAGTGTTGCCCATACAGAGGGCACCTTCCGGATTCGAACTTACAAACCTACAGCAGGAAGGCAGACTCCCTAATCATTGTGCTATTTCTCAGTGAGCGTTGGGTGTTTTCCTCATGCCGTCAAAATGCTCACATGGGAACAGGGGCCATTGAACTGAATAGGATTGGATTTTTTGCCTGTTTTGGGAGCTGATCCTTGAGCTGGACAAATCCCCCTCAAACGCCCCCAAACGGGCTACGTTCACATGTACGTGTTTGTGGTCTGTTTTTGGGGCTTTTGTAGGTGATTTCATATAACAATGCCTGCCCAAAAAATGCATGTCAAAACGCCTGTGAAAACGCCAGCCAAAATGCACATAAGAACGCCTGATATAATTGCCACGCCAAATTTAGGGATGTTCATGAGTGATGAGTCAGATTGTTGGCTTACATATCTGGTCAATCGTCACAATCTCACTTCTCAAATCCCAAAAGGTGTGTTTCAATTGTTTCCCTAAATATATATTTCTCTCTCTCTCACGTAATTGTATATATATGTATGTATTCCTGTATCTAAACATTCTAAATAATGACTAGCAAACTTCAAGAGAGAATTTTTTCAATTCACATATACTATACACACCTACATACATTTCTATTCCTCATTTCTATTTCCCTTGTTTTGGCAACTGAGCATGCTCCAAAACACACAGGATACACACAGTTAATTTTTGGACTGGGCGTTACCATTCTGGGTGTGTTTGCTTGGATTATATATAGCTCACTCAGACATCAGGAAAGATTTGACCTACGAAGAGGTCCAATATATTTGTGTGTCACATGTTTTATGGGTAACATTTTTGGCCCTTTGTTATTTATGGAGGTGAGATTTGGCTGTGTTGTGTGTTGACTCTCTGTAAGTATTTATTGCTGTTAACATAATTCTGTCAATCTGCACATGCATCTGTTGATTATGGGCTCTTTGTCGATGTATATGGTCTAAATGTTGTACAAAGGTTGTTTTGGTTTGAAAAATACAAATGTAATAAACAGCATGTTTCCAATTTTTTTTTTAAAATGTCTTCATGTGTCTAAATAAAGTTTTCTGGTGTCCACAAATGTATGTATTTGTATTTCTTTTTCTAAGTTAAATCTGCTTAATGGTTGTGTATGTTCACTATTCGCGAATTCGCGAATATACAAAACCGCGTTCTCACATTTATACATGAAACCGGAAACGAAACTTTTGCTGCGTGCACACGTTTCCGGAAATTGTCCAGGCCCTGTCGTAAGTGTGCATCATGGCTCCTGCACTGTTTACAGCCGAAATCGTGGCATTTGTGTGTAAGGTAAGGAGGGGGTGTGAGTGTGCAGGGTGCGGGATGGGGGATGGGGGATGGTGGCAGGGTGGGTCGCTTATCTAGCGGGTGTGCAAGAAACTTTTGGTCTGCTGATCTGCGCATGCACTTTCTGCCTATTAGACGTGATCTAGAAGCTTCCTGTTATAGAAACTTCCTAGATGTGAACCTGTTCCCTATATATATATATATATATGTATGTGTGTATATATATATATGTGTATATATATATATATATATATATATATATATATATATATATATATATATATATATATATTATATGTATATATATATATATATATATATATATATATTATATGTATATATATATATATATTATATTATATATATATATATATTATATGTATATATATATATATATATATATATATTATATTATATATATATATATGTATATATATATATATATATATTATATGTATATATATGTATATATATATATATATATATATATATTATATGTATATATATGTATATATATTATATGTATATATATATATTATATTATATGTATGTATATATATATATTATATGTGTATATATATAGATGTATGTATGTGTATCTAAAAAATATATATATTAGACAATATATATACTATGTATATATTATATACAATATATACATTAGATACATTATAGAATATGTTATATACCATATATTAGTGTATATAATAGGGAATAGGTTCACATCTCTGAACTTTCTATATAGATATAGATAGGCATACCCTGCTTTAAGTACACTCACTTTATATACAATCGTGAGTAAGGACACAGCTTGTTCAGCTTGCCATGACACTGCTCACAAACCATAAGTGACAGGGATAACAAACTTAGGGAGCAACGACAGGGTACCCAGGTACCCAGGACTACACCATATCCATTTTGTGGCTGGCCAGCTTGCCTAGGTAATCTATCATGTCATAGTCCTGGATCCCCTTAACATGCTCCCACATGGTTTGGGAGTAAGGCTATGTCAATGTGGCCAAAATTTACAATGGAGCTGGTGTATTTTCATGCATCGAGAAAAGAAAAAAGGGATTGCTTCACTTTAAGTACATTTTCAGTTTCCATACATGCCCTGGTCCCATTGTGTACTTAAAGTGGGCTATGCCTGTATATAGATAGATTTGATTCGTTTCAACTTTTACACAAAATGAAACCCAATTATCTGTGACAGATTGCTCTGACGCTTTGGAATCTATCTAGATAAAGACAAATGTATTGACCCTTTTCATATATGCAAGATTAGAAACATTATATTCCCTAAATGCATAATGCAAAAAATTATTGCCTTACATACATCCATACACACTGCAAGCTCGGCCCCGTTTGTCTTGTCTGACACTCTTACCATCATAAGCTGGATCTGCACACAGCAGCTAATTGGTTCACCTGAGATGGAATCAGTGATGACAAAAATCTGGAATGGTCATGTCTTCAAAGGATTGCCTTGAACAAATCACCTCTAAAAGAAACACATGAGTGTATAATCACTTGTCTCAATGGATCACATTCCCAACAGACCCATCTCACACTGCCATATGATAATGAATGGGGGTGTCCATTGCAAGTTAAATACACCCCCAGATCCCATTGCTTTGTTAATTGACAGATCTAACTGGAATATGATGGCACTGCTGTGAACCACTATGCCATCAAATTCTGCTGGTGACCTTTAAAAAGGATTATGTGTGATTGTGTGGATAATTATGCCACCTTAAATTTGCATCTCCCACATACCATGTGCAACTCTTGCAGGAATTGTGAATCAAGGATAATTCAGCACAGCTTAATGAACAGACACATTGAGGAGTGTAGGAACACACCGTCAGATTACCCGATCACACTATGGGGTTTTAACTCCTCCATAATTTTGCCACTTTGGAAACCAAGTGCTTACTTTATGTATACTTTTTAGACGGAACTACAATTTCTAGTAGGGTGATATCATTGCATGAGATTTTCCCTCACTTCCTGTCTTAGTGTCACCAAGACAGGAAGTGAGGGGAATATCACTGTGGGGAAATAGCTTGCAATTGTTGCCTTATAATGTCCATAGTATATATAAAAGGAAAGAATTGCTGGCTGTATCCCCACGGGAGATTCCCTCACTTCCTGTCCTGGTGACACCAAGACAGGAAGTGAAGGGAAATCTCCTGCAATGATATAACACTGTTACATGTTCTAGTTATGTAGCAAACTTAAGAATATACAAAGCAAACATCTTTTTTTTTCCATTTTGGCAAAATCATGGATTCATTAAAAAAATATCTTTGTTTGTCCCGTGGCTTGCAGGAAAAACATTTTGCCTTGATTCCACCATCAACACAGACAGGGGAAACCCTCCTGCGGAGCCATTGTGTTCTCCTGGTGCTGCCCCTGCCAGGAAAACACAGTGATTATTGCTAGTGGCTACAAGAGATGCTAGCGATAAGTGTGTGTAAAATCTGACAGACTGGTTGTACGTTGTCCTCCAGGTGATCGACCAATCAACTTGGGTACCTTCAGCCTGGCCATACACAGTTTAAATCTGCATCTCAAATGAAGCAATCCCATTTACATATAACACTCCATAAAGGAGAATTGAGGGGCTTATCAGGTCTGCGTCAAAAATTAACAGCCACACCCAATCAGACAGCTCGTGTTAAAAGGGACCTGAAAAGCAATCTGCATGGCTTGCTTTTCCAAGCATTGGCTAGTTTAGTGAGCCTGGACTAATAACAGTCACTGTAATGCTACCCATACTGCTGTCCTTTTAACATGGTGACAAAAGTTGATACCTATGCTACATGTGTGTAAAGTTACTTGCACCCTGCTAAATGGACAGCAATAAGGTTGTAAATACAGTGACTGCCTGTCCCCCCCTGATGGCGGCCCTGGGTGTGTCATGAAAGGCCAATTGAGAAAATGGCTATATCATGTAGAGGAAATCACCAGTGTGGGGCAACCTATGTCATGGAGGTAGATTTGGACATCGATGTATATGTATCACCAGAAATGGAATTCTTTGTTCTACAATATCTCAAAGACGACCTAGCATGTTATTTGAAGACTGTACTATTTTGGACATACTTGGACTCAAACATACACTGCTCTTTCCACAGCTCCTCCTCCTCTGGGGGTATGATAAAGTTTATACGCATCTTCACCAAAAGCACAAGATGATGTGTCGTCTCCGGATGAGGCTGCAGCGGAGATTTCAGTTTCTGCCTGAGATAGTGGATCTGCAGCGGGCCTGGAGTGATGCCAAAAGGCGCTCACCCAAGCTCCTGCTAAAGGCTGTGGAGCAAATCTCCGGTAAGTAAAAATATACATTACATGTGACCAGATAGGTTACAATTTTTTGGGTAGGTGGACATGTGTTTAGCTATGCAACAACACTAATACCAACACCCCCCCCCCCCCCCCTCCCTCTCGCTCCTACCTTTCCTACCTCCATCAAGTGTCTCTTCACAACCTTTAATACTACTATGTACATTCGTATTTTTTATGTTTTTTTTTTTTCTTCTGCTTCTAGCCAAAGCGGACGGACGGCACCCTCTTGTGCTTTTGGTGAAGAAGGGGAGGAGGAGGACGGCCACACTCCAATATGCAGTCAGAGGCAGCGAGCCATTTGAGCAGCTGAAAATTGTGGATCGTAAGTAGAAAATAAAAATGTTAGAAATTTCTAATCTCTAATCACATTTTACAGAGCCCCCTTTACATCGGAGTCTCCAGACTTACTACACTGTAAGAGGGAAGTGTGAAGACTCTGATATAAGGAGAGTTTGGGAACCATTATTTGAGGGGGGAAGCTGGGGACTCTGGTGTAAAAGGGAACTCTGTGTTCCCCAAAGCTCCCCCATACATCTGAGCTTACAGAGACCCTCTTACACTTCCCTTCCTCAGTCCACCACAGTCAAGGGCACAACAAGTCCCACTGCAGAAGGCTACCTGCTTGGACTTGTAATCCTCTCTGTAGGGGAATGAGGAAATACTGCCTGCTATGCTAAGACTTGTAGTGCCCTCTGTTAGGGACTAAGGATTCCTCAGTCCTCAACATTCTAGGGCACTATAAGTCTCAGCATAGTGGGCTGTCATACCTCAGTCCCTCACAGCTCGGGTCAAAAACAACACAGTTAAACATCTAAAGGACAACTCCAAACAAAACTACCAATAATGGACAGAGTCCATATGCTCTATAATGTCAAAGACCCGCTACCACTCACCTTCCACCTCTGGTGCTGTCATTGTGTAGGGCAAAGGGCTCCATCTACACCATGTTTGGCTTTCATGTCAGATAGGCAGGACTTGCTCAGCTCCACTCTCTTCCTTGGCAATTGACTCTGGCGTCATTGTGGATCTTTCCTCCTCTAGAAAACCCCCAGGGGCCCTCTCCTTGTCCCCCAGCCACCCAGGGCCTTCTTCTCCTCCTCCTCCACCAACCATTTTCAGACTCTTCCAACTTCCCTGGGGCTACTCAACCACTTTGCATAGTGGACACAACAAATCTATGACCAGCCTGCAAAATATCAAGTCTGGGCCTGGTTACCTGTATGTTCCGGGTCCAGGGCGGAGCTCTCCTCCCAGAGCAACAACTGATGATAGCAGAGTGAGTTGACCGGCCAGTCACTTCCTACTGGTGCAGGTACACACCTACCGATTCCTCCACATCTTAGGATAACATGATCAGACGGCCAATCCCCAGGCAGAGAAGGAGGAGTAAGTGTCAGCGGACAACAGACACCTGGCAGACGCAGTGAAGGGACTGCAGCACACTGCTGCAACTTTTTGATCCGAGGATTGAAAGCAATCTTTTACTTGGGAGATTTCCCTGACTGCGCCCTTCGAAATGTTGGTGCTCCGCCACTGGCCGCAAGGCCCCTGTAGGTGCGAGGCCTTAGGCGCCCGCTTAATTTGCATGGTGCCCTCCTGTTTTAAAACATGGTCAATGCATCTCATTGGTGTAAGTGCACTTCTATGTTCTGAATTGTAGGGGCATTGAGTATGGTGCTAGCATGATGAGAGGTTACTGCCTATTTGTGTCCATAAATAATATATAATGTTTTTCTTTTATTTTAGAAACCAGTGATCAGGATGTGGAGGCTCAGCCTTCTCAGGCCCCCTGTAAGTAATGTGGATGTGCTGGTGTGTTGTGTATTAGGTCGAACTTGGAGGAATGATTGTTTGTTTTGTTTTCTTTTGTGGTTGATGTAACTTCAGCAAGAGAGGAGCCTCAGGCAGGGCCAAGTCGCCTGGATCCGGGCCAGGAACAAACTGTTGGCCAAGAAGAGGCCAATTGGTCCGACTCGGATGAGGACCTGGGCTCTCCTCAAAGGGGAAGTAAGTATTCTACATGTGTTTGTGTGTTCAATGTGTCCTGGTAAATATAAGGGCTGTAATATATATATTTTGACATTGGGGTTTTGTAGCAGCTGACATTGAGGATGTTTGTTGTGGAGGACTGGGGAAGAGGGGCCACTGCTTACCCAGTCCACTGTAACTACTACCTTCAATGTTTCCAGACTACTTTCTGTGTGCCTTTATCAAATAGCTTTTGTTCAAGGATTGTATTTGTGTCTTTGTGTTTCTAGGAGATACAACGCCATCCCCCCATGAAGGGACACCATCCCCCCATGTAGGGTCTCCCCCATCCTCCCCCACTCCAGGCTCCCCTGAACTAGTCTGTAAGTACCTAAAATTAGATTCTCACATGAATTGTGTGTGCTAGGATGATGTGTATCTAGGATAATCTAAGTTGGAGTCAAAGCAAGTGTAGTTTTGCTATATGTGACAGGAAGGTTGGTCATGAAACACTCTTGCTTAACCTTCATGTTTGAAAGGTGGTTTTGGGGAGCTTTACAGGACATGTTATCTTTTGTAAGTTATCTCAAGCCACCCTATTCTAAATTGGTGTTAGTTTCTCTACATTGGAAATGGTGTGCTTTGTACTTGTAAATTTTTAGGGGACATTGTAATTTAATCATGTCCTGATTTAGTCAACACTGAAAATGTGTGTTTGTCAATCTTTCATAAATACTCTTCCTCGGTAATGTACCACATTCCAGTTCACAATTTGTGTTCTTTTTGTGCAGTTTCTCCAGAGCCAGCCACGCCATCCACTTCAGGGGCCCCAAAAAAACCTGATGATGGTAAGTTGTGTGCTTTTCCAGTAATGTGTCTACTTAGTAAGTGGAGAAATGCTAACTGTGTATGTCCCCGCTCAGGCTTCAAGTTGTTCTAAAGGCAGCGGGTTCTTTATGTGAATGCATTCTATGCATTAGTATTCCAAGTGATAGGTGTGCATATTCCCCCTAAGACTTACTGGGACCATTTTTTACGGTCCAAATTTTTGCACTAATACTTGTCTGGAACAGACTCCCCCTCCTCCTTAACTGAGGTGACAGCATGCCAATATTGCCTCCTGATGCTGTCACTCCTAATCATTGAGACCATTGGAAGGGAGGGGGGCAAGGCTGGCTCACAGCCTAGTGCCTGAACAGGCACAGGGTGCTTGGCTTCATCTCATGTGCCTCCATAGCAAGCTGCCTGCTGTGGGGTCAAACAACAGGAGGGAGGTGCCTAGAGGTGTGTACAGGGGCCATGTAAAAAGGAGGATTGTTATTTCTCTTGTCCCCAAAAACCTAGAGAGTGTAAGTCTAACCTGATTAGTTTTCCGCAGCCCTCCCAAAATGATATGTTTCCAACACTTAGAACAGGCAGGGCTGAGGCACCAAAAACATCAGAAAAACACAATCAGCACAAAAGCAGGGAGTACGTATCCTTAACGCTACAAGCTTCACCCAGAAGAATGACGCTTGCACTGTACAAATCTGCATCACCACCATATCAATGTCTAAATAAAACTTTCAGGGAAATGTGGAGGGGTAATGAGTGGGTGTTAGAGCGTTTTCATGACTGCGTAACCTACAGTTAGCGTGAGTCCATTTGTTGATAAACTTTTTCTTCTCTCTTAACACAGCTGGGATGGCGGAAAGGAGATCAGGGGAGCAGACACATCTGCTCCGTCCAGAACTGGCCCTCAAAATTCCTAAGGGTGAGTCTCTACTATGTGTCAGGTTCAATCTATAGACAGTAAGAGTGAGAGAGAACGCTCCACAGATTCCAATGGTGATAGAGATAAATGTGTGCACATGTATCGTGTTGACCAATTGAACCCAAAACACCTTACATTCTTCAAAATGATTGCTTGTGTTTACATGCAGAAAAGCATTTTACTTAGCTTTGGTGGAACTGCTACTAACATTCCAAGCCATCTTATGTAACCTTTTGAACAATTTGCTGTGAAAGTTTGAGTTTAAGGTTTACAACAGCAATTTAGCATATTTGCTTCAGAGTGTTGATAAAAGCCAACCAATAGACTCCTAAGCATATTTGTTGAGGCACATTAATTACAATCCTTGTTTGGATCATTTTGCCTAAAACTAATTGTCATGTTTTTTTCTACCCAGGGCACACCCACCTCACCTACGAGGTCCTCCTGGATTATATGAGGTGGTGCGGAGACCGAATTCTATATTTGGAACACCTTTGTGGCGTGGATCCAGACCCTAAGGAGCCATTCGTTAGGAATGTCACACCTTTAAAAAGATCCTAGTATTTTTTTTTTGTGGTTTGTTTACTTATGTTGCACGTTGCAACACAAAGAAATGTCACATTTGTAATTGTTGCCCATTATAAACAAAAATCTAACAAAAAAATCAAAAACAGTTTAAAAAAAAACCCTTTTTTTGGGACCCAAAAAAAAAAAAAAACAAAAAAAGCCTTGTTTTTGGCAACCAAAAAAAATATAAAAATTTAGAAAAAACCCTTTTTTTGGGGACCCAAAAAAAAAAAAAAAAAAAAAAAAAGCCTTGTTTTTGGCAACCAAAAAAAATATAAAAATTTAAAAAAAACCCTTTTTTTGGGACCCAAAAAAAAAAAAAAACAAAAAAAGCCTTGTTTTTGGCAACCAAAAAAAATATAAAAATTTAGAAAAAACCCTTTTTTTGGGGACCCAAAAAAAAAAAAAAAAAAAAAAAAAGCCTTGTTTTTGGCAACCAAAAAAAATATAAAAATTTAAAAAAAACCCTTTTTTTGGGACCCAAAAAAAAAAAAAAACAAAAAAAGCCTTGTTTTTGGCAACCAAAAAAAATATAAAAATTTAGAAAAAACCCTTTTTTTGGGGACCCAAAAAAAAAAAAAAAAAGCCTTGTTTTTGGCAACCAAAAAAAATATAAAAATTTAAAAAAAACCCTTTTTTTGGGACCCAAAAAAAAAAAAAAAAAAAAAAAGCCTTGTTTTTGGCAACCAAAAAAAATATAAAAATTTAGAAAAAACCCTTTTTTTGGGAACCAAAAAAACCAAAAAAAAAAAAAAAAAGCCTTGTTTTTGGCAACCAAAAAAAAAATGTTTACAAAAAAGCCTTGTTGTTTTTATGGCAACGGACAAAACCAAAAATGTTTACAAATAAGCCTTGTTGTTTTTATGGCAACGGACAAAACCACAAATGTTTACAAAAAAGCCTTGTTGTTTTTATGGCAACGGACAAAACCACAAATGTTTACAAATAAGCCTTGTTGTTTTTATGGCAACGGACAAAACCACAAATGTTTACAAAAAAGCCTTGTTGTTTTTATGGCAACGGACAAAACCACAAATGTTTACAAAAAAGCCTTGTTGTTTTTATGGCAACGGACAAAACCACAAATGTTTACAAAAAAGCCTTGTTGTTTTTGGTAACAAACTAAACCACAAATGTTTACAAATAAGCCTTGTTGTTTTTATGGCAACGGACAAAACCAAAAATGTTTACAAATAAGCCTTGTTGTTTTTATGGCAACGGACAAAACCACAAATGTTTACAAAAAAGCCTTGTTGTTTTTATGGCAACGGACAAAACCACAAATGTTTACAAAAAAGCCTTGTTGTTTTTATGGCAACGGACAAAACCACAAATGTTTACAAAAAAGCCTTGTTGTTTTTATGGCAACGGACAAAACCACAAATGTTTACAAAAAAGCCTTGTTGTTTTTGGTAACAAACTAAACCACAAATGTTTACAAATAAGCCTTGTTGTTTTTATGGCAACGGACAAAACCAAAAATGTTTACAAATAAGCCTTGTTGTTTTTATGGCAACGGACAAAACCACAAATGTTTACAAAAAAGCCTTGTTGTTTTTGGTAACAAACTAAACCACAAATGTTTACAAATAAGCCTTGTTGTTTTTATGGCAACCGACAAAACCAAAAATGTTTACAAATAAGCCTTGTTGTTTTTATGGCAACGGACAAAACCACAAATGTTTACAAAAAAGCCTTGTTGTTTTTATGGCAACGGACAAAACCACAAATGTTTACAAAAAAGCCTTGTTGTTTTTATGGCAACCGACAAAACCAAAAATGTTTACAAAAAAGCCTTGTTGTTTTTGGTAACAAACTAAACCACAAATGTTTACAAATAAGCCTTGTTGTTTTTATGGCAACCGACAAAACCAAAAATGTTTACAAATAAGCCTTGTTGTTTTTATGGCAACGGACAAAACCACAAATGTTTACAAAAAAGCCTTGTTGTTTTTATGGCAACGGACAAAACCACAAATGTTTACAAAAAAGCCTTGTTGTTTTTATGGCAACGGACAAAACCACAAATGTTTACAAAAAAGCCTTGTTGTTTTTGGTAACAAACTAAACCACAAATGTTTACAAATAAGCCTTGTTGTTTTTATGGCAACCGACAAAACCAAAAATGTTTACAAATAAGCCTTGTTGTTTTTATGGCAACGGAAAAAACCACAAATGTTTACAAAAAAGAATTGTTTTTGTGAAAACCTTCCAAAAAATGATGTCAAAACATAAAAAATGTTTAAAATGTTTATCTAAATTAAATTTAAGTATGTTGCTCTTTGCAACACAAATGTTACATTGGCAATTTAGTTCATTCTATTATATATTGTAATATATTTTTTGTACGCTACAGTTGGTAGACACCCACATGTGTTATTAAAACATTTATTTTATTACCCAAGTTTTCTTTTTGGTGTACACATCGAATGTCTTTTGTGTTGTATTTGTTTACTTGAGTGGTGTGGTCTGTAATTGTTAGTATGTTGGCTTTGGTTTATGTTAGCCTTGAGACTTGTTTTGAAGCTACATTTGAAGGGAGACCTTTTCTTGGGTCGTTATGTGAACATTGAGTTATCTAAATTTACATGAAATCATATGTTTGGAGATCGAGAAGCACGTGTGTATAAATGCCTACATTAACCAGGGCCATTACTTGGCCACCAACACTCCTAAAAAACCAAAGAGCAAACACAAACTAATCATTTTGCATAAAATTTTATTTCATCCCCAAAAAAAGCACTATAATAAATCATATTGTGCCACCCTCAAATTTAAAAAAAAAATGGCCCCACAAATTGGCCAATGTAACAATCATTAACAAAACCAAAAAAAAAAAAAAAAAAGAAATTAAGTTGGTGGTGGTGGTGGTGACTGAAGCAGTGTGGTGAGCAATGGAAAGGTTCCTGCCATCAAATGGTGGGCCAATAGTCCCATCTGCTCTGGGGTTAGCCTTAGAGTTCTGGTAAAGTGGCCCATTAGGATCAGATCTTGTGTCTGAGGCTGCTGCTGATGCAGGGTGTTGAACCCTGGAAATGTCCCAGACTGAAGATCTTGTGCCAATAGTCCCATCTGCTCTGTGCTCAGCCTAAGAATTTGGGTAACGTGTGCCATTACCATGAGATGGGATCGTTGCTGCTCCAAGGCTATTTGATGCTGCTGGTGGTGCAAGGGTTGTGAAGATGTGTGGGGAGTGGTGGTTGATTGGTTGTTGTGGTCCACGGTGCGGGGGCAAACGACATGTCGCATTGGTGACAAAAAAGAAGAACGGCCTGGGGAGGAGTGAAGTGATAAAGGTGTGGAGGGAATGTAGTCAGGTGGAAGGGGTACTGTGGAACCAGTGCGCATTGAGGTTGTGCAGGAGGATTGCTCATTGAGGGGTGTGGGAGTCCGAACGGAGTGTGAAGTGCTAGGAGTGGCTACAGGAGGAATTGTCCCATCCCCAGCTGCCTGACAAGTGGCCAACACTGGCATTACCCTCCCACTACCACAACCTGCAGTGGCAGGTGAGTGAGATGTTTGGGAGGGCTCTGCCAATGGGGCATCTTCAGATCCAAACAGGCATTGGCGTGTGGCCAGCACCTGAGTGTCAACACTTTGCCGATCCCGTTGATGCTGGTCTGCTAAACTTACCAAGCTGTTACGCATATCCTGTTGAACCTGTAACATATCCTGGTGAACCTGTACCATTGTTGCTACAGATTCCTGTATGAGCCCGAGCAGACGTACTGCCTCAGTAGATTGCTGAGTACGCCTCCTTAACTCATTTTGGACCTGATACTCATCAAGCAGCCTCTCGGCTACATCCAGCATAGATGGACGAAGTTGGGTAGGTGACAATCCCTCTGCATCTAAGGCTACCTGAAAGCAGAAGAAATAGACCAAATCATTATCAAACATCATGACTAAATATTTCAGATTAGTTTGACAACTTAACACCCCAAGCAGAACGTTGAAAAGTTTGATGTGCTTCTAATGAGTACTTGTTCATTGTAAGATTATCCAAGCTAGCAACACTTCTGATAATGGGTACATATTATATTGGTAGGACTAATATGACAAAGGCAAAAAAGATTCAACATGAAGGTGTTCCCAATTAACCCTGGTGTGGTAGGTTGTTTATGCTTTTGGTAAATCTGTTACTACACCAATGACTTTATACATCTACGTATGTTGTCTAAAATCTTGCCATCAATCGGCTAGAGGACAACCCAACCAAACGATACCCATGAATTTGGACCTGGAAAATCAAAGACGGGCCGGACTTTAAAGATCCTGGATGTTTTTGGAACATTAGTGGCACACCAAATTATAACATAATTCCCTGATGTTCAAGATAGAACTCTTGTTGTGCTGGTGCATCGTCAGAATGTCATAGCACTAATTTAACACACACAATGTAAGCCACATCTAGTCCAAAATCAATGCTACCATTGAAATGTTACATGTGCACCTTGTTCCCTTATATCACATACCACAGCACTGGATGCAGAATCGTCGCCAGCTCCTGATCCAACTCCAGCTGCAACGTCAAGAGGGGCCTGATGTTCTTTTAAAAACAAAAAAAAAAAACATGTTTAGTACATAACCTTAGTCAGTAATGATTATGGCCAGATTGCCCTCCTAGCTTCATGAATGAAGCATTGAGGCCAAACATTCAAAAGTGCTTTCCTGGGCTCATAGGACACTTGCTAAACCCTCCCAAAGGTTAAGAAGGCTTGGTCTGCCTACTAATGACGGCACCCATTAATGCTGTCAACTGTGTTTTGCAGGGTAAACATCTAAAAGGCAACACTCTTTCCTAAGAAAAAACATGTGTGTTAATGGGGTTAATAAGATTCAAAAAAACATTATTTGACTAGACATACCAACACCTTCCTCCAGGCCTAGCTGCACTGGGTGTGTTCCCTGCTGCGGATCTTCTGTAAAGGACATAGCAATATGAGCTATCTTGGCCAAAAAAAAACATCTACATTGTTTGGCACAGTATGATATTGGACCTACCAGGAGGAGGGTCAGCACTGATGTCAACACCTGTGAGTCCGTCTGGTTCGCCAAGCTGCATGGGCTGTGGAGGGGCTGAGATCCGTGCTACAGATGAACAAATTGCAGGTTGGGGAAAACAAAAAAAGGACAATTGGAAGGGCAAGTATCACATTCTCTTAATGTCACACATAGGATAGTAGTTAATCTTTTCCAAACAACTCACACAATTGACATCCAAGATAATATCCTACCTCGGTGCAAAGCATCCGAATCTAAGTCCTCTCTGGGAAAGATGGTATCGGGTCCTATGATGTTCAAGAAAGGTAATTGATAATCCCAGAGAGAACTTCGTGCACGTTCATCCAGCCGACCTTGACGGTCATAAAGACCCTCCGCAGCCCATGCAATTAGCTTCTTCCGAACGGACCCACAGATGTCGTTGACCTTCTTCCGCACACTGTCACGGTGGCGAGGTGCTTCACCCAGTGCATTTACAGCATCCCGGATTTCATCCCACAATCTGTTCTTCTCTGTTACTGAGTAAGACGCGGCCCTGGTCCCATGTATCGCCTGATATCTGGCCATATAGGCGTGGACCAGGGCACAGCACTGATTGTGGGTGAAACGGGGAAGCCGGGGTAATGTGGACAAGCTGACTCTGGTGGACGGACCCGCTCCAGGACTACTGTCAGAAGAGCCAGCTTGTCCACTTGGTGTGTTAACACCTCCCCCGGCTTCCTCCTCCGGGATGGGGATGGTGGACTCCCTCATGGATACAGCTGGAGCCTCCCTCACACCAGAGCCAGACGATCTGCCCACCCTGCCCCCCCTGCCCCCCCTGGCCCCCCTGGCCCCCCTGGCCCCCCTGGCCCCCCTGGCCCTTCTCATCCTTCCAGTGGGTGGGGCCATGGGAGCACGAGGTGGGCAGAGAATCTGGCTGTCCAGCAGCAGCAAAGAGCCCCAAACTCCTAAATCTGAAATGACAAAAGAGAAAACAGAAAAAACAGGATTTGCAGATTGCTCTTCATATACAGTATAATTAGTGAACAGTTACAGAACACACTTACCTAATGGCACAAACAGACTTGGTCGTGGTGGTGGTGGTAGTAGTGGGCAAAGAGCAGAAGAGGCTGCAAAGAAAAGGAAAAAAAAAAAACACATAAGAAAACGCATATGGGTACAAATCACACGAGGCCCTCCAAACACTTACCTAATGGCACAAACACGGTGGTGGTGGTGGTGGTGGCAAAAAAAGCAGAAGAGGTTGCAAAGAAATGTACAAAAAAAACACATAAGAAAACGCATAGGGGTACAAATCACACGAGGCCCTCCAAACACTTACCTAATGGCACAAACACAGTAGTGGTGGTGGTGGTGGTGGTGGTGGTGGCAAAGAGCAGAAGAGGCTGCAAAGAAATGTAAAAAAAAAACACATAAGAAAACGCATAGGGGTACAAATCACACGAGGCCCTCCAAACACTTACCTAATGGCACAAACACAGTGGTGGTGGTGGTGGTGGTGGTGGTGGTGTTAAAGAGCAGAAGAGGCTGCAAAGAAATGTAAAAAAAAAAACACATAAGAAAACGCATAGGGGTACAAATCACACGAGGCCCTCCAAACACTTACCTAATGGCACAAACACAGTGGTGGTGGTGGTGGTGGTGGTGGTGGTGGTGGTGTTAAAGAGCAGAAGAGGCTGCAAAGAAATGTAAAAAAAAAAACACATAAGAAAACGCATAGGGGTACAAATCACACGAGGCCCTCCAAACACTTACCTAATGGCACAAACACAGTAGTGGTGGTGGTGGTGGTGGTGGTGGTGGCAAAGAGCAGAAGAGGCTGCAAAGAAATGTAAAAAAAAAACACATAAGAAAACGCATAGGGGTACAAATCACACGAGGCCCTCCAAACACTTACCTAATGGCACAAACACAGTGGTGGTGGTGGTGGTGGTGGCAAAGAGCAGAAGAGGC
This sequence comes from Pelophylax lessonae, assembly GCF_965119305.1. Lineage (NCBI taxonomy): Eukaryota > Metazoa > Chordata > Amphibia > Anura > Ranidae > Pelophylax > Pelophylax lessonae. Next base: position 47,438,995 of record NC_138775.1, read on the forward strand.
TGCAAAGAAATGTAAAAAAAAAACACATAAGAAAACTCATAGGGGTACAAATCACACGAGGCCCTCCAAACACTTACCTAATGGCACAAACACAGTGGTGGTGGTGGTGGTGGTGGTGGTGGTGGTGGTGGTGGTGGTGGTGGCAAAGAGCAGAAGAGGCTGCAAAGAAATGTAAAAAAAAAACACATAAGAAAACTCATAGGGGTACAAATCACACGAGGCCCTCCAAACACTTACCTAATGGCACAAACACAGTGGTGGTGGTGGTGGTGGTGGTGGTGGCAAAGAGCAGAAGAGGCTGCAAAGAAATGTACAAAAAATACACATAAGAAAACTCATAGGGGTACAAATCACACGAGGCCCTCCAAACACTTACCTAATGGCACAAACACAGTGGTGGTGGTGGTGGTGGTGGTGGTGGTGGTGTTAAAGAGCAGAAGAGGCTGCAAAGAAATGTAAAAAAAAAACACATAAGAAAACGCATAGGGGTACAAATCACACGAGGCCCTCCAAACACTTACCTAATGTCACAAACACAGTGGTGGTGGTGGTGGTGGTGTAATCCTTTATAGGCAAAAGGAGGCTGCAAACATTAAACATACATGAGAAATCGCATGACCTACATACGTGCACATAATAAATTACAGTTATCAGGAAAGCAAAAATGGTGTCTTTGGAAGCTGGGAAGGTAAGGGGGCAGGTTTAGATGCCAAATCTAGACTGCACACCTTTAACAAACATGAGAAAACACATGTCCAAACCACATGCACATGGGGCCAACTGCCAATGATTAAAAGACACTTGAGGGGTTCCCAAGCTATTGTGGGTTGGAGGGGATTCACCATAGACAACTTAAGCACACCCAAGATAAGTACAAATTGTCTCCTTCCTTTTTTTTGGGAGAGAGAGATACAATTGTCTTACCTCCAGATAATGTAGGTTGTGGGTCACAGGGTCTTGCTAGCACATAAGAAACATCGATCTATAACATCCAGCAGCCATATTGGCCATGTGCTCCTTTTATAGCTGGCTCACAGGTGTGATAATTAGCGGCCGTTTCTATATATATCTGCGCATTCGCGAATTTGCGCGTTCAAAATGGAGGACGATATCCCAGACGCATTAGATGGTGCAATGCTGGCATTTATTGGTGCCTTGTTTGAGGAGGCCCTGGCACAGGAGGCAGCAGAAGGTGGGGAAGCTGCAGCAGCAGCAGCAGCAGCACCTCCAGCAGCAGCACCTCCAGTCCGTGTGCCCTTACCTCGCCAGCCACGCATTTTTGCTCCAAGGATCTATTTGGACAAGCTGCGGGATTCTGATGTCAGGAGGAAGTTCCGGCTCGAGCGAGGAACTATTCTACACCTCTACCAGCTCATAGCAGAGAAAATTGACCCGGACACACAGCGCGGCCATGCGGTGCCCGGCATGGCCAGATTGCTGGCCACTTTGTATATTTTAGGGCGTGGCAGCTTCCAAGCCACTTCGGGAAGTATCATGGGCATTAGCCAGCCCACAGTTTCAAGGGTGTTCATGTTGGTCATTAATGCCATAGTGGATATAGTGCCCAATTTTATCCACTGGCCACAGAATGAAAATGAGTGGAATGAAGTCAAGTTGGGTTTCTACCGGCGGGCACACATGCCGCAAATCCTAGGGGCAATCGATGGCACCCACATAGCCATTAGGCCCCCAAGGAGCCACGAAAGTGAATACCGGAACCGCAAGCAGTACCACTCTGTGAACGTCCAATTAGTGTGTGACGCCAAACAGCGCATCATGAGTGTCAACACTGGTCACCCAGGGTCGTGCCATGATTCCAGTATGTTAAGAACAAGTACTCTGTACGAGGTGTTTGAAAGTGGACAAATGCCCGAAGGGTGGCTTATTGGTAAAGTATTTTGTCTTAACAACATAAACTGTAAGATTACATAGACATAGGAATAAGCTACATCGGTGTACAATCTGATTTAAGCAAAGCCTACCTAAAATGGATGTGTTATTAGTTGTCAGGCTGTTCACACACAACCAGATCAGCAGCTTAGCAGCTCACAAAAGAAAGATTTGCAAAGTTGTCTTTGAGTCCAATGAAGGTGGTTAACCAATGTGTAAATGGTGTCCTCTAGCCACCCAAAGAAAACCTACAAATGATTCCAATGGTATTGCCATATCCCCAAAGTACTTTGCATAAGTGAGTCAATATTGGTTTCCTCACTCTAGTTGCAGATATATTCCAGAAGTAAGACCTAGGCTAATGTAATAGGAACAGAATAGGGGCCAAGTTGTAACTTGCAAGAGAAACCCACCACTTTGTGTGTCCTTTTTCCCATTTGTATTAGTGATTTAGGCAGTTAGACAGAGTTGAGATGTTTCATATGATTTTTTGCAAACAGACGAGCAGGTTGTTTAGTAAAATGCCTAATTGTCTCCCATTTTGAGGAGTCATCTAAAGTCACATGATAGGAAGAACTAATGTATATTTTTCTTATTTTTCAGGGGATGCTGGTTACCCGCAGCTGACGTGGCTGATGGCTCCAATCAGGTACCCCCAGGGCCCAGCAGAGAGGAATTACAACAGGGCCTTGCGGAGAAGCCGGAGTATCATTGAGTTGACCATAGGTCTTCTCAAGTCCCGGTTTCTCTGCTTGGCCCGGCCTGGGGGTGAACTCCTGTACTCTCCTACAAAGGCTTCCAAGATCATCCTGGCGTGCTGCGTGTTGCACAACATGTGCGTTGCCCGGGATGATTCTTGGGAGCTGACGGAGGAGAGGGAGCCAGAGGTCCGTCAGCCGGCGGCCCCCAGGCGGCGGAGCACCGCTGCCGGTATGGCCACCCGGAATACCCTGGTTGCTAGCCACTTTACATGTAAGTACTGTAACCGGTCAAGATAGGGCATGTGTATTAATTAGCTAGTTAGCAGAGGTGCCACTCACAGGGAGACAGAGGGTGATTATCATCTGCCAATGACACTTGCCATTGTAGATAAAGTGTAGTCAACATTGGTAAAATTGTGTTACTTGAGCAAAAACATGCACCTCTAACCATAAACATGTTGGTATTGTGAATAGTGTAAAGGGCTGAGAAGAGCTGGCAGGTGTTTATTTGTGTCTATGCCACCTGTGTAGTTATTGATAACATGAACGGCTGCTTGGTATCTTATGGTGTTGTAATTTTCCAGAACATCAACATCTTGGAATCATGGCACGTACCATGGGAAGCCTGTGGTGATGGGCTGTCTGGCGTCACAGGTGTGTATTCAAATGTTTACATTAATGATTTCTGGTTTGTGTAAGTTGGCATAAAATGTGTTATTTCACTCGTGATGTCGAAATTAAATGAAGTTCAGAATGAAGCAAACAGGCATTAAGATGTGATTTTCATAATGAAATGTCTTATCCTTTGTTTTATTTTTCCAGGAGTGGTACTGCTTGCGGGTGTAGGTGGTAGAAACCCACCTTGATGGACTCCACTCATTTTCTTTTGTGGTCAGTGGATATTTGGTAAGGCACATGGCCAATGACCAACATGAACACCCTGGAACTTCGAAAGTGGCTTGGAAGCTGCCCAGCAACCTTGCCATGCCTGTCCCCTATGAGCTGGTAGAGGTGCAGAATGGATTCTGAACTCTGCCGGAAGTTGTGGAAGACATCAGAATCCCGTAGCCATGGAGCAAAGATCGTGGTCTGGCGCTGTAAAGGCACACGGACTGGAGAGTGACAATATTCTTTTGCTGCATCCCTCCTTCTGCTGTCATTCTCAAATAAATAAATACATTAGAATTGAACATGTGTTTTTTTGTTTTGTGTGGGTGCCTACAGACAAAAGGGCCATCCACACTGTAAGATTTAGAGAAGACTTTATCCTTCCGATTGACATTTTCTATGTAGTGCAAGGGCCTGCCTGATTGCATCCAAATTGAAAGTGTTGAGGTTTGAGCTTCTATTATATGGTTTGGTTAAGTCTACAGGAAAAAGTCTAGACAAATTGTTAGTGTATGGCCCATTAAGCTGCCAAGGCCGGAGTTTTGCACTTTGCATGCTGCTTGTACTGGTGATGTGAGGGGTTGTAATGTAGAGTAGGGATGTATCAGTGTTGTGTTGAGGTGTGAGGCAAATGTAGTGTTGGACTATGAGGGCCTGTGTTGTTGAAATATGGAGAGAGTCCAATATCAGACACCTATGTTTATTGGTCAAGAAATTGTAAGAACCATGGTAAATATGTAAAGAATTGCATCTCGATAAAACTAGGACCACACTCATAAAATCAAAATTGTGTTGTTTCCATTGATGTGCTTGAAATTTGGGTAGGACACCCCCCTCCCCCCCCAAATTCAAGATAGTTTAAAAAAACTGTTTAAAAAAATGAGAGTGAAAAGAGATCCCAAGTGTAGTGATGTGATTTGAACCCATGACGTTGTGAACTGCAGTGAAGTTGCAAAGCACTTAGCTATTGTGCAGAATAAAGCTGTATGGTGGAAAAAATGGAGTGTGTTAAGGCTAAAAAGCACATATAGCTAAAGAACTAAACATTGTATGGAATGTGGGAAGAAGACCATGGTAAAATTGTGAGGTTTCATCTTGCCCTGAAGTAGGGTAGGGGTTTGGTCACTTGCCTTTGGTACTTTCCTTCATAAGATCGATTCGACACACAGACAAGATCAAAAAAACACTTAAAATGGTGTAAGCTTGCAAGCGCTTCTGAGTGTAACATTATTTAGCAATATATATGATGTAATCCGTTCCATTTTAGCAATATAAACAAAAAAAGAAAATAAAAAAAGTAGGTGGAGATGGTAAGCCTCGAACCTACAGCAGAGGGAGATGAATTACAGACATGTGATGTGTGCACTAATCCACTAGCCCACATCGCTATGTGAAACTGCTATAAGCAGGAAGACATAAGTTTGCGAATTGGCGAAGCCGCGATCGTAAGTGAATCCCGCTGACGGCGGAATTCATTATTGCTGTTTTACTCGCCAATTCGCCGCAGCGCCAGTTAATTGATTTGAACGCGGCGAAACTGAAACACGTCATAGATGTTTGAAGCTGCAGTTTCTTTAAATCCGGCCCCCCGTGTCTGGGGGTCTAAAAGGTGTACCTGTGAAGTTTCAGCTCTGTAGCATGTCCAGAACCCCCCAAAAAAATCATATAAGTGTAAAAGTGGGGTCCCACCATCCCCGCTCTACTGAAATTTTTTATGATTCTGGACATGCTACAGAGCTGAAACTTCACAGGTACACTTTTTCGACCCCCCAAATACTAAATCCAAAGACATTTTTTTAATTTTTTTTTTAATTTTTTTTTTAATTTTTTCAATAATTGGCTTTTTTATCAAAAATGACAATTTTTAAGAACTTTTTGTGTGTGATTAATAGTCCCTGGGGCATGACCCAGAACCCTAGGCACTTTTTAGGGGCATTTATTGGGTTTTAGGGGTTTAAAATTGTGTTTTTTTATTACCGAAGTTCGGGTCCATTGATTTCAATGGGGTTCTGAAATCCGGGTCGAACTTTCGGGTAGTTCGGATGTTCTGGCCGAACCGAACTTTTCAAAAGTTCGATCATTCCTAGTTACAACCCCTCAGGATAACACACTCACCACAAACGATAGCCTGTCATTGCAATGATTAGACATGTGCAGTGCAGGAAAATTAATTTTGTTGCGTTTTTATTTCATTCCTTTTTTTATTTTTTATTTTTTTCGTTTATCATATGAGGTATGATCAGCATTCATTACCTTGGATCATTTGTAACTTCGGATGTATTTGTTTTTGTTCTGTTCCATTTGTTTAGATGCAGAATTCATTACTTCAGATAATTCGTAACTTTGGATGCATTCGTATTCGTTCCGTTCCATTCGTTTGGATGCGGCATTCGTTACTTCGGATAATCTCAAAACTTTGGATGCATTCGTAATAATTTATCTCCCACGCTCTGTGTCACAAATCCAACAAAACAGTGCCACCGGCCCACCACACCTTGTCTGGACTCTGGATAGAATCTAGTCTGACACAGAAAAACACACAAGGGCATAAAGCTCCAAGAATCGAATGAATCCGAATATATCCAAAAGAAATATGAGTATGAATGCATTCATCAATAATTTCTTTATATTTAGCAATAACGAATAGTCAGAAAGAACAAAAATGTGAAAAACAAAATTATCCAAATGTAATTGATTCATCAAACTTGAAGGTTGAATCGTTTTTCGTTCTTTCGGATTTTTGTCTTTTCGGATTTTCGTTCTTTTGGATTTTTTTTCTTTCGGATTTTTGTATTTTTGTTCTTTCAGGTTTTTGGTAACTTGGGATTTTCATTCTTTCTGATAATTCGTTTTCATACGCATTTGTCAAAAGTCTTTTGTTCATTCGGATGCTCCCGAATGAACGAATATGCAGAATTTTAAAACAGAACATACATTAGCCTCTTGCTGACAACCCGCCACAGATATACTGCAGCAAGGTGGCACGGCTGCGCGAATCGCCACACGTACCAATACGTCGCTCCTCGGGCGATAAACGAGAGGGGAAGCTGATCTGCGGGGCCGGCAGCGGGGATTGCCACCGGGCACTCGCGATCGCTCCCTGGGGAGACAGGGAGTGTTATAAACACAGCAGACCTTTTATTCTGTCGGCAATCAACGCAGGGCTCCTGTGTTCCTCCTATTTAGGAACACAGGTCCCTGTGATGATTCCATAAGCCCATCCCCCTCACAGTTAGAAAACACCCCCTAGGCATACATTTAACCCTTTGATCATCCCTGGGGTTAACCCCTTTCCTGCCAGTGTCATTAATACAGTAACAGTGCATATTAGCACTGATTACTGTAGTAATGTCACTGGTCCCCCCAAAACTGTCACAAATGTCAGTTAGGTGTCCGATCTGTCCGCAGTAATGTCACAGTCATGCTAAAAATCGCTGATCGCCGCCATTACTAGTAAAAAATAAAAATAAAAATGACAAATCTTTTCCCTAATTTGTAGATGCAATAACGTTTGCACAAACCAATCAATATACACTTATTGGGATTTTTTTTTTTTTTTACCAGAAATATGTGGTAGAATACAAATTGGCCTAAAATGATGAAAACATTTTGATTTTCTAATTTTTTTTTATTGGCTGTGTTTTATAGCAGAAAGTAAGAAATTCTATTTTTTTTCAAAATTGTCGCTCTTTTTTTGTTTATAGCGCAAAAAATAAAAATCGCAGAGGTGATAAAATACCACCAAAAGAAAGCTCTATTTGTGGGAAGAAAAGGACATACATTTTATTTGGGTACAGCATCGCGCGACTGTACAATTGTCAGTTAAATTAATGCAGCACCGAATCGCAAAAAAATGGCCTTGTCATTAAGGGGGTTAAAACCTTTCTGGTCCTTAAGCGGTTAATTACACATGTTCTGTGGCTGATAACGGTGGTAATTAAACTCATTTGGTGCCTTATCTGCATTAAATTAGCCTCAGAACCTGTGTAATGCATATGTGTTCCGGTTTAAAGGAATGAGGTGGAAACCCAACCCTTCAGGTGGGTTCCTCAGACCTCCTCATTTCCATACCAATTGTGCTCCAAAGTTCAACATCAAAAAAACAAGGCAGCACACGTAGCATGATCCTGTTTCACACATTTATTACTAAAAAATCGTCATTAAATTTTACTCACAAACAAACAGTACTTAATCACTTTTGCCTTGTATAAATGCCAGTTAATCACTGCAAACCCATGGAATGTATATCTGGCAGCTAGGAAGTGTAGTCCTGTGCTTGCCACTTGAGTTCCGGCTGGAAAGGACTCCCACCCGCCCACGCTCCAACACATAAGAGCAAAAGATCCAGTGAATGGCACATCAGAACAAGACCTGCTGTGTGTATACAAGTAGCAGTCTCAGCCTGGACCCCCGCCAGGCCACACCCTCACACTTCTTCCCGATTGAACAGTCTGACGTTACCCAATTCCGGCCGTTAAGCCAAGCCCCTAACGTTTCGTTCACTCCTTACAACTTCATCTGAGTGATCTGCCACATGAGCAAGAATTCTGTAGCTGTCATTTGGGCACAGAATGCTAGCACACAATTTTTGAGCCATCTTGTCTCTTGTATTTCCCCTCTCCTTGGGAGCACCATTTCCCCATGTACACCAAGTCCACAGCATTCAGCTTTCATCACCAAGTGCAATCAAGGTGTCCTCATTAGTACATCAGCATCTCCCACTGTCCCATAATATAGCTCTGCCCTGCAGGGCATTCCCCCCCCCCCCCCCGATGATACACTCATTCCAAGGTGTACTAGTATTCATTTCAGAGGACTATTAGCCTTGTCTAAAAGGCCTTTTGCCTTTCACTCACAGCCCACAGTCTACAGTTGGTGCTTTTGGGTGTTGAACTACCTCACCTGGAGTTGGAGCCCCATCGAGGGCTCTTGGCAGTAGCTAACTACATCCAACTAGCTCTAGGGTGTTGGCTCCCATGTCCCATTTTACAAAGCTCCTTCCATCCTGGCACTTATATGGACACTAACTCCACCTGCTACATCACTAATGGAAGGTTACCGCTTAAAGGGGTATAACACCTAATTGGGAACAAAGACACCTAGTGTCAGACTAGCTGCCTGCACCTGCAAACACATGTCCTCAAGAGAATGTCCCTTTTCCTTAAAATGCTTCTAAAGACAGAAGTTTTTTTTTATCCTAATGCGAACACCTCTTTGTAATACATTTCCACTTAGGGGTGTACTCACTTTTGTTGCCAGCGGTTCAGACATTAATGGCTGTGTGTTGAACTATTTTGAGAGGACAGCAAATTTACACTGTTATACAAGCTGTACACTCATTACTTTACATTGTAGCAAAGTGTCATTTCTTAAGAGTTGTCACATGAAAGGATATAATAAAATATTTACAAAAATGTGAGGGGTGTACTGTGTATGAAATTGGTCCAGCAAAGAACAAAGATGTAGTAAAGTACATACTCGGTCTGGCTTGAGTTCTATTGGGCAGTCAAGAGTCTTATCTTATTTTAGATGTTTCCTTACAGTCTCAATAGCCTCTAAAGTTAGTTTACAGATGAAAAGGGAGGTGACATCATAAAAAACAATAAATCCTCCTGCCATGCTCCCTCGCTAGAGGAATGGTTTAAGAAAATAAAAAAAAAATAGCTGAAATGGAGGAACTTATTCATATTGCACACGACACGCCATCAAAATTTTATGACACCTGGGCCCGTTGGACACATTTTCGTTCTTCAAACCTGTTCTCCACCACGATGCAACCCAACATTAGCCGAAACACAGACAAGAGAATATCACCCTTTGTTAGCTTATCCGGACATTATACATGTCGGTCAACAAGACAACACGCTATATAGAGTGAGAGATGGAACTATCCCCCCCTAACCCAGGGTTGTGTGGGGATATTCCAACCCTTCTTGTCTCTAACATTAAATATTTACTCTTATCCACAGACACGGTATGCAGTAACTTTACATACCCTTCTGCCCACGCTTTCACACTTTAGCAACCATTTCAGATCCTGCTTACTTACCTGGTATATACTCCAATATCTTTATATGCCCTTCCCTACCCTTACCCCCACACATGCTTTACACAGCTTTCTTTCTGGAATTTAGGATAATATGCTCTTTATAAATATATATTTGGGTTTAAGAGTGTTACTTTAAAGTGCATTTTGTAATTTTCCTGCAACATGTTGATGTTTCCTGTTTTACATTGTATTCATTTATTTTCATTAAAATCTTTTATGGGGAAAAAAAAAACAAAAAATCCTTTCGTTTCTGTCCATTCTGTCAGTCCCCTTAACTTATTGACAAATTCTGAAGTTCTGAATATGGTGTACTGTGTTGCCAACTAATGGTAATAGGATAGTAGCCAGATACTTAGCAACTAGGGATGGTCCCAAATTCCCACTGTTCGGTTCGCAGCAGAACTCCAGGGGAAAAGGGGAACAGGGCACATGTTCTAACTGGAATGGCATATCCTATTGAAGGCTATTGGAGCCGAACAGGAAAAATCTAAAGTGCCCATTTTGAAGGCTTATCAGCAAGAAATGGGCCATAAAAGGGATATGGGGGTCCGGGGTACTGTCCTGGGTGACTTGTATCAATAATAAAAAAAAAAAGATAATTTATTCAGGAGCAGTGATTATTCTAATTACTGTATCCCTAAAGTGCAACAATAAAAATGAAAAATTAAAAAATCCTATAAATATAGTGCATAGGGGGTCCCCTTAATGTGCCTGTAAAGTGGCCCATCTGTAGCATGCATAAAACATGTTACAGCAAAAATGATATTTCTAAAGAAAAGAAAAAAAGTAAAATCCCATTTAAAATGACTCAGCAGCAGCATTTTCAGTTGCACATGATGGGAGGATGAAAGTTAGCAGAGCTGTCCATCATTTACTAAAGCCCCGTACACACGATCAGATTATCGAACGATCTGTCGTCCGTTTTTTGTGGCATGCTAGTCTGATGTGGAAAGTGAAGAGGTTATTTTCATACGAATACGACAGAATTCTACTTCAGATGTGATGTCATGTGTTGGATTGCTTTCTTTGTGTTCTTTCGTCTCTGAGCATGCCTAGTCTTGCTCTTAAGATTTTTTTCTGTCGAAATCTGTATTAATGAGACGAAAATCGGACGTTGTATTACGGAGGACAAAAATTTTATAGCCTGCACATCAGGATTTTGTCAGCCGAAAAGTCGGAGTTGGCTGTCGAAAGCACCATACTAACAAACCGAAAATCGGCAGATCAGTCGTCGGACGAATTTTCCCTACAGATTTTCTTATCGTGTGTACGGGCCTTAAGCTCTGGATCAACCACACTTGCAGAGTACAACAGCACTTGCAAAGTGCATAGTTTATTTGCCCTTTTTTGTGTACTTCAGGGCAACCTTAGATTCCCTATCTTCCCTTGGTTTCATAGCCTGAAGTTCATAGGCTTTCCACACCTTGCTCCTAATAATATTATTATGCCACTATTTTTGCATAAGGACCTGAGTGCATACAATGGTAAGATACCTCTCGGTCCTGCCCTGCTTCTCTCTTCTCATTTGTTGACTATTGCATTTATTAAAGAAGTGGCTTGTAAAAGAGCTGATAAGAGGAAGCATTCGAGAGGGATAGAAATGGCTAGTCCCTGTGGTTCCTACAGAGAACTTCCTGTAAGGGGATAAATACATAGTTACATACATGATAAGGTTGGATAAAGACACCAGTCCATCAAGTTCAACCTGTGGTAGCACAGATTGCAACACTACAACGCACTTCTAATAATGCTGATCAACAGATTATACAAGATGACATTTGGACAATGAAATATGAAATATGGATAATACAAACGGTAATTTGTATGTATGCACAGTTTTAGCGTGCAATTTCATGAGCGTGAGTTTGCATGAAAAAAGAGATTTCAGTTCTGCTTCAAATTTTATCTACCAAAAAACTAAACATGCATCTTGGTAGGATGGAACCTTTAAAAAGGTTAAAAAAAAAAAAAAAAGGTAAAGAACAAATCACAAAATGAAGTAACCTATAACAACCAATAGGAAATAATATTTTGTCGATAGACTCAATTCCAGTTTCCTGCTATGGGTTGTGACATTTGGTAACAACTTTGCTCCTTCAAAGTCCAAAGCGTCTAAATACTTTTTTTTTTTTTGGTAGAAACCTGAGGGACTTGTGTCTTTTTTTAACCTGACTATGTAACTACCCGTAACCAAAACTGAGTAGACATGATCAAGAAAGTTACCTTTTTAAATGACGGTATAAGATTAAGTCATTAATGAATGTATCTATTGTCTTGCTAAGTGTCATTGCCTGCAGCAATACGAATCTCCAGTAATAAATTAGCTCAGACAAAAACACAATTCTAGCAAACCATTTATTCCGAGGTGCACATTTAGAAAATTAATTAGTGTTAATAAAAAAGCAGTATGTTGCCTTACATTCAGTGTGATGTTTAGGTTCCTTCAGCTAATTATTTGCTGAATTATTTAGTAAATAGATAAGTAGGGCATTCAAAAAACAATAATCATTGACTTATTGGGTAATTTAGAATATAAAAGTCTCAGTCCTGAAGTTAATATTTGCTTTTTTTAAGCCAATAATACGATGGAAAGTTAAGAATAACAAAGTTGTAAATTGATTTGGTGTAGCCTTGGTGAGAATACGTTGTATGCACTTTATATACTAACAAGAAAATATTGAAATAGTTCAGGACCTTTGGCTTTCGGAATATAACATTTTTATTTAGGCTTTTTTTGTCAATAGCAGTTATTTACAGAAACAGTTTGCTTGACTCACATAAAATGAACATTAAAAGTCTGACTTGTAGTTAAGAGTCTGGTCAAACATTTCAATCAAAAATGGCATTTTTGGCAAAGACAGAAAAATTAGAATATGTAATAACTTGGATTGATGAATAAAACATTTCAAAATGTGTATGTACTTTTAGGACAAAGAAAAATATGTAATAGTCAGTAACCTTCAGCAACCAATGAGCCGTCATCTCCTAACCAGTTTATTTCTCTGCCTTGCAGTCCTAGGGTCCTTGGTTTGAATCCCAACCAGGCCACTACATGCTAGAGTTTTCATGTTCTCGCTGCATGGGTTCCTCCCCGAGTACACTGATTTCCTCTCAACTCTAAAGACATGTCGGTAGGTTAATAGGTCCCAGTATGCATGTGAGGTAGGGACTATAGATTGTCAGTTCCTTTGAGAGCAAGGACCTATGTGAATACGTAAAGTGCTGTGTAAATTGTTATTTCTATATAGCGGAAATACCTGTAATAAAGTTTAATGTTTTAAGCCAATAAAGTGTGAAATCAAATACAGTACTGTGTATTACTTTAATTTGAGTGTAATCATTGCTTCGAGTCATGACTTAATAAAAATCTCAATATCTACAGAAAACACATTGTGGCCAATAATAATGCTAGGATTTTATGTAATTAGTAGGTATGGCATTTACCAAAATAGCCAAGCAGCTGGTGAGCAGTAATGTAGCTTGAGCTCCCCTTAAAATAGAACTATAGGCAAACCTTTTTTCTTTTTTTTTTTTTTTCATTTTGAATAGAACAAAGGATGGTTATAGCCCAGTCCGTTTTTATTTATTTTTTTGCCTGTCAGTTTTTTTTTTTTTTGCCTGTCAGTTTTTTTTTTTTTTTTCAAATCAAATACATTACTGTGTATTATTTTAATTTGAGTGTCATCAATCCTTGTTTTTAGCAGTGGCTTAAAAAAGGCCGATAATCTACAGAAGTCCCTTTGTGGCCAATAATAATGGTAGGAATTTGTGTAATTAGTAGGTAGGCCATTTACTGAAATAACCAAGAAGATGGTGAGCAGTTATGTAGCTTGAACTCCCCTTAAAATAGAACTATAGGCAAACCTTTTTTTTTTTTTTTTTCATTTTGGATCAAACAAAGGATGGTTATCGTCCAGTCAGTTTTTTTTCCCGCTTTTTGTTTTTTTAATCAAATACATTACAGTACTGTGTATTATTTTAATTTGAGCGTCATCATTGTTTCTGGTTGTGGCTTAAAAAAAAGGCCAATAATCTACAGAAGTCACTTTGTGGCCAATAAAGATTGTAGGATTTTGTGTATTTAGAAGGTATGGCATTTACCGAAATAACTAAGCAGCTGATGAGCAGAAATGTAGCGTGAGCTCCCAAAAAAAAAAAGGAACTATAGGCTAACTTTTTTCATTTTTTTATTTTTATTTTTATTTTGTATAGAGCAAGGAATGGTTATAAACCCTGTCATTTTTTTTTTTTTTTTTTTATTATTTCAGAGATTTCCCTTCACATGAAGTCCCATACCCAAACAGGAATTAAGAGGAAATCCCTGTAAATTAAGGGAATCCCTTGGGAGTCACTAGAACTAGTGTCTTAATTGGGAGATTTCCCCTCTACTGGGTTTCTGTGGACAACCCAAAATTTGGGATTTTCTTTACTTTTGCTGATATTGGTAAACAGGAAAACACGAGAGGGTGAATCTCCTTAACACGGGAAACAGGCAGCAATAAAAACTGACAGGGGTCGCCACCTCTTAGGGGCTTGTCCTCGGTTGCGGGCGGTCGGCTGGGGGGGGGGGGGGTTCTGTCTGGACGGATCTACTTCCCCTTCCCCTCAACTGGGCTTGCATCCTCACTGTTTGCGGCGAGCTGCCGCTTCTAGAGTTCCCCGTCCCCTTTACTCCCTATTTGGCGTATGTTGGTACTCGCAAGGACAGATCCTGTTCTTTTTCGCTCATGATTTTCATGGCAGTTTATGTTGTTTAAATGTTATCTGCTCCTGTTTTACCAGACTGTACTTTTGCACTGTTACAGATGTCTTTTTGTTACTGTATTTCTTTATATCTGGAAACTCAATAAAAACTATTGAAAGCAAAAAAACTGACAGGGGTTGTAATCCTTCTCCGCTCTATCCAACGCTTAAAAAAAAAGTTTTGCCTTTAGTTATAATTTAAATAAAACAAATAAATTAGCAATCACACCAAGCTATTTTGTAAACTACTACCAAAAACCAATAATATACAATAATATTATGGTTAGCAGCCTTGTTTTACATAAAATGTAAGGTTATATGCAGGAATAATTCCTCAAAATTGATCATGAACTTCATGAGTTACCAGTCCTCAGGTACAGTCATCCCTAGATTCATTAGGTTCCAAACATACAATATTGTTAGGACTTTCACTGTTATTCACAATCAAAATGAATATCAGGTGCAAAAAAAATAAGAACAGGTATATGTATGTAACTTTAAAAGCAAATCTTGTATACTTTATTTACAAAACTTAAAACCATAAATTCAGAACATTTTAAAACCATAAAGAACAGAATGTTTTACTAGTAACTAGATTCCTTATCCACCATTTTTACCAATATAAGATTTTTACAGGAACACATGCTGTATAATCACTCTTATAGTCTAATATGACGTGGTATAAACATTGTCTTCAGCATTTTGTGATAAATCACATGATCTATAAACTTTGGATTTTCCTCAACGCGTTTCATGAAGAATGTTCATGTCTTCAGGAGGAAATTGGCAAAAATTGTAGATCTATAATTTTGTTCAGTCAGGTTAAAATAGCAGGTGCCATACTGTGCGCAGGAATCTGACCCATTCTAATGGGTGAGGTAAGTAACAAAGGTGGGGGCATTATTATGGATCTTGGGCAACTACGTCTCATAGTTGGAATTTGATCCCATTGGGATGAGAATGTAGTATTACCAACAACTCTTATGATGACACTTGATCATCATAAGCTTGATCATCATCATCAGCTTGTTAATTTCCTAAGGGTCTACCCTTTGAGAACTGTCCTACCAAGAATAACCTCCTCTTTCGTTAAATGTTACACCCAAGCTGGATGAAGAAACGCTACCCCCCCCCCCTGCTCCGGCTGGATGAAACTTTTTTATAAAACATATGATTGTGCTAGAAAAGAGCACGCCTGATTGTGTAAGCCATTGTTGATAAATGATGACTTATATATGTCATAAAGGAAACTTGCATATCATAGATACAAACTCCTGACCTTGGATTTGCCTGGCTTGGCTTGTTTAAGAGGAAACCTTGACGCATTTGAAAAAAACTACATTTCTAAAGCTTGATTGCTTGACATTTGGCTTAACTCTGCTGTAAGTGCTTGGTTATATACAGTACACTATGTATGTTCTTGTGGATTAATCTATGTAACACATATTTATGTATTAGTTTCAGCAGCTCTTTGTTATAATTATTGTGTTAATCCTTTATGATACATTAAGGGAATAATCTTTTGTTGATCGATATGGTTTTTTTTATATGTGTTCCCTAGAAAAAATGATTGCAATGTTTGAAGTGCACTTAAAGTGATTGTAAAGTCTCATTTTTTTTTATTCAAATTTTCGAATACCAAACAGGCCACACTTACCTCCTCTGTGCAGTTGATTTTGCACAGAGCAGCTGGGATCCTCCTATTTTTGGGCCCCTCTTTCCTGCTCCCAACCCCTCCCTCCTGTCGAGTGCTCCCACAGCAAGTAGCTTGCTATGGGGCACCTGAGCCAAGCTGCAGCTCTGTGTGTCCATTCAGACACGGATCTGCCATTGGGCTCGCCCCCTCTCTCCCCTGATTGGCTAACTGACTTTGATTGACAGCCGTGGGAGCCATTGGCATGGCTGTGTCTCAGCCAATCAAGAGAGAGAGTCCTGGACAGCCAAGGGACTCATGGGCATCGCTGGACAGAGATGGGGCTCAGGTAAGTATTAGGGGGTGCTGGGGAGGCTGCTGCACCCAAAAGTTTTTTATATCCTAATTAGGGATTAGCTTCGAGTTCGACTCGAACATTGGCTGTTCGCTTGTTCGTTGAATGACGAACAAATGGGCTTCTTCGCAGGAACTTCAAGTTCCTGCATTATCATGGACTCTCTGACTTCCAATAAATAAATCACTGGCTGGCAGGGGACTAGAACTCACAGCTCTTATCATTACAAGTCTGGTATTCTACCACCTACACCACCAAGCCTGCTAAACATATTCTCCCCAACTTGTATCTCATCCACTGTGTGTAGTGTGAGATAGGAGTTAGTTAGTTAGTTAGTTAGTTAGTTAGGCAGGGAAAGTGTATTCAACCTAGCTGTACTTGATGGTGGCGTAGCTGGTAGCTCCTGCTTCCCCAGAGGCTTCCCTCTGAATGAGCTGTTTTGATTTTGACAGCTCTTTTATAGTGACCTGACGTCACAAGCAGTCCCACAATGCACTGCTCAAGTGCACACACACACACTTGAAAACAAAAGGTTGTGATTTTGAATCCCCAGGCCAGCAGGTGATTGATATTAATTATGGATTTTAATTAAAACCTATTAATTGTCCCAGCCCTTCTGAAGTGACGTCAGTAATTTATTCACTGCACCTGAGAAATGGATTATGTCAGAGCCCTATAAAAGAGCTGTCAATCTCAGAGAATTGTTAGGCAGAGAGAGTCTTAAGCTGTTCAGCTGCCTTGGTGGCATAGCTGTTAGAATAACAGACTAGAAAGTGGGAGGCTGTGAGCTTGAATCCTTGGACCAGTAGGTGATTAATAATCACTTAAATTTAAGCCTTAAAATGAGGACTTGTGATTTTTCGTGTTCATATGTTCGCTAGAACATTTCCCCTGTTCGAGATACAAAAAGTGTAGCTGCTGACTTTTAATAAACAATCAATCACCTGTCCCATGGTCCAGCGATGCGGCCGGTGGGAGCCTTGGTTTTCTGGCTCTTCACAGCCGGGTGCGCACTGCACATGCGCGAGTTGCACTGAGCGTCCTGAGTGGACGGGCAATCTTCTGGGACCTTTAATGTGTCCCAGAAGATTGCAGGGAGGGAGGGGGAGAGGAGAACTTCCGCTCGAGCCGCCTACGCGGCCTGAGCTGAAGTGGGAGCAGTTACCTGTCAAACACTAGGAACACGCCCCCCCCCCCCCAAAAAAAATGATGTGCCAAATGTGGCATGTCAGGGGGTCAAGAGGCCTCAAAGCGGAAGTTCCAAAAACTCAGCTTTAAATACTTACTACGTCTCCAAACTATGTGTGTCTATATATTAAAAAAGAATAGCGCACACATGCATGTGCGCGCTATTCTTTTTTAATATACATGTCTTTTGGTTCATAGCTGCACCAGCTTTAGAAATACATGGGTATGCTCCCCCAAATTTTTTGCTTATGTGTGTCTATAGTCTCTTTCTCTCCTTCAACAGTTCTCTTTAGAGCCCAGACTATAAAACAGATTTTTAATTTCAGTTAATTTGTAGCTGTGATGTGTTGTGACAGTTGAATGTATTTTTTTGTAAATCCAAGCAGAATAATTGTCTAGATTTGACTTGGCATCAGCCAGTTGCAATCCCCTTTACACCAGAGCTCAGACTGGGAAAGGGAGAAGCAGCACAATAAACCAGTCAGTTGTCCTGCACAGAACATGCTGATAGCTGATAAGCACACCAGTGTGCTTCTTCTTCACTGTTCAATCACAGCCTGGGGAAGGGACAAACCTGTAAGTATTACCTAATTGCAGCCATAAGTGTGTGCAAGGGGGGGGGGGGGTGCTAGGTGTGCCTGGGCACATACTTATCACCCTGTGCTGTGAATCGTTACCCTACTGTCTGGTGCATATATATTTCACCAAAGCCCCCCCCCCCAATGAAGCTCCCCAAAAAATTGTAGAAAAAATAAAGAATAATATTGTAAAAAATATTTAAAAAAAAATTAAAAATAAAATAAATAGATAAATAAAATAACAAAACTAATGACAATGGCCATTGCCCTACTGTCATCAATCGATGCCCTACTGACACCTTCCTCTGCTCTATTGAGTGACCCCATCCACTGTCTTACTGATACCAACCTCTGCTCTACTGACTGACATCATCCTCTGTCCTACTGACACATGAACTATTCTACTGCCACCCTCCATGTTTTAATACATTTTAAAATGTTTGTTTACATTTATATATGAGTATGTTTGTGCCTCTCTGTGTGTATGTATATACTGTGTATATATATATATATATATATATATATATATATATATATATATAGCATATACACACACACACAGTTTGGGGTGCACACCCTAATGCAACATGGCTGCACACACCTATGATTGCAGCACAGAAATATCAGGTCTCCTGCCCTGCCAGGCAGGGCTGCACTGTGTGGCTAGAGCTGTGTAAATCCTGGGATTGGATGGACAGAAATGCAAATCCTTCGGCAGGTGCAACAACTCCCATTGTATTTAATCTGATCTGAATATGTATCTGTTTTCCTAGACTTCAGCTTTAGACATGTGTGTTTCATAATAAGAATTACCCGTAGAATTATAGTGATCACAAGTGATGACACTATGTCAGTGATGGCGAACCTTGGCACTCCAGATGTTTTGGCACTACATTTCCCATGCTGCTCATGCACTCTGCAGAGTAGTTGAGCATCATGGGAAATGTAGTTCCAAAACATCTGGGGTGCCAAGGTTCATCATCACTGCACTATGGCATTCAAGCGGTGTTCCAGCCTCCCCCTCAAAAAATTAAAAGTCAGCAGCTACACATACTGTAGCTGCTGACTTAATATTAGGACACTTACCTGTCCTGGAGTCAAGCAATGTTGGCACCACAGCCGATGTTTCCATTGGCTATCGAGTGCTGCCGCCATCATTGCCGGTAAAGGAAACCCGGCAGTGAAGCCTTGCGGCTTCACGGGCGGGTCCCTACTGCGCATGCGCGAAGCGTGCTGCGCATTCGGATTGGCTCAGCAGCAGGGAAAGGAGGAGGGGGCCAAGCTTCCGAGGGACAGTGCCGCGGCACCGTCTTCCGGAAGTGGGGAAGGGTACCTTTCAAAAACAGGTACCCGTTCCCCCCTCCCTCCGGAAAGGTACCAAATGTGGCACCGGAGGGGGAGAGGAAGCAAATGAGCGGAAGTTCCCCTACCTCTCCGCTTTAACTGAAGCACCAAACTATGGATTTCACTACAGCTCTCAGCTGATCTCTACTTTCAGGTCTCATGTGGCTGAAAATCAATGCAAAATGGCTTTGTAATTTGACTTCAGGAATATGTTCCTGGTTCTTAATAATTTAACTCACACAAAGTTTTCCTCCTGCAATCCACACCTACCACCACATATTTATCTTTATAATGCCTCCAAGCCAATCTCTCATTTTTCTAATTTGTATAACGACTTTTAAAACAATATATATGCAAAATGATCTAGTCCATTAATGACATGATATGTTCTCGGAAGCTAATTTATTATTACATATATTTATTTAATGGAAAAAGAACATCAAGGAGACCAGACATTTCACTTTATGGTTTACATTTTATTATTGCTGCTTGTCCTTTGTATGGTTTTTCTATTGTACTGGTAAAAATATGTTACTCATAAAACCTTTTGCTGAACATAACCCAAGTCTCCCTCTCTAGTACTGAGGCTAGCAGTCACAAGCACAGCTCAATGCACTGACAAATACAGGCTTAGTCTAGGGCAGGGGTCTTCAACCTTTTGAAGAGCGAGGACCACTTAAGTGATTTGGTAACCAGTCATGGGCCACAATAAAATGAAATGGTTCAGAATATAGAATTTTTTATTTTGAATAGCATAATGAACATTTTTCTTCTGCAGCTGCTTAATGCCGGCAGATGGAGAGGAGGATAGGCCGGCTTTCAGCGATTGCAAGAGGAAAATGGAGAGGATCAGTTCTTGTAACTGCTGCCCCCCCCCCCCCACAGCCCCTCCTGTCCAAGTGTAAAGCAGAATGTGACAGGGAGGCTGTACAGGTCCCCTGAATCATGGGGCGGGGTCACCATTGCGACCCCTGACACAACACCAGTGGTTGGGGGTGTGTGGTAAAAACACGCCTCAACTCTGGGGTTTTACCACCCTCTAAAGTTCCAATGTAAAGGAGCCTTTACTGTCTTGAGTCCCCTATAAATCTGCTTTCACACTTATGCGCTGCGGTTTAACTGTACCGCGGGTACAGAACACCTGTGGCTTTCTTGCGAGTTACCGGCACTTTGCCATAGACTTCTATTATATCTTGCAGGTGTAGTGCACTTTCTAAAAGCGCTCTAAAAATCCTACATTTACAAGTTTTAGAAAGTGCACCACACTCGCAGAATAAAATAGTAGTGCGCTTCCCTGGTTGGAGGTCGAGGGCCACATCAAGGGGCTCTGAGGGCTACATGTAGCCCACGGGCCCCAGGTTGAATAGCCCTCGTCTAGGGGGTGTCTTTTTGAAATATTTTGCGGAATAACTTGAAACAGGAAAGAGGTTTAGGGGTTTCAGGATACTCCAACATGATAATCACAATCAATAGGAGAACAAGTTTCTCAGCAGAAATTATTATAGCAGCAGGCACACATTAAAGTCCCCACTAGGTCTTACTAGTAGTGTCCCTAGAGCTGACTGCCACCCAGCCTCCATAGGTAGATCCTCAGTAAGGGAGCTTTAAAAATCCTCCTCCAGACCAGGACTTCAGAACAGTGCCCTCCGGCAAAAATCCATTAGCAATCTCTTCCAGGACCCCGGCTCAATTCTTTTCTCAGTATAGCTGCCTTCCAGGGGCAGCAGCCCCAGGAGACATGGAACCTTCCCTGAAGAGCAAAGAACACTCTCGAAAGGCCTTTAAAGTAAGTATCACTTCCCCAGCCACCTTCTGAATGTCTCCTTCCAGGGATTGGTTGGGGAATGATAAATATTCATACTGGACATTTGACTCGCTCTGCCCTATATTCTGAAAGCTTCTCCAATATACAGGAGAGAGAAATCAAACACCTTGCTGGAAAACTCTGACCAGCCAAAACAATAGATTACCGCTCCAATGACTGCAGTGAAGCCAAAAACAAAATTTAGCCTAGGGTTCCACAGATGGCACGCAAAGCCCTCTCTGTGGGCACCCAAGAGTCGCCACAACCGCCCGCTCTGTGACAAGGGGAGAAGCGAGTGTGGGCTGTCAATGTATTTACCCTGCTCGCCCCCTTTCTTTTGTTAAGCAGCATGAGACAGGGACAGAGCAGCGCTTGCAGGGATTGCCGCCCACTCTGATTCCTCCTGTATTGGCTGCAGCCAGGGACCAATGAAGAGCCAGGACAAGTGCACCATGGGACATGTAGTCCCGGAAGACTATGGCTCCATTTTAATCAATTAAAGGAAAACTAAAGTCCCAGCATGCCCTGAGAAAATAAGAGGAGGGACAGCCTGGAGCCCAGAAAAAAAAAGGGCTGGGGGAGAAGGGAGAGCAAGGGTGAGAGGAGTGTGGAGACAAGAGTAAGAGGAAGCTGAGGTGGTTCAGGAGGGAGAGAGAGCCCAAGCCACAACAGCCCCTGGAGTTGAACCAGCCAGAGAGGAGCAAGAGGACAGTGCTGAGAGGACATGATACAGAGTGAGGAGGGTGATCAAAGGAACCAATAAAAGAAGAATCTAGCAGGCACACCGACACTGGACGCCGGAGCCGGGTGAGCAATGAATTGACTGCATCCCTCTTGGAGTGTGCGATCATCACCTGATTCGCTAGGTGTCTGCACTTTAAGTGCAGTGTTGGCACTTTGAAAAAGTTAAGTTGGTTTTGTGTTGAAGTTTGGCCATTTAGGCTCAAAAAGGTTCACCATCGCTGGTCTAGGGTGTTACATCTGCCAGGCATGGTACATGCTGTTCAGTCCATGACACATCACGATATATACATTTTTTTTTTTTTTTACATTTTGATAGAGAAGGGAAGTGTTCAGGCCCGTGTCAGTTGTTTTTTGTCTGTTTCCTGCCAAAGAGATTTTTTTTCTGCTTTGTCTTTTGAAAACAAAACCTCCCAATAGTGAGAATAATTCCTATTTCAGACAATTGTTACTGGGATATTTGTCATCCTTGGAAGATCCCCTCACTTCATATTCTCATGACAGCTCTAAATTGTAAACGTCTCCCTTTCTGTCTCAGTGACATTGGTTATCAGGACAAATACACAGAGTAAATCTTCCCAGCAGGAAGACAGACTGAAAAAAAAAAAACATGCTAGAGGATCTAATCATTCACATCTCTATCCAGACCTAAAAAAGTTGTCTTTTACATACACCCCCTACCTGTCTTATTGTTACCAGGACAGGCTGGTGGTGTGGTAGAGCAAAGTGTATACCTCTCAATCTTTAAGGATGAAAATAAAAAAAAAAAAGCCTTTAGCACAAAGTATATATGCAAAGAAAATACCACTGCCATGCCCCTGACAATGGAGAATAAATATGCAAAAATAATTATAATTACAGAAATGCTATTTTTGCCATAGTACAGGCTTTTCAAAGCCTGAATAAGGATTTACTGCAATATAACTCTTTTTATAATTAAATACTACAATTTTATGCAGGTTTGCGCATTATCCCAAAAACCGGGACAACTGAGGAGAAAAAGTAACAGAGGAATTAGGTTGCAAAAAAAGGAAAATATATGGTGTACTTACAGCTGGCTCATTCTTGGCACAGGCACAAGGAACCATACAAAGCATAGTATAATTACAGAATGACCTACTCTGCTAGTTGTGGTCTTAAAGTGGTTCTAAAGGCAAAAAGTTGTTTATCCTAATGCGTTCTACGCATTAAGATAAAAACCCTTCAATGTGCAGCAGACCCCCTAATACTTACCTGAGCCCCATCTTGATCCAGCCATGTTGCACGAGAACCTTGGCTGCCCTCCTGATTGGCTGAGACCAGCAACGGGCACCATTGGCTCCCACTGCTGTCCATCAAAGTCAGTGAGCCAATGAGGAGAGAGGGGGGGGCATGGCTGATCCTCGGCTCTGTGTCTGAATGGACACACAGGGCAGTGGCTTTTGTTCCCCTTAGCAAGCTGCTTGCTGTGTGGGCACTCAGGAGAAGAAAGGGGCCTGGAGCACCTGTGAGGGACCCGAGAAGAGAAGGATCCGGGCTGCTCTGTGCAAAACCACTACACAGAGGAGGTAATTGTTAAATGTTTCTTATTTTTACATTTAAAAAAAAACAAGACTTTAATGTCACTTTAAACCTAGTACACACAAGCCCAATGTCGGGGGGCATCGTCCGGTTCAATAGAAACTGTCTGAAATTCGGCCCGTGTTTGCTGCAGTCGGTCCGATAGAGGATGGCAGTTCGGCCGACTTCTGTCGAAGGGGTATGACCAAAAAAGGTCTGGCGATCAGCTTCCCATTAGCGCTCTCATCTGTAAATAGAGTGTTCTGGAGGGAAAAGAGGGAGGGGCATCCCCTTGTCAGAATACAATAGCACAGCAGGGGAGATTGCTGTACTAATATTGCATAAGTAGTACAGAGGCTCCTCCCGGGCTGTCAGATTTTTTTTTTTTTGTTCAGCCCTGCTGGGTTGAATGAAGAAAAACTGGTAGTGTGTACGAGGCTTTATGTGTACTGACACAGAGTAGACGGACTGACTCTATCAGTTTCTCCACCTCCTAGTCTTGGTGTGTCTTGTGTAGCTATAACAGCTAGTAGTTTGATACTATAGTGAGACAGTTGGCTTAACAGGAAGCTGCCCATACACCAGTTCAATTCTGTATGAACATTTATGCTGAAATTTAGCATTTATTCTTACCATTAGGGATGATCGAACTTTTGAAAAGTTCGGTTCGACCAGAACACCCGAACTTCACGAAAGTTCAGTTCGGATTTCAGAACCCCATTGAAATCAATGGGACCCGAACTTCTGTAATCAAAAAACACCATTTTTAAGCCCTAAAACCCAATAAATGCCCCTAAAAAGTGCCTAGGGTTCTGGGTCATGCCCCAGGGACTATTAATCACACAAAAAAAAGTTCTTAAAAATTGTCGTTTTTGATAGATAGCCAATTATTGAAAAAATTAAAAAAAAAAAAAAAAAAAAAAAGAGATTTCTTTGGATTTAGTGTCTGGGGGGTCTAAAAGTTGTACCTGTGAAGTTTCAGCTCTGTAGCATGTCCAGAACCAGAATTACAGCATACCAAACCTTCAAAAATGACTTTTTTGCTTAACCGCACCTTTCTTTTGCTCCTAATCAACGGCTCAGCCAATGTGTATGATGGGGACATAATGCAGTGCACTGGGAACAAGATTAGAGTTTTTTTTGGAAAAAGGTGCTGTCTCTTTAAATGTGCATATAATTAACGGGTGTATTTCCACAATGGGGCTTTTATTACCAAATGTTTCAAGAAGTCCAAAGATGTATGTAATTGCACTTTATTTCATGTAAAATGGTGTTTGGTGCACTTTAACTTGAAATCTCACAAGAAACAGACATATATGCACGGATACATTGAGGGTTAGGGGTAGGGGCCACAATGTAGTGCAGAGTGAACAAGATTAGAGATGTTTTGGATGAATACTGTTGTCTCTTGACTTTGAATAGAAGTAAAGGATGCTTAAAAATTGGGCATTTGGTGGTGCGGACGATGCCTTGACACCATATCCCTATGAAAGTGCTGGTAATGAAAGCAATAATTGCCTTTGTAAGGAAAAAAATTACAATGATATGCATCTGTGTGACAGGTGCGCAAAAATTGTTGTTTGGGTGTTGGCGGAGCCATACCACTGTAAGCCCAAAGAGCTGGTGTTGAAGAAGGCGTAAAAATTATGAAGGTGTGCACCTGTGGAACAGGTGCGCAAACATGGTAGTTTTGGTGTTGGCGGAGCCTCCCCACCATAACCCCAAAGAGCTGGCTTTGAAGGAGGCCCAAAAATTGTAAAGGTGTGCACCTGTGGAACAGGTTCGCAAACATGGTAGTTTTTGTTTAGCATAGCCTCCCCACCTTAACCCCAAAGAGCTGGTGTTGAAGGAGGCCCAAAAATTGTAAAGGTGTGCACCTGTGGAACAGGTGCGCAAACATTGTCGTTTTTGTTTTAGCATAGCCTCCCCACCTTAACCCCAAAGAGCTGGTGTTGAAGGAGGCCCAAAAATTGTAAAGGTGTGCACCTGTGGAACAGGTTCGCAAACATGGTAGTTTTTGTTTAGCATAGCCTCCCCACCTTAACCCCAAAGAGCTGGTGTTGAAGGAGGCCCAAAAATTGTAAAGGTGTGCACCTGTGGAACAGGTGCGCAAACATTGTCGTTTTTGTTTTAGCATAGCCTCCCCACCTTAACCCCAAAGAGCTGGTGTTGAAGGAGGCCCAAAAATTGTAAAGGTGTGCACCTGTGGAACAGGTTCGCAAACATGGTAGTTTTTGTTTAGCATAGCCTCCCCACCTTAACCCCAAAGAGCTGGTGTTGAAGGAGGCCCAAAAATTGTAAAGGTGTGCACCTGTGGAACAGGTGCGCAAACATTGTCGTTTTTGTTTTAGCATAGCCTCCCCACCTTAACCCCAAAGAGCTGGTGTTGAAGGAGGCCCAAAAATTGTAAAGGTGTGCACCTGTGGAACAGGTTCGCAAACATGGTAGTTTTTGTTTAGCATAGCCTCCCCACCTTAACCCCAAAGAGCTGGTGTTGAAGGAGGCCCAAAAATTGTAAAGGTGTGCACCTGTGGAACAGGTGCGCAAACATTGTCGTTTTTGTTTTAGCATAGCCTCCCCACCTTAACCCCAAAGAGCTGGCGTTGAAGGAGGCCCAAAAATTGTAAAGGTGTGCACCTGTGGAACAGGTGCGCAAACATTGTAGTTTTTGTTTTAGCATAGCCTCCCCACCTTAACCCCAAAGAGCTGGTGTTGAAGGAGGCCCAAAAATTGTAAAGGTGTGCACCTGTGGAACAGGTGCGCAAACATTGTCGTTTTTGTTTTAGCATAGCCTCCCCACCTTAACCCCAAAGAGCTGGTGTTGAAGGAGGCCCAAAAATTGTAAAGGTGTGCACCTGTGGAACAGGTGCGCAAACATTGTCGTTTTTGTTTTAGCATAGCCTCCCCACCTTAACCCCAAAGAGCTGGTGTTGAAGGAGGCCCAAAAATTGTAAAGGTGTGCACCTGTGGAACAGGTGCGCAAACATTGTCGTTTTTGTTTTAGCATAGCCTCCCCACCTTAACCCCAAAGAGCTGGTGTTGAAGGAGGCCCAAAAATTGTAAAGGTGTGCACCTGTGGAACAGGTGCGCAAACATTGTCGTTTTTGTTTTAGCATAGCCTCCCCACCTTAACCCCAAAGAGCTGGCGTTGAAGGAGGCCCAAAAATTGTAAAGGTGTGCACCTGTGGAACAGGTGCGCAAACATTGTCGTTTTTGTCATAACCAAAATGAGGTTCTGTGAACGTAAAGAGAATGAGAGGAGGGTTTGAGGGTGGCACCATGGTCCAGGCTTAAACTGAGGCTCAACTGCCACATCACAACGATAGCCTAGTCTACAAGGTCTGCATCAGGTGCATCAAAGCTTGATATCCACGACTGATTCATCTTAATGAATGTCAAACGGTCGACTGAGTCGGTGGAGAGTCTAGTTCGATGGTCTGTGACGAATCCTCCTGCTGCGCTGAATGCCCGTTCCGATAGGACACTGGAAGCAGGGCAGGCCAACAACTCCATGGCATACTGGGCCAGTTCTGGCCAGTGGTCTAATCTTAAGACCCAGTATGCCAGTGGATCGGATTCGTCACATGAAAAGCCCTCTGTGTCACTTTGTGCCCTCACGTAATCGTCCACCATGTGATGCAGACGCTGTCGATGCGATGTGGCAGCTGAGAGGCCTGGGCGGTGAGGACTAAAAAAAGACCGAAAGGCATCCGTCAACCGCACGCCTTCTCCAACGCTCCTCTCGTGACCACCAGTAGAATCCATGGTAGGTTGTCCCCGCCCCTGCACCCTACGGGAGTCGGGGAACATGTTCACCAGATTCCTCTTGAGACTGTCCTCAAGGGATTTGATCCTGTGGACTCTATGGGTGGATGGGAAAAGCTCCGAGACTTTACACTTGTACCGGGGGTCAAGTAGGGTGGCCAACCAATAGTGGTTAGTCTCTTTAATGGCCTTGATTCTGGGGTCCTTTCGCAGGCTCTGGAGCATGATGTTTCCCATGCGTCGCAAATTAGCGAAGGCCTGAGAAGCTGACTCCTCGGGGTCACTCATAACGACATTATCTTCAACGGGCTCCTCCTCCTCCCAGCCACGTACTACTCCAAAGTGTCCCGAGGGAGTCAAACTAGGCCTTGCAGATTGCCGCATGTCTTCCTCCTCCTCCTCCTCAAACCCTGCAAAAGTTCCCGCAGAATCGTCCTCCTCCTCCTCTTCCACCCCTGGATCCTGCTCGGGCCTCTGGGAGCTAGGCATAATGGGGTCAGGATTCTCAGGATAAAGGGGGCCTTGAGAGGCAAGGAAGTCCTCCTCTTCCTCCTGCTGCTCTTCCTCCAGTGCCCTGTCCATAATGCCACGCAGAGTGTGCTCCAACAAAAACAGTACCGGTAGGGTGTCACTGATGCATGCGCTGTCCCGGCTGACCATCCTTGTGGCCTCCTCAAATGGCGAGAGGACAGCGCATGCATCCTTAATCAAAAGCCACTGCCGTGGTGAAAAGAAGCCCAGGCGCGCAGAGCCAGTGCTGGTGCCGTACTCGCATAGGTATTCATTGAGGGCCCTCTGCTGCGTGTACAGGCGCTGCAGCATAGCCAAGGTGGAGTTCCAGCGGGTGGGCATGTCACAGATGAGGCGGTGTACCGGCAGGTGAAACTCGCGCTGCACTTCGGCCAAACGTGCAGTGGCACTGTACGACCGCCTGAAGTGACTGCACACCCTTCTTGCCATCCTTAGCACATCCTGCATTCCCGGGTACGAGTTCAAAAACCGCTGTACCACGAGATTCAGGACATGCGCCAGGCATGGCACATGGGTTAACTTTCCCTGACGAAGGGCGGCCAGGAGGTTTGACCCATTATCAGTAACCACCATCCCTGGCTGCAGCTGGCGTGGTGTCAACCACCTCTGGGCCTGTGCCTGCAGAGCCCCAAGAATCTGAGGGGCAGTGTGCTGCCTGTCCCCTAGACACACAAGCTGCAGCACTGCGTGACACCTTTTGGCCTGAGACATAGAATAGCCCTTTGAACGTTTACGTGGTATCTCATCATATTCAAAGGACCATTCTGCAGAGGAGGGCATGGAGGAGGTAGAGGAGGAGGAGCAGGAGGGGGTAGAAGTGATCGATCTACCCGGATCAGCGACACCACCAGCTGTTTGCAGACGTGGGGGCAACACTGGCTGCAGCACCGAGCCCTGGCTACAATCCCTTCCACTGGCAAGCAGTGTCACCCAGTGAGCAGTGACAGAAATGTACCGTCCCTGCCCATGTTTGCTTGACCAAGTGTCAGCCGTCAAGTGTATCTTACGGCTGACTGACTTGGCCAGGGATGACACTACATTGCCTTCCACATGTTGGTATAGGGATGGCAGGGCCTTACGGGAAAAGTAATGCCGACTTGGCACCTGCCACTGTGGAACTGCACATTTTGCGAAGTCACGGAAGGGAGCAGACTCTACCAGGTTAAATGGTAATAGTTGCAGAGCCAGTAGTTTAGCCAAACTACTGTTTAGACGCTGGGCATGTGGGTGGCGGGGAGTATACATTTTTTTTCGTTCCAGCATGTGTGGAATCGAAATTTGGCGTCTAGATGATACAGCTGGTGGTGTGCTGGAGGTAGATGCGACACTGCCTGCTATATCATCATCCCTGCCAGTGGAGGCTGCCAACAGGTGACGAGTGACTATAGCAGGGCCAGGAACAGACTGATGTGCAGGTGGAGCAGGTGGAGCAGATGGAGCATGAGGAGGAGCGCGAGGAGAACTAGGAGGCCGACTGACCAATCTTTGGCCCTTTTGTGGGTTCTTTAAATGCTCCTGCCAACGGGCCGAGTGGTGGGTTGTCAAATGCCTGTTTAGGCAGCTTGTACCCAGGTGGTTGACATTTTTGCCACGTTTTATACCCTTCTTACAAATCTTGCAGATCGCAACTGTTTTATCTGCATGGGATGTCTCAAAAAAGGCCCAGCAAGATGAGGTGTGTATAGTGGCCCGGGAGACAACAGGTGCGGCCTTAGATGGAGTAGGCCGTCTGCTCTCCCCTCTTGCTTGCTCTGCCTCCTCCTCAACCTCAGACCCAACATCTGACTCCATCAAAGACTGAGCATCAGGCCTGGCCTGGGAGACAACAGGTGCGGCCTTAGATGGAGCGGGCCGTCTGCTCTCCCCTCTTGTTTGCTCTGCCTCCTCCTCAACCTCAGACCCAACATCTGATTCTATCAAAGACTGAGCATCAGGCCTGGCCTGGGAGACAACAGGTGCGGCCTTAGATGGAGCGGGCCGTCTGCTCTCCCCTCTTGTTTGCTCTGCCTCCTCCTCAAACTCAGACCCAACATCAGACTCCATAAAGGACTGAGCATCAGGCTGGAGTAGATGGCCGACACTGTGGTCAAACAGCTCAGCTGACTCCTCTGCCATGTCTGAAATTGGGTCTAAGGGAGGACATGAGGTGGACATGGACTCATCTGTATTTGTTCTGACAACTGCAGAAGACTGACCACTTTTCTCTGCCTGGGTCACTGTAGTTGCAGATGATGCCGATGATGAGGGTTTGTTCATATAGTCCACCACCTCCTGTACATACTGTGGACGTATAGCTTGGCCACTGCCGGAGAACAATCCAAATGGTGGCCTGGCTGAGGACTGACCACCACGTCCACCCCTGCCTCTAGACACCCTAGAAGCTGTGCCCCTTTCCGCAGCAGGGCCACGTATGCCTTTTCTTGGTCTACCAGGCATATTTCTCAATGATGCGTTGGCAACTGTGTGCGGTGAAAAACGCACACTGCTATGCGACCCACAGTTGTCGCTGGATAAAGCACAGCAGTTGCGGTTCACGCACAGTAGCAAAGCCTTTTGCACAGTGGACCTAACGCTTTGAACAACAGGCGTTAGGTTGTCACTGATGCGTTGGCAACTGTGTGCGGTGAAAAACGCACACTGCTATGCGACCCACAGTTGTCGCTGGATACAGCACAGCAGTTGCGTGTCACGCACAGTTGCAAAGGCTTTTGTACAGTGCACCTAACGCTTTGAACAACAGGCGTTAAGTTGTCACTGATGCGTTGGCAACTGTGTGCGGTGAAAAACGCACACTGCTATGCGACCCACAGTTGTCGCTGGATACAGCACAGCAGTTGCGGTTCACGCACAGTAGCAAAGCCTTTTGCACAGTGGACCTAACGCTTTGAACAACAGGCGTTAGGTTGTCACTGATGCGTTGGCAACTGTGTGCGGTGAAAAACGCACACTGCTATGCGACCCACAGTTGTCGCTGGATACAGCACAGCAGTTGCGTGTCACGCACAGTTGCAAAGGCTTTTGTACAGTGCACCTAACGCTTTGAACAACAGGCGTTAAGTTGTCACTGTATTTTGCTGCCTAGCAAGCACGTATACCTGCTGTGATACAGCAGCACTGTGCCACGTGCTCACTAAACAGAACCCTCACACTTTCCCTACAGAAACTAAATTTTCAAATCTAACTAATGTAGTACAAAGTTCCCTAACTACACTAGATATCCCTTTCCACTAAATAGAAAGCTCCATACAGCAGAAGACTGACACTGTCCCTTAAGTTTTTTTTTTATTTTTTTTTTTTTTAACTCTAAGAACCAGCACAATCGCTGTATCTAACTACACTGGCTGTAAGCTAAATACAATTCTGCTATATGGAGCTTTAGAACCACTCGATATGTAGGAAATGTAGTGTAGCAAGCAGGAGTCAGACAGAACTGCTTCAACTCTCTTCAACAGGCTCTGGATAACTGTGCTAGGGGTTAGGCGGGGCCATCTTATATAGTGTGGGGCGTATTCACTCCTGATTGGCCTCTGGTCCCCGTAGTCACTCCAATCACGTTCCTAGGAGACTCCTGCCCCCTCATTGGCTTTTGCAGACGTTTCTGGGCCAATCACGGGCTTTTAAAGCCCAGTTCCTGTCCCAGTGCATTTTGGGCGGTTCTGGTGGCCGAATACCGAACTTTTGCCGCAAAAAGTTCGGTATTCGGCCGAATATCGAACATCCAATGTTCGGGTCGAACCGATGGTCGACCCGAACCGTTCGATCATCCCTACTTACCATCACTGAGTTGACTCATTTCATCTGAAAGCCTTTAAAATTTTATCCAGACCTACTTGGATCCATTCAATCCATATTGACCACTTAGGCAACCAAAAGTTTTCCCCCCTTCATGACCAGGCCATTTTTTTGTGATACGGCACTGCATTACTTTAGCTGAAAATTGCGTGGACGTGTGATGCTGTACCCCAATTAAAATTGATGTCCTTTTTTTCCCCACAAATAGAGATTTCTTTTGGTGATATTTGATCACCTCTGTGGTTTTTATTTTTTGCGCATAAACCAAAAAATACCAACAGTTTAAAAAAAAACCTATATTTTTTACTTTATGCTAGTATAAAACATACCCAATAAAAATTAAAAAATAAAATTAATTTATTCATCAGTTTAGGCCAATATGTATTCTGCTACATATTTTTGGTAAAAAAAAATCCCAATAAGCGTATATTGGTTGGTTTGCACAAAAGTTATAGCGTCTACAAACTATGGGATATATTTATGGAATTTTTATTTATTTATTTTTTTGCTACATTGTGGTGGACATATTGGACATCTACTTGACACTTTTGACACTTTTTTGGGGACCAGTGACACCAAGACAGCGATCAGTGCTAAAAAAATGCACTCTCACTGTATTAATGACACTGGCAGGGAAGGGGATAGCATCAGGGGCGGTAAAAGGGTTAAGTGTGCTCTTAGGGTGTACTTTCTAACTGTGTGGGGGTGGCTTAGCTGGGTGAAGACAGAGATTCGTGTTTCTGCTTAGCATAGGCAGACCACCGTTCTGCCTCTCCTGTGAACGATCGGTGGGTCCTGGAGGACATCAGCCCTGCGGGACCCACTGATTGACTCCCGCTGTGTCCACTCACAGTGGGCATAAAGACCCTTAGCACAAAATCTGGTACAGGTGATTTCACGCAGGAGGGTCATCCTGCCACAGTATATCTGCGTGGGGCGGCCCATAACTGTTTAAACAGGTTTCTTTTGTGCCCAGCATAAGTGCATTGCAATATGTATGATTTTTCTGGAACAAAAATATATATATATTCAGAATTTCATTTGCTTGAGAAAAGTTTTTCCCCAAGCTTCTTCAAGTTGTCTCGTCGCTTCAGTTGAAACCAATCTTCACTCTGACCCCACTAACCATTCGAAAATAAAACCGTCAACTCCGCCGGGGCACCCCTTCCCTCTCTCTTTATTTAAATTCATTTTTTTTTTCTTCTCTCTTCTCCTTTCTCCCTTCCTTTCCCTTCTTCTCTTAACCCTGTCGAATCTACTCTCTCCTACTTTAACCTATAAAAAATAAAAAATGTTGCTTGGTATGCTATGAAAGTTGGGCACAACTGGTGTGCGGAACAGACGTATGTTCCTCACATTGTTGTCCCTTGGGCTTGCTCTATACCCTCTTAAGGTCTTGTACCCAGTGGTTAGTGCCCATTTTCTTTATCTTTTGTTTTATCAGTGTGGTCTGTATTGAAGGCTCCAACAGAGGTTCTACCTTATAATGTAGGTTTTATTTGTTATGGATGAAACAATTGGAAAGATACAATCTTTTCACACCATTACTCATTAACCTTTTTGGTTATTTTGTCTTTCGATATATGCAACTCTCTGATTACTGTATTATATATTCTGTTTGGATGATGTTTTACATGTTGGATCGCAATGCCATACTGGAACTGGAAAGAGTCCAAAGAAGGGCAACTAAGCAGGTTAGGGGATTGGAGGACCAAAATTATGAGGAGCGTTTACAAGCGCTTGATTTATTCTCCCTAGAGAAGAGACGCCTGACAGGGGACATGATAGCGATTTACAAATACCTCAATGGTGATCTCAGCATAAAAAAAACTATTCAGTTGCAAGGAGTGTAAGAGGACACAAGGCCATACAATGCGACTAGAGAAGAAGCGATTTAACATCAGGCTAAGCAAGGGTTTTTCTACAGTAAGGTCAATAAGATTGTGGAATTCTCTTCCACAAATGGTAGTAACTGCGGGGAGTATGGCTAATTTTAAAAGACTTTTGGACATACATCTCAAGGATCAAAACATTCAGGGGTATGGAAAATAAATACTTCCACAAACACCTACACAGGTTGTACTGGATGGACTGTTGTCTTTATTCAACATCAACTACTACCCCGTTTCCCCGAAAATAAGACAGTGTCTTATATTAATTTTTGCTCCCACAGATGCGCTAGGTCTTATTTTCAGGGGATGTCTTATTTTTCCATGAAGAAGAATACGGTACACATTTATTGTTGAACAAAAAAAAAGGAAAGGTATTACCTGTATACGGTACGGTAGTAGATGTCATCACAAGCCAGCAAATTACATCCTCCTGTGTCATTTTGATCC
This sequence comes from Pelophylax lessonae, assembly GCF_965119305.1. Classification (NCBI taxonomy): domain Eukaryota; kingdom Metazoa; phylum Chordata; class Amphibia; order Anura; family Ranidae; genus Pelophylax; species Pelophylax lessonae. The sequence continues at coordinate 47,472,875 of NC_138775.1, forward strand.
CCCCCCCCTTCTGATCCTCCGGTGTCATTTTGATTTCCCCTCCCTTCTAATCCTCCTGTGTCATTTTGATTGCCCCCTCTGATCCTCCTGTGTCATTTTGATTGCCCCCTCTGATCCTCCTGTGTCATTTTAAATGATCCCACTCCCCCCACCCCACCCCTGTGCCAGTGGACACCTTCACCAGACTTCCACCCCACCCCTCTATAAGACATTTCCCCCCTACCTCAGTCACCCCTGTGTCCACACAATGTGCCCGACTCCTGCCTCGCACCATCTAATTGTGAGTCAGCCAGACTCTGTCAGGGCAGAGCGAGCAGCAGGCAGCAGCTTGTCCTAGCGGCGGCGTGGGCTCTCTGTCTGCTCCGGCTACGCTGCGGCCATCAGTGAGCTGCACGGCGACGCCCGCCGCTACGGTCCAGAGTCCAGAGTTACAGTACCTTTGGGGGGCCTTATTATTGGGGAGACCTTATGTTCGGGGGAGGCCTTATTATTGGGGAGGTCTTATTTTTGGGGAGATGCCTTATATTTCAGCGAGAGGCAAAACTGTAAGTAGGTCTTATTTTCGGGAGATGTCTTACATTTGGGGAAACAGGGTATGTAAGTATGTAACTATGTAATGTCATATTGCAAAGAAAATAGAACCAATCTTCCAAAAATGTATTTTTTAAATGAAAATTCTACTGCTGTAAGCTCAGTTTTGGCGAAGGAGCTGGGGGATGGGGACCCAAGGCTGTTGGCCTAGTGGGGTAGCAAGTACAAATTCGTCCCTAAAAGTTAGCCCACAGATAGTCTCAGTTTGGTCTTTTCTGGCAAAAGCCTTGATTGCAGGATACCAGTCCTAACCTGTGTATATCTGACAATTCTTTTCTAACACTGTAGGTAGAGTTTCTTTTGTGAGATACCTTTTTTTTTATGCAGGGTTGAGTATAAGGCCAATATTACTTCAGAATGCAAATGGCTTTAATCTAGGCGTTGTGTCCTGATAAACGAGCCGCACTTTTTACGTTAGCTCTGCGCATAATTACAATTCTTTAATTTATGTTTCAATAAAACACAGAATAAACATTTACAGCGCAATGAATAAACATGGCAATAGAGCTTCCACCCAGGCTGCCTTTGTGAAGTGTCTGCCTGGATTTACACAAGTCTTTTCTCTATATTTAATGAGTCATTTCCATAATCTGTGCATTATTGTTTAACATTTCCTTTGGGAATATTTTTTACAAAGTCGAGACAGAGTAAAGTACAAGCTGTCAAATGTAAAAAATAAAATATTAAGGGTGGGGGGGGGTTGCATTATGAAACTGTCCTATTTTAAGGACACGATGAGCTTTTATCTGTCTCCGGAGGCACAGACACAATAACAGCTTAGACCGTACGCGCTAATTATCCTATTTTTCTAACACATTATCACCCAGTACTTTACAAGTGGAATTTGGCTTAGATATCTTTAATGGGCAACTAACAACAGGTCAGACAGAAAGGGTAATGGTATTTCATTTACTTCTTACTAACAAGTAAACAAAAAGCAAAGCAAAAAAAAAAAAAAGGCTCATGGTTTCATGTTAGTGGTGACAGATAGAAATGGCACTGACAAGTGTAACAATAATATTTGCCATTCACACGAATAATGCTAATATAATAACATATGCTTTATGAAGATATAAGAAGATGAAGAGTCACACTTCGTAGCTCATTTTTGATACTTTTATCTGTTAAAGAGGAAGTAAACCCTCCTCTGACACTTGTACCTATAGGTAAGCCTATAATAAGACTTACCTATAGGTACTGTAAATATCTCCTAAACATGTACCGTTTAGGAGATATTTACCTTAGATGCATCCAGTGACTTCACTGGCACATGCGCTCTGAAGGAACGGCCGCTGGTGCCATTCCTTCAGAGTCCCGTGCCGTGACTGTCGGCTCCCGTGCGCGTGCGCGGGAGTGACGTCACCGCGGCTCCGGCCAATCAGATGGCCGAATGCCGCGATCCCGGAAGACGGGCGACTGGACATGTCGCCCGTCATCCAGCTAAGCAGGCAGCACGGCGGGGGCTCGTTCTAAGGTAAGTATTTCATAATGAGCTAGTATGCGATGCATACTAGCTCATTATGTGTTTCTCTTGCAGGGTGAAAAAGAAAAAAAAAAAAAGGGTTTACAACCTCTTTAAACACTTCAGCTCCAGGAGGTTTTACCCTCTTAATGACCAGGCTATTTTTTGCCACTGTACCAAAATACAATTGAAGTCCTTTTTTTTCCCACAAATAGAGCTTTCTTTTGATGGTATTTGATCACATCTGCGGTTTTTACATTTTTCTCTATAAACAAAAAAAGAGCAACAATTTTTTAAAAAAATAAAAATATTTTTTTTAACTTTCTGCTATAAAAAAATTCCCAATAATTTTTTTTTTTAAATTCAACATTTTTTATCAGTTTAGGCCAATTTGTATTCTGCTACATATTTTTGGTAAAAGAAAATCAAAAAAGTGTATTTTAATTGGTTTGCGCAGAGGTTATATCGTTTACAATTTATGGGATACATTTTTGGACTTTTTTAAAAAAAAAATTAGTTTTGTTGTTTTTATTAGTAATGGCGGCGATCAGCGATTTTAAGCGGGACTGCATCAATGCGGCGGACAGATGGGACCCCTAACTGACATTTTTGACACTTTTTGGGGACCAGTGACATTAATACAGTAATCAGTGCTAAATAATATGCACTGTTAATGTATAAATGACACAGGCAGGGAAGGGGTTATTACTGGAGGTGATCAAAGGGTTAAATGTATGCCTAAATGTGCTTACTAACTGTGCGGGGGGAGGGCTCTATGACAGGCACATAGAGATCGGCGTTTCAGCTTAGCAGAAACACACGATCTCACTGTGCCTGTGTGACAGAAGAGCTGCCTGCTTTGTTTACATAGGCAGGCGGCTGTCCTGTCAGTTTCTCTGAAGATCGGGGGAGGCCGGCAGTGATCGAGCCCACTCCTCCCACGGTCTGGTTCCCGGTGTGTCTAATCACAGTGAGAGCATGGCTCCGGCAGGGCGCGCGTGCCGCCGAGGCCACGTGCACATAATCATGTAGATCCACGCGATTATGCGCAGCCGAGCCGCCCTGCCGCAGCAAATCTGCGCGGGGAGGTTATGCTGCATCGGTTCACACTGCATTAGGTGTATGCTCGGCCAGCCATCATCTTATGCATTAGGAATATATTTATCCTGCTTGGAAAGAGTGGTGCACTTTAGCACCCACAGCATGTGAGTGGAATTTACTATTTTTTTTAAAAAAAGCTGATTTTATCACACGATACCTGCACTATGGATATTTGCTTTTTTCTCATATGAAAGAACGGCCGATGGTATACATCCAATATTGGGAGCCCGGTTCGAATAAGGAAAAGGGAGACCACACTTCATAACCCTGTGAGGGTTTCCCTGCATATACAGACCAAGCTTAACTTCAAGGTCACATACAATGAGGTGAGCAACCACCCATTGGGGGTGTCACGAGAGTGGAGGTGACGCACCTGACAAGCCGTTATATAATATATATTTCCCATTTTAATCACTGGTGATTGGGACTGTTTGAGTACCATATTTTGGGAATTTTTTTTTTTTTCATTTTGCTTTTTTCCAGTTTTTACATTTTTTTTCAGTGACTTATCACTGTATTGAAATTGTATATCGTCTGTTTATTTACATTTATATATTTTTTCCTCGTTTTATGAACACTAATTATGTATGAATTTATTTAATCAATTTATATATTTAACAACATAGATCATTAATATTTTTTCACATACTGCGCAGCACTTTCTATATCATATTTAGGTGGTGGTTAATGATCAAGTGGCTACATACATATAGCCTCTACACAGAAAGCGACACTGTCAAAACACGTTTCCTTACTGAAAATATAGATTTGATAAACAGTAATGCAAATAATATCCTGATTCCAACTGTTGCAATAGTGACTTATCCCTTTCTGAGACCTCTATGCCAAGACCAGATATAGACAATCACTGCAGACAATCTTCATTAGACGTGCAGAACTGAAAAATGTGTTTTGTTTCGGATAGATTCGTTATGCTACTAATTTTTTTTCGTTGATTCATTTTGGAATTTGTTTAGCTTCGACTCGTTTTGTCAAATTTCATTTAGTTTATAAATTTTCCAGCGAATTCCAAATTTTTGGAATTATCATCTGGTGACCTCACCCCCTTGTGACGTCAACTACCCAGCATACCTAGGTCGATGATGTCACAAGAAGATGGGGGGATTTCCTGGCCTGCTAGGCTGCATGCTTGGAAAAGGGTCTGGTATGGATTTTGGGGGAACCCCACGCCGTATTTTTTATTTTTTTTAAATGTTGGATCTGTTTTCTGAATGTTCTGTTGCATTATTTTGTTTACATTTCAGCTCTCTTCAGTAGGAAAGCCTGTTGACAGCTGATGGGTAGTGTTGAGCGAACACGGACTGTATTATTCGTGTTCGTACCGAATAATTGGATTTTTTGTACCCGAACACGGACACGGACACTTTACTGTATGTTCGGGTAAAAATCCGTGTTTGGTCATTTTATTTCCGGGTTTTGCATGCTTTGGCGCTCTTTTCATGGCGGGCTTTCAACAGCCAATCAACAATCGTTTAACTGGTGTGCCTTAAGCCATCCCAGCCATGCCTGCAAATGTCTCAGTAGCTGTGATTGGCCGTCTGAATCATGTAACCAAGTCTTTATAAGTTCCAGGCAGCCGCAGCATCTTCATTCTGCTGCTTAGATCAGGGACAGAGCACACATCAACGTGCTGGCTGCTGATTAGGGAAAGACAGGCAGGAAAAAAACCATTTGTGTCCGGATAGAATTGAGGGACAGGTCGGAGTGTTTAGGCAGGGCGAGTTGTAGGCATTTTAGGGATAGAGTCTGCTGAATTATAGGGTCAGTGTCTTCTACAAAGTACAATCGATATTGCTGTGTGGGGGGTGGGGTGACTCTGCACTCAATCCTGATCTACGATCTCTTCTCAATCCTGTTAGGGAGAGGCTGCTGCTGCTGAATTTTAGGGAAACTGTGTTCTACAAACTACAATCGATATTGCTGTGTGGTGTGGGATAGGAGATAGGCAGGTGTCAGTGATCCACATCCATTTTTCTGTGTGTGAGCTGCAGTGAACTCAATCTTTTTGGGCTGCAGTGAACACAATCTTTTTGGGGTGCAGTGAACAACGTCCTTTTTGGGGTGCAGTGAACAAAATCTTTTTGGGGTGCAGTGAACAAAATCCTTTTTGGGGTGCAGTGAACAACATCCTTTTTGGGGTGCAGTGAACACAATATTTTTGGGGTGCAGTGAACAAAATCCTTTGTGGGGTGCAGTGAACACAATCTTTGTGGGGTGCAGTGAACACAATCTTTTTGGGGTGCAGTGAACAACATCCTTTTTGGGGTGCAGTGAACAAAATCCTTTTTGGGGTGCAGTGAACACAATCTTTTTGGGGTGCAGTGAACAAAATCCTTTGTGGGGTGCAGTGAACACAATCTTTGTGGGGTGCAGTGAACACAATCTTTTTGGGGTGCAGTGAACAAAATCCTTTTTGGGGTGCAGTGAACAACATCCTTTTTGGGGTGCAGTGAACAAAATCCTTTTTGGGGTGCAGTGAACAACATCCTTTTTGGGGTGCAGTGAACAAAATCCTTTTAGGGTGCAGTGAACACAATCTTTGTGGGGTACAGTGAACAGAATCTTTGTGGGGTGCAGTGAACACAATCTTTGGGGGGTACAGTGAACACAATCTTTTTGGGGTGCAGTGAACAAAATCCTTTGTGGGGTGCAGTGAACACAATCTTTGTGGGGTGCAGTGAACACAATCTTTTTGGGGTGCAGTGAACAAAATCCTTTGTGGGGTGCAGTGAACACAATCTTTGTGGGGTGCAGTGAACACAATCTTTGTGGGGTACAGTGAACACAATCTCATACTTCTGAAGATTTGAGGGTGCTGCCTGTTCCATACTCCTCCTCCTACTGCTCAACCATCCTTTTAGGGGTACAAACAATAGTAATTGGGGCCTAGTGTGGTGGTGTACGTGTGAGATACATACACTTTCTTTTTGATCATATTTTCTATTCCGCTATTCAATTAAAACCTTTGGGGATCAATTAAATTGCGTGATAGTCTGTGTCGGTACGTGTGAGATCCACCTTTCCAAGTTTTTGGGGTTCATCTCATACTTCTGAAGATTTGAGGGTGCTGCCTGTTCCATACTCCTCCTCCTACTGCTCAACCATCCTTTTAGGGGTACAAACAATAGTAATTGGGGCCTAGTGTGGTGGTGTACGTGTGAGATACATACACTTTCTTTTTGATCATATTTTCTATTCCGCTATTCAATTAAATCCTTTGGGGATCAATTAAATTGCGTGATAGTCTGTGTCGGTACGTGTGAGATCCACCTTTCCAAGTTTTTGGGGTTCATCTCATACTTCTGAAGATTTGAGGGTGCTGCCTGTTCCATACTCCTCCTCCTACTGCTCAACCATCCTTTTAGGGGTACAAACAATAGTAATTGGGGCCTAGTGTGGTGGTGTACATGTGAGATACATACACTTTCTTTTTGATCATATTTTCTATTCCGCTATTAAATTAAAACCTTTGGGGATCAATTAAATTGCGTGATAGTCTGTGTCGGTACGTGTGAGATCCACCTTTCCAAGTTTTTGGGGTTCATCTCATACTTCTGAAGATTTGAGGGTGCTGCCTGTTCCATACTCCTCCTCCTACTCCTCAACCATCCTTTTAGGGGTACAAACAATAGTAATTGGGGCCTAGTGTGGTGGTGTACGTGTGAGATACATACACTTTCTTTTTGATCATATTTTCTATTCCGCTATTCAATTAAAACCTTTGGGGATCAATTAAATTGCGTGATAGTCTGTGTCGGTACGTGTGAGATCCACCTTTCCAAGTTTTTGGGGTTCATCTCATACTTCTGAAGATTTGAGGGTGCTGCCTGTTCCATACTCCTCCTCCTACTGCTCAACCATCCTTTTAGGGGTACAAACAATAGTAATTGGGGCCTAGTGTGGTGGTGTACGTGTGAGATACATACACTTTCTTTTTGATCATATTTTCTATTCCGCTATTCAATTAAAACCTTTGGGGATCAATTAAATTGCGTGATAGTCTGTGTCGGTACGTGTGAGATCCACCTTTCCAAGTTTTTGGGGTTCATCTCATACTTCTGAAGATTTGAGGGTGCTGCCTGTTCCATACTCCTCCTCCTACTGCTCAACCATCCTTTTAGGGGTACAAACAATAGTAATTGGGGCCTAGTGTGGTGGTGTACGTGTGAGATACATACACTTTCTTTTTGATCATATTTTCTATTCCGCTATTCAATTAAAACCTTTGGGGATCAATTTAATTGCGTGATAGTCTGTGTCGGTACGTGTGAGATCCACCTTTCCAAGTTTTTGGGGTTCATCTCATACTTCTGAAGATTTGAGGGTGCTGCCTGTTCCATACTCCTCCTCCTACTGCTCAACCATCCTTTTAGGGGTACAAACAATAATAATTGGGGCCTAGTGTGGTGGTGTACGTGTGAGATACATACACTTTCTTTTTGATCATATTTTCTATTCCGCTATTCAATTAAAACCTTTGGGGATCAATTAAATTGCGTGATAGTCTGTGTCAGTACGTGTGAGATCCACCTTTCCAAGTTTTTGGGGTTCATCTCATACTTCTGAAGATTTGAGGGTGCTGCCTGTTCCATACTCCTCCTCCTACTGCTCAACCATCCTTTTAGGGGTACAAACAATAGTAATTGGGGCCTAGTGTGGTGGTGTACGTGTGAGATACATACACTTTCTTTTTGATCATATTTTCTATTCCGCTATTCAATTAAAACCTTTGGGGATCAATTAAATTGCGTGATAGTCTGTGTCGGTACGTGTGAGATCCACCTTTCCAAGTTTTTGGGGTTCATCTCATACTTCTGAAGATTTGAGGGTGCTGCCTGTTCCATACTCCTCCTCCTACTGCTCAACCATCCTTTTAGGGGTACAAACAATAGTAATTGGGGCCTAGTGTGGTGGTGTACATGTGAGATACATACACTTTCTTTTTGATCATATTTTCTATTCCGCTATTCAATTAAAACCTTTGGGGATTAATTAAATTGCGTGATAGTCTGTGTCGGTACGTGTGAGATCCACCTTTCCAAGTTTTTGGGGTTCATCTCATACTTCTGAAGATTTGAGGGTGCTGCCTGTTCCATACTCCTCCTCCTACTCCTCAACCATCCTTTTAGGGGTACAAACAATAGTAATTGGGGCCTAGTGTGGTGGTGTACGTGTGAGATACATACACTTTCTTTTTGATCATATTTTCTATTCCGCTATTCAATTAAAACCTTTGGGGATCAATTTAATTGCGTGATAGTCTGTGTCGGTACGTGTGAGATCCACCTTTCCAAGTTTTTGGGGTTCATCTCATACTTCTGAAGATTTGAGGGTGCTGCCTGTTCCATACTCCTCCTCCTACTGCTCAACCATCCTTTTAGGGGTACAAACAATAGTAATTGGGGCCTAGTGTGATGGTGTACGTGTGAGATACATACACTTTCTTTTTGATCATATTTTCTATTCCGCTATTCAATTAAAACCTTTGGGGATCAATTAAATTGCGTGATAGTCTGTGTCGGTACGTGTGAGATCCACCTTTCCAAGTTTTTGGGGTTCATCTCATACTTCTGAAGATTTGAGGGTGCTGCCTGTTCCATACTCCTCCTCCTACTGCTCAACCATCCTTTTAGGGGTACAAACAATAGTAATTGGGGCCTAGTGTGGTGGTGTACGTGTGAGATACATACACTTTCTTTTTGATCATATTTTCTATTCCGCTATTCAATTAAAACCTTTGGGGATCAATTAAATTGCGTGATAGTCTGTGTCGGTACGTGTGAGATCCACCTTTCCAAGTTTTTGGGGTTCATCTCATACTTCTGAAGATTTGAGGGTGCTGCCTGTTCCATACTCCTCCTCCTACTGCTCAACCATCCTTTTAGGGGTACAAACAATAGTAATTGGGGCCTAGTGTGGTGGTGTACGTGTGAGATACATACACTTTCTTTTTGATCATATTTTCTATTCCGCTATTCAATAAAAACCTTTGAGGATCAATTGAATTGCGGGATAGTCTGTGTCGGTACGTGTGAGATCCACCTTTCCAAGTTTTTGAGGTTCATCTCATACTTCTGAAGATTTGAGGGTGCTGTCTGTTCCATACTCCTCCTACTCCTCATCCATCCTTTTAGGGGTAGAAACAATAGTAATTGGGGCCTAGTGTGGTTTTGTACGTGCGAGATACATACATTTTTTGGATCATATTTCCTTTTCCGCTATTCAATTAAAACCTTTCTAGGGCAAGATCTTAAATTACAGAAATATGAGGAGACCGTCAAATAGGGGCCGTGGCCTGGGTCGTGGTGCTGCTGGTAGAGCTCCTGTTGCAAGGAGAGGACGTGGTCGATCTGTGCCAGCTACACGCACAAGTGAAACACCTTCCTCAAGTGTGAGTAGGCGACAGAACCTGCATCAGTATTTGGTAGGGCATCATACGCCCCTAGAAGTGATGAGGCCAGAACAAGTGGAGGCGATAGTAGATTGGTTTGCTGCTGACAGTGCCTCCAGTTCCTTCACATTGTCTCCCACCCAGTCTACTGCAGAAAGGTCACAGTTGGCACCTGCAGCCGATGTCCAACCGTCTTTCACCTCCCCCCCTTGCAAATCAGGCAAGCAGTCTGAGCCCCAAGCCATACAGCAGTCTCTTCTTCTTTTTGATGACTCTGTCAGCAGGGTTTCCCAGGGCCATCCACCTAGCCCTGCCCCAGAAGTGGAAGAGATTGAGTGCAGCGATGCCCAACCACTTATTTCTCAAGATGAGTACATGCAAGGATCATCGCAGCACATCTCCGATGATGACGAAACGCAGGTGCCAACTGCTGCGGCGTTCAGCATTGTGGAGACCGACAAGGAGGGCAGGGGTGAAGACTGGGTGGAAGATGATGTGGAGGACAATGAGGTCCTCGACCCCACATGGAATGAACGTCATGCAGGTGACCTGAGTAGTTTGGAGGAAGAGGCGGTGGTCGCACAGAGCCACCAGCACAGCAGAAGAGGGAGCAGGGTGCAGAAGAGGAGCGGCCGTGCCCTAGACACTACGCCCGCTACTGCCCAACGCAGCAAGGGAACGAGCGCACCAAAGTCAGCTCAAAGGAGTTCTCTAGCGTGGAAGTTCTTTAGAAAATGTGCTGATGACAGGACACGAGTGGTTTGCACCCTGTGCAATCAGAGCTTGAAGCGAGGCATAAACCTTCAGGCATCAGGCATCTAAGTGCAAAGCACGAGCTGCAGTGGAGTACACACCTTCAAAACCAAGAAACGTCTCTAGCTCATCCTGCTTCCTCTTCTGCTGCAGTCTCGGCCGCTCCAGCAACATCTGTAGTGATACCGGCACCTGCCACCCCGCAAACAGACGATCTGTCAGCAACACCACCACCTGGGTCACCAACAACCATCTCCACAATGTCCCGTGGAAGCGTTCAGCTTTCCATCTCCCAAACACTTGAGAGGAAGAGGAAGTACCCCCCTACCCACCCGCGATCCCTGGCCCTGAATGCCAGCATTTCAAAATTATTGGCCTTTGAAATGCTGTCATTCCGTCTGGTGGAGACGCACAGTTTTAAAAACCTTATGTCGGTGGCTGTCCCACAGTACGTCGTGCCCAGCCGCCACTACTTTTCCAGGCAAGCCATCCCTTCCCTGCACAACCAAGTGGGGGAAAAAATCAGGTGTGCACTGCGCAACGCCATCTGTGCCAAGGTCCACCTAACTACCGATACGTGGACCAGTAAGCACGGTCAGGGGCGTTATATCTCCCTAACGGCACACTGGGTAAATGCAGTGGCGGATGGGCCTGAGGCGGATAGCAATTTGGCGCATGTCCTTCCACCACCGAGGATTGCAGGGCGCTTCAGTTTGCCTCCTGTTCCTAACTCCTCCTACTCCGCTTCCTCATCCTCTACCACCTCCTCATCCGGACAGCGTAACACCTTCACCACCAACTTCAGCACGGCCAGGGGTAAACGACAGCAGGCAGTTTTACAACTTGCCTGTTTGGGGGACAAACCACACACCGCGCAGGAGTTGTGGAGGAGCATGGAACAGCAGACAAATGAGTGGTTGCTGCCAGCGAGCCTCAAGCCCGGCCTGGGCGAAATCTCATAGCAGCTCTGGGCCTAGCCGGTTTGACGCACATCCCTTGCCTGGCGCATGTGCTGAATTTGGTGGTGCAGAGGTTCCTTAAAAACTACCCCGATATGTCAGAGCTGCTGCAGAAAGTGCGGGCCGTTTGTGCGCACTTTCGGCGTTCTCACCCTGCTGCTGCTCGCCTGGCAGCGCTGCAGTGTAACTTCGGCCTTCCCGCTCACCGCCTCATATGTGACGTGCCCACAAGGTGGAACTCCACCTTGCACATGCTGGAAAGACTGTGCGAGCAGCAGCAGGCCATAGTGGAGTTTCAGCTGCAGCACGCACGCGTGAGTCGTTCTGCGGAACAGCACCACTTCACCACCAATAACTGGGCCTCCATGCGAGACCTGTGTGCCTTGTTGCGCTGTTTTGAGTACTCCACTAACATGGCCAGTGGCAATGACGCCGTTCTCAGCTTAACTATCCCACTTCTATGCCTCCTTGAAAAAACTATTCGGGCGATGATGGAAGAGGATGTGGCACAGGATGAGGAGGAGGATGAAGAGGTAACATTTCCAAGGCTTTCAGGGCAGTCATTCGCAAGGGGCTCCGAGGGTGGGTTCCTGCACACACAAACGCCAGGGACACAATTGTCCAGCAGGGGCACAGTTCTGGAGGATGAGGAGGATGAGGAGGAGGAGGAGCTGGAGGAGGAGATGGAACCATGTTCACAGCAGGGTGGCACCCAGGCCAGCTCATGGCCATCACTGGTGCGTGGCTGGGGGGATACAGAGGACACGGACGATACACCTCCCACAGAGGACAGCCTTTCGTTGCCTCTGGGCAGCCTGGCACACATGAGCGATTACATGCTGCAGTGTCTCCACAATGACCGCCGAGTTGCCCACATTCTAACTTGTGCTGATTACTGGGTGGCCACGCTGCTGGATCCCCGTTACAAGGACAACGTACCGTCCTTAATTCACTCACTGGAGCGCGATCGCAAGATGGGCGAGTACAAGCGCACGCTGGTAGACGCCATGCTGCTGGCATTCCCATCTGACAGCGGGGCCGCAGTGGAAGCACAAGGCAGAGGAGGAGGAGGAGGAGGAGGAGGTCGCCAACGCAACCAGGGCACCGCCAGCACCTCAGAAGGCAGGGTTAGCATGGCCGAAATGTGGAAAAGCTTTGTCAGCACGCCACAACAAACAGCAGCACCAGCAGCTCAGATGGAACGTCTTAGCAGGAGGCAGCATTTTACCAACATGGTGGAGCAGTATGTGTGCACACGTCTACATGTAGTGAATGAGGGGTCTGCCCCCTTCAACTTCTGGGTCTCCAAATTGGGCACATGGCCTGAGCTTGCCCTTTACGCCTTGGAGGTGCTGGCGTGCCCTGCAGCCAGTGTATTATCTGAACGGGTATTTAGCACGGCTGGGGGCGTTATAACAGACAAGCGCAGCCGCCTGTCCAGAGACAATGTGGACAAGCTCACGTTCATTAAAATGAACCAGGCATGGATCCCACTGGACTTTTCCGTACCTTATGCAGAATAGCAATGGATACCGACCTTACCCAGCCATTGTTCCATTTTTGCTCTTTCTCACTCTTTTGGGGTGTACCCTCATTTAAAATTTGTGAAAAGAAGCAGTGTTGGCTACCTCGTCCTCCTCCTCAGGGCCAGATTAACGTAGGGGCTATTGGAGCTGCAGCTCCAGGCCCCTACCTTTTATATAGGCCCCGGGTTGGCCATATTCACTGTTACCGCTCTTCTGTCACTTGTAAACACAGAAGTCTGGCTTCTATGCTCGCTTCCCCAGGCAGCACCCTCAGAACCTCCCCACACAGCGCGAAGGCCGGACAAGGAGGGACAGTTGCCGATGCATGGATGTGTTTATGGGCTTCAGAGACAGCATCCCATGTTGAATTAGGCATGCATGGCTGCACCCTTCCTCCTCTGGGTGCATGGCAAGGCACGGCCCTTAAGGCCCTTCAAAATCCTCAGCACCAAGCCCATGATGCTCTTAATCCGGCCCTGGTCCTCCTCCACCGCCACTTCCACCTACACCGCCCATAGGTGTGCGCAGCCTATTGCATTAAGGTGTGTACCCCAAAGTTGAAATACACATGCATGTGTTTGCCAGCAGGGAGAGTAATGTATCGGGGCCATGTACCTGTAGGCAAAGAGAAATAGAGCAGAGCAGGTCCGAGGGAGATCTTTCCAATCTCCTCACTGGCAATGCTATGTGCCCTAGGTGATTAGGGTGTGCCCAGGCACACCCGGCACACCCTGTGCGCATGCCTATGTCACCGCCACATCCACAACCACCTCAACCTCCCTCCTACTCCATATGGGCCTCGTCCTTCAGAGATGAAGAAGAACATTGTTTTATTTTTCTGTTTTTTTTTGTTGTTTTAAGTTATTTCCCTATCCACATTTGTTTGCAGAGCACTTGCCATGCTCTTAATTACGTTTTGCTGCCATTTGCAGCACTCTAGCCCTTTCCTTTGGTGTTTTAGAGCCATTTTAGTGCCTTAAAGTTCGGGTCCCCATTGACTTCAATGGGGTTCGGTGTCCGGGAAAAGTTCGGTAAAAGTCTGGGACACGGACCCGGACTTTTTTTTAAAGTTCGGCCGAACCCGTCGAACACGGACATCTAGGTGTCCGCTCAACCCTACTGATGGGTCATCAGTTGTTAAAGGCGTGGCAGCCGGCTTCTCAAGCCCACTCCTTAACAACCAGCTATTCTTCACACAGAATTAGAATCAGTGGACCATTTTTCAACTGATCTGAAATCAAACTGTTCCAAAAGTTTGGAAAATAATATACAAAATGAATTTTAACAAATTTCAATTAAGTGAGCTACTATTTTATTCAGAGATTTGGATTCATCCGAATCTCCGAATAACCAAAAATTCCTCCTAATTTATATTCGGACTGAAATGAATTGCTCATGTTTAATCTTCATCAGATAGCTGAATTCAACAAATACTTTTCATCCACAAATAACTTTATCGTCACCATGTCAGTCTGCATTAATATTTTTTCTCAAGTCGTAGCAAAAAGAAATTAGCAGCAATGGCAGATGGGAAGTCAGGGACTTGACCTGCGGTTGGTCTGCGGAGTAATCCAGCAATAGTGTTTTCTGAAACTCAGCGTAAAGTTCCTGCTGTTAGCACTTCAGTCAATCCCCAGCAGAGTGATATGTCCTCCGTCTCTCTTAAGCCCCTCTTGGACAGCAGCATTGTCCACTTTTGGAGAGGGTGATGTTAGATGGACTAGTAACTTTAAAAGAACATCATTGACTAAGAAATTAAAGCCTAGCTCCTAACACTTTTTTAGGTAGCCAGTTTTTTTTTATCCTTTTGGGATAAAGGTTTTAACTAAATGTATAAAAGCCAACCATTCTAAGCTCCCCAAAAGGTGGTCAGTGGTTTGACCCAGCCTTCTAATTGCTGCTTTTGCTCAACAGATTGACCTGTTAAAGAAGGTTGGAAAATAACAGACTTACCAGCAGAATAAATTAGTAATAAAACTATGTTACAGGAAATTTTGACAGACTGCCCTTTTTATTGCCCATGGGTCCACTTTGTGAAGTAAAATCCTGAAAGTGAAATGCTGCAAAGGAAAAGATTTAGGGTGGTATGCACTTCCCTTTTTTTAACATATAAGGTTTTTAGGAAAGTTCGATCTCAAGACTTATCTCATATATCGGTAAAGTTTCTATGTCAGTGATGGCGAACCTTGGCACCCCAGATGTTTTGGAACTACATTTTCCATGATGCTCAACTACACTGCAGAGTGCATGAGCATCATGGGAAATGTAGTTCCAAAACATCTGGGGTGCCAACGTTCGCCATCACTGTTCTATGTTATGGTTGTAAAGAGCTTACTCTGTAGTTAAGACAATTGTGAAGGTGAAATCATAACCAAATGAAAAGATTTGTGCACATTTACAACCCTTACTTAGAATTCTACAGGGAATGACTGCATAGGGGTGGTGGGTAGAAAGTAGATTTTAGAGTGTAAAGACTGTGGAAGGTTGTTGCCATGGAATGCAGGTAAGTGAACATCTGGGACATAGAAGAGTGGCTTTCTTAGGTGAAAGTACATGCTGAGCTTGTCAAGATAACGGACTAAAATGCTAGCATTGTATTAATAGAAGGACTTGATTAGAATGAAGCTGGATCTGTAAAACTTCTTAGGTGCGGAAAATGTGAAAAGCTGCAGAATAAGCTGTGTCAGTATAGCACTTAGACAACCCCAAAACAAAAGATCCCTTTACTCACAAGGAGTCCCTGGGTACATTTTGAGGTTAAGAAGAAAAGCAGCACCAAACAAAGGGGTGACAAACTCAGCCCTTATCAGTGCTTAGATGTGCAGGAGACTAATTGGCCCAGCAATGAAATTGCTGCTATAGCATGTATTCAGTGCATACCCTAAGTCATTTTTTTTCCTAAACAACTATTTAAGTAATATTCCATATACAAACTATCATTTGAAGTTTAGCACTACCTCACTTAGTTGTTGCTGTAAAAGTGCTCCTTGACTCCAAAAAATAGTTTTTTTTTCTGGTATTATAGGTTGAAGTTCCTGCGCATCACAGTTTATCAAATATGTAGATCACGAGGCAGGCTAACATGCACTGCTTTTCAAGATACCGTACCTAGATCTGAAGAGCAATTACCTAACAATAACTGTAAAAAATTATTTATTATGTGTAATTTAATTACAATCGCTGTTAAGTGGAAAATACATAAACATTAGATTCAATTTCTACTATACATGATTCTTCCTCAGATTTTATAGTGAATACTTTAGGAGCTAACAATTTGTCTGCAGAGCTTCTTAATGCCCAGGTTCAAAGAGGCTTCTACACAAAGGGTTTTATTCTCCGAAGTGCTTTGTGACTCCTTTTTACCAATTCATCCTCATATAGGATCAGTTTATCAGTTTAGAAGCTAAAAATGGTTCATAATAAGAAATAAAAATGTAATTATAATTATATAAACTTGATAGATAGATAGATAGATAGATAGATAGATAGATAGATAGATAGATAGATAGATAGATAGATAGATAGATAGATAGATAGATAGATAGATAGATAGATAGATAGATAGATAGATAGATAGATAGATAGATAGACAGATAGACAGATAGACAGATAGACAGATAGACAGATAGACAGATAGACAGATAGACAGATAGACAGATAGACAGATAGACAGATAGACAGATAGACAGATAGATAGATAGATAGATAGATAGATAGATAGATAGATAGATAGATAGATAGATAGATAGATAGATAGATAGATAGATAGATAGATAGATAGATAGATAGATAGATAGATAGATAGATAGAGTGCATTGTGAAAGTATTCGGCCCCCTTGAACTTTTTGACCTTTTGCCCCATTTCAGGCTTCAAACATAAAGATATAAAAATGAAACCTAAAAAATCTCAGCCCAAGCAAACAATGGTACACTCCGTCACTAAGTGTGACACTATTATAGCTCCAACTGATGTGTTAAATTCATAATCGGACTTCTTCAGAGTGAAGCTTGCATCATTTTTTCAATTATGCTACAACTTACAAACAGTACATACTCATGACACCCATTAATCTATTTACCCATTTACTGTAAATGGGTAAATAGATTAATGGGTGCCATGAGTATGTACTGTTTGTAAGTTGTAGTATTTCCCTGTATGTTGCATTCGCTGAGATGCATGTCCAAGAGAGACCAATTCTGCTATACAAAGTTATTTTAACTGCTTTTAAAGCTGAACTAACAATTTTTAGTAGAGGTTGTACGATAAATTAAAATATGAAGTATTATGGAAAGATCCGCGCTTAGGATAGAGGAGGGTAGTAGGGTAAGGGCACTAAAAAAGGTCAATCTGCTGCAGCACACTTCGGAATATAATCCCAAAGGATTATACACTGAATATGCACAAAAGGAGGGAAGTGTTTGGTGCTGCCAATATGTGTGTAATAACCAGAGTGGTTATTAAATTGTTATACCTGGTGTGCTGTTTATGTTGTAAAAGTGCAATAGTGTAACATAATATCACATAAAACTCATAATCATAAAAACAGCATTAAATAAATATAAATTATATATGATGCTATAACATGTATAAAACACTGTAAAATTAGAAAACTTGGTGCCTCTCAAGTGCAGGTGAGAAAAGTGATATTGTGATACGTACAGTGTGAGTGGTAAGCTCCACCCAAAACATGTAGAGTGCACACCGCATCACTTCCGCTTTTTGTTCATTGTACCGGCTTGGGACGCAGATCCGATCGGTGGAGCAAACGCCGATCATCGCTACACCGCTAAAGAGGACCTTGCGGCTCCTATAGCATATGATTGCATATTTCTGCTGCCACTTATGTGAGTACCTGTTTTTACTTGGATAGAATAAAGATTGTTAAAACGTTACTTCACTATTGGATGCATTTTCTTTGCATATGTCCTGGGATGGCCATTATGGAGCAATAAGTTTGGGACATCCATAACATATATACTACTCATTCTGGACACGGGTGACGGAATTGAGCAAAGTGGACCAGGTGTTAAGCGAACCAGGCGACCGGACCCCCCTTCCTTGGGAGCGATCCCTAAAAATATTGACCTGCATTCTACCCCTGTGTGGGGAAATCTTTCTGGTAAGCTCGGTATTTACTAGAAAGGGGAGCACCGGACCCACGGCATAGGGGAGCACCTGACTAATTTACACCACTACTATCCACCCCGCGGCACCAGAATTTTATGGCACTTATTACTACTATTTTGGACTGTTTTTACTATATTTGGCTTTGAGGAATTATACTTTTATTGGCAATATACTCCTTTGAAGGCATTTATATTTATATATATATACACTTTGAATTTGTATTTTTTCCACCATCTTTTTATTGGTTCACTACATTTTTTGATCACTTTTATTACGTTCTTTCGGAACCTTTCAAGGCTGATACTTTTTGTTGATCACTTCCTGGCACTGTTCACTTTATTCACAAAGCCGGGTTCCAATATCTTTTGTCACATTTATTATATTGATTATACTCTTGGAGGATTTATTATATTTTCTTCTTGCTTCATGGTATAGTGATTTTCTACACCATATTTATTTATTTATTTATTCTTGCTCACTTTATATACATTTGTATACTTCAATCATTGTGGGCACATTTTCTTTCTCCTTTTAAGTTTGGGTGGAGCTTACCACTCACACTGTACGTATCACAATATCACTTTTCTCACCTGCACTTGAGAGGCACCAAGTTTTACTAATTTTACAGTGTTTTATACATGTTATAGCATCATATATAATTTATATTTATTTAATGCTGTTTTTATGATTATGAGTTTTATGTGATATTATGTTACACTATTGCACTTTTACAACATAAACAACACACCAGGTATAAAAATTTAATAACCACTCTATTTATTACACACATATTGGCAGCGCCAAACACTTCCCTCCTTTTTGGATAAATTAAAATAATCTATTGGCTTAGTTTGTTAGACAACTCCAAAGCTTATGGGGAAATGCTTGGTTAGTGAACATGAAAATACTTTCGCAGACATTTGTTGGAAACTAGAACTAAACAAACAAGCAACAACTGATGCAGATTTTTTTTTTTTTTTATTAAACATCCGTTTTCAATATATTCTTGTAATACTGAAAAGTTAGGCCTACAAAACAAGGGCAAAGAAAAAAGTTCCCATCAAGGTGCAAATAAACTTTTTCAATAATGAGGAGGTGAAACTACTGTGGATTGTGTAGTTTGTGTATGGATATCTGTTTGTTTACCCAGTACTGGATTGTATAGGCCACATAAACAAGGCCAATGAAAAAAGATTCGTTACTCATCCAAAAAAAAAACTTAATTATAAATAATAATGATAGTGATAATATTGATAATAAATCACCCAAAAGGGTTCACATAAGGTGGTGCCACATCCTAAAATACACAGAAATAGGATGGATGTTACCAAAAGTAACGGATATTTTGAAGTCACCCCAAACAGTAATTTAATCACCATAAAGAAAATTTTACACAAGTTCAATTCATCACAATATATAAAAAGTCCACATATGTATAAAAACATATAAAATTAAGAGTCCTCAAAAAAAGGACATTTAACACCATACTCCTAGGCCATTATGGCTGTATAGGGCAATTATGATAACTTTAAAGCGGTGTTCCGGCCCTCCCCTCCAAACATTAAAAGTCAGCAGCTACACATACTGTAGCTGCTGACTTTTAATATTAGGACACACATAATTATTGTTTTATTACAAATTAATTATATATTGTTTTTAAGGTAATTTACTATATTTTCAAAAACTGTACTCGAACAGGTGGCTTAACGGACAAATTACTAACGTTTTGAAGTTATAACTCCAAACCAGTAATTTCCCAGTAAATAGATAAATAATAAATTATTATGTTATAACATATCGCATAATAATATATTATTTTGCTTGATTAAAAAATTACCTTTTCAGCAGCAGCAGCAGATTCCCCCTCCTAACTGTGTGAGAAAAACATGGGATTATGGGTAAACCTTATACCCATCTAGATCCAGCGATATTGCAGATGCTGTCTGGGACTCCCCTCCTCATTGGCTGGGACAGCAGTGCAGCGCCATTGGCTCCCACTGCTGTCAATCAAAGTCAGTCAGCAAATGAGAAGAGAAAGGTGGTGGGGCGGCTCCACAGCTCCGTGTCTGAATGGACACACAAATCTGTGGCTCGGCTCGGGTGCCCCCATAGCAAGCTGCATGCTGTGGGGGCACCAACAGGAGGAAGGGGCCAGGAGCACCGAAGAGGGACCTGAGAAGAGGAGGCTCTGGACTGCTCTGTGCAAAAACAACTACACAGGACAGGTGATATTAACATAGGTTTGGCGGTGAATTGGCGCAAGAAGAGGTCTCAAAAAAAAAAAAAAAAAGTCTGGTCCTGGGGACCCGGGGGAGGGGGGAGAAGGGAGATGCTACGGCGACGCGTTATCGGAGCATGCGCGTGAGCCTGAGGAAGGAGTGCATGCTCCGATAACGCGTCGCCATAGCATCCCGCATCACCGCCAGGAGTGACTTCAGGATCCCAGGACCCACGAGTGCCAGCGTTCCACCAGTTGACGAGGAGCCCACGGACACCACCGAGGCCATCCCTGTACACACGGAGGAACCCCCTGCCGCTCTCACTGGGATCCACTGCCTCCACCACCAGGACCCGCTCCAGTGATGCTCCTGATGATCAACATTACTTGACTAACTGCATCTTATTCACCAACTAAATGTGAGTGTAATACTGCTGCACATACTTCAATAAATGTCTTGCTGCACTTAGAAGGCGCTGCACTGTCTTCCCTCTTGTGATATTAACATAAAATGTGCTGAAAACAGGGCTTGCAATGGTGTAAATATCCAAAATTAAGTATGTGTAAATGACGTCAGTTAATAAGAAATGATACCCATAAAGCAATAGTGCTAAACTGGATATTAGAAGGTAAATGACATCAATTCATGCAAAATAATAACCATAAAGTGCAATAGTGCTAAAACTAGATTTTAGGAGGTAAGTGCATAAAATGCAATGGTGCTTAATGCAATTTTAATTTTAGAAATACAAAATACAATAAATAATGCTAAAGTGCAAAAAGTGACAAGGAGAAGAATGTCCAAAATATGACAATTCCAATTATGTACACAGTCCCACGCCAGGTGCAGCCATACTTGGTAAAGTGCTGAAGCCAAAAAGGTGCTATGGTGCTTCAACCCAGTAGAAGGTGCCTCAAAAAAAACCCTTATGGGGATCCACTCACCAGAACCAAAAGGTTAATGGGCGTTAGAAGTGGATGAGCCAATTATTCTCCAACACAGTATTCTCCAACACAGTCTGGAATCATCACAGGGATCCTGTGATCCTCCTATTTAGGAACACAGGTCTCTGTGTTAATTTCAAAAGCTCATCCCCCCACAGTTAGAAAACACTCGCTAGGCTCACATTTACCCTTTTGAGCGCCCCCAGGTTAACCCCTTCCCTGCCAGTGTCATTATTACAGTAACAGTGCATATTTTTAGCACTGATTACTGTAGTAATGCACTGCCCCCCCCCCCAAAAGGGTAGAAAAGTCAGTTATTGGTCCGATCTGTCCACCGCAATGTCGCAGTCACGCTGTAAATCGCTGATCGCTGTCATTACTAGTAAAAAATAACTAAAAATGACATAAATCTTTCCCCTCGTTTGTAGACGCAATAACATTTGCGCAAACCAATCAAAATATGCTTATTGGATTTTTTTTTTTCCAAAAATATGTAGCAGAATACAATTTAGCCTAAAATTATGAAAAAATTTGATTTTTAAATTTTTTTATTGGCAGTGTTTTATAGCAGAAAGTGAAAAATATTGTTTTCTTTTTCAGAATTGTCGCCCTTTTTTGTTTATAGCGCAAAAAATAAAAATCGCACAGGTGATCAAATATCACCAAAAGAAAGCTCTATTTGTGGGAAAAATAGGACATCAATTTTATTTGGGTAGAGCGTTGCATGACTGTGAAATTGTCCGTTAAAAGTATGCAGTGACAAATTGCAAAAAATGGCCTGGTCGTGAAGGGGGAAAATCTTCTGACCCAAAAGTGTTTAAAAAAAAAATGACCTGGGGGGACTGGAACTCCTGTTACTTTTAGTTACTTTAGTTTGATAGGGGAGCAGTTATTCCACAAAATACATCCATTAAAAAAAAAAAAAAAAAAAACAGCTTATGTTTAAGTACTGCAATTACCTTGTAAAAATGTACATTTATTCAAGCCAATAATTATGTGGGGAAAAAATCTATACAATTTAATTCTGACTTTTTCAAAGTAAACAATGCACTCTGTGCTTATGGCAGAATATCTTTTCACTTCAGATATTTCATCATTTAAAACTAATTAGTTTTAACATTGCTGCCTACGAGCTATTACTGTATATGATATCTTGAAGTAATCATAAAGAGCTTTTCTTAACATAACACAATTTTACATCGTCTTGTGAGTCTTTTGTGTGGAAGTATTGAACATTTCCTCCATGAGCAACGGGCTGTGTTACTTGTTATTGTGAATCAGGATCTTTTAGTGCGTCTGTAACAAGAAGTCTTAAAAATCATTATACGCAATCAATAAAGGTTGTTTTGACTAGAGAAAAAAAAAAAAGTTGCACAGTATTAAAGCTCCAGTAGAGCAATGAATGGCAGATTAATGCAGGCCAATGTGCTCTGGCCATTAATTACAGCAAGCAGCAATAATTAAGAATATCATTAGGGACGTTGAATAATTAAGCATAATGGTTTCGGGAAGATTGTTTATTGTGGATTTATGTTAAAGGGGAACTATAGTCCCTGTAAGGAGATATACATGTGAAAGGGATCAGTATAAAGGGAAGGCTCAGTACAGAGGCGTAACTAGAACCTTCAGGGCCCTGATGCAAGAAACCATGAAGGGCCCCCCAGACCCCTAGCCGGGGCCCTTACCTTCAAGCCCAGGGCTCTTCCCACTAATCCTGGGACTCTTTACACTTGTTGCATGGCCTTTTATTACGGTCCCGCAGCAGGATTCTTTCACAAGTTCTGCAGTGGGCCCCCTTCCTGCAATCTTGTGGGCCCCCTTCCTGCAATCTTGGGGCCTCCCCACAGTGGTGCAATGCCAGGGTCCGGTCGCAAGTGTGACCTTTGCGATCCTGGAAGTTCACCCACTGGTTTGCTACCGGGCCCCCTGGAGCATGGGGCCCGGTAGCGATTGCAACCCCTGCAACCCCTGTAGTTACGCCCCTGGCTCAGTATAGTGTATATTTAATGCAGTGGTTACCTTAACCACTTTACCACCGGAGGATTTTGCTGTCTTACGTCCAGGCCACTTTTTGTGATTCGGCACTGTGCGACTTTAACTGACAATTGTGCGGTCGTGCGACGCTGCACCCAAACGAAATTTACGTCCTTTTTTTCCCACAAACAGAGCTTTCTTTTGTTGGTATTTGATCACCTGTGCGATTTTTACTTTTTGCGCTATAAACAAAAAAAGAGCGTACATTTTGAAAAAATAACAATATTTTTCACATTTTTTATATGAAATTCCCCCCAAAAAAATGTAAAAATCTAAATTTTTTTAAATTTTTGGCCAATTTGTTTTCTGCTACCTATGTTTGGTAAAAAAAAAATCACAATAAGCGTATTTTGATTGGTTTGCGCAAAAGTTATTGCGTTTACTAACTAAGGGAAAGATTTCTGTCATTTTTGGTGTTTTTTTTTAACGAGTAATGGCGACGATCTGCAATTTTTTTTGCGGGACTGCGACATTGTGGCAGACAGATCGGACCCTTGACTGACATTTCTGACACTTTTGGGGGTACCAGTGACATTACTACAGTAATCAGTGCTATATATATGCACTGTTACTGTAAAAATGACACTGGCAGGAAAGGGGTTAATTTTATTGGAGAGGGAGGGGTTAATGTATGCCTGGTGCTTACTAACGTGTGTGGGGGGAGGTGACTGAGTAACACAGGGACAGATCGCAGGTTCAGCTATGCTGAAAACAAATGTGTAAACAAAGCGGGCGGATCTCCAGACTTGATTCCCCGACGATCAGGGATCCCCTGGCCCGCCTCCCGCTGTGACTGAAAACAGCGGGAGCGAGCCTCCGGCGGCGTGCGCGCGCCGCCCACAAGGTGAGGAGTCCAGCGATGTAGGTCTACGTCGCTGGACAGGAATGAGCCACTTTGCCGCAGTACAGTCAACGTGACTGGTCAGCAAGTGGTTAAAGGGTAACTCCACTTTTTTGGGGGGGAAAAATAAATAAAAAATAATATTGCGTATACAGTTGCGACACAAGTCATATTGTAATTAAATGCTATAAGAAAATGTATCTTTCATTTTCAATCTGCAGTGCTGTAATTTTCTGAAAATGCAATGCAATATGGCTACCTGGAGTTGTTCTGTACACAGAATGTATACTGACCACACGCCAGAAACATAATATCCTGCTTGTGTGATTGGCTCACCGATTTACCCAGAAGCCTGCACTAAGATACAAGTCAGATTTCTGGCATCCCCTGCAACAAAAATGTCATTTTTGGTGATATACTCCCAATAGGAAATCCCATATAAAGGGGTGCAGACACAACAGCTTTCCTCATTAGAGCCCTGCAGGTGCCACAGCTGGTTGATAATTAGGAAACCACTCCCATTATACCAATTTTCCCACGTGGACACAGACAACACACAGGGGTGTCTTCAGATTAATAAAAGGTAGGAATCTGCAACAAAGATTGTTAAAATCCTCATCACCCAGAGGGGAAAGTGGAGCTAATCTTTAACCGGTTCTGGACCGCCCACCGCACATATACTGCGGCAGGCTGGCCTTCCTGCACGAACCGACGTAGGGCTACGCCTGTCGCGCACCTGCAGCTAGGGGGTGAGCACGTGCCCCCCGCCTGCACGCTCCCGCCCCCACTTGGCAGCGGGGACTCCGATGCACAGGGCAGGCGGCTCCGATTGTCGCCTGACACCCGCGATCGCTCCCCGCTGAGAGAGAAGAACGGTCAGCTGTTGTAAACACAGCTGACCTTTCTTCTCCCTGGAATAATCACAGAGCTCCTGTGATCCTTCTATATAGGATTACAGGTCTCTGTGATCATTTCAAAAGCCACGCCCCCCCCAAAGTTAGAAACACTCCCCTAGGCTCACATTTAACCCCTTGATCACACACAGTGTTAACCCCTTCCCTGCCAGTGTCAATATTATAGTAACAGTGCATATTTATAGCACTGATTACTGTAGTAATGTCTCTGGTTTCCCCCAAAAGTGTCAAAAATGTCAGTTAGGGGTCCGATCTGTCTGCCACAATGTCATAGTCCCGCTTAAAATCGCAGACCGCCACCATTACTAGTAAAAAAAAAAAACTATGAAAATGACATAGATCTTTCCTGTAGTTAGTAGACGCGATAACTTTTGCGCAAACCAATCAAAATACGCTTGGGAAAAGGGGAAAGGGGAAAGAGCCCAATGTAAACATCAAAGAGTGTCACCATCCTTTTTATACCAATGTGACAGTCTCTTTGTCTTCCCCTTACTCCTACACCAACCCAACCCAACCCAACCCACTAATACTAATATTGCCAGTGCTCCTTCTTTGCTCCTTCCTCTGTTGAAGCCAACAACAATACCTGGTGCTTCTGGGTAAGGGGGAGCTCGTAACCTCCTCCCGTGTGCACTGGTGTGTCAGCCAGTCACTACGACTGAACACTATTACATGACGTCACTGCTCCCCCTATCAATTAACATAATTTGACATTAGAATAATGACTGCCAGGCAAAGCAACATGTTTACCTATTTATCTGCTTCCTAATTGCTTATGATCACCTTTACTACACTTACCCACCACTCTATTCATCTAGTAGAATAAGGAGAAAGAGCCCCATATAAGCTTCAGAGTGTCACAATCCTATTTAGGGAAATGTGACAGTCTCTTTGTCTTCACCTTCCCCCTACCCCAACCCATTAATACTCATATTGCCAGTGCTCCTCCATTGCTCCTTTCTCTGTTGAAGCCAACAACATTACAACAATACCTGTTGCTTCAGGCAAAGCATTTCCCGTGTGCATTGGTATTTCAGCCAGTCACTATGACTGAACACTGTCACATGACGTCACTGCCCCCCCTATCAATTGACATCATCTGACTCTAGAATATTAACTGTTGTCTATGAGGAAGGAAGACGTGGCGGGGGAGTGCTGGCAAGGTGAATATCTATGATTTGGATGAGGGTCCCTATGTAAAGACACCGTCACTTTGTCCTGAATAAGCAAGGTGAAAATGTAAAATACAAATTGGGTGGAGAGTAAATGTCTGTCTACAACAGGGGTCTTCAAACTATGGCCCTCCAGCTGTTCAGGAACTACAATTCCCATCATGCCTAGTCATGTCTGTGAATGTCAGAGTTTTACAATGCATCATGGGATGTGTAGTTCCGCAACAGCTGGAGGGCCGTAGTTTGAGGATCCCTGGTCTACAACATCATTCTGGCACCATCCCCTTGGAATTTAAAGTGTAAAAGTGTACCAGGTCTGACAGGGAAAAGGATAATGGCGAAAAAAGGGAAACACTGGGAAGGGAGATGTAAGATCCCAGCAGACAAGGAAAATTGGGGATTTTGAGTGTGCCCAAAATACCAGAAAAAAATGGCTAAAAAAGTACGTAAATTTTATTAAATAATTCACAAAAATTTGCTTAAAAACGGACACTTACCAGTATATATAACGTGTCACAAGTGTTACACATTTAATTACACATCATATAGTTGGGTGGATCATTCCGGTGG
Organism: Pelophylax lessonae; assembly: GCF_965119305.1. NCBI lineage: Eukaryota > Metazoa > Chordata > Amphibia > Anura > Ranidae > Pelophylax > Pelophylax lessonae. The sequence continues at coordinate 47,499,501 of NC_138775.1, forward strand.
AACAGTTCCCGGAGTCACGGGCAGACGGAGGATCTACTACACTTTAGCATGTTAAGTATTAATGGGATGTCTCCACATTGGATAGGGACTTTTGGTCCCTGTGCAGTTTAAACTAGACGTTTTGGTCTGGGGGATATTCCCTTTTCTTTTTGTATTATACCCTTCACTTGCAATAGACGGACTTGATGTTTTGTTTGTTTATGGCTATATTCAGTCTATGATTCAAGATCTTTTTGTACCCGTCCAAGATATTCGCTGATCTGACTTTTCTCAGGGTTTATACTGTGAAGGCTTTAAACACATCTGGATCCTGAAAAAGGTTGTTTTTTGAGCGAAACGCCTTGATCCACCCAACTATATGATGTGTAGCTAAATTTTTAACACTTTTGAAACGTTATATATTAGTGTCTGTTTTTAACCAAATTTTTGTGAATTATGTAATAAAATTTACATAAATTTTTTAGACTATTTTTTCCTGGTATTTTGGGCACTCTCAAAATCCCCATTTTCCTTGTCTGCTGGGATTTCCCCTCCCTGTTCCCGTTGTTTCCCTTTTTTCCCCATTATCCTTTTCCCTGTCAGACTTGGTGTACTTACAGTATCTCACAAAAGTGTGTACACCCCTCACATTTTTGTAAATATTTTATTATATCTTTTCATGTGACAACACTGAAGAAATGACACTTTGCTACAATGTAAAGTAGTGAGTGTACAGCTTGTATAACAGTGTAAATTTCCTGTCCCCTCAAACTAACTCAACACACAGCCATTAATGTCTAAACCGCTGGCAACAAAAGTGAGTACACCCCTAAGTGGAAATGTCCAAATTGGGCCCAAAGTGTCAATCTTTTGTGTGGCCGACATTATTTCCAGCACTGCCTTAACCCTCTTGGGCATGGAGTTCACCAGAGCTTCACAGGCTGCCACTGAAGTCCTCTACCACTCCTCCATGATGACATCACAGAGCTGGTGGATGTTAGAATGCATTAAGATAAAAAACCCTTCTGACTTTACAACCCCTTTATTGTGATTGTAAACAATCTCCTTGTAAAACAACCCATTCAGTTTAAAATAGAAAGTCAAAACATTTGTGTATTGATATAAAAATACATGAATAATAACTTTTTCCCTTTTTTATAGGTAATTACATTCCCTCTGTTCTCAGTTGCAAAAGAGCTGGGGGGGAGGAGAAACAGCAGTACACTGAACTTCCCAGTGAATGGATGTGCATTGGGGGCATGCCAGGACAAGTCTGATCCTTGGAGGAGAGCAGGTTTAGCTAGAGAGCTGACCACAATGTGTTCCCCTTCTTTAGTGTGGTCAGTTTTTAATCGGAAAGCAGAGGGACTGGCAGGAACACCAGGGATTTCACACAAAGGAAGCAATACAAAGAGAACAGGATACTTTCTCCTACGAGTACATGGTACAGCAGGCACATATCTGGAATATGAAGTGTTGGCGTAACAAACCCTTTAATGTATCTACTTTCTCAATCTGAATCAGCGAACATTCCCTTTGCGTTCAGTCCACATAGTGTTAGGAGGTAATTGGAGAAGCATTCTGCATTTCTAAGTACAGATCAGGCAGGGAGTGAAGGAGGTGCTTCTAACCACTTCTGGACCGGAAGGATTTGCCACCTTAATGACCAGGCCATTTTTTGCGATTTGGCACTGCGTTACTTTAACGGACAATTGCGCGGTCGTGCGACTCTGTATCTAAATAAAATTGATGTTTTTTTTTCCCACAAATAGAGTTTTCTTTAGGTGGTATTTGATCACCTGTGCATTTTTTTATTTTTTTGCGCTATAAACAAAAATAGAGCAACAATTCTAGAAAAAAAAAAACAATATTTTTAACATTCTGCTATATAACATTCCCCCCAAAAAAAAGTAAAAATCAAAATTTTTTTTACATTTTAGGCCAATTTGTATTCTACTACATATTTTTGGTAAACAAATCACAATAAGCGTATTTTGATTAGTTTGCGCAAAAGTTATCACGTTTACTAACTACGGGAAAGATTTATGTCATTTTTATTGTTTGTTTGTTTTTTTACTAGAAATGGCGGCGATCTGCGATTTTTAGCGGAACTGCGACATTGCGGTGGACAGATCGGACCCCTAACTGTCATTTTTTTTACACTTTTGGGGGGACCAGTGACATTACTACAGTAATCAGTGCTAAAAATATGCACTGTTACTGTAATAATGACACTGGCAGGGAAGGGGTTAACACAGGGGGTGATCAAGGGGTTAAATGTGTACCTAGGGGCGTGTTTCTAATTGTATGGGGGATGGGCTTGTGAAATGATCATAGAGACCTGTAATCCTATATAGAAGGATCACAGGCGCTCTGTGATCATTCCAGAAAAAAGAACGGTAGATGTGTTTACAACAGCCGACCGTCCTTCTCTCTCAGCGGGGAACGATCGCGGGTGTCAGGCGGGTGGGGGCGGGAGCGCGCCGGCGGCAGTCTACGTCAGTTTGTGCCGGATGGTCCGGAACTAGTTAAAGTGTTACTAAACCCACAACAGTAAAATCACTCTGTATATGCAGTAAAGCATGTTTGCTATACTCACTGTGGAACCTGAGTGGTTAATCCTCTGCATTGTGTAAAAACGCTGTTTGATCCTGTCTTCTCTTCCTCCACTGACTTCAAAACATGTCCTGATAAGACTTTGGAGTCAGGCTGCACATGCTCAGTTTGGTGTGTATTGCTAGAGAGCTTTTTTTGTTTTTGGAGGAGAGTGCTTGTGATCAGCACAGGGCCAATCAGCACCGTCCAGACAGAGGGTCAGGGGTCCTGAAGCCTCATAGGACAGCTCAGTGCAGTATGAAAACTCCTCCTACAAGCTTCACCAGGAACTGGTAGAAGTCACAAGACTGCTATATACTGCTGATGAGAAAACGTATTTAGCAGTTTATATTTACTAAAATAATTGCATTTCCAAGTTGTGTGTACTGTGGGAGACCAGACATAGTGAATGCAGGCTCATGGGTTTAGTTACACTTTAAATTTAGTATTGCCATGCTTTTTGCCGCCTGGACTGATTTATATAGTGTGCCTTCTGCAAGTTCCTGGAAGCTCAGATAAACATTTGCTTATATTTTCCCTCTACTAAGATATCTTTCAGGATATACCATCCACTCTGGGTTTTAGAAAACAGCAGATCAATTCACTAATTTCCAGATATAGGGTCTGTTTAGAAGAAAACAAGGCTTACTTATTTTAAATATAATCTGTAACATGTTTCATTGTAGGATATGAAAGATGGATGCCTTGAAACGCATTAAAAGTTTACTAGAACATATTGTAAAATTGTTGCTAATTTTGTTTACTCAGTTGCTATAAGTTCAAGCCAGTCCATTCTCTTTACATCCCACACAAGTGAGTCCCTGCAGGTGCAATTTTGCTTTTACATTGCAAACAGATGGTCATTTTTAGAAAAGAGTTTTGTTTTTTTTGCGGCAGAGACAAGAACATTTAATACACTTCTATTCTGAAGAATGGATGAAAAGAGATGACTGCCAACCTCTAGTGATTTATCTTCTTCTTGTATATGAAAAGATTTTTTAAGTCAAGTCTAATGTCTATAAAATGCATGAACAGCACCCTGTTAGCAGTAAAAAAATACATAGTATGCAAACCAATGGCAATAAAACAGCCAGCAACTTGTTCAGTGATGAATGGACACAGGTGTGATTGGTAGTGATCACTCACTCTGTTCAGTCAGGAAAGGGCCAGTAAATGACATACACTATATTACTATTACATAGTTTACTATGTTCAGTGATGAATGGACACAGAAGTGATTGGTACTGATCACTCACTGTGTTCATTCAGTAAAGGGCCAGTAAATGACATACTCTATATTACTATTACATAGTTTACTATGTTCAGTGATGAATGGACACAGGAGTGATTGGTAGTGATCACTCACTGTGTTCATTCAGGAAAGGGACAGTAAATGACATACTCTATATTACTATTACATAGTTTACTATGTTCAGTGATGAATGGACACAGGAGTGATTGGTAGTGATCACTCACTGTGTTCATTCAGGAAAGGGACAGTAAATGACATACTCTATATTACTATTACATAGTTTACTATGTTCAGTGATGAATGGACACAGGAGTGATTGGTAGTGATCACTCACTACGCACACGATTGCAGAACGGTAACAGCACAGCCCTATTCACCTAAATGGGTTGAGTTTGGCGGGTAGCACCTAAAACCCATAACTCCTACTTTGGCTGTGACACGTGTCCCCCCCCAGGGGGAATGGTTTGGAGGAAGTAAAAATGCATCTCAACTGTGTGGTTTTACTAAGCCCCCCCCCCCCCCCCCCAACCAACCTATCCCTAATGCCTAGTACACACAATCAGAAAAGCGAACCAACAAAAATACATCTTTCGGAGCGATCGCCAATAATCTCAGTGTTAGTGCACATTTTTCGAGAGCCAATCACGACAGTTCATGTGAAATCATCCAAAGACAAGCATAAGATACCAGAACGTATGATTTTCCTTTAATCAGTACAGTATTCATCCGAAAAAAAAGGAAGACCAAGACCACGCATGCTCCGGAACAAAACAACACATTACAATACAACACAATACAACACATTACATCACTTATGAAGTTGTATTCTGTCGTACGAGAATTTTCATAACTTTAGTAAACTCTTCATTTTCAATATGAGACTAGCATGCAAAAAAAAAAAAAAAAAAGGACGATCATTTGTACGATATTCTAACTGTGTGTGTAGCGCACCTCACATAGGATTCCCCACCCTGCACAGCCAGGCACACCAAATTCCCAAACTAACAATTCAGCCAAGCGCTCACTCAGAAGGGGAAGACTGGCGTTGTTGGGATTCAAACCCATGACCACAGCCACATCTCAGGTGGTAGCCCTGCTTACTAGGCTACCGTCCTCTCTGGACATTTCCTCCCTGAAGCCTATTATTCAACCTTAGTCTTGCCAAGCCTTGCTCATCACCCTTCATTCCCCACACCAGGTACTTCCCTATATAAGTCCAGCCCCTTGCACTCCAGCTTGCTGATTATTGAGCTCCTGAGCCTTGATCAAGCTTCTCCTCACCTGCTGCTCTTGCCTACTACCACAAATCCACTCACTGCTGACCAAGGAATTGACTACCGACTACTCTTCTGCTTTGTCCCTACCTACTGAACTGCTACCTCCGTTGCCAATCCAGATTGTCTGACCATGCTTACTGCTGCCCGCCCCGACCTTTGGCTCGTCTGACTTCTCTCTGGTTATCCCTTGTCTGCTCCTCCGCCTCCGGACCGAACCTGCACTCTGCCTGGCTGGGTGATCCTGGGGACCGCAATCTGGTGTTAGCTTTCAGCGCAGTCTATCCCCACCATCAGGGGCTCTAGTGAAAAGCAGCTAGCACTTAGTTTCCGCACCTCGGGTGAACCCGTGTCCTCATCAGAGTACTACCTGGTGTCCATCCGGTATCCAGCACCGCTACCACCGTAGCCAACCCGGATTGTCTGACCACACCTCTGCCAGACTTCCTGCACCTACTTACCTGCTTGCGGTCCTTGCCACTGGGCTCCACTCCTACCTCCGGCCAGCAGTCCTCTGACTCAGGTGAGCCTGTAGGATTGTTACAGGCATGCTGCTCTCCTCAGGCAGGGAACTCCAACATGGGTACATAAAAAAAAAGAGAGAAAGGAGGCGCAAACACCTAGTGCATTACCCGTGGTCACTGTTTGTATAATTTTAATAAAATGCCAAATGCATACTCACAGACATAAAGATAAAAAAATCATGTTACAAGAATCCACCATACATGAACTGGAACATGTCCTTGAAGTCAGGACGCGTTTCAGGGAGTCCAGCTCCCTTCCTCAGTGACCACGGGTAATGCACTAGGTGTTTGCTCCTCCTTTCTCTCTTTTTTTATGACACCACATTTCCATAGGTACACTTGAGACAGGAAACAGTCCAGCACTTTTTTTTTTGTATTTTATTTGAGGAGATAAACATGGATGGGGAATAGGGGTATTATGGGATGCCCACTTAACTTCAGAACTCTTCAGGAACAACTCTACTATATACAGCTTTATACACTCCTAACTTCCTCCAGCACACTTTTTGCAGAACTTCAGACTCAGCTGGGACACTTTTACTGACTCTAGCAAAGCACTCAGCCAGGTCAAAGCAAAAGCCTTTTACAGGCAGTAACTGTGGGCCCCTTTGGTAGTGTAGAAAAGTCCAGCTTACATTCCCGTTGCTACTAATCCCAGCACCACCTCTATAGGCACTGCCAGCCCATCTGGCTCCAGCTGTCTCTCTCACTAGCCCACTTGGCTACTTACCACAGTCCTTCCAGACTGCACACTCATCAGCCCACCCAGATGACTTCTCATGAAGAACTCCTGGACGTGCTGACCTGCTCCTGCTGGCCTCACACTTGTTCCCGTGCCTCCAGGAAGGATATTCCCTGTGCGTTGTAAAGGGTCTCTCCAGCACCCGAGCCCCAGGCTCAAGGTCACCCCCCCCCCAGACTAGGGGGCACCCTTATGGGCCACCGACAGCCTCCTCAGTACTCCTTTTCCACCTTCCACCTGGCTGCCCCTTGCTGGAGTGACCCAAGAGTATTTAAGGGGTGCCTGCCCTCTGCTAGCCAACTTGCTGGAGATACCTTAAAAAGCTCCTAAACTTCCTCCTCCACTTCTGGAAGCTTCTCCAAGGTTCCAGAGAGCAGGGGAAGTTACCAAAGGTGCAGCTTTATGGGTCATCCAGCCTCCCTGATTCAGTCATCCCTGACCCAGATTCGGCTCATTTTACCAACACTAACCTAGCACACCTGCTAGAGGGTGCTACATATGTCTGAGGCTTAAGGTAGCCAATTCATTTAAGTGGGCTACCAACCTACAACAATAGACCTAAAATCACACTTGCAGCATTTTTAGCAAAGCAGAGTACTACAGTAGTGTGTGATCGTGTGTTGCGCTCTTCAACACAGGTGCAATTGAGGTGCATTACTTTAGTGCATTGGGGTTTCAATCAAAATAAATGGCACCAGTAGGCAAAACTATTCAAGCACTGTATAGTTAATAATGACATTTCTACAAGAATGCACTAAGCTAGAATGACAGCACTGAGGTCTTTGACAAATCCATCTGCACATTTCATCAAACACGCTTACATCTGTTTGTGGTCGGTGGAACATATGTTTGTGTGTAGGGGAATATTATGAAAGCCATAGAGTGTTATCAATGTGCTAACAAAAGAAAGTAACAGAAGACAAAAGTATATATACACTGACAGATCTGCGTATATGAAGCCTGAGCTTCTGTTGTTTAACTGTAATTATTTATGTCTCGGCAAATCTCTGATCCATCATTTGCAAGCTGGTTTTGCTTATCTCCCATGGAAAAGCATAAAAAGATAGAAAAGAACAAAGAGGGTTACCCACAATTCTTTCCAGATGTCTCTATCCATGAGGATGTATGTTTGTTTGGTCAATTGGTGGGTACGTGTACCCTGATATATGCATGCAGGATAACAGATCTTGGATTCAGAACCCCTTTAGCGACTTTGGTTATTTTTCAGCTTTTTTGTTGAGGGTTTGTATAGGTTTGTATAGGTATAATTGTGCTTTTTAGGCCTCATGTAAACTGTTTTATTGTAAACACTGATTCTCCTGATAGGAGAAAATGCACCTAAGCCACATTTTTTCAAACAACTTCAGTCTCATTTAGCCGTGTTTGGGTGTTTATTTATTTAATCACTTCCCCACTAGGCACTTATACCCCCTTCCTAACCAGGCCAATTTTCAGCTTTCAGCGCTCTCACATTTTGAATGACAATTACTCAGTCATGCAACACTATACCCATGTGAAATTGGATCTTTGGTGGTATTTAAACACCACTGGGGAGAAATTAAAACAAAAACAAAAAAATGAATTTTTCTTAGTTTCTGTTAAAAATTTTGCAAATTAGTAATTTTTCTTCATACATTTTGGCCAAAAGTTATACTGCTACATATCGTTGGTAAAAAATGACCAAAATCAGTGTGTATTATTTGGTCTCCGTGAAACTTATAGAATCTACAAGCTATGGTGCCAATCACTGAAAATTGATCACACCTGATGTACTGAGGATCTCATTTCTTGAGGCACTAACAAACCAGAAAAGTACAAATACCCCCCAAATTACCCCTTTTTGGAAAGTAGACATTCCAAAGTATTTAGTAAGAGGCATAGTGAGTTTTTTGAGGTTGTAATTTTTTCCCACAATTCTTTGCAATTTGAAGATTTTGATTTTTTTTCACAAAATTGTCATATTAGCAGGTTATTTCTTTCACGTAGCATATGCATACAGATGTGGTCAAACCAATTACTCAAAAAGAAGCTCATGAACTTTTTTCGCTTAAAGCAACAAGCTTTAAGTGACACAAAACTCCATTGTATTTAATAACAATCCTAATATCAAGAGCTGAAGTGCTTCTGGCAAAGCATCAAATGGTGCTTCAATTAGCTCAAGTGTGAATAGGACCTTAGGCATTGAAGTATATCCAAAACACTTTTTTATTATATGGGATAGCATAGGGAATGGTTAAAACCCCTGGTTAAGTCAAAGTGAGGAAAATGTCCTCTTCTGCAGAAGTCTACAGGGAAGCCAACACTGCCAGGAACTGTAAGCTCCTGGCTTCCCCACAGCTCTCATAGCTTGCTCTGTCTGAGCTCCATCCATTACAGCATATAATTTTGAGGTGGAGAACCACAGGAGGAGCCACTGAGAACTGTGGGGGGACCCAGGAGATCAGAGAGCTGCATGGGGATCAAGAGACCAATGACAGGAACCAATGAGGGCTAGGGATGACTCAAGAGCTCAACAGAAGGAACAAGTAAATAGATGTGGAGGACCCAGGAGATCAACAGCAGTAGCCACTGAGGGCTGTGGAAGAACCAGGAGTTTAGCAGGAGGAATCTGTGAGAGCTGGGGCAGGGTGCCATCAAGTGGGGGGCAGCCCATACACATGTAGGGGGCTGATATGTTGTTGCTGCTAATCAGGCACTTGTTCTGGGTGGAACTTTATTATATGGGGCAGGGGGGCACACTTGAGGTCACTGCACTGCACAGGCTTAGCAGCTTCCTTGCATTTTTTCTCGATCTATCAGCCGCCGGGATCGACTGTACAGTGAGGAGGGGAGAGTAAGCAGCGGGAGCAGCAGCAGGACAGTGCAGGATTTCCTCCTGCTCCTGCTCCAGTACTGGGAGTCTTCCTATCTCCCCTCCACATTGTGACCAGCTCCAATGTCTGTACAATATACAGCTCCCAATATGACTGCTCACAGCACCATTGACTAGCTCTATCATGGGGGGCGATGGAAGGCAGCTGGCTGCTTTCCTTCTAGCTGCGGGTCTCCCCCTTTCTTGGAGAAGGATCGGCAGGGGGTCTGTGTTGGATTTCCCTCTGATCACCCACTTGCAGTCCTACAAGTGGGGATCTCCTTCTCCTGGAGGGGGGGGGGGCAGGGGGCTCTTTGTTGGAGTCCCCACTGATTGATCACCAAGCTGCAGACCTAGCTGGGAGTCTCCTTTTACTGGAGAAGAATAGGGTGAGGGTCTGTGTGGAGTCCCCTCTGATGACCCCCTGCAGCCCTCTTAGTTTGGGGTCTTCTTCGACTGGAGGGGGGTGGGCAGGGCAGTTTGTGTGGTGGTCCGCTCTCATCACCCCCCAGCAATCTTCCTAGCTGGAAGTCTATTTTTCTTGGAGAAGGGTGGAATGGGGGTATGTTTGGGGGTCCCCTCTAATCACTCCCTTGCAATCCTTCTAGCTAGGGGCCCCCATTTATGAATGGTGGTGGGCAGGAATGTCTTCGTGGTGGTGCCCTCTGATCATCCCTCATGCAGTCCTCTTCACTAGGTGCCTCCTTCTCCTGGAGAGGGATGGGTGGGCGGGGGGGGGGGGGGGGCTGTGTTGGGGTTCCCTTTTATCAGCCTCTGCAGTCCTCCTAGCTGGGGGTCTCCTTCTCCTGAAGAGGGGTGGGCAGGGGGGTTGATGTTGGGGTCTGTAAATATATAGAAGGGGAGGACCAGGGGGTCTTATATAGAGGTGGGTAGGTGTCAGGGGATCTTGTATAAAGGTTGGTAAAAATCAGCGGGTCTTATATAGAGGTTGGTAGGTAATTGGAGGTCTTATATAGAGGTCAGTATGTGTTTGGAGTCTTATATAGCAGTTGGTAGGTGGCGGAGGTGGGGACTGGACTTATATAGAGATCAGTAGGTGTCAGGGGGTCTTATTTAGAGGTTGGTAGATGTCCAGGGGTCTTATATAGGGGTTTTTAGGTGTCAGGTGGACTTATATAGAGGTCAATGTGTCAGAGGAGAGTGTTATATAGAGGTCAGTATCTCAGGGGGTCTTATATAAAGGCCGGTAGGTGTCAGAGGGTTTTATATAGAGATAGGTAGGTGTTTGAGGCATTGAAAAACAAATGCAGTTAGCATTAGTGTAGGGTCCTGCTGAAAAGAGTCTATCTTGCGGTGGCAGACTTCATATTTTTTGTTGCATGAGAACAAGTAAACTTGCAGCGAATAAATTTTGAACAAAATATATAATTGAAAAAATCAATCATATGAAAGTGATATAATTAAATATGGGCAAAATCCAGTGTTAGATGAACATAAAAACTCCTTTCAATTAAAAAATCCTTTTCAATATTAAACATGAGTGTCCGTAAAGTGCAAAAAAAGTGTATAAGTAACATTGATTGATGAAATCCACCACCGTGGACCAACACTTAGCATGCGCTTCTTACCAGATAGCATTGGACCATAAATTATAATGATCATAAAAGCACAAAATAACCCGGCATCTGAGATAGGCGGTGTCTGTTCAGCAGCAGCTCCAAATGTATAGGGAATTAAAAAAAATGAACAAGCATAGTGAATCCTGCTAACATTTAGGTCATTTTTAAGTACGTTCAGTGAGTTGTAAACAGGCCCAAATGAGTCAAAAACCAGCAGACTGTCAGCTCATGAGCAAGGAACGCCGTGAGTACCGGCTAAGCAAGCGTGATATCTTCAATAACATCCAATCCCGACACGTTTCATTATTGGTGACGTCTTCCCAGGGGCCGACCAAATGTCAGATACTTGTACATTTTTTTGCACTTTATGGCCACTATTTTAATATTGGAAAATACTTTCTCATTGAAAGGACTTTTTTATGTTCACCTAACCTAACACCTATGATTCTTTCCTAGGTGTACATAATATAAAAAGGTACTAATATTTATAGGTTAAGTTGATCCACGGAATATCCGATTGCCTCTCGGTTAATCAAGAAGACATTTTTTCCCCTGCTGTAGCAAATTGGATCATGCTTTTCTGGGGTTTTTCGCCTTCCCCTGGATCAACTGCGGGTAAAGAATTGTGTATATGGGATTGTATGGTTGGGTTTTCTTTACTGTTTTTTGTTTTTTATTGGTTGAGCCAAATGGACTTATGTCTTTTTTCAACCTGATTAACTATGTAACTAGGTAACTATGTGACACTGGATTGTGCACATATTTCATTATATCTCTTTCATAAGATTGATTTTTTTTCAATGATATATTTTGCTCATAATTTATTCACTGCATGTTTAGTTGTTTTCATGCCACATTATTTACCATATGATTATTCATGATTGCACTATTAAGATTTAGCGCTGCTTCCTATTTATATTGATCATTTACAGCTGGTATCATACAGTAGTTGGTTAAGTGGCTGCTTACCCTTTCGTTCTTTATGCTTGACCTAGCGCAGATTTTTTCCTGTTTCATATTTTTTGGCCAAAATATAATTCCTAACCGTATAATCTTTAAAGCACTGGAATACACTTTTCATTTTCAGATATTAAGTTGTAAGAGTGTTAAAATAAAAATAGGTGCGGTGAAGGACTCAATAGGATGACCGGTGGGCCGGCCATGGGAAATGTTGGTGGTAAGGCCGGAGGGGGGGGGGGGGGGTGGCACAGGCCTAGAGCTTTGTAAGGGGCCCCAAAATTTGTAATGGCTGCCCTGGCTGGGGATGACCAAGGAGCTCAGCAGGAGAAACCAGGGACCAGGTAGAGCGGCAGGGGACATCTGGAGATCAGCATGGAAATCAGTGAGAGCTACAGGAGAACCAGGAGCTCAGCAGGAGGAAGCAGTGAGAGTTGCAGGGGACCCATCATGAGAGCAGCAGAAGGAACCAGTGAACCAATGAGAGCTGCAGTAGACCCAGTGGAGCCCTAAAATGTCCATTTCCCCTCTGACTTCTTGAAGATTTTTCAGAATCACAGAGGGGACTGTCAGCGACTGTTAAAGGGAGTATTTACAGTCTTCTTTTACAGCTATACTCTGGCAAAAAAGAACGTTAATATAGCAAAAGGATCTTTTTAATAATTTTCATGAATGCCTAGATGATTTTTTTGTAATCCTGTCTGTAGTTGAGCTTTGATTTTCCACCTCTGTGTCATAATGCTGCTTAGAGCTGAGAGCTCTCGACATTGCTGTATACCTGGAAACCCTAGATCATTTTTCAAAGTGGCTGTATTATATTCATAACATTTATCCAAACACCGACAGCCTTGGCGAAAACACGCTACCTTATCTCATTTGTAGCCAGCTGTTGCATGTCTAAGTACTGTTTTCTTAGTGACAGTCTGGAGGATTGCCATTAACGAAAATATTTTCTGAGAGAAACATGGAGGCTACTGTTGTAGAATTCCCATTCTGCCCAACTGTTATGTGGATCCTCATGCTTCAGTTCTTTGAGTTGACTAGCTATGATTAAAGTGATTGTAAAGTCTCGTTTTTTTTTGTATGCACAGATCCTGCATGTTCACTCTGGACAAGTCCAGATAAGACACAGTAAGTGTAGTTCAGCTGCCCATGCTCAGTTTGGTCTCTATTGATGGAGAGAACACTTCCTAGTTTGAGCTGAGCTATTCAGGTAACATGATATTAACATCACACATGTGGGTGTGTATAAAGATCCTAAATCCCAGCCTAGTCCCTCCCTCCTCCTCAATGCCTAGTAACTAAAAAAGAACACAATGGGTGGGATGTCACATCTTGATTGATGGATGCTCTGCCTCCCATAAAAGCACGAGGACACTGGCTGTAGTGGATTTCAAGAGGCAGTGATTGCATAAATGAGTTAACACCACTGTCCATGTTTTGCAGTGTTCTTTTTTTGACTTCCCAGCAGCATCAGTTACAGCCTGCAAATGTGCATATTGAGGTCCTAGATATTTCTAAACTTTTCAAAATACATTCATTTCCCAATTTCTAAATTCATAAATAAAACAGATTGTGCCAAAAATGTGTTATGTTTTATTTTTTCATATTTGTGATTCTTCTTTCTCTCTTTCTGTGCCGTTCCTCTTTTTCTCCCACTCTCTCCCCTGTCATCCTCATCCCACCTGGCAACTAACACCCACCCCTTGCCATTCTCATCACACCCGGCAACCCACTGATACCTTACTAACACACTACCCCCTGTCATCCTCTTTCTCAGCTTCATCATACCTGGCACCCCACTGATACCTTACTAACACCCCCCCCCCGTCATCCTCATCTTCCTCACACCTAGCAACCCAATGCAACCTTGCCAACACCCCACCCCCTGCCATCCTCATCACACCCGGCAACCCACTGATACCTTACTAACACACTACCCCCTGTCATCCTCTTTCTCAGCTTCATCATACCTGGCACCCCACTGATACCTTACTAACACCCCCCCCCCCTGTCATCCTCATCTTCCTCACACCTAGCAACCCATTGATACCTTGCTAACACCCTATCCCCTGTCATCCTCATCTTCATCTTTATCACACCTGGGAACCCATTGATACCTCACTAACAACCCACCCGCTGCCATCCTCCTCCTCATCTTCATCACACCTGGAAACCCACTGCAACATTGCTAGCACCCCACCCCCTGTCATCCTGATGCCAGCATTTTTTCTGTGTGCCAGTTTTCAGCCATCATCATGGGCCAGCACAGGGGGCCATCATTCTGGCACACAGGACTTGGGCCGGTCGCTGTAACCTGAGATGCGCATGCTTCTTCTGCAATAAAAAAACCTGCCTGCTAACAATGAACAAGATCGAAACTTCAACTGGTAAAGATTTTCAACTTGGTACATTTGATCTTCTGCCAGTGAGATTGGCGGAACTAACTGCAAGTACCACATGGCTTTATCAGCTGTGCTAACATGAAATAATGTTATTAAAATATTAATAGTATTATTATTATTACATTATTAATGTTCTTACATTATTACATTAAATATTGTAATAAAGCCACTTTTCAACAGTACAAATAAACCCCCACCTTCTAAAACAAAACCAAAGAAAAGTCCCAACTCAACTTGCCAGCCAGGCTGCTACCAACCAAATTATCCTGTCTAACAGTTTGTGTTAAAAACAGGAGTTTAGTTAGCACACACCTGCAAATACAGTACATATGTAAGCTGCAGAGGCCGCGACAAGGCACCCCATTATTATCCACAGTCCAAACTTTTGGAAAGCCTCCACCGTAGAAGCACATGTATTATAATGGATGGGCAGAGGGCAGGTGAGCCTGGAAAAAACCCACCCCTTCTCAAAGGCACAGGTACGCATCGGACACCCAGCATATAGCACAATGGAAGAAAAGGTGTCCAGTGCATCCCCTCACCGGTATTCCAACAGTACATACAAATGCTCACGGCCCCCACCTATACCTGGCCTTTGCAGTAAGATGCACATGGAAGGGAAATGCGTGTAGAATAAAACCAAAGAAAATTCCCAGCCGCTTTTCAAATCTAGATTAAAGTGAACCTGTGGTCTTCCTAGCAGTACATATTCACCCTTCTTTAGCTCCCCCACTGCTTAGTTCATGTGCAAAAAGAGAAAGACCTGTCTAAACTCCAATTTTCTCCAGTTAGGACCGCACAGGGCTAAAGATTCAAACACCCCTATGTGACAGTGCAGGGCCAAACACCAGTGTTGTAAGATACAAAATTGTGTTGCGATTCCCCACCAAGATCAGTATAAAACTCAAATATACATTATATACTTAAATAGAATCCTTACTGCTGTTCCCTCTTTTTCCCAATTGTGTGTTTTACTTGCTATATTAAAAGAACATTTCATCTAACATTATCCTAAGGGCCCATTCACACCATAATACAATGTTCTACAATGCACATTTTGTGTACCAAGGCGAGTTGCTTTAGGCAAGCCGTTTAAAATGAATGGGCTGTAAAGCACCTCAACACACCAAAACTAAGTCCTGCAGTGTGTTGTAAGACAGTTTAATTCTAGAGATGCATTGGGGTGCCATTCAGACTGAATTCATACACAGTGAGTATGGTGCACAATGCATTGACGCATTAAAATGTACAACTCATGTGATAGTCCTAACACGTTATTGTGTTATCTTTTTCTTTTTGATTTATTTCTTTGCTTACAATTGTTAGTTTTCTCTGTTGCATATAAGCAACCTATTTTGAAACAGAAGTATGGCTAAAGATTTTTTGTTTTGTTGGTCACAGGAGTGCACTTTGTTGTGCTCTTTTGTCACCCAGAATCAGCCAGCAGCGGGCTAAAGCCTGTTGTCGGCTGGCGTCACTGAGCCACTCCAGGCTCTGGAAGGATCCCTAGCAATAATGTCAGGATCCACCCAGATGCTTGGCCAGCAGAGTCACTGAGAGCCTGAGCCAGCTGCTCCCACCCAGCGCTCCAATAAGCGCTGGAAGGGCAGAGCAGAGCAGGGACTGACAGTCACTGCTTTCTGATCAGAGCGGACTGAGAATTAAGTAATCAGTGGTAGAAATGGGCCAAATACTCCCCCTGTTTGGTTTGCAGCAGAACTCCCAAAGAGAAGAAAAGTTCCAACCTGAACAGCGAACCCCATTGAAGTTTATTGGTGCTGAACAGCAAAAATCAAAAGTGCCTATTTTGAAGGCCTATATGCAAGTAATTGGCCATAAAAGGGGTTTGGGGGTCTGGGTATTGCCCTGGGGAGAAATATAAATGCAAACATTTTTTTTTTTAAAACAATTGTTTTTTCAGGAGTAGGGATTTTAATGATGCTTAAAGTGCAACTTTAAATATAGTGTCTTGGGGTCCCGTTAGTCTACATGTAAAAAGTGGAGCATCTGTAGCATGCATAGAACATGCTGCTGCAAAAATGATCTTTCTAAATTAAAAAAAAAGAGACAAATCACATTTAAATTGACTTGCGGTTGCAATTTCGGCCACCCAGCTATTAAAAAAAATATATATATATAAAGAAAAAAAAACCCTGCCCCCTCGCCCCCCGGATCTTGCTTTAAAGGGGAACCCTACACCAAAATGTAAAAAAAAATGGCATGGGCCCCCCCAACATACATACCAGACCCTTATCCAAGCAAGCAGCCTGGCAGGTCAGGAAAAGGGGGGGATGAGCGACCCCCCCCTCCTGAACCACATGCCCTCAACATTTGGGGGGTTCTTTGGGGAAAGGGGCAGCACAGAATGCACTGTGCAGCTCGCAGTGCATTGCAGGATGTTCGGCGGGACAAACATGTTCAGCCTGAACTGATGCTTGGGCCGAACTGTTGGCCCAACTCCAATCAGCGGTCATGTGATTATACAGTTCTCAGGCTTAGAGCCAGTGGGGAACAACTACAGCATTAGACCAATACTGCAGCAGGAAGAGGAGTATGTGTGTTTGTTTTTTTGTATTCCTGCACTTCTTTAATTTTGTAAAACATTTTTGGTAAAAGAAAATGTAATTTACTGTATATTATTGCTATACACGTGTAGCACCCTCCTAGGTAGGTGCTAGAGAGTGAGTATAGTTTTGGCTCTGTCTGCCTATCAGAGGAGCAGCAGGTAAATTTTATATTGCACTCTGTTTAACAGGGAGCAGGATCTGTAAGTTAAGTCTGCTCAGGGTGCCCAGAGTGTGATTCATCTGGTCTAAGGGAGTGTCCCCAGCTGATCCAATGGGGAGGCACATTGGATAGTGGAGGAAACCTGGCCAATGACACGCAGGCTTTTGATACAGCCCCCGGGATTGGCACAGACTGTTTGTCTCGGTGCATTGTGAGGCAGGGTATAAAAAGCCAGGGGCATGTGAGGTAGAGGTCTTTGACAGGAAGAAGAGTCCCAGAAGGAGGGTGGCAGCTGCCTCCTTTTCCGCAGCAGTTGGTGTATGGTCACAGTCAGTCGACCTGGTGAACCTACATTGTGGAGCTGAACCCAGAGGTCCAGGAGAGCTGAGTGAGGAGTTGGGCACCACGAGAATCTGGAAAGCAGTATCGTGAGTACAGAGGATCTTGCCCAGGGGTCTGCCCAGGAACCAGGACCAGGACCACTCCGGAGAGTGTAGTCAGTGGACGGGTGTCAGCTGGTATAGAGAAAGTGGGTACTGGGGGAGTACCCTGAAGAGAAATACAAACAGGAACATTTACTTCAGCTTCATTCAAGTGGCAGGATGAAGTAGCGGCATTGACGCATCCTCAAGTTAGAAGTCCTCAGAATTTGTGAATAGTTCAAGGTTGGAGTATCCCACTCATCCCTTCTCCCATCCCAATATAAAATAAAAACAAAAAAAAACATCTACCCCTAGACTGATCATTGACTGAGCCAAGAATGTAAAGTGCTAAGAATTCTGCATGCATGCAGTTGCTACGGGTAACACAGGGGAATCCAAAAGTGTCGATCACCAGCAGTCCACTAGGGGGCAGTGCTACACATGCTTTTTTGTAACACAGCTTTATTAAATGTCCTTTTTTAATTCAATCTGCAGCTGGCTATAATTTCCACGCAAAAAAAAATCAAACATAACTTCCATTTTTCGGGTTTTCTATACACTGTTGACTGTCGGGCCCATAAAGTCCAAGAACTATGGTTCAATTCCCTTTGTGAGTTAAGTATCAATTGACTTTTGGATGTGGCACTGGTGTATCAGCAGGGTCAATGGGAGACCATTGGGCCTCCCAATGGTCTCTCGTTCAACTCATCCTTAATTGGAAGACATATAAGGGCGATATTATATCTACCATAGGAGGTCTACCAAGTTCTGTCACGCAGCACTGCCAAAAGAAAGACGTCACTTTCTCTGTTACAGTTAAAATCTACAGATGGCTACACACGAATCAAAATTTAACTGGTTCCACATGTACTGTATGTATATTTGTATATCTACCTGGAGAAAAGCTTCAAAAGGTAGCACCCCAATAGCTCAGCAGTTGAAAATGTTACATTCGTTTGAATTCTGCAGCAAGCTCCTCTGACATTTATGTCTTCCTGCACCTTTAAACAAGGCATACTGAATTCCAGACAATCTAAGTGATGATTTTTTATTCATGTCATAAATTTCTGTCACTAAGGCTTTCACGATTTGGGAAGATGTGACATTCATTTAGATGTAACTCAGCAAACCCTGGTTGTCTCTGCGCCTCCTTATTACACTGTTGCGGGCCTGACACCGAACTCCTCTTTGCCTTCCAAACCTTTCTGATCAACCGTCAAGTGATTAACAACAGTTGGTATAATAAATCTTATATAAAGTGTTTAATGCCTACAGACAAAATGACTGTACTATGGAGAATTAATTTGCCTAACAGATGGCAAATGTATTAGATTTATTCCCAGTAAAAACATTTTTTCCAGAATGATTTTATTGGTGCTAAAATCTGTCATTGCTCTGATTTAGTCAGATTTAACATAATCTAAGTAAGACTGCAGTAAGCGCATGAACCTTTCAGCACATAGATCTACAGGGCTAGTTTTTTTTTTTACATATTCTGACATGTCATAGTTAAAAAATATCTAAAACAAAATATAAAGGAAAAAATAATTTGCAAAATTACCATTGTAATCGTAAATACATTCCTAAAATATTTTATCAGGTTTCTCTATGATATATAGTTTTTAACAGAATGTTGCTTTTAAAGGATAAATGCAGTTATGAACAGCTTTTAGTTTTAAACAAGTGTAGCGTTTAAAAGGACACTGTTGTCACCCAAAAAAAATCTACTGTAAATAGCATCTTCCTGCAAAAGAAGAAATATTATATTTACCTGTTTATTGGTCTATGGTTCCTTCATTTTCTCAGTTTGAATGCTGTGGCCATGATGGACTTTTTAGTATTTAAAATAGTACAAATGAGACACTAAGCACATTTTCAAGCTAGCCAGCAAGAAGAAAAAAAACGAATCTGCTTCAACTACTCAGGTTAAAAACAAAGCTTTTAATGGCATACATATGCAAATACATGTGGAAGCCACAATTATGTGCCAAGGCAACTTAGATAAATGTAGTTCCTAACTCTTATTAGTTCACATCTTTGGGATATGCAGTATATCTCTGAAGACGTCATATTTGATGACGAAACGCGTAAGATTGGAACGCATGCATTGACGTCACACGGCAACGTTGGAATGCATGCCGCAATCTGCTGCGTACCGCCTACAGACTTGGTCTTTGATACATTTGCGGGGAACTGCACAGGGAAAATGAGTTGCCTCAGTTATTAATTGGCTTTGTGCCTGTAATCCAGTAGATTTTAGCCCATGCTCTGGCAATAAATTATTTACAGTATTTGACCATGTGGAGCCTGATCTCCTTTCTTGTCTCTGCATAACATGTACACTTTGGATCATTAGCCAAGGAAAAGGCTAGATCGTTTTGGGAACACTTCTTCCTGGTCAGTGGTCAAGGTGACCATACAAGCCTATTTGATCTTATTGCTATAAAGCAAGTAAGATCAACTACACCTGGTGAGTTGGCAATTTATCTATCTCTCTGATATCATGGATGCTATATCAACTACTATATACCATCTACTGGGCAGGAATCTGGCAGACGGCGTATCAATTTCCTACTTTTCTAAATTTCCCTGATCACTTTATTTCTTTTATGGACTTTTTGGACTAGCACTCATGCACTGTTATTGATTTATATTTCACATATGATTGTGTTTTTTTTATTTTTTTTTATTGATTGGGCATATGGATATGTATAAAGATTAATTGTTCTTTTTAGGAATCATATATATACACGTCATTTCACTTTTTAGTTGTGGAGCAAGCGCTGTTTGGAGCGAGCATTAGGCATGCTATTCTTATCATCTATGCAGTTATTTAGCAATGCACAAGGAGAGAACAAGTTCACCTGGAGGCACCCAAGGCCTTCTTTCTGTGCATTGCTTTACTGTATATGTCCTATCAGGGCCACCATTAGACATCATATGGCTGCATAGAGCCTACCTGACAAGCCATGTCTTGTCTCCCCATACACTTTAACCCCCCCACAGTGTCTACAGAACAATTGACTCCATGCTAAACAGCAACGAGTCAAACTTTGCTTGTGGATTTCACCCTCCTGGGTAATGGTCTGTGTTGGTCACTTTCTCTCCACTCCTCTCCTCCAGAAACCACAGTGTAACTGATCCTCCTAGGGACCTTTTGCCTCTGAAATAGATGATAGGGGAACAAAGGGGGAACTGCTATAGCGTTGTATCTTTTATTAGTTTAAAAAGTGTTGCCATTAAACTTACATAAATAAAGCAAAGAATCACATGCACATCTGGAAGTGCCGCGCTGCATGTTTTCCACGGGCCGTAAGTGACATCACCAAATGTCCCGCCCAATGCGTGTCGCCAGCCAATCAGGTATCTTCAGGAGTCAGTAGATTTCAAAATCTCACACAATAGATGAGCAACAGCAGTCACAGACACATATTGAGTATAATTAAAGTAAAAAATACCGTAGCACCGGTATGTATATATATATACAGTGGGTACGGAAAGTATTCAGACCCCCTTAAATTTTTCACTCTTTGTTATATTGCAGCCATTTGCTAAAATCATTTAAGTTCATTCTTCTTCCTCATGAATGTACACACAGCACCCCATACTGACAGAAAAACACAGAATTGTTGACATTGTTGCAGATTTATTAAAAAAGAAAAACTGAAATATCACATGGTCCTAAGTATTCAGACCCTTTGCTGTGGCACTCATATATTTAACTCAGGTGCTTTCCATTTCTTCTGATCATCCCTGAGATGGTTCTACACCTTCATTTGAGTCCAGCTGTGTTTGATTATACTGATTGGACTTGATTAGGAAAGCCACACACCTGTCTATATAAGACCTTCCAGATCACAATGCATGTCAGAGCAAATGAGAATCATGAGGTCAAAGGAACTGCCTGAAGAGCTCAGAGACAGAATTGTGGCAAGGCACAGATCTGGCCAAAGTTACAAAAAGATTTCTGCTGCACTTAAGGTTCCTAAGAGCACAGTGGCCTCCATAATCCTCAAATGGAAGACGTTTGGGACGACCAGAACCCTTCCTAGAGCTGGCCGTCTGGCCAAACTGAGCTATCGGGGGAGAAGAGCCTTGGTGAGAGAGGTAAAGAAGAACCCAAAGATCACTGTGGCTGAGCTCCAGAGATGCAGTCAGGAGATGGGAGAAAGTTGTAGAAAGTCAACCATCACTGCAGCCCTCCACCAGTCTGGGCTTTATGGCAGAGTGGCCCGACGGAAGCCTCTCCTCAGTGTAAGACACATGAAAGCCCGCATGGAGTTTGCTAAAAAACACCTGAAGGACTCCAAGATGGTGAGAAATAAGATTCTCTGGTCTGATGAGACCAAAATAGAACTTTTTGGCCTTAATTCTAAGCGGTATGTGTGGAGAAAACCAGGCACTGCTCATCACATGTCCAATACAGTCCCAACAGTGAAGCATGGTGGTGGCAGCACCATGGTGTGGGGGTGTTTTTCAGCTGCAGGGACAGGACGACTGGTTGCAATCGAGGGAAAGATGAATGCGGCCAAGTACAGGGATATCCTGGACAAAAACCTTCTCCAGAGTGCTCTGGACCTCAGACTGGGCCGAAGGTTTACCTTCCAACAAGACAATGACCCTAAGCACACAGCTAAAATAACGAAGGAGTGGCTTCACAACAACTCCGTGACTGTTCTTGAATGGCCCAGCCAGAGCCCTGGCTTAAACCCAATTGAGCATCTCTGGAGACACCTAAAAATGGCTGTCCACCAACGTTTACCATCCAACCTGACAGAACTGGGGAGGATCTGCAAGGAGGAATGGCAGAGGATCCCCAAATCCAGGTGTGAAAGACTTGTTGCATCTTTCCCAAAAAGACTCCTGGCTGTATTAGATCAAAAGGGGGCTTCTACTAAATACTGAGCAAAGGGTCTGAATACTTAGGACCAAGTGATATTTCAGTTTTTCTTTTTTAATAAATCTGCAACAATGTCAACAATTCTGTGTTTTTCTGTCAGTATGGGGTGCTATGTGTACATTCATGAGGAAGAAGAATGAACTTAAATGATTTTAGCAAATGGCTGCAATATAACAAAGAGTGAAAAATTTAAGGGGGTCTGAATACTTTCCGTACCCACTGTATATATATATATATATATATATATATATATATATATATACACACAACTTTGCAAACCAATAAGAGCGCTTGCTATCGCTGTCTTTTTTTTAACATTTACAATTTCTGGGAGTGATGGATTTCTTGTTTCCCCTAGGCACTTTGCTTTCTTTGACCTACATAACCACAGGACTCAGCAGACACTAAAGCTGGATACACACTATACAATTTTCTATAGATTTTTTCCTTTAGATTTACCAAAACCATATAATATGAGGTCAACCCTAAACACTTTCAATGTGTATGCGATCAGACAGGCCCTTGCACTACATAGTTGAAGGTATATAGTAAATCAAACCACAAAAGTTGTATAGTGTGTATCCAGCTTTTGGCTCACACTAAAGCTTTGAAGATGCTGGAACCACAGTATGTGATGGGGCACAGGCATACAACATTTTTGGTAGTGTCCAATAATGAAGAGTCTGACAAGGGCTACAGTGCTTGGATGGAACAAGAACACAGGCTGCCAGAGAGGTTTGTATTTGGAAGGAGAAGCTATTTAGGTTTTTTTTTTTGGAGCAGCAACAGTGTCACTTTGAAAGAGAAGTATAGCCCAAAAAAGGTTTTTGGGCCAAAATTCTCTTTAGGGTCACAGAAGTACATTTGCTTTTGAACTGGAGGCTTTTTGCCAGAAAGAATTGGCAGCTTTACCATCTGAGAAGATAAAGAGCCTCATCCACAAATACCACAAAAGACTTAAAGCTGTCATTGATGTTAAAGGGGCAGTACACGGTATTAAGGACTGGGGTACGTAAACTTTTGATCAGGGTCATTCGGGTAGTTTCTGTTGTCATTATGATTTAAAAAGAGTAAACACAGTTGACTGACAATAAATAGCTTCAGTCAAACACTAACCATTAATGAAAGAAAAGTTTTTGTGTTATCATATATATATATTGTGGCAGCTTTCTCCAGATTTTGGTATACCTGGATGGGGCTCTGTAGTTTGGAGATTCCATAGTGTCTTGGGAGGGACGGAATCTCCAACCCTGTGTCCATGCTTTGTGAATGACTACTAACAGGGAGTGTGCTCTGGTGCACATAGCCCATATAATGAAGGTCTTGGAAGACCTCAGGGCTCCCAGTTGGAGACGGCTCCACCCAATGGAGACAGGAGGTCTCTAGGAGTCAGAGGCTGCAGGCGGCATCCAGAGCATGTGTGCGTCTGAAAGAGACAGGTTACGGCCAGAGGACTAAAGCCAGAGTGAAGCTGTCAGCTTCAGAGAATTTGTGGTCTGGGGGCCAGTGCAAAGAGCAGAGGTACTGTTAATATAAAGCTGAGTGAGCGCTTAAGAGCCAGGTGGGCTAGCATTTTCTGTTTCTCAAATGTTGACTGGAGAAAAACACCTGCGTGGGAAGCCCTATGTGTTATGGACTTTCCTTATGCCTTTTAATAAAAATGGGCTGCCATGCCCTAAAACCAAAGTTCTGACTGACATGAATGCCTTAAAAAAGGCATCTACCACTAGAGCTAACAGCCCCCGTGTTATAATATATATATATATATATATATATATATATATATATATATATATATATATATATATATACAGTATATATATATATATATATATATATATATTGTTTAAAAAAAGGTGTGGAAACATTTTTGAAGAACCCTCATGGTTAATGAATAGAACAAAAAATTTTTTTTTTTTTTTGCCAAGACATATTTACATGTTCAGCAGATATAATTCTAGGCTCCCAGTCCCAAGTTGATCAGCCTAATCTTAATGGCTTTACTGAAAAAAGTTGTTTACAGCACTCAATAGCTGATGCTCCAAATAATGCACACTACTGAAAGGGTTTTAGGACTGACTCATCCCTTTACGGTTGTCTGCTTTGTGCATAAAAGCAATGAGATTCAATTACAGGCACAGTCTGAAAGAAAACAAAACATTTTCACAGAAAAGAGGCACTTTAATATTCCCTTGAAAACTATAACAGTGGCTGAATAATCTGCTGGGCTAGGTTCACATCTGAGGAGAGCATGTAAATCGCATGCGTTCCCGCACCCTCATGCTGCCACACAAAACAACAAATCGCATCCCTATTGAATTCTCTATGCACCCATAATGCGACATTCATTTTCTTTAGTAAATTAGGTCAAAGGTCCAAGTAAATCAGGCCTTTACTGCGCAGATCTGATTCATCCACAGAGTTTTTCTGAATTCCACATTTATAATTCAATAAACGACATAAATGTCAAAAACTTGCTGTTTCTTTGGTAAAACTTCTGTGTTCTGTACCTAGTACCTTGTATATTTTAGAGCTATGCATCTTCCTATTCCACAGTCTCCGGTGACATTAGGATTCCATCATGTCATTGATATTCATGAAGGTTGAAGTTAATTGGATTTTATTATAAAACACACACACACATCCCACATGGGACGCATATTTAATAACATGTCTATAAACATGTACATTTGTTGGCCGGCATAGAGACATTTTAAAATCACACACACACACACAGAAACTTGCCCCTGCAATCAGCAAAGAGGACCTATCTAATCTGTATCCAATTTCCACCAGAGGTCTTAGTTTATACATAAACAAACATACATGGAATCTGTGTGATTGTAAGTTGCATTTATGACTTTGGCCATGGTTAAGCTTATGTTTTAAAGTGAAATTTAGAGTAGGGGTTAGGTGGAGGTTAAAGTAGCAGTTGATGTTACCTTAAATTTGTATAGCATGATGAAAGGAGGTGAAGGGTCAGGATAAGAAGTCTCCCACTGGGACACAAAAAGAAAAGGCACATGACATGAATTTTAGGGAGATACTTACCCATCTCACACCCTACCAAAAGGAAACACCTTTGGGTAGACTTCTACTTTAGGTAAGTATACAGCAGTAGTCTCCAAACTGCAGCCCAGGGGGCCGGATGTGGCCCTTTGCTTCATCTTATCTGGCCCTTGGGCCATTATTCCCCCCCCACTGTCAGCACAGTGGGGCATAGTTCCTGCCACTGACACCGACAATGGGGCACTAGCCCTCTCACTCACACGTATGATGGAACACTACACTTCCCATTGATAGCATTGATGAAGCACTATTACTCCCACTGACACCAATGATGAGGCACTATTCCTCCCACTGACACTAGTGATGGGGCATTATTCCTCCCACTGACACTAGTGTTGGGGCACTATTCCTCCAACTGACACCAATGATGGGGCACTATTCCTCCCACTGACACCCATGATAGGACACTATTCCTCCCACTGATACCAATTATGGAACATTATTCCTCCCACTGGCGCCAGTGATGATGCACTATTACTCCTACTGACACCAATGATGAGGCACTATTCCTCCAACTGAAACCAATGATGGGACATCATTCCTCTCACTGACACCAATGATGGGGCACTATTTCTCCCACTGACACCCATGATAGGACACTATTCCTCCCACTGATACCAATTATGGAACATTATTCCTCCCACTGGCGCCAGTGATAGTGCACTATTACTCCTACTGACACCAATGATGGGGCACTATTCCTCCCACTGACACCAATGATGGGTCACTCATCCTCCCAATGACACCAATTATGGGGCGCTATTTCTTCCACTGACACCAATGATGGGGCACTATTCCCTGCATTGATACCAATGATGGGGCACTCGCCCTTGCATTGACACCAATGGTGGGGCACAATTCCTCCCACTGACACCAATGATGGGACACTATTCCTCCCGCTGACACTAATGATGGGGCACTATTACCCCCCTAATACCAATGATGGGGCATTGTTTACACCCAGTGATGCCAGGACATTTTCTTCTTCCACTGGCCACAGCCCGGCCCCTCCAAAGTTTGAAGGACAGTAAACTGGCCCTTTGTTAATAACGTTTGGAGACCCCTGGTAAACAGTGGTCTAATAAATGTACTAAGATAAATGTATGCAGAAATAATATGTGGGTATAGTACAGTGGCCTAGTGAATTGCTTTTTTTCCCTTGCAGTCCTGTGGTCTCTGGTTCAAATTCTGTTCAAGATACTATCTGCATGGAGTTTGCTTGTGCTTATATGGGATTCCTTGGAGTATTCCAGTTTCCTGCCTCACTTCAAAGATATGCTGGTAGCTCAATTGGCTCTTGTGTGTATGTGAGATAGGGATCTTAGATTGTAAGCTCCTTAGGTGTTGGGACTGATGTGAATGTACAGTATTTAAAGTGCTGTATAAACTTGTTGGTACTGCATAAATGTCTGAAATAAATAGTAAAAGTGTCAGATTCAAATATAAAGTATATAGGTGGTGAACATTTTTCAGTGTTACAAATCCATGTGGCAAAGTATGGATACCCCGTGCCAAAAACAGCAGTGGTAATTTACAAAACAAAGAATACAACATATCCTATAAAAAGCTTTGTCCATAACAAACCAATTAGCTTCCTTATGTCATTGCTTCAATAGAAAATGTTGCTCTAGGCAACAGGAATTTTTGCTTAATTTCGAACACTTTTTCCGCATAGAGTGGGGAGTTTATGTGCAGCGATGCAGCTTGTCATATATGATTCTGTCCATATTTGCTCTCTAGGTTTTTACATTGCATTATAATAATGTTACATAGCAATGCTGATTGAATTTGGCACCGCCGAGGCGCCAGCACACTGCCTTGTGCGGTGATTGCTTCCAGCTACCCAAGTAACATATTTGTATAGGATAATCTTGTGCCGTAATCTCCAAGGTAATTACTCTATCCCCCAGATCTGTGGTAAGGGAGAGGAGCAGAGTAAAATAGAAAACAAAGTTTAGAAGCATCTTTTTTTCTTTGCTGGAAGCCAAGTGGGAAAACCTTGTTATATATAATCTGAGGCTTTTTCCCTGCACATAACACGCTGCTCCCATTGTATAATGCATTTCTCGCATTACCATACATTTGAAATAAGTCAGGATGCTGCGCAGGGAATATATTAACCAGGACGAAACTCAGTGGAAAAGGGAAATATTTGTTTGGCATATTTATTTAGAAAAGCAATAGAGAAATGCCAGTATGCAAAATGTGCATAATCTAATGTGGGAGACCACTAGGAGAAACGACTGCTTTCTACACCATTGAAATGTTCTTTTTTCTCTCTAATGAACAAAGACATATTCATTTATTTCCTTCTTTTTTGTTTTCTTTAAAGCGATTGTCATATTTTTTTTTTTTTAAAATAACAAACGTGTTATACTTACCAGCTCTGTACAGTAGTTTTACACAGAGCAGCCCCGATCCCACTCTTCTATGGGGACATTCGAGCAAGATTGCTCCTGAACCGGCTCAGTGTGTCCATTGACACACAGAGCACTGGTTGGCCTGCCCCCCCCCCCCCCCCACTTCCTCTTCACTGGCTGTGATTGAAAGCAGCAGGAGCCAATGATTCCCACTGCTATTCTTGAGCCTATGAGGAGGGAGAGAGCAGAGAGAGCTGCTGCTCCCATGCACATTACTGGATCTAGATTTGGCTCACGTAAGTACAAGGGGGGGCTGCACTAAGAAAGTTTGAGAATGCATTAAGGTACAACAACTCCAGCCATTAGTACCACTTTAAATAAAACTTTTAAACTGCAGTTGCTGACCTCTGCCTCTGTTTAGGGATGAGTTAATGTTCAGTCCAATCCCTGAAGGCAGTTGTCAGTGCCGGGCCAATGAGCTCCTTGCCCTGCAGTTTCATGTACACAAATTCTTGTGACATAATTGACCTAGTATGGTCATATGTCAGAGATGTCATGGGGATCCTTGTCCCTTTGTGTATGTTCAGCTGGGTGACAAGGAATCGAGGCACTGAGAGCGCCATTTTGGGTTTGGACAAAACCCAAGTTCATCCCTCCTTCTGAATATGTAAGTTATCTGCTTGTCATGCTGATCCAGTGGCTTCAAACTTCTTGAGACCTGATGTTCCAACTTTACTCTCTGTTTTTTTTAATTCTGTATAGGTAGTCAGTAAATACTGAAGCCAGAGACAGACAGAATGTTAGTGTAGCCACCCTGCCATAAGCAGATGCAGTTGGTTAACTATAGTTCTGCTGAATGGTAATCTGCCCAGACTAAATTGCAGTATCTCACTTTTCTTTTCCCTAAAATCAGTGTTGCTGCTGTTCCTAGCTGCTGCCAGTAAGTGTCACTGGCACCTACAGCAATAGACAGGGGAGCTGCAGTAATGCTGGGTTATGAATATTTATTGGCCTGTGGTGTTGGGGTGATTATGCTTATATGTATACGGTCTAAACTATATTTTAGGGCTTTGCACACCTGTGTACTCAAAAAGGGTGCAGACATCAAGTAAAATCTGGACACAGGATTGAAGGTTTTATCCCACCCAAGACACTTTGGCACTTTTAAAGCTCCAGGCCCAATCCAGGCTTTCAGAATCCAGAGAAAGCCAAACACAGATTTCTCTGCTCAGAAATGATAGACTGGAACCCCAAATTAAGCATTAATGCAAATCCTGTGTCATTTCCTCTTAAATGTTTACAGTGGCAGGGCCTCACACTGTCATACACACTGACCAACCACTAGGCGATTTATTGCCAGAGGTGCATGCTGGGGAAGGATATAAATATTTAGGGAGTGGCCTGGAGAGAGGTCTATTTCCTGGGGTTATTGCCTGGGGAGGTGCATGTAGTAGTTTGTGCTGGTTTGGCCAGAAGTCTGTTTAAGGCTGGCACAATCATCTTGAAGCAGCCCTGCCTGGTTGAGGAGAATACAGCACCCAAGAAGGAGAGCCAGGGGAAGAAGTCCTGCTGAAGGGGAAATTACTCTGACCCTGATAGTCAAATGGAAGGAATGCATGAAAGCACCCACTGCCTGGTTGTGGAGCTCTGAAGATAGTGCTGCTGGCATTTACCTGATAGTTCTTAGTTTTGCAATAGACCATAATTAATGTCCAAGTTGTGCTAACTTCAATCATTCAATCATGGTCAACCAAATTCTCTTTTTACATTTCCCATGGACATTGTTGGGAAATTTAAAGCCAGCTAAAGTCGTTCAGCTGCTCAAACAGCAATGAAACTAAAGCTTTAACATGAAAGTCAGGGAACTAACATTTCTGAAGGAAAGTTCATCAATAGCAGCTTCCATGAGCCTGTCATGACAGTGTCCCTTTAAAGTGAACATGGCTTTACCTTATTCAATAAGCTAATTGAACACTCACATTTCAGTGAACAGCCTCTATTTCTTTATTAAGGCAACCCCATTATCGGAGGGGGTCCTAGTGCTACAATGATAAGTATTGTTTTTTTTTGTTTTTTTTCCAAAAAGCTATAAGTATTGTAACTGAGTTTTTCTTCTCTATATGGAAGCTGAGAGAATTGCCAATGAAGGAAAGGCTGGACCTATTTCTGTTGCACTCAAGATTGGCACATTCACAAAGAAGCTTCAATTTGTTCTCTCATTCTTACTCTTTTAATAGGATATTGGTCCCTTGTATGGGAGGCTCCCTCAACATATTTCAAGGGTGCCTATTATGCCAATCATTCCACTTTTCCCAGGCAGTATTTAAGGCCCTAGTGAGAGGGTTGGCTGCCTTGAGGAGTGGAGAAGACCTTGTGTTACGAGGAAGATCTTGTTTTCTTTAATTGGGTAAAGAACATCCATATGGATTCCTTTTTGTATACCAAATGTAGGTCCTAAGGCTCTGTTACTGGTGACTCTGAATGTTATAGTGATGAATTTCTAGTTATTACAACTGTCACCAAAAGGTGTGCTGCAATTTCGAAGAGCTTGTTTAGGAATATAAAACTGTGTTGGATTTATATTAGAGTTTCCCACAGTGAAGAGCATTCTGTGTAACTGTCTTTAGTCTAGACAGACCTGTAATTGAAAACTTTGTCCTGATTTAAGGTGGAGAGTGGGGTTCTTAGTTAGAGAGTGGGCTGAAAGTGATGGTGTAGACTGGTCTGGTCTGCTATGCTGTAAGCTCCTCATCTACCTGTAGTTCAAGGGTCTGGGACACTATGTTAGTGTCCAGTATCATGGCCCTGAGTGTGTGAGATGCTTTGTGATGTGGAGACCTCCAACTAGGCTGTTCAGGAGAACACTGTTTGTTCCTGAAGTATGAGCTACCCCCAGAGATCAGAAGAGGATAAGGGATCAAGGAGAGCCTTGAGTTTGAGGAAATGATTTTGGGTAGCCCTGTTTCATGCAGATGTATCAATCAATGTTGGTTCACATGAAACTCACACCACACCCTGATGAACCCCGAGTGCTTCACATGCAGAGTTAAGCCTCGTACACAAGCAACGATTGTTGGCCGTGAATTTTCGGCCAACGTCCGATTGTCGGCTTGTTAGTATGATGATTCCGACAACCGACTGTGACTTTTCGGCCAAACAAAATCTGGTGTGCATGCTATAAAATTTTTGTTGGTCGTCACCACAACGGCTGATTTTTCGTCAGTCAGTACAGATTTCGGCAGACAAACATCAGATGAGCAAGACTGGGCATGCTCAGAGAAGAAAAAACACACGGAAAGTTAACCAGCACATGACATCACTTCTAAAGTTGGTTGTTGTTGGCAGTCTAGAGCACATTTCAACCAACACAACAACACTGGACAAAAGACGGCAGATCGGTCGGCCAACAATCGTTGCGTGTGTACGAGGCTTTAAACTATGCCCTGTTCTTATCAAGTGATGGACATTCAAGTAAGGTTTAAGCAATGTCTGAAAACCTGGAGCTCACTTGTCACTTGTCACCACTAATAGTAGATAATAACACTGAAAAATATGAAGGTTATTCTTTAGCAGCAGTCCAGGAGTATATACAGTCTAAAAGGTTTCAGATAGGTTCTTGACTTAGACTTTAAAGTCAGACTTCACAAAAACAGCTGATTACAAAAATACATATACAAAAGAGCTGTTTTATCTTCCAAAGAATTTGCAGTTATGTCAATCCTGAGATTTACACAACCCTGTTGAACAGTTCAGCCAGGATGGTGCCTTTTCTCTCTTTCAGTTGAAATGTTAGTAAACCCTTAAGCTAATAGATTTAATGTAGCAGTGTAACTCATATGGTCACTGGATTGCTGTCTAGTTTCTTTCTCAATTTTCTTTTTGTGCAAAAGCAGAAGAAGCACATAGGTAGTACACTTCAGCTCATAGGGTGGCTTTACTGTCTTGCAGGGTCTCCTGAGAGCACCAGTGTAGTCATCTTAATGAGCATGCTTCCAGCTGGGACTGCAGCTGAAAAAGCTCCATGCACCCATACACAGACAGCTTCCTCTGTTGCTCGCACCCCTGTTCTGCACACCGGCACTTGACTGACAGCAGCTTTCATTGTTTTAGATCTAGTACTGTGACTACTGTATAAAACATGCACAGTGCACACTGCCCAACTGGAAGTTCAGGGAAGAGGCACAGAGAGTGACACAGTGGCAGATATGTTACTGAGAGGTATAAAAATAAAAGGTTAGGGAATAAAATATAGCTAAGTACATTTTTTAAAGTGTTTCTAGTTATGTGGAATTAGAGGGAAAGGTTAATTAATACTACTTTAAGCATGGCCATTTCTAAGCCCACAGCCTGTGAAGTAGCATCAGCAAACTCTTCTCCTATCAACATGTCCCCTGTCAGTATATTTGCATTTAACAAACTTGACTGATTCACAGAGTTATCTTTCCTTTTCCTAATCTGAGGTCTTATTGTACAGAAATTTACAGGATGTGGATGCCAATCAGAAGTTAGGCACTCTAATCCAACTTAAATATACATTTAAAGGGTAACTTCACTTTCATGGGAAAGAATAATATCAAACAGATGTAGCACCCTCCAGGGTAGGTGCAAGGTAAACTATAGTTGGGCTGTGTCTGCTTAACAGTAAGGCCATGTTTTCAGTAGGCTGTCATGTGTTCCCAGGTGTGCTGGTTGTGTTGGGGAGTCTCCCCACTGTGTCCCAATGAGGGCTCTCATTGGGCAGTTGAGGAAACCTAACCAAAAGCACACCAGGGCTTGTATCCATCCTGGAAGGGCAGATTCTGCTGCAGAGCATTCTGGGAAGGGGTATACGTCTGTGGGGAGCACATGACAGGGGTCTTTGGCGGGAAGCAGAGTCCCAGGAAGGAGGGTGCGGCTGTCTCTCCTCCTGTCAGCAAGAATCATATATCCCAGGCGGTTTGCCTGAGGGGATGCAGGGCTGAGCTGAGAGGAAGGAAGGATCCAGTGTGCTGAGAACTAGCAGAGCTGTGGGGGTAGAGTTCCAGGAAAGCATTCTGAGTAGTGAGTACTGTGAACTGTCCCTGGGGGTCTGCCTAGCAGAGGGGACCACTCCGGAGAAAGTCAGAGGGATCCAGGAGCTAGCTAGCCAGTGCGGAATAAAGAGTAAAAGGGGGGGCAGAGTTTGACCCTGAAGAGTAAGAGGTGGTGACAGCGGTTGGGCCCTGAAGTACAGTGTGTACAGTGCAGAGTGTGCAGTGCAAGGTACACAGAGTTAAGTGTTGCAGCAGCAGTAACAGTACAGAAGGCTACCTCAGTCAGCGAAGACTACAGGGAGCACTTTAAAGGACTTTTGAGCTGAGAGGAAGCGTCAGAAGTCGGATTCAGGTTCACAAACAACAAGTCAGTTTTCCAAGCGCCAACGGGTGTTGACCGGCATTCTGCCAGCGTCAAAGCAGCGCTTTCAGGCAGTTTTCACAGAATGTCCCAAGTTGTACCTACAAGTAGAAATGTGAAGCCACACTCAGATGATTGAAATCAAATGAAATGTCTTTATTCTTCAAAAGTATCCAGGACAAACAGACAGTGTGAGGAACAGAATATGTCCAAGGAAGACGCGTTTCACGGCTCGAATGGCCGCTTACTCATTACCACGGTGTGGGATAGCGGAAATTGGTCAATATTTAAAGGTGGTCACCAGGAAATTGATTGTTGTAGTTCTGCACAACTGCATATCATTAAATAATCAAGCATATTGAACATCCAATTTCTCTGCGATCCAACACCGAGGACATGCCAAAAAACACACATGAAACAACTTAACAAAATATGTGTAAAACAAAATTAAGAACGATACATTCAAGTGAGTATACAAATGAATGTAATAGTAAAAACAACAGAGTTTAGCGTAAAAAGTCAGATACACACATGCCGATTTCATATGAGAGATTGCATATGTAATCTAAATATAAATAGAACCACATATAAATAGAACCACATAGGATCTCAAATATTCATATATACATGTGTCCTATATTGGTATATGGTCTCTCATTGGTGCAAGATATAAACTATACAAAATACAAAATACAAAGATATGAAAAAACTTTGTTATGCATATATGTCCATAAATATGTGATATGTTGTAATTTATGTGTATGTAACTGTGTGACATATATATACTAAATAAAGTAAAAAATATGTATATGTGAATGTCAGAAGAAATGAATGATAAAAATTAAAAATTAAAAAATGAAAAAAGGAGAATAGAAGCATACATATATGTGTATGAAGTGAAAAAGAAATGAAAAAGAGAAAAAAGAGTGATGCACAGAAAATGTGTCAATAATATGTGTAAAGTGATATGTGATAAATAAATAAATGAATGAATAAATGAATCCAGGAGCTAGCTAGCCAGTGCGGAATAAAGAGTAAAAGGGGGGGCAGAGTTTGACCCTGAAGAGTAAGAGGTGGTGACAGCGGTTGGGCCCTGAAGTACAGTGTGTACAGTGCAGAGTGTGCAGTGCAAGGTACACAGAGTTAAGTGTTGCAGCAGCAGTAACAGTACAGAAGGCTACCTCAGTCAGCGAAGACTACAGGGAGCACTTTAAAGGACTTTTGAGCTGAGAGGAAGCGTCAGAAGTCGGATTCAGGTTCACAAACAACAAGTCAGTTTTCCAAGCGCCAACGGGTGTTGACCGGCATTCTGCCAGCGTCAAAGCAGCGCTTTCAGGCAGATTTCACAGAATGTCCCAAGTTGTACCTAGTTGAGCCAGAGGAGTATCCCACTCATTCCCTTCTCCTATCCCTATACAAAATAACCAAAGATGCCGGACTGTTCATTGCCTCAGATCTCACACTTGGGGAATCCGCTCAAAGGGGCTGTGTAAGAATCATCCTTCCTGGTCCTTATTTCCTGTTTGCGTTCCACCGCTGAGCTAGGTGGAACGCATGTGAGCCGTAATGATGTCATACGTCAAGGCGCCTATTTAGAAGAGCGGTATGAACAGAACAAACCGTTCGTGCAACCGCTCATTAATAGCACAAAACCCATACGATCCTCTTCACACTGCTGGAGAACGCTGCATTCCTTAACCTACCTACTGGCCGGATTCCCAACGTCTTGCTTGATTACTGAAGGTCACCAGGACATCACTCTTAAGGCTGCTACTGTTCCTATATGGATAAGTACCCCATAGGGGATCCCACCATTCCTGAGCTACTTCCTCACTATCACTTATGAATTGCTGACCTGGTATAAGTTGTTTCAGATACATGTATACTCTGTCTCACACTGCATAGAAGTATATACAATCTTCTGTCCGTTGCTTTGCTTATGCTGAGTTCTACTAAGTGTCATACTTTAACCATATACTAAACATTGTGCTACAGTCTGCTGTGCTTCTGCTTGCATATGTGTCTTGCATGTCCAGGGACAGTTTCTCCCACTATGATGAGTTAAGAGAATTAAGTTGGGTGATTTAACATATCTCTGCAATACTACTGAGTGGATTTCTGCAGCTGTAGATCCAATTCCACCTAAAATATAACCAGAGCGTTACAGGCTGTTGGTGTTAACGGTAACCCTGGCAGACCCATATCAGGCCCAATGCCTGGAAATCCTGCTACACAAAGAAAAAATAATATAGCGTATACAATTGCAACACAAGTCATATTGTGATTGAATGTTAATAAAAATGAACTTTCCTTTTCAATCTGCAGCTCTGTAATTTTCTGAAAATGCAATGCAATATGGCTACCTGGAGTTGTTCTGTACACAGAATGTGTACTGGCCACACCCCAGAAACATTTCCTGCTTGTATGATTGGCTCACCAATTTTCCCAGAAGTCTGCATTAAGATACAAGTCAGATTTCAGGCATCCCCTGCAACAAAGATTTTTCGTGAGGAACACGAAATGCAGACCCAGCAGCTTTCGTCTTTAGTGCCTTGCAGCTGCACAGATGACTGATAATTATGAGACCACTCCCATTAGACTCTCCTGCACAGAGGCACAGAGGACAAACAGTGATTTCTTCAGAATAACAAAAGGTAAGAATCTGCAACCAAGGTTTTTATAATTCTTGTAATGTGCAGAGATCACCCAGAGAGAAATGTTTTTTTCTCTCAACAAAAGTGGAG
Source organism: Pelophylax lessonae (assembly GCF_965119305.1). Lineage (NCBI taxonomy): Eukaryota > Metazoa > Chordata > Amphibia > Anura > Ranidae > Pelophylax > Pelophylax lessonae. The sequence goes on from NC_138775.1 coordinate 47,535,255, forward strand.
TTATGCTTTAAGGTTTTTAATTAATAAATAATTGCCTGAATTTATGTCTGCCTAGAATTCAGTTTAAAACAGCTGATTGCTGCAAGTATAGAAAGACAAGTTCATTATATGTTCTCAATTTCATAGTTCCAACGCATTAATCCCAATGCACACTTTTCTGTAGAAATGGCTGTCCATATAAACAGGTGCTCTAGCAACCAATGGCTGGAACCATGTCAAGTCAAAGAAATTAAATGTCACCAACACACCAGGGATTTCCAGAGTGGGTCCAGAACTTTAGTCAGCGATCACATAGATACAGCAGATTGCAATGTTTCGGAGCTACGCAGGACCCCTTCATCAAGCATGTGACGTCACATACCTGATGAAGGGGTCCTGCATGGCTCCGAAACATTGCAATCTGCTGTAACCATGTGATCACTGATTAAAGCTCTGGACCCACTCTAGGGATCCTTGGTGTGCTGATGACATTTTATTTCTTCAATTTCATAGTTCCACTCACTGGTAATTTATTTTTTTTACTATGGTGAAACTTGAAAACCTGACTGATTTACCTTTATCTACATTAAAACTCATCTCTAGGCATTATTAAAAGAAAGTTTTATTCCCATTTCACCCTGTCCTAAATGATCACAAATTTTGGTTTAATTCTTCTGATGTGGACATTGCCTATTTGCTACTAACAGTATTCACCACCTGGGTCCACAGAGGGTCCTAGTCTTTTAATGTTACAAGTGGGGCAGTCACAAAAAAAGGCCAGTCAAGGGGTAACTATTCAATATAAAAAATGAGATTGGATGGGTAGTTGGGTAGGGTGTTAAATTATTTTTTTTTATTTTGCTCAGATTTGGGCTTTCAACTCGTCAAACTTTCCAAATTGTTTCCTGAGCATGACTACGGCTACTTATCAGGTCTTTTTATGTTGTGGGTAGGGTGTTAAATTATTTTTTTTTATTTTGCTCAGATTTGGGCTTTCAACTTGTCAAGCTTTCCAAATTGTTTCCTGAGCATGACTATGGCTTCTTATCAGGTCTTTTTATGTTGTGCACAACTTACAGAGGGTGGTGCTTAGCACCAGTGAAAACTTGTCCTGTGTTTTTACAGTCTCTATTTTTGAAAATAAAGATACCGGCACCCCGAGTGTCATAGTGAGTAGGGGAATTCAGCATCTTTAGGTGAAGGCCAGAATATGAATTAGAACCACCCAGCATGAAGACTACCTTTCTTGAGTCTGTTTATATTCAATTATTTTCCACTACGATTCCCAGTTACTCTTGTGTGATTTCTTATTTTGGAACAAGATGATTAGTTTAAAAATGAGATTCACTTTCCTCCCAAAAAACAGTCCTATTATATCACAAAAGAAATTGTAGCAGCAGCTACTTAAGTCATAAAATAAATTAACTTTAATCAACTATCTACCAATTCATCTATGAAACTGCTTACAACTGCACATTACCCCTTAATTAATACATTTTGTCTTTGTGTGTCTTTACTTATCACTGCATCATTATCATTCTTGGCCATTAAATAAGCAATCCCATTAATTATAACCCATTCGGGCCCATAGAGAAAGCTTAGGGAACACAGAGCATTAGTCAAATGTGAGATTAAGACATTATAATGGCCTGAAAATAACATTTAAACAGTATGGGCATGTTTGTTCTTTTGTATGGTAGAGAAAAGTTATGTAAATCTTGCTACAGACAACACAGAGCAGTTGAAAATGCATATATATATAATCAAACTGGTAAAAAGTGTTTTTTTTGTGTCTTGCGTGTCTAAATGTGCATGCTTATGGCTTTAAAATTAGGGAAACAGGATGACACAGCCAGTGGCCAACTATTTTACAGAAAACGATAGTGGTGACCAAAAAATATGTTACAATTATGTAAGGCCCATTCAAACTCCTGCGTTGTTGTAACATGTGTGTTACCTCGTGTGCTATTGCAAAGGGCTTTAACACACATAAGATGCGTTGAGGTGCCATTCATTTTAAATAGCGCTCAAACATACTAAGGCAAGGCAGCTGTTTTGTAGTGTACCACAATGCTCAGAAAGGCTAGGCAATGAGCTACCGTTGCTTTTAAAAAAAATGTCATAGATTTCGACATTCAAGGGAGCATTGGCATTCATTTGATCCGGCTGTAATAGATAAATTAAATTCTGACATACCTCGCATTAATATACCACAAAGTAGTAAATGGGTCTAAAAGTATTTTTTCAATGCAAGCTGTTTAAATGGCTAAACTTGACTTGACTATCAGTCTCGTACAGGCCATGTACAGCAGGGCTGGAGTGTGATAGGAAGAGGCAGCACAAGGAGCCAATTAGTTCAAGCGCTGGATTCTTTAGAGATCACTCTATTATAGTAATGTGATTTAAAGGTCCAGTGCAATCCAAGCCAAATTCTGGCCAAGGGTGAGATTGCTTTTCCTCCAGAATTGAAAATTAAGTATCATATTTAGACATATATTTTACGTCATTGCCTCACTATATACTAGTTGCCTGACTGTCTCTGAATTTCATATTTTCTCACACTTGGCCATAGCAAATCAGGAAAATTTATCCAGGGCTCCTGATCTGCATTACTCCAGGCCAACAAAAGGGAACTAGCATTTTCAGAAGGGGATGTCAGAAATGGCATTTCAGTAAAGGTTTCTTTCAGTCTTGCTAGCAGAATTACTTCATTAGAAATGAGTTTGAAGCTGGACTCCGAATAAATATTAAAGGCACATATGAATTCAGCTCTCTATTCAGTAATACATAATTAAATCTACTTTTAAATGCAGTCAGTGTACTGTATATACCTGAATTTGACTTAGTATTTAATCCTATAAGATCTGGATGTGAACACTCCAGACAGAGACATGTACATGTACTAGGTATGCTGGGGGTTAGGTGGACAAGAAGGAGCTAATGCAGGTGGCAGACAGCAGGTGTAATCCCTGAATGGTAATATAGGTAAACACTCGCGCCAAATATTATTTCCAAAAAATATAAATAAATAAAGGGAGACTGCTGCTGCTACAACCCCTTGGGGTGATCAATAGCAAAAATTAAATAGTTAAATAACTATTAGCAGCGCAATTCTTCAATTAATACATAATGAACCATGGGAAACTTAATATTTAAAAACACTCAAGTGTGATCATATTAAACCCTGTGATAATAGAACAGTTATAAATGAAAAAACAAGTGAATAATATACCTATTAATATGTAAAATATAAAAGAAATGTCTTAAACACTAAAATGAGAAGTGTGCACAATGTGAAAACATCATTAAACCACATAAATTTCAAAAACAATTAAAATAGTTATGTGATAAAAGTCAGATATATAAAATTGATCAATAAAGTGCAAGGTGCTCCAGTGCAGAAAAAATATTGAAGGTGGTCCAGCTGACTGTGACCCCTCCAGGTACCCCACTAACCAGAACAAAGGGTCAAGAAAGTCTGTAACCACTGGGATATGACAATGCACCGGGACTTCTCCTATATAATGCCAAATTGTTCAGGATGATTCTTTGTCAAAGGTGGTTCAAGATTCCTCCATAGACCCAGCGCCAAAGACAAGAGACCATAGATGGTGAAGTACATTTTAAATAAATTTATTGATGAAATAAAAAAAAAACATACTCACAAACATAGTAGCAAAAACTGGCAGTGAAATCTCAACAGGCAGCCGCGAACACCGCTGCTGGCGTGCGTTCCATGGCCGATCCAGGAAGCTTAACCGGAAGTGACGTTCCGCTGATGCCGTACCGGAAGTGCGTCAAATTGGGTTCTTACATATTGTCTAAGTTTTACTTAGTGTAACAGCATCTGCATCACATATATTTTTTCTTTTTTATATATCTTTTAGGGTTTATATTATTTTATAATATGTAAAATATACCATAAAATAAAGTGCAACAGTTGGTAGTGCATAAATTGTCTAAATATATAAAGTGCAACAACTTATAGTGCAAATAATGTCCAACTGCTTATAAAGTGCATCAGCATAAATCATGATTGTCAGCAGCTTAAAGTCTCTTCAAGGTGCAGCAGTGCATGAATTCTTTTCACAAGTGCAAAGGTATAAGGTGCTGTATGCCAAACAAGAGTAGTGATGGTGACACCCCCCATGTGTTAGGAATATGGGAAGAATGCACTCTCACCAGACATTGTTGATTGCTAATGCCATATGGCAAGAAAGATCAATTAAAGCTTAAAAGGATCATCCAGATCTGCAATCCAGCCGTCCATACTTGGAGGTGGGTGGTCCTATAAGGTGATGTATGGGGACACAAGAGACGGACTCCTCATAGTGTAGTATCTTTTAAAAATTCAAATACTTATTTAAAAAGTTGTGAAAATAAAAACGGTGGTGGTACAGTGTAAAAAGCACAATAAATCTTCCCCGGAGGCTTCCCGGGTGGATGACTCACACACTCAGGATACTCGCACCGCTACCAAAAATTCCTGGTGTGGCATGCCTTCCAGGCAAGGTACCACAACGAGGCTACGTGCGTTCCAGCTTGACGCGTTTAGTCATCGGAAGTGACGTCTTCGGAAGCTGGCGGAACGCTGTCCTGTAGCTTGTATATACCCACAGATAGAGATCCTCCCTCCCACTCTGCCCATTGTGTGCTCCATACAGATGACCAATCAGATCAACCTCACAGCAATATCCTTATAATCCAATCGGATTAACCTCACGGCAATATCTTTATAGTAACCCCTTTGTACCCTGAGTACTTTACTAGATGCAATATTGCACCATCAGAACACTATATTACTGAGATTAGGGCTAGACAACACCACTGACAAAATATTCACCCAAAACTGTGCAGACATCACTGTTTAAATAATGTCCCTAAAAAGGATATGTATAATTAAAAAATCTGTATAATTAAAAAATCTGTGTTGGCTGGGAATGTGTGATTCACTTTTATTGTCAGCAACAATGTATATGTGTATTTGTATGACCATGCATAGAACATTTGCTGTTATATTTAGCAATAATATAATATATAAAAACGAATTCCCCTATTACTCAAACACCAGACAAAAATGGGTGGTGTAACCCTCGTGATGAATAAAAAGATATTTATATAAAAGAGTAAATGTAAAATAATCATAATTTTTCTAAAAATCCAGGGGATAAATGCAGAGTGGTTGATCCGCCACATGCATAGCTTTCCCCCTCCAGTAATTATCTATTTTGTCTATCTCACAAAAAGTCAAGAGGCTTGGGTTTCTATCATGTTTCAGCCTAAAATGGTTTGAAACACTCTGCTTTTTGAACCCCTTTTTTATGCTGTTAAGGTGCTCTCCTACCCTCACCATAAGCTTGCGTGTAGTGCGGCCTTAATATTGCAGGCCGCATGGGCAGGAGAGCAAATACGTGACGTGTGTGCTTTGACAGGTAATAAGCTTTTTAATAGGATATTCCTTCAGGGTGGTGTTAGATTTGAATTTTAGTTGTTTTCTAATTCTATTCTTGATTGTTCGGCAACATTTACATCTACCACAAGTATAAAAACCATTGTGGTCCAAAAAAGTGCTCAAACCTCTGGGAGAGGATGTTGTGCACCAATCTATCCCTCAGGTTGGGGGCCTTACGGTATATGAATCGTGGTTTGGGGGGTAAAATATTTGAAATACCTTATCCCTTAGAAGAATGGGCCAGTGTTTTTTTTACTATGTCTTCCAGTTCCTTGTAATTTCTGTGATAGTGGGTGAGGAAGGCTGTACCATGATCCGTCGCACCCCTCACCCTATCTTTTTATAGAACAGTTCTATCAAGATTATCAATGGCTTGATTGTCACACATTAGTTTATCCTCATTGTAGCCCTTATCCTTAAATCTTTGAATGATCACATCTGACTGGAGGTTAAATTCCCCATCATCTTTACAATTACGCCGGATCCTCATTTGCTGGCTTTTTGGGATTCCAAAAAGGTGGCAACTGTGGGTGGGAATGTAACCATCCCGATCCATAGCCTTGAAGAAAGTTTTTTATACAATTTGTTTCCTTCTTTGTATATATTAAAATCCAAGAAATTTACTGTGTTTCAATCATAACTTCCTGAGAATTTGATTTTATATATATTGTCAATAATATCCTCTAGAAATCTATTTAAATTCTCCTCAGTCCCTTTCCACAAGAGGAACACGTCATCTATATATCTTTTGCATAGTAACAGATCGTCATTGGTTCTACCAAAAGTCTCTTCCTGCTCCCACTTACTTAAAATGATGTTCGCCACGCTGGGAGTGTATTTGGCTCCCATTGCCACTCCCTTGTGTTGATGGAAGTATTTACCATTGTGCCAAAAGTAGTAGCTTCTCTCAATGTGGATTTTTGCTTAAGGCCAATGGACTGCACCAAGTGCATCATCCTGTCTAATATTCATATATAATGACTCCACATTTATGGTAGCCATGATGATATTGTCCTCCATTTCCACTTTCTCTAGAATATTATTTACTATCACGTAAATAGCCAGGGTAGGATTGGGCCAATGGTTGCAAGTAATTATCCACATACTCTCCCATCCTAGAGAATAGGGAATTAATTCCACTAATGATGGGTCTGCCTGGTGGGGAGGACTGATTTTTATGTATCTTAGGGATCTGATAAACGATGGGTAGTTTGGGGGCATCCGGAATAAGATACCTAAAATATTTTTTATTCAGTTTCCCCCGTTTATGTGCTTTCTTCAATAACCTCTTGCATTTCTTCATATGTTTTAATGTTGTATCGTGTTTTAACCTCTCATACGTAGAGGAATCGTTAACCCGCCTGTTGAGTTCTTTCATATATGCTTCCTTAGCTAGAATAACAATGCCCCCCCCCCTTTATGCTCTGGGTGTATGACTACATTTATTCTTTTTCTCCAATCCTACCTGCCCATATATCTTTCTTTAATCTACCATGTCTGTGTTTGATGTTTTTAATATCCTGCCCCACCATGGATTTGAAAGTTTCCAAAAAATGATTAGACGTCACCTTGGGGTTGAAAGTGAACTTATTCCGTAGTCCACTGTGTGGATACTCTGACTCCTCCCCCTCCCTAATGGCTAAGTCCCTCTCTGCAAAATGTTTTTTTTTTATGTTTAATTTACATACAAACTTTTGCAAGTCTATAAACGTGTTAAATTCATTAAATATTTTATCCGGAGCAAATTTGGGACCCAGGTCTAGAACCTTGAGCTCCTCCTCGGAAAATGTAACTCCACTCAGATTAAATATGCCTTGTCCTAGTACTCTCATTTTCTTTTTGCAGCCACCTCTACACCCTCTGTATCTCTTACCCTCATGCCATACCCTGACAGTGGTGGAGGTGGTGGGGGTTGGGGGTAGGGTGGGTGCCAAGGTCTGCCCCTTTCCCCTCTCACCCTCCCCTGTGATGATACGTATTCCTGGGTGGGTAATCCCTGAATGCAACAAAGGTCAGGCAGGTGGCAGGCAGTAGGTGTAATCTGTAAAAAAAAGCAAAGGTCGGGGCAGGAAGCAGATATTGGTCATAATCCATGAACGTTACAAAGGTCAGGCAGGTGGCAGGCAACGGTTGTAATCTTTGAGTTTAGCAAAGGTCAGTAAGAATAACTAGGTGCGCTTGGTCAGCAGTGACGCTCCTGTGCCAGGAGCCAATCTCAGATCGTAGGTGTGTGTTCTGAGTATCTTTGCGTGGCAGCTGAAAAGAAAGTTGGGAAACATAAGGCTCTAGGAGGCTACCAGGACATACTCCAAGCTGACGTTGGGAGGAAAGACATAATTGTTTCCATTGCCTCCAACCGAGATGCAATGGAAGAGGGTAGAGGGGGATTCTGGTGGACATGAAGGTATACAATCTTTCTTACAAATCTCCTACACAGCAGAGCTTAACCTAGGAGTGGGAAAAGCAGAACAAAGAACCAGTCAGTTGTGCTCAAGTGCTTATATGCTATAAAGAATCATGCTGCTAGACGGAGAGGAGGGATCATTACTCAGTTGCGTCCCCCTTGACTGTCCAGTCACAGTTTAGGGGAGGGACAAGATATGTTAGTGTAACATGTGATGTGTAGGAAAGTGCGCTGATTCAACTAGGGTGTGCTGCTACCTTAGAGTGAATGTAATGAATGTGTATGAGAAAATCAGGTGCGCTAACCCAAATACAGTGGTACAACATACAAAGAAGTGTGTAAAACAAGTCACTTATAACTAAGTGAAGTATAGAAAAATTGAATCCAAAATATTGATGACAAAATGCAAATCCAAAATAAAACTAGTGAGTCACCAGTGAACAACAATATGAACGTCCATGATAATAAATCAAAAAGTCCATAAGGTGAAGATGCAAATGTCGTGCTGTGAACATAAAACTCTGGAAGGTGCAAAACTGTGTTAGGAAGGTACAGAGTCCCGCCACCAGCTTAGCCTCTTACCAAATACTGGAAATTAAAGGGCATATATAGATATAACCGCTCCGGGGGTCATGCAGCTTGTGAAGGGATTCCCAGAAACTCAGTTGGCACTCTAACACACTCGTGATCCCTGGACTCTTACCGGACAAAGCCAAACAAGGAGCCTGGAATGGTGATAGGAGATGACCCTGCCAGAAATCGCTGGACTTTGGATGGCTGCTGTGACTTCCTATGTCCAAGAGGAACAAAGCCAAACAAAGAGCCTGGGATGATGATGGGAGATGATCCTGCCAGGAATATCTGGACTCTGGATGGCTGCTGCGACTTCCTGTGTCTAATTTACAATTCCTTGATTAACACCATTCTCCGCAGCGACCGCCGCAGCTCCTGTGCGGCACCGACGTCACACGACGCTTTCGTGTGATGTCGGTGCCGCACAGGAGCTGCGGCGGTCGCTGCGGAGAATGGTGTTAATCAAGGAATTGTAAATTAGACACAGGAAGTCGCAGCAGCCATCCAGAGTCCAGATATTCCTGGCAGGATCATCTCCCATCATCATCCCAGGCTCTTTGTTTGGCTTTGTTCCTCTTGGACATAGGAAGTCACAGCAGCCATCCAAAGTCCAGCGATTTCTGGCAGGGTCATCTCCTATCACCATTCCAGGCTCCTTGTTTGGCTTTGTCCGGTAAGAGTCCAGGGATCACGAGTGTGTTAGAGTGCCACCTGAGTTTCTGGGAATCCCTTCACAAGCTGCATGAACCCCGGAGCGGTTATATCTATATATGCCCTTTAATTTCCAGTATTTGGTAAGAGGCTAAGCTGGTGGCAGGACTCTGTACCTTCCTAACACAGTTTTGCACCTTCCAGAGTTTTATGTTCACAGCACGACATTTGCATCTTCACCTTATGGACTTTTTGATTTATTATCATGGACGTTCATATTGTTGTTCACTGGTGACTCACTAGTTTTATTTTGGATTTGCATTTTGTCATCAATATTTTGGATTCAATTTTTCTATACTTCACTTAGTTATAAGTGACTTGTTTTACACACTTCTTTGTATGTTGTACCACTGTATTTGGGTTAGCGCACCTGATTTTCTCATACACATGTTAGTGTAACATGAATGTGAAAGAAACATCTGTGAGTTGGATAGGGTGGAGTGGAGAAACATTCAGCCCACGCATTGAAACCGCCATTGGATACCCTCTATCTGGTGCATCCGTATAAACAACAGTGGTTTATGCCTACCCTCCACATACTTCTGGTAAGAAGTTTGCACTACCACCGAGGTGTCATCTCTCTTGATTTCATTTCATTTTTTCACGTGTGGAAAGTGCCTATTCACCAATAAGGCTCACTGTTTAGTGTTATCTGGTAAGAGGCCATTTTTTCTATTTCACCCTCACATATCGGTCTAAGATTAGCAAGATTGAAGATCCACTATTGATGGAAGCTTGATCTTTGGCTATTTGAGATTATCTGGATCAATTGGAGGACTTAATATATATTTTTTCACGATTGTTATAAAATATATGTTTTTGCATAAAGAATTTTCACATATGGTTTTTCACACTGTATGAAGATCACCATAATATTTGGATCATCCCAGATGTCATATGTTTAATATTTATGATTATGTTGAGCGCACTATATCTTTTTTCACATGTTAGTGTAACATAACTGCAGCAGAGAAAAATCAGGTCCCACTCCCTGCCAAACTGAGCGATGCCATATGCGAGGGCAGTGTAAATATCAGGACCGGGTAAGCAGAAATACAAAACCTTTGGCAGATAAAACAGAACCCTTATACTCAGTGTATTAGGCTGTTTGTCTTGAGTTCAGCTTTGAGCATACTTATGGATGCCAGTGCTAGATTAATGAAAAGGATACATAGTCTGTGGCCTTGGGAAGCACGGCTGCTTGGTGTTGGACTTGCAGCTTACTGCATCCAATATTTACCATGTCCAGTTTTGTTTGATTGTTTTTTTTTTTTTTTTTTTTGTGTTTTCTCTCATTAATGGTGATTGGATACATCCAGTAAAAAAAAAAAAGAAGAAGAAAAAAACATTAGAAGCTCAGTTTAGAGTGTTGTTGCTAAAATAAGTTATAAAAAAAACAGTTTATCTCCAGTTTTGGGTAGAGTGGGAACACTAGGTTGAAATGTCTGCTAAAGCCAGCGTTGGTGAACGGTTGCATATGTTTCTTTTTATGCTATTTAAACAAATAACATGCTCATTTATTGTGTTGGCTGCAAACCATTCCTGCTGTAATTAGCAGGGTAAATATTTTTTCTTGACTTTGGTATAAAATGGCTAAAATGATTAATTTTCATCATCAGAAATGTTAGTTGCCTTATCAGAAAACCTCTTGAATATTAAGGAGACCATGAAAATTGGACAAAGCGTTGACAAGGGATTCTAAGCGGCAGTTACGCTGCTTTGAATGATCAATTAGATGCTTGCAAACGAGCTTATCACAAATTACATGCCTGCAATATCTATTAATGTAATGACCTTGAAAACCGGCTCATTTTCTGCCTTAACCTAATGAGCATGGTGTGTGTAATCAATTAGGTCCACAATTAAAATTATAATTTGTCCACTGAACTCTGCAACATTGGTGATGCAAATGATTCTGCTGTTGGGAACGTGGAGGTAGATGGTGACACAGATCACATTTCTTCAACTGCTCTCAAAATTATCTTATGAAGATTACAGAACTTTTATAAATGCACTCCACCAGCGATTCACTTAAACCAAAGGATCTGGCCCTCCATGGTTTCATCTGCTAATTTGACTTATTCACTACTGACAACTTTTTTTCTTTAACTTTTCTAAAAACTTGTTTTTCTTTGTAAATGATGGGGTAGGGGGGAGGTGACCCTACTGATTTTAGAACAATACACCATGGTTAGAGAACTGTGATACTATCCTTTGTGCCCTACAGTACCGGGAGGTTCTTGTGGAGAGGTGCAAAAAATTGGTCTCGCCTTGAAAACATCATTATGATGTGGAAGTTTCCTCATAATAATTTGCCACCAAGGTTTAAGTAATTTACCAATCAGAACATGATGATTCTCTTAAAATTCTAGTATCTAGCTACTACTGTGAGTCATAGTGAGATCCCCCATCCACTGCCCTAATGGGGTAGTTTTTCAAGTATGCAGAGTGAATGAAACTATAAGGCTGCTGTGAATCTGTTTTCCTTTTGAACTTTTGATTCATATCTAGGAAGTAGAAGTCTAACCCACTTACCTTATCATCTGATCCTTATAATTTTCAAGCCTCTGCTTCTTTAACAAGCTTCTTAGCAGTGTCATAGTATGCTGTCATTCAGGAGCACTAAATATGGCCTTTTTTCTTAATTGTCTTTGGAAATTGCCATGGATAAGCACGAAAAAGGAACTTTGAAAGTGCAGTCTGTGTTGTCCTTTGTCCCAGATAGTAGGCTGCTCAATACACCAAGTAAAGGTCTAGGGACTGCTCATGTTTTGATCAAAAGCCACGTGGAATCATAACCAAGAGGGATGTTGAGTTTGTAACAACCACAAGTATTTTTATCGTGGAACATTTTCTTAGAGCTCTACAGGTACCCTCAAGGTGGATCTGTGTCCCCTTTCTTTAGGGCTTAATTGAAGTGTGCAAACAGAGAGCAGCAGGAGAAGAAGAACTTGTAGCAGACAGCTTTTTGTCAGCGATCTATCACGGTGCAAACGAATAGCGGAATGGCCTCCATGTAGTAACCATAATGCTCAGTGCTCAATGGTTGGGTGCTAGAAGGCCTGTCAGGAAAGTCATGCTAGTATGCAGAAGGGCATCTTTGCAAATATCCATGCACAGGCTCTTAGCCTCACATCAGGGGTTGCCAGGAGCACTGAATATGCATGTTTACATGTACAAGGATCTGTATGCTTGCCTGTTGATAATGCTGGCACCAAACAGGCTATTTAAACTGGTCAGCTTCACATAGCCAGCACTGTCTTGTCTACAGCATTACCCATGAATCTGTAATCTAAGACTTTGTGCCTGACTGCATGGTATTGCATCTGCTTTCCTTGATCTGCTCATGCTATTCACCTGTGATGACCACCTGGCTTGCACCTGTAATATGCTTCTCCTGGTTCCTTCTGCTCTTGATCTGCTCATCCATTTCCACTAGCAGTTCAGGCCTGAGTCTCAACCTCACTTCTGCTATCGCTATTGTCTCATCACCAGTTGCTGATACAGCTTGCCTGACATTGCACAATCTGTGTCACAATCAACCACCAGACTGCAGTCTCCCAGGAAACACCCCTGCCTAAACACCTGCCAGGGGTTACAATGACACATTACTCTACTTGTTGCTGTGGTATTCCTGTTTGATAATCCTATGTCCAATCTCCAGTCTGTCATCTCCTGAGGAGACAATACACATCACTGACAAGTCAACGGACATCTGTCTTCCTGCAACAGTATCTGGCAGGAACCACAAAGCACTTGTGCAACTCAATGGCCTTCAACCACCTGTTTGGTTTACCAGGAGCCCCAAGCTGATGATGCAAGTGAGGCCATCCTCATCAACTCAGGCTCCTTCATCAGGTACATGACAAGGTCATTCACTGTTAGCCAACTTGTGTGCACTTGTGATTCTACATTTCTTCTCAACAATAAGGACAAACAGGGCTGGAGGGATAAAGGGATAATAAATAAGGGGAGGGGAGGAGAAGACTATGGTGAGGAATTAATAAAAATAAAAAATCCAGCATGCTCAGAGCAGAGTGGCGCCTGCAGCACCCAGCCCCCCCCCTTAGAGAATAAAGATGAGCAAAACCAGGAATACCCACAAAGTTTAAAATAACGATTAAAAAAATATATATATTATCCACAAGCTAGCATATTAATGATTTAGGTTGGCCTGAAGCATAATACCTATGTGTGAAAAAAAAAAAAACAGAAGCCCTGGTCAGGTGGACTGTTTTCTCACATTTTGTTTATGGCTCTATTTCTCATTCTGAATGGAATGTACTTTTAGAAAAAAAAAATCAATGCTCCTTCAATACTCTGACATCATTTTTTTTGCTTAGAAAATAAAATGCCTATTCCCTTTGTCAAGTTGAATCCAAGTCTACAGGTCTACAAGTTTTGATATTTGAACCTATTTTTCATGCATAGGGCAAAGCTACAGACATCTCCTTGCACAGTCATTAATAGCTCTTTAGAAGGTCAGGCGAACAGATCACATCATACAGCAACAAGTGTCACAGACTGTCAGATGAAGCATTTCTTAAATGTGACCTGGACACAGCTAGAGAAAATTGAACAGTTTCAGGACGGATCGATCAAGCTTCTGCTTGTTTATATCTAAAATGACCAACTTCTAAAGTGCATGTCACAAAAGATTTTCATTTTTAAACCATAGTAAATACCAACAAATGTGTTGGTGATTCTTTTCTTGCTTTTGGTATTTTTAATTTTTATTTTTAAATTTTAATTAAACTACACTGTGTTTACATTACAAGAGTCAGAACCCCTTAGCCAGAGAAATAGTATTTTCAGAAAAGGAGTTTAGCAAATCTTTTTACTTCTTCAAAAAAGACCTGAATTCCAGGTATGACAATTTTTACATAGTTACATTGGTTCCATTTGGACCAATGTCTGTATGTATATGCCATACCTGTGGGATCTCCGTGGAAGCGGAAAATCACAGTAGTAGGTGCTGCTTCTACAGTGATCACTGCTAGCTTCTGAGTCCAAGTGGTTGCCCTGCTGCTTAGTGTACACAGAAGGTCATTCACTCAGCATGGGGGCCATTCACAGAGTACTTTGCAATTTGTCAATAAATGCAAAGAGTTCATTGATTAGACGAGGTGGAGATTGTTACAGTACCACCCCGTTTCTCCACCTCGTTCAATCAGAGATTACTTTCCATTCATAGAGAAAATACAAAGTGTTCCCTGAATGCCGCCAGCTCAGCACAGGACCTTGAAGCTAGCAGTGCTTATTGTAGTATTGGTGTATATTACAGTGACTTCCAACTTCCATGGGGATCGGCCAGGGATGACACATGCATATTTACACTGGTCCAAGGTGGACCAATGTACCTATGCAAAAATATGAATACCTAAACATCAGCTTAAAATCTTCTGACAGATAAACTTTCAAGGGTAGCGCAGCACTCTGTTTGAAGTAAATGTCCAGGTGCTCACCCACAAAAAAATCCATATAAATCCAAAACTGATTTAAAGGCACTCATGGGTCCTGCAGAGGAGAAAGATCAAAAACAGAAAAACAGCAGTGTTTTTTTTTTTTTACAAAAACTAGGAACATCAAATCCTACCACAGCGCCTCGGCATATATGGCCCGTGTAGTGGACACGGCTTTCGGATGGTCCTCCTTTACCTGGATTCATTTTCAGCCATTGGAGGATTTCTTAAATGCTTTATTTTATATTTCAACATGTGAGTGGAACCTTTTATTCTCTTAAATAAAATTTTGTGATTGTGGTATTACGCTATGGTCTTTTCCACTTTCTGTTTCATTAATGGATGCTAATTAAGCTGCTACTGACCCGGGGAAATACATCCCTTAAACTGGTGGGCTAGACACGTGCTGTATTGCAGGATCTCTGGTAAGTATACTACCTTAAGGGAGTGGTGGCACTATTTCACGCGGTGTGGTGGACAGCAGACTTATCAAGCATCTTCTGGATTTGATCATATTACACTTTATGAACTTTTTTTGAACTGTGTACTTTCCACTGGCTATACCTCACCAACACGGGGTTATTTATGCGCCGCATGTCTTCCCTATCCTTGGGAGTTTGAATACTTTTTAATTGTATTATATTAAATGCTGGCTATCATCAGTTCCTTTTGATATTGCTATTTAGAGCAGAGTGTAATTTATTCTGTTTTCTGTGTTATATGCCGAGGCGCTGTTGTAGGATTCATCTATAGATGGCCGAGATTTGATGTTCCTAGTTTTTGTGATTATTCATTGTTTAACCACGGGCAGCCATGGCAGCTTTCAATTATCTATTGGATAGACAATTCAACCCTGACTCTATCTTTTCATTTGACCAACCCACCCCCACTGAGTGATGAGGAGGATTATGGGAAGATTTATACCACCTTAGAATTTATGCTAGAGAAGCAAATTAAAGCATGGTGGGATGTGTTCACTTTTGAACATTACCTAAAGGAAAAATTACTTCAGGAGTCTGAGGTGGGAGGTATCCCCTCAGGACGGTCTAAATAATAAACATCGGATGGATAAGTGGCTTGAATTCTTTAATAGAGCGGGAGAGAATTACAATTATTAGTCCTGAAAAGGAAGAAAATTAAATTGGATAGAACCCAATTAGAACCTGTGATAGACACTAATCAAGAAATGTAAACGTGGCATGTCCGATTTTAAAACAAATAATATTTATTTATGGCAGAATTCACTAAATGAAGTAATTAATTCACAAGTAATTAACACTGAGACCATCAGGACCAATGAACCTGAACCACCCATTGTAACGATGATTGAGACCACGAATAATGTGGTAAGAAATTCTCAACCTTTGAGAACTCCAACTCAAGGTTATTGGGGAAGGGGAAGGGGACACAGTACTAGTGCCATTCAGGTCCATATAATCAGAACTTACCAAATAGTCCCTATAGACACCTACCTCCAAATAAACATCAGAGTAACAATGAGGTTCGGGATGCAAGATACCCAATTAACACACAGAATAGATATCAAGCCCTGACCCATGAGGGTAGAAACAACTCACCCAGACGTGAGTCTTTTTTAGGCTATCAGGGGAATGGGTGGAGAGGGAGAGGGAATCGGAGATCTCACTCATGGCCTCCAAACATTTGGAGAGGAGGAAGGGATGCCCCTCCTTACCAAATGTACAGAGAAAGATCCCCATTTCGGGAAAAAAGAGAGGATGTAGAGCAGGACGACGGAAACAAGACAAAAAAGAGAAGGCGAAACACTTAAATTAAGGCATATTTAATTTAAGTAAAGCAAGTTTGAACCATAAGGAGATGAATATGCTTAACTTGGGTTTGAAATGTGTCCCTGGGAAACCATTAAATAAATTTGAGGTATATATAGACACTGTGACAGGAAGTCAGGTAAATCTGTGGATGTAGTCACAGACAGGAGATACATTTCCACCTGGTTTAGAAAATTCACCAATTACTATAGGGTGTCGGCTGCAAAGGTAGCCAGAACTGTCTAAGGACGTTGAACAGACTTCAGCTGTTCAGAATGAGGAAATTAAGGCCTCTATAATTGGTCCAGAGGAAGTCGATTGATTGCTGCCTCCTGACGCTCTGTGAGCTGGGGAGAGGAGGACAGTCAGATGTGTGCCTCCCAACGCTGTGTAAAGCATGGGAGAAGGATTGCTGCCTCCTGACGCTGTGTGAAGCTGGGGAGAGGAGGACAGTCAGATGTGTACCTCCCGACGCTGTGTGAGCATGGGAGAAGACCTCCTGTACTGATGTGTGCTGAGGAGGGTAAAAAGTGTGAAGACTACTCAAGGTGAGGTCTTGGACTATTTCTATGTGGAAAGAAATAAATGCACTGTTTGTTATGTGAAGAGAGAAGCAAAGGAATGGTTGCTATGTGAAGAGACAAGCAAAGGGACGTGTTCAATGTGAAGAGGAAAAGGGACATGTTCAATGGACATTTTGTTGTGTGAAGAGAAAATAAATGGACTATTGAGTGTCTGCTGTAGGATCAGCAAAGTTTGCCCAACAGTAGGTTGGAGACAGACTCCGTAGGTAGGTTCCTGTATGTGAGAAGGTAGCCGCCCACAGTGGCAAGGATTTATTTTGTGTTTTATTTTTATTTTGATGTTTTTGACGCTTGCACTTCTGTGAAGAAAATTGCATGAATAAACCAAACTGTTGTTTGCAACCACTTCTCGGCTATCTCCCTGTGTAACGAATCCCCCCAAGGGGTCATCCACGCCCGCCACCGAGCTAATCAATCTCCAACAACACTCATAAATTTATCAGAAAATTAAATATGAAAAAATATTTTGTAAGCTATCCAACTGCTGCCTGTAATAGACTAAACCCTCACTCTGACTGTATAGATAGTGGTCTGAAAAATAAATCCACATTTAACCCCCTCAACACTAGTGTTCAGTGTATTGAAGTATTTAAGAGTTTAGTTCTGAAAGACATGGAACATCTGAAGGAAACCCTGAGTATATCAAGGAGGGAAATCAAATTGAAGATAGGAAAGACATTATTATCAGGCCCGCTGATAAGGGCAGGGGAGTGGTAGATCTAGACAAAGAGTTCTACCACAGTCAACTGACTGAGTTACGCAGGTTTCTGACCCGACGGACATTTATCATAAGCAGTTGGAGTCTTTGTTGGAGTTGGGTTTTAAAACTGGGGCTGTTAATAAAAAGGAGAATATATATATTCTACCTAGTACTGTAAGGATCCCAGTTATATATACATTACCCACAAGGATCCAAAGGCTCCACCGTAACGTCCAATTGTAAATGGTATAGGATACATTTCGGCTAGACTAGGAGAATATTAGGACACTTTCCTTCAAAGTAGTGTGGTCACTACAAGGGCCTATTTGAAAGATACCACAGATTTATTACAAGCTTTGCAGGATATTCGTTTAAATCCTGAAGTGACTACATTCTTGGTGACAGCAGATGTCGCCTCGTTGTATACTATAATACAACATGATGATGCTCTATTGTCCCTTAATTTGGCAATGAGTAAGCGTGACAAAATCCCTTTCATCCAAAAAAAAATTTTTGGGACAGGTGCTGAATTTTTGTATCACTCATAATTACTTTTGGTACAGGAATCAGTTCTACTCTCAACAGGTTGGCGTCGCTATGGGAACAAAATTTACTCCCAGCCTCACCAACCTGTTTATGGCTGAGTGGGAAGACAGATTTGTGTTTAATGAAAACAGACCTCACATTAAACTATATAGGCGATTTACTGATGATCTGCTGATTATCTGGGAAGTAGTCAGCAATCACTATCTGATTTTCTCACTCACCTTTACTGTAACACCAACAATATTAAATTGGATTACCAAATGAGTGAAAGTATGATCCATTTTTTGGGTGTACAAATTGAGGTGACTGGAACATCATTATCTACTAGTGTGTATTTTAAACCCATGGATAGGAACAGCTATCTGACAACTAGGAGTGGCCATCCATCTTGGATTCCTAATATTCCTAAGGGTCATATACTGCGAGTCAAACACAATTTACCAATCAAGAGACCTTCCTAGAACAGTCAGAACTACTAAAGAATACATTTTTACAGAAGAGCTATAGGGAAGGTTTTTTAGATAAGACCATCAATGAAGTAGCAATGTTATCGAGAAATGAGTGTCTTAAAGAGGTAGTATCCTGCTTTTTGACACTTTTAACTACAGGTAAGCCTATAATAAGGCTTACCTGTAGGTACAATTAATATCTCCTAAACCGGCACGGTTTAGGAGATATTTGCAGTGCATGCAGCCGCTCACGCGAGTGGCGCATGCGTTCTGAAGGTCTGGGGGGACCTTCAGTTTTCCTTGCCGGGAAATCATGACGTCATTGCGGCTCCGGCCAATCACAGTGCCGGAGCCGCCGAACCCGGAAGAGATGCCGAGGGATCATGGCAGCGCCCGCAGCGGTGTCCGGGGGTCTGTGTCGGGGCTTCGTTCTAAGGTAAGTAATACATAATGAGCTAGTATGCCTTTGTCTTGCAGGTTTTTTTTTCGGGTTTACAACCACTTTAAAGTTAAAAATAATATGGAGAATTCTTCTAATAATCAACATCAGTGGAGTTTTATTTCTGGCTTTCATCATCAATATAAGGACATTGAGAGTATATTCCAAAAACTTTGGCATGTTTTAACTTTGGATAAGGACTTGTGACCAGTCATTCCAACCAACCCAAAGTTTATATATAGGAAGGCTCCAAATTTTTGTGGCCAGGTGGTCAAAAAGATTTTGGACCCTTCTGGCCCCCAAAAAATCCATGTGGATCTACATGGTTTTTTCCCATGCCGGAAGTGCATCTGTTGAAAAACAGTCCGTAGAAATGAGAGAGGAAGAACTTCTTTCACTAATATTGATGATGAAATTTTCAATATTACCGAGTTCATCACTTGTAATTCCACTTATATGGTATACCTGTTGTGGTGTCCTTGTGGACTTTATTATGTAGGGAGAACAAAGAGACTATTACGCATTCGCATTTCAGAGCATATTGTGAATATTAGAAAAGGATTTAAAAAGCATAGTGTTTCCCTACACTTTAGGGAAAAACATAATAGATACCCGTCATTATTGCAATTTTGTGGCATTGATTACGTGTATTCTCCATGGAGGGGATCTACCCGCGTAAGGGATCTGTCGCGGAGAGAAACAAAATGGATATTTTCTATTAAAAAGCCTTACTCCAAGGGGATAAAACATTGAACTGGATTTGAACTGTTTTATTAGTCATTACTGATGCTTTTTTACGTATATGATTACTCTTTTATAATTTGATATAATTTTCATATTTGTTATACCTCTATGATAGAGCTGTTGTATGAAGTACAATTGTCCTTAATACTACCATTATTATGCACTGGTTTTTCTATGTTTTTAAATGTATTAAGCTCAAGTGATCTAATCTACTTTATTGCTTTATATTGCATTTAAGATGATTCAATTTGTATTGATGCTGAATATTAATCATTTGTGCTGCTATGACTGGTATTATTTGTGTAACTTGCACAGATCCAGGTAGGGGGGATACTAGCCAGGCTATTGGTTGCTGTTATACCCTTCAGCAGATAAAAAGAGCATTGCCGTGCCATGCAGCCAATCCCATGAGTAAGTCGCAATGACGAAACATGTCAGGATGTAGGCTGCATGGCAATGAAAACTGATCACACATGTCAGACGTCTGACCGGAAGTGACGTTGCGGTCCCTGGACAGACGGCCCGTGTAGTGGAGATGGCTTTCAGACGGCCCTCCGTTACCTGGATTCATTTTCAGCCATTGGAGGATTTCTTAAAGGCTTTCTTTTATATTTCAACATGTGAGTGGAACCTTTTATTCTCTTAAATAAAATTTACTAAATGCGGTATTACGCTATGGTCTTTTCCACTTTGTTTCATTTATGGATGCTCATTAAGCTGCTGCTGCCCTGGGGAAAGTTATTGATACAGCCCTTAAACTGGTGGGCTAGACACGCACTGTATTGCCAGATCTCTGGTAAGTGTACTACCTTAAGGGAGTGGTAGCACTATTTTACGTGGTGTGGTGGACGGCAGACTTATCAAGCATCTTCTGGATTTGATCATATTACACTTTATGAACTTTTTTTGAACTGTGTACTTTCCACTGGCTATATCTCACCAACACGGGGTTATTTATGTGCCACATGTCTTCCTTATCGTTGGGAGTTTGACTAATTTTATAGTATTTTTTTTTTTTGTCAACATTTGGATGAAGCTCAGTCCATCTTTCTCAAGATAAGTCTGTTGGCCAAGAAGGACTGAGCTTCATCTAAACGTTGACAATAAAAATACTGCTGTTTTTGATCTCTGCAAGACCAGGAAATGCCTCTAAACCAGTTTTGGATCTACATAAACTACCACTATAGATATCCAAAGCACTTCTAGCATTTCTAGCCAAATTGTTTTTTTATTTGTTTTGGAAGGAGTGGGGAAGGGAGATGTGCTCTCTTCCCATGTGGCCACCAAGACATGAAGTGAGGAAAATATTTCCAACAACAGCACTAAATTGAAGTGAAGGTTGTGAGGAGCTCTATTATTATTTTTTTTTCCTCTCTGTCCTTATTGTGGAGGTCTCCTAGCTGTCTGTGTGCTCACATGGACATAAGATGGAGTGAAATCTCTCCAATAGTAATAAGGTAGCAATAAAAATAAGACTAATCCTTTGCCACCTTAAGTGGCCCTAAAGGCCGATGTTTTTTTATCTTCATGCATTCTTTGCAAGAAGGTAAAAAACCTTCTGTGTGAAGTGCCCCCCCCCCCCAGCCCCCCAATCCTTACCTGAGCTCCCTCTGATCCAGCCATGCCCACGATAGCCTTGGCTGTGCCAGGACTCTCCCTCCTCATTGGCTGAGCCAACAGCGGGAGCCCGCATTAGCTCCCACTGCTGTCAATCACTGCCAGTGAGCCAATGAGGAGAGAGTGGGGGGGGGGGGGCTGTGGCTCTATGTGTCTTATGGATGCGAACATGCAGTGATGGCCCCAGGTCAAGCGGCTTTCTCTGGGGGCACTGGCCGAGGGGAAGAAGCCAGGAGCGCCAGTGGGGGGCCCAAAAAGAAGAGGATCAGAGCTGCTCTGTGCAAAACTACAGCACAGAGCAGGTAAGTATAACATGTTTGATATTAATAAAAAAAAAATGCTTTATTACCACTTTAACCAAAGCCAAAGGATGGATTTAGAGAAAACCATATCAGCTGTGGCCTATAGTGTCATTTAGTGCCAATGACATCGCTCTGCTGCCTACCAACATATAATCTTAGCTGTCTCTGTTGAAGACAGTAAATTGTCACACAGGGAAGCCTTTAATAGAGCTTACTGCAGCCTCAAACTGAGGGCTGCTGATCCTGCTGTTCTCATTTCTTGATCCACGTTTCAAGCACTAAACCCCACATCTTACTCTGAAATTTAATTTTAAATAAGTAGAGAAAAAAGATATATAACAAAATATATATTTGCGCTCATACTGCACAGTACAAGCAATGGCTGCATTCCCTTGTATTTTGCCAGAGGTAACATGGTGTCACCCTCACAGGGTCCCAAAGGCCAAAGATGGGGGTAAGGCATGTTATATTTAAAAACTTTTTTCATTTATTTTAAATTTTTTTTATCTATTGCAACATTTTGCCATGGTCAGAAGCAGAGATCCAGCATGCAGTCTGGTTCTGGGATCCAGAGGCCCCACGAGTACACTGGATTGGTTTTAAGATTATCACAAGTGTTTTCATGTGCAAATAGATGCCGACACTTTAGTAATATTATGAGCTTTGACAGTTTTAAAACATGACAGACAACATTTAAAGCTCGTATGAAGTCCGTACATTAAAAGACCAAAAAAGGTCTGACCAAAGCAAATCCCCTGAACCATCAGAGGAACCAATCCTGCTCATGTCTGTGTGAGGATGTGAAAATAAACCTATGCTTTCTCCATAGGTAAAATAATAAGTTTACTTCATAGTAGGCACATAAAAATTTAACTCTGGGATAAGCTAATATTGAGGTTGATATACTAAAGCTGGGCTGGAGAGTGCAAAAGCTGGCTCACTTCTGCATAGTAACCAATCAGCATCTAACCTCAGCTTGTTCAATTAAGCTTTGGCAATAAAACCTGGAAGCTGATTGGTTTCTATGCTGAGGTGAGCCTGATTTTTCACTCTTTAGCTTTAGTAAATAAACCCCACTGTCTAAAAACAAGAGGCATGTGCATTCTTGGTGTGTTTGTGTATTTATTACAGATTTGTGCAGTATTCCAGTGTGAAACTTTATCTCTGTACAGGAACTTCCTGTAAGAAAGACTGATCACTGCTGCTCTCTTTCCTTGTGTAGGGTGACTGGTCTTGTCTCCGCCCCTTCCTGTAGCTTACTACAGGCAGCCTGTAGTGGGTGGGGCTTGCTGGGCCTGGGCCACAGCTCTGCTCCTCATACAGGATATATACAGCATGGTGAAAATGTCACCGCTACTTTTACAAGCCATTTGGTTAACACAATATCATTTGTGGCTACTGAAGAATATATTTAAATAATGTGTTTGTGCCTAGCATTCAGCTGTAAATATTTTATATTAAGCCACTACGAAAAAAATCGGAAGAAAAATTCCATACAAGGCACGATCATTTTTATTTTCATATAATGTGTAAACAACATTTGACATCCGATTCTGACTTTGCAATCAAAAACATCCAAAGGGACAAACTCCAAAATACAGTTAAACTTTAAATGAGCCTCTCCACCACTCTATTACCTACCTACCTGGCCGAAGATTTCTGAAGCAGTGGTCATCTGGCTCCCAGGTGGCTATACAGCAAAGATCTTAAAGGATTGAGGGCATGTAAGTAAAAGACTTAGGGGGTTGCTGCGGGACAGGCCATTTTTAACATAATTTTTGCTGGGGAGAAAGCAATATTTTTTTTTATACATTTCACTCTGCATTTCATGCTGGAGAAACAGTATACATTGCATTGTTGGAATTAAATTTGTTTTTCTTTTCAAATATTTTTTATTAAACAAAAAAGTCATACAATAAAAGTGAAGACATTACAATAAATCAACATGAAGTGATGAGGAGTAACATTAAAAGTAGTTCTGCTCATGATATCAACCATTGGCAATACATCTTCTTCACCAATATAAAATGAAGGTATTCTGGATATGTAAAACTAAGAACACAAACTAAATAAACATCAAAATCATAACAAAAAGCAGTCAATAATGTATACCGCGTGTAAGCATGGACACCTGGTAGTCGGTGTTGGTTTCATATAGTAATGTGATGTGCTATGAGATATTGCGATGTGAAATAATTTTCCACCGATTATCTACGATGTGAAAATAGTTTTTCACCGATAATCTACTGTTCACCATGTAGTTTAACTGGTTGATGTGAGGGATAGGGGCCAGATACTCCACTTATGGTTGAATGATACCAGTGTTTGGGAAGAATAAGCAAAGAATTTTTCATATTGGTAAGATTTGTTAACTCTTTCGATAACTTCTGTAGGTTAGGGGCAGCAAGTGATTTCCAATGTGAACTTATTGTGAGACGAGCTGCTACCAAAATATGGATTTTAATAGTGTGGAATTGGGGTGGGATGTTATTTATGTTTAAGTGTAACAGAGCCAGACTGGGGGATGTGGGTTAGTAAAATCCCAGTCACTTTGGAGATCAGGGAAAAGACTAAACGCCAAACACTTTTTAGACTCTTACATCCCCATATGACATGCAGTAGAGTACCAACTTGGCCACATTGGCGCCAGCAGAGATGCGAGGAATCTTTAAAGATCCGGGATATTCTAAAGGGGCGTTAGGTAGCTTCTATATAACATTTTTAGGTAGTTATCCCAATGATTGGTGCACCTGGATGCTTTATAGATACTTGAAACTGCTTGGGCCCATTCCCCGGAGGAGTACTCCTCTCCCAGTTCCCTTTCCCATGCTTCGATGTGGGAGGATTTCGAGAAGTTTTCGACATGTTGAAAATAGGCGTAGAACCTAGGGTCTGGTCCCAAACATGTGCCAAGCCTCTGAATCCAAATGGATTACCTCCAGAAGATGTTTAATTAGAAGAAGTTTAAGTTGTGCCTTTTGAAAAGTGTTATCACCTAGATTGTTAGGGGTAAGGTCTTTAACATGTTTTAGGCCCTTCTGGGTCCAGTATGTTGTTTGGAAGGAAGGAATGAGATATTCTAATACTGAGATTGGTGTGTCAACAGTAGTATGTGTTGCAGAAATTGGGAATTTTCGGGTCATATGGACCAACGCCTCCAAAGTGGCTTGTATAGATGGTATCTTGGGGTAATGCAGGGGCAGGCCCGAACGTTTCGTTAGCAGAAGAGAGGGGAGGTCCCTATTATTGAGAAGGTGTTTTTCAACCGCAACCCATAAACAGTCTGTTTGTGTGTCAAACCAAGCATGGGCTTGATCTAGGAGGACTGCGGTATGGTATGAGCGTAACACCGGTAGTCCAAATCACCCTCTATTTCTATGAGTTATCAAAAAGCAATATGGGACCCTAGCCACCTTGTCCGCCAGATAAATAATTTCACGATGGACTCTATTTAAAGAAGCTATCCTGAAGTGGTATGGTAATAGTTCTGAAATAATACAAAATTATTGGGAGTGTTAACATTTTGAAGGCCGTTAATTTTTTTTTCAAGCAAGGTCTGCTTTAAAAAGAAAATTGAAACCAACATGATAGAAACATAGAAACATAGAATGTGTCGGCAGATAAGAACCATTTGGCCCATCTAGTCTGCCCAATATATCTGAATCCTATGAATAGTCCCTGGCCCTATCTTATATGAAGGATAGCCTTATGCCTATCCCATGCATGCTTAAACTCCTTCACTGTATTTGCAGCTACCACTTCTGCAGGAAGGTTATTCCATGCATCCACTACTCTCTCAGTAAAGTAATACTTCCTCATATTACTTTTAAACCTTTGCCCCTCTAATTCTACTCAGATCAGAGTACAATATGAGTACTGACTGCACAGTAAATGTCGGAGGATTTCTATTCTTTCCTTGACTATAAGGACTGACAGGGGCTCTGCTCACAACTCCCTGTGATGATAAAGTCAATCTATTTATGTTTTGTATGCAGTTATAAGTATTCTCTTTCATACCATAGACTTTGGAAGCCTGTGTCTGCTTTATTATGCTGTTTGTGCATCCAAACTCATGGACAATTATTGTCTTATTTTTTGGACCTGGCATTTTCTAGCTTGAAAATTAATATTCACAGTTAAAGCATATATCAAAGAAAAAAATGTATTTTGTACATCTCTGCAATACAGCCACATTTCATTATGGTTTATCCCTTTAAATATGCTGCAAGTCCTTAAAATATCTGTTGATGTTCCAAAAATATAGCATGTTCCTAACTTCCTTTGAATTCCAAAGCATGTGTTGTCAGCCCTGCCTACTTAGTTTCTGATGCTTTACACAGGGCTCTCCTTCTCCACCCCCTCCTGTTCCTCCTCCTCTTCAAAGCCCTCCCCTATTGATATACCCCTCCTTATCTCCTCCTCTCCACAACCCCTCCTTGCACAGGATATTAACATCTCACTTGCTCACTTGATCACTTCCTGCACAGTAAAGGGCAGTTAACATTTGACAAAGAGTCTAATCTTTCTTTTTTCTTTCAAACTCTTAAAAATATTTTGGCTGGGGTTGGGCTTTAAAGTTGAACTTCAGTTTTGGTATGAATGGGCAAACCCCCTTTTACTTGGTGCCTGACCAATGCTGGGCTTAGTTCAAAATGGATGAGGATATTCCTAGCATCTAAACACCAAATCCCAGTTCCAGCTTCAGTGGAAAACAAACAATGTGCTAGCAGAAAGGCTTTTATTGCAGACAATACTTTGTATTTCTCTTCTGCAAATAAGTCTATAAATAATTTACATTGAGTTGTGCATGTCCGGCTCAGTGTATATTCTCAGCAAGCCCTGGTGCTGGGATGAATGAACTCCTTTGGGAAATTTACCATACGGCATTTACATACATTTATGTCTAGCGCTGACTCAGCTGTGGCTCTTTGCCACTGACGCATACACCGGATGTGGGGGGCAATAGGCAGAGAAGAGCCGCCTCCTGGAACGCTTAAAAAAGCCCCCTGTATTTTGTTTTGTTTTGCGTTGCCATTTTTAGACTTTAGGCCAATCTGGCGGCTTGTCTTGCTAATCTGGCTTTATGCAGGGGTAAGTGTTGTATTGTACTTCATGCGCTGTTTACTTGAGTCTGGTGCTTTGCATGACCTTTCCGGTTTGTGTTCTATGTATAAATCCTTGCTTTTGGGTGTTTTTGTTTCCCTTTCTAATACAGCTGGCATTCTTTGTTGACCCATGTGGATGACAGGTGGGGTCTCCACCTTAGGTTGTGACTATTATATCCCTCCCTTACATTATCCTGGTTTACGGGGTCTAAATTTGATGATTCTAACATGTAAGGAAAATTGCCATGTTTCATGATAACTAGTTCTTTCTGGGGTGTTTGAATGTATTGCTCCCCCCCCTTGGGGGATTGCATCATACATACTTTTTTGTCTTTTATGATTTAGATAGATATAAGCCGCTTGGTAGGACTATTGTTAACCTCATCAATCTCCTATTTTACCTGTCATTTTGGGGCGAGTCTCCTAGTAGTTCTTGTGCTCTGTTTTTTTTTTTTTGCCATTGTCCCCCTAGTCTACCTATCTTGCATGCCATTTCCAGAGTGGCTCATATGCACTCCCTCTACCCCCCCCCTTTTTTTTTCATTTCTCGCTTTTCCTTTTTCATTCTTTCATTCCTGCAGGTTTTCATTCACTGTTGTTATAGTTTATTTTGTTCTATTTTGCTTTAGTCTATTATATGCAATGTATAGTTTGTAGGCATACTATGTAAAATAATGCACTGTTTGTATTATTTATTAGGTAATACATTGTGAATACCAAGTGTATCCTGAAGAAGCCCTATTTGGGAAAAACACATCAATCCCACCATCGCCTGTTGTTTGTTTACCAAACTTGGCAATATTTTTCACCTGATTTTAGACTGTACCCTCAGATTTTAACCTAAGTATAATAAATATTGTTGTTGTTCAGTATATCAGTTTTTTGTGTACAATCCTGCCTGGCATGTTAAAAAAAACAGGGGAGGGCTAGCAGCCTTAGGCCTGGGGGGCAAGTCCAGTCAAATGGCCTAATAAACTACTGAATCAGCTTACCAACCATGGCCACCTGGCTTTTATCTGATATTAGCGTTATGAAGCAAGACAAATATGATACAACGTTGTAACATAATTTAATATTAATAACAACAAAGGAGGTTCAACAAAAATAATGCATCAATGCAGCCTCACCCATGCCCATCAGTGCAGCCTCATCATTGCCCATCAATGCAGTATGATCAGTGCCAATCAATGCAGCCTGATCAGTGCCAATCAATGCAGCCTCACCAGTGCCTATAAGTGGATTCTCATCAGTGCCCATCAATGCAGCCTCATCAGTGCCCATCAATGCAGCCTCACCAGTGCCCATCAGCTTGGCCTCATTAGTGCTGCCTGATCAGTGCCCATCACTGCAGCCTCACCAGTGCCCATCAATGCAGCCTCATCAGTGCCCATCAGCTTGGCCTCATCAGTGTAGCCTGATCAGTGCCCATCACTGCAGCCTCACCAGTGCCCATCAATTCAGCCTTATCAGTGCCCATCAGAGCCTATCAATACCCATCATCGCAGCCTCACCAGTGCCCATCAATGCAGCCTCATCAGTGCCCATTAATGTAGTCTCATTAGGGCCTATTAATGCAGCCTGATCAGTGCCCATTCATGCAGCCTCAACAGTGCCCATCAATGCAGCCTCATCAGTGCCCATCAGCTCAGCCTCATCAGCGCAGCCTGATCAGTGCCCATCACTGCAGCCTCACCAGTGCCCATCAATGCAGCCTCATCAGTGCCCATTAATGCGGCATCATTAATTGGGGCCTATTAATGCAGCCTGATCAGTGCCCATGAATGCAGCCTCATCAGTGCCTTTCAATGCAGCATCATCAATGTCCATCAGCTCAGCCTCATCAGTGCCAATCAATGCCCATCAATGCAGCCTCACCAGTGTCCATCAATGCAGCCTCATTGGTGCCCATCAATGCAGCCTCACCAGTGCCAACCAATGCAGCCTGATCAGTGCCCATCAATGCAGCCTCACCAGTGCCCATCAATGCAGCCACATCAGTGCCCATCAGCTCAGCCTCACCAGTGTCCATCAATGCAGCCTCACCAGTGCCCATCAGTTCAGCCTCATCAGTGCCCATCAATGCAGCCTGATCAGTGCCCATCAATGCAGCGTCTCTACTGCTTATCAGTGCAGCCTCATCAGTTCCCTTCAGTGCAGCCTGATCAGTGCCCATCCAATGCAGCCTGCAATGCAGAGATCTCCCGCTTACCTGGGGCAGCTGCTGTCATACAGTGTCCTGCTTCCTGGACCGGCTCCTATGATAGACAGCACCAGTGTGCTGTCTATCATAGGAGCTGGTTCAGGAGGCAGGACTTCATATAGCAGCGGCTGCCGGGTAAGAGGAAGATTCCCGCTCTATGTAATCTGGTGGCTCTCGCCCCCCACCTTCCCCTCCGAGGCAACCCAGCGGGAGCAATGGTAGGGTCAGCCCTCTGCCTACAGTTAGTTGGCTGTTTTGAATATAAGTTAGGGTGGTCTGGGGGGAAATTGCCACCCTGTTCCCCAGCCCAGCCCATCCCTGCATATACCCGTGTCTCCCCAGTGGGAGATTCAAGGACACCCTGTTATTTCTAAATTTACAGTACATCACCCCAGGTTGGCTAGTCAAGATGGCTAAAAACGCTGAGCCCAGAAGAAGACCAGGCAAATATTTCAGCAATGGCAAGGGAGCTCATGGACATTCCATCACCAGAGAGAAAGACTTTAGTTCCACTTTACATATGCTCTAGACACTCTCTTAACCATGTTGCAGCCCTCCACTGGGATTCCACCTTCTATTGCTCAACCCCAGCCAACTGTCCTGCTTGGAGAACCGGGCACATCTCTTCCACTGGTCTCTGCTTTGTTCAGCAATGCATCATTACAACCTGCTAAATAGAAAAAAACGTTTTTTTTTTTTGCCAGTGGAACAACCACCTGACCTCTTTCTGACCTTTGAATCTTGGTTCCAAAAATGCTTGCTTTTGAACTTTTCTTTTCTGGAACACCAAGCCCCAATCACAAAGGCACATATCCCAATTTTTGCAACGAAGACCTTCCATACCTATCAACACTTATTGTTAAATTAATTATTTTTCCATGTTTTTATAATAAAGCTTCATTTTTCACAAGAACATTGCTTATGTTTACTTACATTGATACAAATTGGCAGACTTACGTGACGATATTAGCAGTATGGTGCAATACAATTTTCAAATACATCTGTTCTGCAAATTCCTAGATAAGACCAATGCAAATAATTATTCACGCAGTTTCTTCTTTTCTCTCTCTTTTTTTTTTCTTATTGCAACTGATTAAAATTGAAATCTCTCCCCAAACAATCTTTATGGCCCATATGTTTTCAGAAGCTGCTAAATATCAGATTATTAACACCATTGCAGGATTCACAGCTTTGAAAATGCGTTGCTATCCTTGGCCACTCATTACTGTGCAAATAGAAACTTTATAAGATTTTACTCTTAGAGTTCTGCTTTTTTTTTATACAGATTTAACGTATGCTTCTGTTTTCCCTGATAATTTGCTTTCATTCTAAGTTCTTTGAGAAGGCTTTGTAAGAAATATCATTATGTTCCATATACCATAGAAAAACCAATGTCATATGAACAAACTGCAGGGTCCTTTGTTCTGTTCTCTATCAGGATTGCAGCATACAACTTCTCCTCAATGTCAGACCTATTGAAATTTAAAGCATTTCTTTATATTAGCTTAGACACAAGTTAGCACAAGAATCAGTAATTAAGCATGATTGTTCAAATCCAACACATTTACTAATAAATGGTAGGAAGAGTCTTATATATAAATGCTTTAGGCTCTTAAAGTGAGCCGGTCAGCCATTTTAAACATTTAAAGGTAAGGGATATGTTAAGGGCTTGTTAAGGGGATGTCGCTAGTATCCTTAAAGTAGATTTAGCCTGCGGTAACACTGGGTATGATTTAAAGTAATGCGATTTAAAGCCCTACTTCAACCACTACTTCAGCACTACTTCTGTGAGATTTGTAACTATTTAATGACTTCAGTGCAACTTCGGTGAGAGGGGCTGTCCATGTCACAGGGAGGAACAGTGATTTTATGAACAAAAGTTTAAACTAGAAAATGCCTATTTTTTAACTTATTTTAGGCTGAAGTGGTGCTGATATAGACACAGGCACGATTTGCAGCACGATTTACATTATAGTCTATGGCAGGCAAATCGTGCTGAAGAAGACCTGAAAAAGTAAAACATGAACTACTTCTCAAATCACACTACTTGAAATCGTACCATTAAGACACTACCATAGAAACACATTAGATGCTACTTCAGGTACGATTTGTAATTTGCATGCCGTATCTGAAGTTGTACCAGTGTGAACGGGGGCTTAAACTAAAAAAGTGATGATTAACTATTTTATAACTTTAAATTTTACTTGTACTTAAAGCGGAGTTCCACCCTGGGAATACTTTTTTTAATAAAAATACCCCCGGGACAGTCAGGGCTAGTACATTCCACAATGGCTAGCCTCTGATCTGTCCCGGGTTACACTTACCTTTTAGGAGAAATACTTACCTTGAAAAAGTATTCTCCAGCGCTGCCATCTCAGGTGTGGGCAGCTTGAAGCCAGCGCGATCCTCTTCTGCGTCCTCTTCTGTCTTCTTCGGTCCCACGAAGCACTGCACCGGCCCTGTCGTCACTTCCGGTGCGCGCGCGTCATCCCTCCACAGCTTCTGGGCATGCCCAGAAGCTGTTTAGAAGGGAATGACGCGCGCGCCCCGGAACTGACGTCGGGGCCGGTGCAGGCGCAATGATTCCTGGGAGCGATGACGTTCAGCTCCCAGGAATCATTGCAAAGCCAGGAAGTGACGACGGGCAGTGGCCGCCGAGGGGAGGAAGAAGGAAGTAAGGTAAGTATATTTTCTTCTATATAAGGTAAGTAAAAAAAAAAATTTGATTATCCATTTGTTTTTCAGGTGACCCGGAGTGAGAAGATGGAGGTAAGTATAAATTTAGGGTGGAACTCCGCTTTAAACTTGTTCGGTCACATTTTAAAAACTGTAAAAAAACTGTAGCTGCTGACTTTTAAAAATAGGACACTCACCTGTCACAGTCTCCAGCAATGTCCTCACTTAGAATGTTTCTTCAATGAGCTTTGGTCCCCGGTGCCAGCATACGAACTATGGGCAGCCAGCTGTGACTGCTTACAGCTTCACAGCTGGCTGCTTACTGTGCACGAGTGAGCCACCCTGAATGGTCCCGCAGCTTGCTGGGAGCCTACGGGGAAGAAGGTAGGGCAAACTTCTGCTTGAATTGCCATGGCAATCTTACCGGCAATGGGAAAGCAGGTACCTATCAAAACCAAGTATCCGCTCCCCCCCAAAAATGAAA
The DNA here is from genome assembly GCF_965119305.1 of Pelophylax lessonae. NCBI lineage: Eukaryota > Metazoa > Chordata > Amphibia > Anura > Ranidae > Pelophylax > Pelophylax lessonae. Next base: position 47,567,469 of record NC_138775.1, read on the forward strand.
GTGCCAAATGTGATGGAGGAAGGGGGGGAAGAAGAAAGAAAGGAAGTTCCCCTTTTGGGTGAAGTTCCATTTTAGGCAGTAACCTGTAAAATGTTCCCTTTGTCACAAATTTCACCTGAAAAATAGCAGTGCGTTTCTGGTGCCTCATAACTGTATATGTGCATTGTGAGATCATCAAAGCCTCAGACTGCTAGTTTCACGGGATTTAGAGTAAGATCTGGTGATGTCACTATTATACTGCCCACTGTTCTTATTGCTGGAGAGAGTAGGCTGTACCTGAGGATCTGCAGTGCAAGAATCTCTCTGCTTTTGCTTCAATAATTCTGTGAATCTGTGTTTTTAGCACTTTGACTTTTCACCCACTTGTTATAAAAAAAAATGTACCACTCATTAGGGAAGCAGCTCTGACATGAGAATATAAAGCTTTTCTTTACTTGGATTGCTGCCTCCACACAAAGACACAGAGCAGAACAAAGCCTGGTAATTCAGTAGCACACAGTGTCATGGTTTTGTGTACATTGATCCTATGCCGTGTTTTACCCCCTGTCTGAGCTGCTCAGGTTCCTCCCAATCTGCCCTAGGTATTATTAAGCGTTTGCACCTGTGGGTTAGTGTTGGGGCAACGTGTCTCCACGCTGAAGCCAGACCTCCCTGTTGCTCTGGTGTTTGCTGTTTCTTCAGTACACTAGTATTTTGTGTGGATGGTATGGTATGCTGCGCACATCTGATTAAATACAAAACAAAAGAAATAAGTGAATGAGCTGCCAACACGTTGATCTAGAAATTAGAACAATAGATCCCCATGAAAATTAAAAACAAACAGGTGTGGCGCTGAAAGTAAATAAGTAAGAACTACAAAGTCCTTGACAACAGACACTCCAAATCTGTATGATCAAATTCCAACAGGAAAAAAGACAGGGTGCTCCAAAGGACACTTCAAACTCCAATCACCGTGTGCAGGGAGAACCGCCACCAAAACAATAGCTGGCCTCTTACCAAAATGATTAGACCCCCATTACAGAGATCAATTACAGGCTGTAAGATATCCACTGATCAACCGGTGTCAGAGCCTCCACCTATCGCTTCACTCCCAATCTGATATTGCCAAGGAAACAAGCTACGGGGAAGCTCCGGTTCATCTGAACTTTACATGCCTGTTTACTTACTTCCAAACGTGAGTTGCCACTTGTAACCTTTGTGTTAATAAAGCTGAATATGCAGTATTATGCTATGGGAGTTGTCCCTTTTCTTTGCATGTGACAATATCCGATTGGGAGTGAAGCGGTCGGTGGAGGCTCTGACACCGGTTGATCAGTGGATATCTTACAGGCTGTAATTGATCTCTGTAATGGGGGTCTAATCATTTTGGTAAGAGGCCAGCTATTGTTTTGGTGGCGGTTCTCCCTGCACACAGTGATTGGAGTTTGAAGTGTCCTTTGGAGCACCCTGTCTTTTTTCCTGTTGGAATTTGATCATACAGATTTGGACTGTCTGTTGTCAAGGACTTTGTAGTTCTTACTTATTTACTTTCAGCGCCACACCTGTTTGTTTTTAGTATTTTGTGTGTTTATTTGGTCTTGTCATTGTTCTCAGTGTTTTCCCTCTTGCTGCGCTCTTGTATCTCCTTCAGTTTCTGTCTGTGTATTCCTTTGATTTCTGTTGCTGTGGTTGCTTTCCAAAACATTGTTTTTTGCCGTTTGGCATGGCCCCTCTTCCCTGCTTGCTGTGTCCATCTCTCTCTGCACTATTGCCCAGCTTCCCCTACTCTCCTGTGCTTCACGCTTGTTTCCTGCTTTCTTCCCCTAGTGTCTCTTCTTGTTAGCTGCCGTAGTCTTTCCTTCGGTCCTTGTATCCTATGTGTACCCTGAGTCCATCCTGTGTACTATCTACTGGCACTGTGCTTCCACAGGTGTGTTAGAGAGACGCATCCTTAGGACTGGCTTGCAGCTCAACATCTACACCTCCAATGGCTCTTGTGAAAACCAGACGGCTCCTTAGATCCTGCGACTCTGACCTCTACCCCCGTTTGCATGTGTTCACCACTGTTCCTGCACCTTCCAGGATTCATAACCTTGCACACCCCTTTAGTCGTCCCTACTGCTACACAAGACCAGGTGTTTCAGAAACTTAGATCATGACTAAGTTTGCTCGAACCGTGACAGACAAATCCCAATTACCTGCGGAATTCAACGAGAGACTTCTCCAAAGGCTCATTGCTCAGGAATCAATTAAGTCAAGTTATTTGTCATCTCAAGACCCTATCAACTCATTTGGATCAACTCCAAGCTTTACTTCCAGTGTCTGCAGACTTACCTCAGTCTGCCCCTGTGCCACAAAGCAATTCCGCGTTGGTGTCCACACTTCATCTTCCGCCTCTGCCATGATTCTTTGGAAAGCCTAAGGCCTGCCATTGGTTAGTTAACCAAAGTAATATTCACTTTGAGTTACAGCTGCAGAATTTTTCATCTGATCGGGCCAAGGTTGCATATGTGTTTTCTCCTTCTTTCTGGAGAGGCTTTTGTGTGAGCCTCTCCACTGTAGGAAAAGGTTGATCCAGTAACCAATGATATCACAGCATTCCTTGCTCTCTTTATGAGAATTTTTGCTGCAGGTGCACTTCTTCAACTCCATGTTGGACAGTACGGCATTCAGTTCCGCACCCTAGCAGCTGACTTCTCCTGGAACAGTGAAGCATTTGCGGCGGCCTTCTGGCAAGGGTATCGAAGGTGAATCTGCTGGTCAGGAAGTTCCTACTATTCTGGATACCCTTATTTCTTTGGCCATCCAGAACCACACCCGGTTCCAGGAGCTCTTCCAAGAAAGGGCTCAGCAGTGCAAATTCTTCTCTCCTCGCCTGGTTCCAGCACCCCTTAGTTGCTTCCAAAGTCTCGTCTCTGTATTTTCAAGAAGAGCCTATGAAACTGGACCATTCATGTCTATCCATTAAGGAAAGGAACCGTTCCTGGACCCAGGGACTGTGCATCTACTCTGGACAAAAAGGGACATTTCCTGAAACAGTGCCCCCAGAGGTTAGGAAACTTCCAAAGCTAGCGCACCAAGAGAGGGGTATGCTAGACTGTAACTTTAACCTCAAGTCTATGTCCAACTATTACTGTGCAGTTGCACTTTCCACTTCCACTGTCACGATGGAAGCATTTGTTGACTCTCGTGCAGCAGACAATTTCATCTCTGCATCCCTGGTAAAGAAATTTGCCTGGACTGCAGAACCTCTTTCTCAGGCCCTTCAAGTTTCAGCCATTGATGGTACCATTCTGGCCTTTGGTCCTATTTGTTCCTGCACCACTCCCATAAAGATGTCGATAGGAGTGCATCACCATGAGTCCATCTCCTTTTTGGTGTTACCGCAGGTCTCCTCCAAGTTAGTCCTGGGTCTTCCTTGGCCCAAATGGCATTTCCCAGTGATTGACTGGTCTGGCTCTTATATGTTATCCTGGGGCCCCACAATGTCTAGCTAAGATGGTTCCAGTCAAATCCCTTCTAGTGGCATCCACTAAGGTCTCTACCCTGGTACCAAAGCACTACTCAGACTTTTTGGATTAGTTTTCCAAACGCAAGGTGGACCAACTTCATCCCCACAGACCTTATAGATAGATAGATACAACTTTATTGTCATTGCATAGTACAGGTACACAGCAACGAGATGCAGTTTGGCATATACCTAATCCCAGGTTTCAGCATCCCTAGGGGCTGGATATATCTACTCAGTCTCCCTGAGACTAAGACTATTTTGGAGTACATCACTGAAAATCTCTAAAAGGAATTTTTCCGGAATAGCTCTTCTTCCACTAGAGTGGGGTTCTTTTTTGTCAGTAAGAAAGATGATTCTCTTCGCCCTTGTATTGCTTTTCAGGCAATAAATGCCATTACATTTAAAAAACGCTCTTAGCTGCCACTTACTACTGAGTGGTTTGATCGATTGGGGCACAAGTTTTCACAAAGCTTGATTTAGGAGGAGCATATAATCTGATCCGTATCGAAAACGGAGATGAGTGGAAGACACCAGGGATGGCCATTATGAATATCTAGTAATGCCATTTGGCGGTTTTTCAGCACTTTGTCAACGAGATCTTCTGTAATCTCCTTTATGTTTGTGTAGTAGTCTATCTTGACAATATTCTTATTTTTTCTTCAGACCTCCCTACAAACAGGCTTTATAATCATATAGCCCTCCAACAGGTAGTCTTCCAACAAGGGGTCTAAAAATAAATAAGGGTGGTTAATTGATTTCACACATAGAAAGACACTGGTGGAGCACTGACTAACCCATGGTATAGTGATGTTCTATCCTTCAATAACCGGAAAGACCCAAGAAGAGTGGTGACCAGTCTTAGGTTTAGTAAGAATACTGTCCATTGATTGTGAAAGAAAGTATTCAGAGAAGAGCACACCTAGGAAGGAGTGTGGTCTGGGGGTGAAGAAAGAACTTCCCTGCCACTGCAACCCTGGGATGATTGTAAAAATCATCCAGAGAACTACTAAATAAGATCTAGAATTACTTTAGCAAGTCTTCTCCCTCTCTTTTGTGAGTAACCTCCTTCCAAATATATGTGCCCCAATACAAACTCTATGTTGCAGGTATATTTAACAATAATATAATGCATATAATAATAGATTTATCAATTATCACTGCCAAATGCCTGGTGGATCTTTTGCCCTGGTTATAAAGGGGAATGGCAGTGTGTCCTAAAGTCAGTGTAACGATGCCCCTTTTAACAAAGTAATATTAGTGTTAGAGACAGTGTAGGGTTATCTGTCTAGTAAAGGTAAAGTGAGAATCTTTAGTATCTGTGCCTATACAACATCTGTAAAAAACAAAGGTAGAATCATAAAATGTATCTTACCGTATGGTCTCTGTCCACTAAGACATGAAAATGACTGATCCAGAAGGAGTTAATACAGTATATGTTTACAATCTGCTTAGAGATACAGGTTTATTATTAGGGCTTTTTGATGGCATACAATCATTCATACTAAGTCCTGGTATCGAAGGTTATAATGTACTATCTTTATGTTATGCATTTTAAGGCCATTAGACATTACCTTGGAGTTTCAAGATTAGTAGAAAGGCATTTAGCTGGTGGCTGTGTATAAGGATACATGTTCTTATCCAGTGAAACACAAACAGAAGGTTTGATGTAGCTTAAGTCATTGGCCAAACACAATAAACTGTCCATTCTGTCCCTCAAAAGATTGCGTGGTTTCAATACTATTGTAGATAATATAGCGTTGTTGCAGATTAGAAAATCAGAGATACAAGGTTGAAGGAGAAAATTCAATTCTACAGGTTTCCATTATGAATGGCAGTACATTTTTTACAAAACCAAGGTTTTACTTAAGCAGTTGGGGAACTACAAGTCAAGCAATTATGAAACTATTTTTAAATACTGTATAAAAGTTTAACAAAAAAGCAAATAAGTAATTTACTGAAATCTAAAACATGCTCACATAGTTTTATTCTACTAATATGAAAACCCTGACCTTCAATTATGAATGTGCTTGAATAGAAACATCATGTAAATGCTTCTACTTTTCTTTCTGGTACATCAGATAAGGGCACTGCATTTACATTGCTTACGAATATTCAAACATGTATCGTAAATGGTCTTGATGAGTTGCTTCAGTAACTGTCAGGTGTGTACACATTTACTAACAGGTAAAACCAAGTTGTGCTTTACTGAAATAAGGAGAGGCTAGGGAATAGAAAGTAGAAAACTGTGATCACATTGGGGTTGATTTACTAAAACTAGAGAGGGAAAAATCTGGTACAGCTGTGTACAGTAACCAATCAGCTTCTAATTTCATCTTGTTCAATTAAGCTTTGACAATAAAACCTAGAAACTGATAGCTGATTGGTTAACATAGTTGTAAAGTCAAAAGTTTTTTTTTTTTTTACCTTAATGCATTCTATCTATAAAGGTAGAAAACCTTCCAGTTGCAGCCCCCCTACCTAAATACTTGCCCGAATCCTGTATCGATCCAGCACTGTGCTCTCACAAGCTTGGGTAAGAGCAGTGGAAGCCATTGGATCCTGCTACTGTCAGTCAAATCCTGTGAGGAAGGAGTGGGGGGGGGCAAAACTAAGCCATGCTAAGTGTTTCTATGGATGAACTGTCCGGCTTGGGAGCATGCCCACAATCCAGTGATGTGCAAGAGAGCAGTGGCTCTCCTGGGTCTCTTCCTCCTAATTGGCTGATCTCTTGCTACTGTCAGTCACAGCCAGGGAGCAAATGAGGAGAGAGTGTCACACTCCGTGTTTGAATGGACACAGAGCAGCAGCTCGGGAGTGGGTCTGCTTGGATGCCCCCATAGCAAGCTGCAGGAGGGAGGGGCCAGGAGCTCCTTTGGGGGACCAGAGAAGAGGAGCATCAGGGCTGCTCTGTACAAAATCACTGCACAGAGCATGTAAGTATGACATTTTTGTTATTTCAAAGGAAAAAATTGCCTTTAACAGTTGTCTGACGGCCCGTCGAATATATACTTCGGCAGGCTGGCTCGGCTGCACGAATTGCTGTACCTGTACGGCAATGTGCGGAAGCAGTCCTGGCGGGGCACCCCCATTTGTCAGCAAGGAGGCAAATTCATGGGGCCTGGCGGCCGCGATCGTTCCCCGTGGAGAGGGAACGGCAGTCTGCTGTTGTAAACACAGCAGACCGTTGTTTTCTCTGGAATCAATACAGAGCGCCTATGATCCTCGTTTTTAGGATCACAGGTCTCTATGGTCATTTCACAAGCCCATCTCCCTCACAGTTATAAAACACCCACCAGGCTCACATTTAACCCTTTGATCGCCCCTGGGTTAACACCTTCCCTGCCAGTGTCATTATTACAGTAACAGTGCATATTTTTAGCACTGATTACTGTAGTAATATCACTGGTCCCCCCAAAAATGTCAGTTAGGTGTCTGATCTGTCCGCCACAATGTTGCAGTCCCGCTAAAAATTTCTGATCACCGCCATTACTAGTAGAAAAATGACATAAATCTTTTCCCTAGTTTGTAGACATTTATTGGGATTTTTTTTTACCAAAAAATATGTAGCAGAATACAAATTGGCCTAAAATGATGAAAAAATTTGATTTTTACATTTTTTTTTTTTTGGGAATGGTATATAGCAGGATGTGAAAAATATTGTTTTTTTGTTCAGAATTGTTGCTCTTTTTTTGTTTATAATGCAAAAAATAAATATCGCACAGATGATCAAATACCACCAAATGAAAGCTCTAATTGTGGGAAAAAAAGGACATCAATTTTTTTAAGTTACAGTTGCACACAACAGCGCAATTGTTTGTTAAAATAATGCAGTGCGGAATCGCAGAAAAATGGCCTGGTCATTAAGGGGGTAAATCCTTCTGGTCCAGAAGTGGATAAAATCACTTTAACATAAAAGATTGACTTTACAACATCTTTAGGGAAGTAGGGAAGGATGGATGAACATACCCTTCATTCATGCTGCCACCTGGCCTAAGTGTAAATCAGCAATTTACAGGATACTTACAGTTCAATATGCTTGCAAGCACTTTGTTTTTTGCCATATCAGCTGCCGAAGCTTTTCACTCCATTTCTACTTTTACTAGTATCACAAGCACCAATGACATCACTTGTGATATTAACCACTTTACCACCGGAGGATTTTGCTGTCTTACGTCTGGGCACTGTGCGAATTTAACTGACAATTGCGCGGTCATGCAACGCCGTACCCAAACGAAATTTACGTCCTTTTTTTCCCACAAACAGAGCTTTCTTTTGGTGGTATATGATCACCTGTGTGCGATTTTTACTTTTTGCGCTATAAACAAAAAAAGAGCGACAATTTTGAAAAAATAACAATACTTTTCACATTTTCTTTTTATGAAATTCCCCCCCCCCCCCCAAAAAAAATGTAAAAATCAAAATTTTTTATCATTTTAGGCCAATTTGTTTTCTGCTACATATTTTTGGTAAAAAAAATCGCAATAAGCGTATTTAGATTGGTTTGCGCAAAAGTTATTGCGTTTACTAACTAAGGGAAAGATTTCTGTCGTTTTTGGTGTTTTTTTTTTTTAACGAGTAATGGCGGCGGATCTGCGATTTTTTTTGCGGGACTGCGACATTGCGGTGGACAGATCGGACCCTTGACTGACATTTTTGACACTTTTGGGGGTACCAGTGACATTACTACAGTAATCAGTGCTATATATATGCACTGTTACTGTAAAAATTACACTGGCAGGGAAGGGGTTAATTTTTATTGGTGATCAAGGGGTTAATGTATGCCTGGTGCTTACTGACGTGTGTAAGGGGAGGGGACTATGTAACACAAGGACAGATCCCAGGTTCAGCTATGCTGAACCCTGCAATCTGACCCTGCCTGTCACTTAGGAGATCCGCCCGCTTTGTTTACACAAGTGGGCGGATCTCCACACTCGATTCCCTGACGATCGGGGAAGAGCAGCGGCGATCGCCGCTGCTCCTCCCCTTGCCCGACTCCTGCTGTGACTGAATACAGCGGGAGCGAGCCTCCGGCGGCGTGCGCGCGCCGCCGATAGAGGGGAATGTCTGCCGACGTAGGTCTATGTCGCCAGACGTTATCGAGCCACTTTGCCGCAGTAGAGCTCTAGTGAGCAGCGGTAAAGTGGTTAACAATATCAATGCCTCCTCAGAAAAGCCAAGATGATCAGTGGTGTAATGATCTGCCTCCTGATCTACTATGTTCTCTTGTGATTCACGCTGTACTACACTGATGGATCGCTTTGTTTCTTTGGGCCATCAGTGCAGCAACAGGGGATGTGTAGGAAGTACATTGTATACTTCCTAAAAACTTTGGTACAAAGTTTGGTTCTAAAGAAAAGCTAAACAAAAACATTAAAAATAGTAGAGTCTATTGTTTCCTTCTGAAAGATTTACAATGAAACAAAAGACACTAAATTAGACTCAGAAAAATGTCCCTGGCGGACATGGCGCCTTCTGTCTCGCTATTTCTCTGAGTTTTTGCCTTCATCTCTCATCTCATAGGAACCATAAAGCCAACCAAGTTTGCTCTTTTTCCATAGACTTCTCTGGACATTATCATCAATAGTCCCGATATACACACGAGACAAACCTTGGGCGACACATCTGAGAAATGAACCACTTTACCACACTTCCTTCGACTGTGTAGTGAAACAAACAAGAAAGAAATAATTACATCTTTACAGTTGTTCCTTTTGTGTAGAAACTTTTTTTTCAGCAGCAGCTGATCCCCCAGGCTGCTCTTTTCAATTCTGTTAGTGTAGCCGAGTAGCCCTGAGGTCGCGGTGGTGGCACGCTCACCATCTCTTAGTTAATGAAGGCTGACTACTTTGTCCCCGGCTCAAAAAAAAGGCAAGTGATTCCAAATTACAGTGTTGTTACTTGTTATTTCATTTGTCATCGTGTTTCCTATGTTAAAGAATTGCAATACCTTGTCCAGCATGTATGATAAATATGTTTAACTCTCATCTTTGACTATAATGTTTGACTTCTTCAAATGAAGTATGGGTATTACTGAAGGAAGTCATGTTTTTTATAGGGAACTTGTGTTTTTTTAATTCAAGTGGAACTTTGGTCAAGATTCAAGTTTTCATAGATCCTGGAGTTAGATTGAATTGATTGTAAAGTAAAAAATATTATTTAAAAAATTAACAAACATGGTATACTTACCTGCTCTGTGCAGTGGTTTTCCATAGAGCAGCCCCAAACCTCCTCATTTCGGGTCCCCCGCTGGTGCTCTGGGCACCCAATCTGCTTGCTGTGGGGACATTCGTTCATGCTCGCTCCTGAGCCAACTCTCTGTGTCCATAAGACACAGAGAGCCCCACCCCCAACTCCCGCCTCACTGGCTGTGATTGACGGCAGTGGGAGACAATGGCTGCAGTTTAGCCAATCAGGAAGGAGAGACCCAGGAGAGCCTTGAGTCTAGTGCACATTGCTAGATCGAGATCCAGCTTAGTTTGATTAAGTATTGTGGGGGTGGGGTTGAGGGGGGAGCCCCACACTAAAGTTTTTTTTACCTTCAGGCATAGAGAAATAACGGAAAAAAACAGGTAAAAATCCTTTAGCATTTACAACCACTTTAAAGCAGCATATTTCATTTTTTAAAGTCGCTTTTGCACAACAGTGATTTTCCTAGTTGATTCATTGAATCCTTGCTTTCTTTTTCAGCTTGACAACACTCTTACTACTGTGGTGAAATCCCTCCGGTGTTGTCACCCTGCACTTTTCTTGGGCGCTTCAAACTACAGTGGTGTATGTAGAAGCAAAGAGTTGGCATGCTTTCAGCATTGTTCCCTCTAAATTTATGCCTTGGCTAGCACCTTAAAATCACATTAGCTAGCAACACACATTAAGCCACTTCTACGCTGGTCTCGCCTTAAGCTAGCCATACACAGAATGAATTTCCTGGTTGCAGGAAAGAAATTTGCTCTATTTCCCCATCAACACAGACAGTGTTGATGCTGGAATCCCTCATGCTGGGCCATTGTTTTCTCCCAGGGAAGGGATCGGGAGTGGGCGGGGGAAACCATCCTCGCTAGGAGAAGACAGTGATTATCGCTAGCAGCTATAGCAGCCGCTAGCGATAATTGCAAGAGAATCCAGCAGGCAGGTTTTACCCAAGTTGATTAATCAATCAACTCGGTACATTCAGCCTGCCCATTAAGGGTTCGAATCTCAGCCAGTTCCTGCTGAACCGGCTGAGATTTGAACCGTATATGGCCGGCCTTATCCTTTGTTATTTACGATTGCACATCCTCTTCCTATTATTTAGGTTCACTATTATCCTTCTTAGTTATTTGTTAATGTTTCACAGATTGTAGGAGGTTAGACCATTCTTTATGAGCTTTACATTGTTACTATAGCAAGTCTAATATATTTTATTTGGTCTTTTATATTAAGGTGTGTTTAGTAATAGAAACATTTGGTTCTTATTTATGACATTTGAATAAATTCTCTGGTTGTATATCATTAGGCTCAATAGGGGGCTGTGGTGATGACATTTTGGGAATAAGGGAAAGTGTTTTTAGCCTGTGTTGTGTATTTATCAGTTGTGGCTTTTCTGTAGATAAAGCAGTATTTATAATAGACATTTTTCACTACACTTCATGTACTTTCAGGCTTACTATTTTGCATGTTATTAACCACCTCCATGCATGTTTTCCCCTCCTTACACTACAGGACAATTTTCAATTTTGTGTGCTGTGATAATTTTAGACAGATAGAGCTTTTTTTTTTGGTGGTGTTTTCTTTTTTTTTTTTAACTATTGTAGGAAAAAAAGACCAAAAAGTTTGGAAAAAAAAATGTTTACTTTTTCTATCTGTTAAAAGAATCAAATAAATAGTCTTTCTTCATTAGGCCTCATGTATACTGCTACTTGTAAACGGATGTTTAGGAGCGTTTTTTTCAGAAGCCCCTGAACCCTCCTCTATGTTATCTTATCTGTCCATGTACACTGAGTCGTTTACAGTCATTTACAGGCAGTTGAGTTCAGTGTCGTTTTTTGGAAAGCAATTATTTGCGTTCAGGATGTTCAGAACGTGCGTTTACCGGCGTTTCAAACGCAAAACGCGACCGAACGCGATCACCCACATTTAGCGCTTGCGTTTTTCCTGTTTAAAGAGGAATGATTTTTTGACCTCTAAAAACGGATCTGAGCGCAAACGCCCGCTAAATGCCACTAAATGCGGCTGCAAACGCGACACAACGGATCTTTTAAACGTCCTTTACATAGCTGTAAAATTCCAGCATTCAAAGGACTTTTTAAAACGTCCCGTGTACATGTAGCCTAAGTCCCCGTTCACATTAGGTCGCACCGACTTAGGGGGCGACCTGTTAAGTCGCGTGCAGCACGACTTCGGCGCGACTTGCACGGACTTCACATAATGGAAGTCAATGCAAGTCGCCTCCAGGTCGCCCCGAAGTAGTACAGGACCCTTTTTCTAAGTCGGAGCGACTTGTGTCGCTCCTATTAGAACGGCTCCTGTACTACACAGTGGGAGCGGGAGGACCGCGACTTGTCGGATCAATGTGAATGGACTCTTAGACCAAAATGTGTTTTGCTACATTTCTTTAAAATAAATAAATATTTTGAATCTTATTTTGTTTGTTTTTTTTGTAAGAAATATAACAAGGCTATATATCTATATAGTATAGTTATATATGGTACAATCAATTGGCAAACCTTGAACATACGCCAGTAGAACAAAGGCTTTTAACATTGGTTTTAATATACACAAAGGGAAATAGAAAGATTTTTCATGCAGGAAACACACATAACAATAGACAAATATTCTTTTGATTGGTTAGAATAATAGTGGAAGAGTAGGAGGCTAATATATCCAATTTACCTAGGGTAATTAATATTATAGTTTGTCACTATGGAGAGATAATGCAATAGAATCAGTACTGTAAAATAAAAAAATAAAAAAGTTAAATAAAAAAGGAAGAAAAAAAAGGTAGGAAGGAACATAGTAAATTAGATAGGAAGTTTTGTGTTCCATATGCCAACAGCCTATAATTTATTTATATCACATCAACACAACAATTGTTGAACTTTTTTCAGGCATATAGATAACATGGACATGGTGCTATATGTGATTTAAAATTTTATATATAATAAATTCTGGGCTTTTTTATAATTGTTTATGTGGTGTCATTATCTATATGGCTATAATTGTGTAGATGTGATAAGGGTAGGAAGGAAAAGGAAAAGTGAGAAAGAAGAGAAGGGCAAAAGACAAGTGGAAGCATAGGGGGAAGTGGAAAAGCTAGGGACAAAAAAAAGGGGGAATTGTTGCCCCCATCCAAGCCACAACCACACAGCAATGTCACATAAGTAAGCCAATAAAACTTGGAACTCTTGAGAGTATCGAAAAATTGTCCACGCAACCCCTGCAAAAGTATGTTTATCTAATTCATCATATACTGCGCAAACAATCAATTCTATGTTATTTAGTCTGTGGGAGAGTTAAAGTTTCTATAAACTGTGGCATATATTTTATACAGTATATGTATATATATATATATATATATATATATATATATATATATATATATATATATATATATATATATATATATATAAAAATATATATATATATATATATATATCATTTTTTATTTTTTTAAACCCTAATACTTTGACTGCCTATTGCATTTCTTGAGCCCCCTAAAATGCAGGACAGTACAAACACCACCTAAATGGCTCTTTTTAAAAAGTTGACACCCCAAGGTATTTAGTAACAGGCATAGTGAGTATTTTGAAAATCCCCCCGAGTATGGGGGATACTACATGTGTGTGACTATTTTAACGGGTTCAGGACCACCCACCACATATATACTGCAGCAGGGCAGACCTCCAGGGCTACGTCGGTCGCGTGGCGGCAGCTAGGGGGCGCTCCCACCCCCACTCGGCAGCGGGGACTCCGATGCACTAGACTGGTGGCTCCAATTGCCGCCTGACACCCACGATCACTCCCCGCTGAGAGAGAAGAACAGTCAGCTGTTGTAAACACATCTGACCGTTCTTCTCTCTGTAATGATCACAGAGCGCCTGTGATCCTTCTATGTAGGAACACAGGTCTCTATGGTCATTCCATAAGCCCCACCCCCTTACAGTTAGAATCACTCCCCTAGGCTCACATTTAACCCATTGATCACTCACAGTGTTAACCCCTTCCCTGCCAGTGTTATTATTACAGTAACAGTGCATATTTTTAGCACTAATTACTGTCGCATTGTCACTGGTCCCTCCAAAAGTGTCAAAAATGTCAGTTAGGGGTCCAATCTGTCCGCCGCCATGTCGCAGTCCCACAAAAAAATTGCATACCATTACTAGTAAAAGTTAAAAAAACAATAAAAATGCCAAAAATCTTTCCCGTAGTTAGTAGACGCAATAACTTTTGCGCAAAGATTTGCTTATTGCTATTTGCCAAAAATATGTAGCAGAAACAAATTGGCCTAAAATGTAAAAAAAATTTGATTTTTTAATTATTTTTTTGGGGAATGTTATATAGTAGAATGTGAAAAATATTGCTTTTTTTCAGAATTGTCGCTCTTTTTTTTGTTTATAGCGCAAAAAATAAAAATTACACAGGTGATTAAATACCACCAAAAGAAAGCTCTATTTGTGGGAAAAAAAGGACATCAATTTTATTTAGGTACAGCATTGCACGCCTGTGCAATTGTCCGTTAAAATAATGCAGTGCTGAGTGCAGACCATGACACTCCCACCACCATGCTTGACTGTAGGCAAGACACACTTGTCTTTGTTCTCCTCATTTGGTTGCCGCCACACACTCTTGACACCATCTGATCCAAATAAGTTTATCTTGGTCTCATCAGACCACAGGACATGGTTCCAGTAATCCATGTCCTAAGTCTGCTTGTCTTCAGCAAACTGTTTGTGGGCTTTTTTGTGCATCATCTTTAAAAGATTCTTCCTTCTGGGATGATAGCCATGCAGATTTGATGCAGTGTGCAACATATGGTCTGAGCACTGACAGGCTGGCCCCCAACCCCTTCAACCTCTGCAGCAAAGCTGGCAGCACTCATACATCTATTTCCAAAGAAAACCTCTGGATATGATGCTGAGCATGTGCACTCAACTTCTTTGGTCCATCATGGAGAGGCATGTTCTGAGTGGAACTTGTCCTGTTAAACCACTGTATGGTCTTGGCCACCGTGCTGCAGCTCAGTTACAGGGTCTTGGCATTCTTCTTATAGCCAAGGCCATCTTTATATAGAGCAACATTTTTTTTTTTTTTTTCGGATCTTCAGAGAGTTCTTTGCTATGAGGTGTAGGGTTGAGCGGACACCTAGATGTCCGTGTTCGACGGGTTCGGCCGAACTTTAAAAAAAAGTCCGGGTCCGTGTCCCGGACTTTTACCGAACTTTTCCCGGACACCGAACCCCATTGAAGTCAATGGGGACCCGAACTTTAAGGCACTAAAATGGCTCTAAAACACCAAAGGAAAGGGCTAGAGTGCTGCAAATGGCAGCAAAACGTAATTAAGAGCATGGCAAGTGCTCTGCAAACAAATGTGGATAGGGAAATAACTTAAAACAACAAAAAAAAACAGAAAAATAAAACAATGTTCTTCTTCATCTCTGAAGGACGAGGCCCATATGGAGTAGGAGGGAGGTTGAGGTGGTGGTGGATGTGGCGGTGACATAGGCGTGCGCACAGGGTGTGCTGGGTGTGCCTGGGCACACCCTAATCACCTAGGGCACATAGCATTGCCAGTGAGGAGATGGGAAAGATCTCCCTGGGACCTGCTCTGCTCTATTTCTCCTTGCCTACAGGTACATGGCCCCGATACATTACTCTCCCTGCTGGCAAACACATGCATGTGTATTTCAACTTTGGGGTGCACACCTTAATGCAATAGGCTGCGCACACCTATGGGCGGTGTAGGTGGAAGCGGCGGTGGAGGAGGACCAGGGCCGGATTAACAGCATCATGGGCTTGGTGCTGAGGATTTTGAAGGGCCTTAGGGCCGTGCCTTGCCATGCACCCAGAGGAGGAAGGGTGCAGCCATGCATGCCTAATTCAACATGGGATGCTGTCTCTGAAGCCCATAAACACATCCATGCATCGCCAACTGTCCCTCCTTGTCCGGCCTTCACGCTGTGTGGGGAGGTTCTGAGGGTGCTGCCTGGGGAAGCGAGCATAGAAGCCAGACTTCTGTGTTTACAAGTGACAGAAGAGCGGTAACAGTGAATATGGCCAACCCGGGGCCTATATAAAAGGTAGGGGCCTGGAGCTGCAGCTCCAATAGACCCTACATTAATCTGGCCCTGAGGAGGAGGACGAGGTAGCCAACACTGCTTCTTTTCACAAATTTTAAATGAGGGTACACCCCAAAAGAGTGAGAAAGAGCAAAAATGGAACAATGGGTGGGTAAGGTCGGTATCCATTGCTATTCTGCATAAGGTACGGAAAAGTCCCGTGGGATCCATGCCTGGTTCATTTTAATGAACGTGAGCTTGTCCACATTGTCTCTGGACAGGCGGCTGCGCTTGTCTGTTATAACGCCCCCAGCCGTGCTAAATACCCGTTCAGATAATACACTGGCTGCAGGGCACGCCAGCACCTCCAAGGCGTAAAGGGCAAGCTCAGGCCATGTGCCCAATTTGGAGACCCAGAAGTTGAAGGGGGCAGACCCGTCATTCACTACATGTAGGCGTGTGCACACATACTGCTCCACCATGTTGGTAAAATGCTGCCTCCTGCTAAGACGTTCCATCTGAGCTGCTGGTGCTGCTGTTTGTTGTGGCGTGCTGACAAAGCTTTTCCACATTTCGGCCATGCTAACCCTGCCTTCTGAGGTGCTGGCGGTGCCCTGGTTGCGTTGGCGACCTCCTCCTCCTCCTCCTCTGCCTTGTGCTTCCACTGTGGCCCCGCTGTCAGATGGGAATGCCAGCAGCATGGCGTCTACCAGCGTGCGCTTGTACTCGCGCATCTTGCGATCGCGCTCCAGTGAGTGAATTAAGGACGGTACGTTGTCCTTGTAACGGGGATCCAGCAGCGTGGCCACCCAGTAATCAGCACAAGTTAGAATGTGGGCAACTCGGCGGTCGTTGTGGAGACACTGCAGCATGTAATCGCTCATGTGTGCCAGGCTGCCCAGAGGCAACGAAAGGCTGTCCTCTGTGGGAGGTGTATGGTCCGTGTCCTCTGTATCCCCCCAGCCACGCACCAGTGATGGCCATGAGCTGGCCTGGGTGCCACCCTGCTGTGAACATGGTTCCATCTCCTCCTCCAGCTCCTCCTCCTCCTCATCCTCCTCATCCTCCAGAACTGTGCCCCTGCTGGACAATTGCGTCCCTGGCGTTTGCGTGTGCAGGAACCCACCCTCGGAGCCCCTTGCGAATGACTGCCCTGAAAGCCTTGGAAATGTTACCTCTTCATCCTCCTCCTCCTCCTCATCCTGTGCCACATCCTCTTCCATCATCGCCCGAATTGTTTTTTCAAGGAGGCATAGAAGTGGGATAGTTAAGCTGAGAACGGCGTCATTGCCACTGGCCATGTTGGTGGAGTACTCAAAACAGCGCAACAAGGCACACAGGTCTCACATGGAGGCCCAGTTATTGGTGGTGAAGTGGTGCTGTTCCGCAGAGCGACTCACGCGTGCGTGCTGCAGCTGAAACTCCACTATGGCCTGCTGCTGCTCGCACAGTCTTTCCAGCATGTGCAAGGTGGAGTTCCACCTTGTGGGCACGTCACATATGAGGCGGTGAGCGGGAAGGCCGAAGTTACGCTGCAGCGCTGCCAGGCGAGCAGCAGCAGGGTGAGAACGCCGAAAGTGCGCACAAACGGCCCGCACTTTCTGCAGCAGCTCTGACATATCGGGGTAGTTTTTAAGGAACCTCTGCACCACCAAATTCAGCACATGCGCCAGGCAAGGGATGTGCGTCAAACCGGCTAGGCCCAGAGCTGCTATGAGATTTCGCCCGTTATCGCACACCACCAGGCCGGGCTTGAGGCTCGCTGGCAGCAACCACTCATTTGTCTGCTGTTCCATGCTCCTCCACAACTCCTGCGCGGTGTGTGGTTTGTCCCCCAAACAGGCAAGTTGTAAAACTGCCTGCTGTCGTTTACCCCTGGCCGTGCTGAAGTTGGTGGTGAAGGTGTTACGCTGTCCGGATGAGGAGGCGGTAGAGGATGAGGAAGCGGAGTAGGAGGAGTTAGGAACAGGAGGCAAACTGAAGCGCCCTGCAATCCTCGGTGGTGGAAGGACATGCGCCAAATTGCTATCCGCCTCAGGCCCATCCGCCACTGCATTTACCCAGTGTGCCGTTAGGGAGATATAACGCCCCTGACCGTGCTTACTGGTCCACGTATCCGTAGTTAGGTGGACCTTGGCACAGATGGCGTTGCGCAGTGCACACCTGATTTTTTCCCCCACTTGGTTGTGCAGGGAAGGGATGGCTTGCCTGGAAAAGTAGTGGCGGCTGGGCACGACGTACTGTGGGACAGCCACCGACATAAGGTTTTTAAAACTGTGCGTCTCCGCCAGACGGAATGACAGCATTTCAAAGGCCAATAATTTTGAAATGCTGGCATTCAGGGCCAGGGATCGCGGGTGGGTAGGGGGGTACTTCCTCTTCCTCTCAAGTGTTTGGGAGATGGAAAGCTGAACGCTTCCACGGGACATTGTGGAGATGGTTGTTGGTGACCCAGGTGGTGGTGTTGCTGACAGATCGTCTGTTTGCGGGGTGGCAGGTGCCGGTATCACTACAGATGTGGCTGGAGCGGCCGAGACTGCAGCAGAAGAGGAAGCAGGATGAGCCAGAGACGTTTCTTGGTTTTGAAGGTGTGTACTCCACTGCAGCTCGTGCTTTGCACTTAGATGCCTGATCATGCAGGTTGTGCTCAGGTTGAGAAGGTTCATGCCTCGCTTCAAGCTCTGATTGCACAGGGTGCAAACCACTCGTGTCCTGTCATCAGCACATTTTCTAAAGAACTTCCACGCTAGAGAACTCCTTTGAGCTGACTTTGGTGCGCTCGTTCCCTTGCTGCGTTGGGCAGTAGCGGGCGTAGTGTCTAGGGCACGGCCGCTCCGCTTCTGCACCCTGCTCCCTCTTCTGCTGTGCTGGTGGCTCTGTGCGACCACCGCCTCTTCCTCCAAACTACTCAGTTCACCTGCATGACGTTCATTCCATGTGGGGTCGAGGACCTCATCGTCCTCCACATCATCTTCCACCCAGTCTTCACCCCTGCCCTCCTTGTCGGTCTCCACAATGCTGAACGCCGCAGCAGTTGGCACCTGCGTTTCGTCATCATCGGAGACGTGCTGCGATGATCCTTGCATGTACTCATCTTGAGGAATAAGTGGTTGGGCATCGCTGCACTCAATCTCTTCCACTTCTGGGGCAGGGCTAGGTGGATGGCCCTGGGAAACCCTGCTGACAGAGTCCTCAAAAAGAATAAGAGACTGCTGTATGGCTTGGGGCTCAGACTGCTGGCCTGATTTGCAAGGGGGTGAGGTGAAAGACGGTTGGACATTGGCTGCAGGTGCCAACTCTGACCTTTCTGCAGTAGACTGGGTGGGAGACAATGTGAAGGAACTGGAGGCACTGTCAGCAGCAAACCAATCTACTATCGCCTCAACTTGTTCTGGCCTCATCACTTCTAGGGGCGTTTGATGCCCTACCAAATACTGATGCAGGTTCTGTCGCCTACTCACACTTGAGGAAGGTGTTTCACTTGTGCGTGTAGCTGGCACAGATCGACCATGTCCTCTCCTTGCAACAGGAGCTCTACCAGCAGCACCACGACCCAGGCCACGGCCCTTATTTGACGGTCTCCTCATATTTCTGTAATTTAAGATCTTGCCCTAGAAAGGTTTTTATTGAATAGCGGAATAGAAAATATGATCCAAAAAAAGTGTATGTATATCACACGTACACAACCACACTAGGCCCCAATTACTATTGTTTGTACCCCTAAAAGGCTAGATGAGGAGTAGGGGGAGTATGGAACAGGCAGCACCCTCAAACCTTCAGAAGTATGAGATGAACCCCAACAACTTGGAAAGGTGGATCTCTCTCACACGTACCGACACAGACTATCCCGCAATTCAATTGATCCTCAAAGGTTTTTATTGAATAGCGGAATAGGAAATATGATCAAAAAAAGTGTATGTATCTCGCACGTACACAACCACACTAGGCCCCAATTACTATTGTTTGTACCCCTAAAAGGCTAGATGAGGAGTAGGGGGGGTATGGAACAGGCAGCACCCTCAAACCTTCAGAAGTATGAGATGAACCCCAACAACTTGGAAAGGTGGATCTCTCTCACACGTACCGACACAGACTATCCCGCAATTCAATTGATCCTCAAAGGTTTTTATTGAATAGCGGAATAGGAAATATGATCAAAAAAAGTGTATGTATCTCGCACGTACACAACCACACTAGGCCCCAATTACTATTGTTTGTACCCCTAAAAGGCTAGATGAGGAGTAGGGGGAGTATGGAACAGGCAGCACCCTCAAACCTTCAGAAGTATGAGATGAACCCCAACAACTTGGAAAGGTGGATCTCTCTCACACGTACCGACACAGACTATCCCGCAATTCAATTGATCCTCAAAGGTTTTTATTGAATAGCGGAATAGGAAATATGATCAAAAAAAGTGTATGTATCTCGCACGTACACAACCACACTAGGCCCCAATTACTATTGTTTGTACCCCTAAAAGGCTAGATGAGGAGTAGGGGGGGTATGGAACAGGCAGCACCCTCAAACCTTCAGAAGTATGAGATGAACCCCAACAACTTGGAAAGGTGGATCTCTCTCACACGTACCGACACAGACTATCCCGCAATTCAATTGATCCTCAAAGGTTTTTATTGAATAGCGGAATAGGAAATATGATCAAAAAAAGTGTATGTATCTCGCACGTACACAACCACACTAGGCCCCAATTACTATTGTTTGTACCCCTAAAAGGCTAGATGAGGAGTAGGGGGGGTATGGAACAGGCAGCACCCTCAAACCTTCAGAAGTATGAGATGAACCCCAACAACTTGGAAAGGTGGATCTCTCTCACACGTACCGACACAGACTATCCCGCAATTCAATTGATCCTCAAAGGTTTTTATTGAATAGCGGAATAGGAAATATGATCAAAAAAAGTGTATGTATCTCGCACGTACACAACCACACTAGGCCCCAATTACTATTGTTTGTACCCCTAAAAGGCTAGATGAGGAGTAGGGGGGGTATGGAACAGGCAGCACCCTCAAACCTTCAGAAGTATGAGATGAACCCCAACAACTTGGAAAGGTGGATCTCTCTCACACGTACCGACACAGACTATCCCGCAATTCAATTGATCCTCAAAGGTTTTTATTGAATAGCGGAATAGGAAATATGATCAAAAAAAGTGTATGTATCTCGCACGTACACAACCACACTAGGCCCCAATTACTATTGTTTGTACCCCTAAAAGGCTAGATGAGGAGTAGGGGGGGTATGGAACAGGCAGCACCCTCAAACCTTCAGAAGTATGAGATGAACCCCAACAACTTGGAAAGGTGGATCTCTCTCACACGTACCGACACAGACTATCCCGCAATTCAATTGATCCTCAAAGGTTTTTATTGAATAGCGGAATAGGAAATATGATCAAAAAAAGTGTATGTATCTCGCACGTACACAACCACACTAGGCCCCAATTACTATTGTTTGTACCCCTAAAAGGCTAGATGAGGAGTAGGGGGGGTATGGAACAGGCAGCACCCTCAAACCTTCAGAAGTATGAGATGAACCCCAACAACTTGGAAAGGTGGATCTCTCTCACACGTACCGACACAGACTATCCCGCAATTCAATTGATCCTCAAAGGTTTTTATTGAATAGCGGAATAGGAAATATGATCAAAAAAAGTGTATGTATCTCGCACGTACACAACCACACTAGGCCCCAATTACTATTGTTTGTACCCCTAAAAGGCTAGATGAGGAGTAGGGGGGGTATGGAACAGGCAGCACCCTCAAACCTTCAGAAGTATGAGATGAACCCCAACAACTTGGAAAGGTGGATCTCTCTCACACGTACCGACACAGACTATCCCGCAATTCAATTGATCCTCAAAGGTTTTTATTGAATAGCGGAATAGGAAATATGATCAAAAAAAGTGTATGTATCTCGCACGTACACAACCACACTAGGCCCCAATTACTATTGTTTGTACCCCTAAAAGGCTAGATGAGGAGTAGGGGGGGTATGGAACAGGCAGCACCCTCAAACCTTCAGAAGTATGAGATGAACCCCAACAACTTGGAAAGGTGGATCTCTCTCACACGTACCAACACAGACTATCCCCCAATTTAACTGATCCCCAAAGGTTTTTGATTAAATAGCGGAATAGAAAATATGATCCCAAAAAAGTGTATGTATATCACACGTACACAACCACACTAGGCCCCAATTACTATTGTTTGTACCCCTAAAAGGCTAGGAGTAGGGGGAGTATGGAACAGGCAGCACCCTCAAACCTTCAGAAGTATGAGATGAACCCCAACAACTTGGAAAGGTGGATCTCTCTCACACGTACCAACACAGACTATCCCCCAATTTAACTGATCCCCAGAGGTTTTTGATTAAATAGCGGAATAGAAAATATGATCCCAAAAAAGTGTATGTATATCACACGTACACAACCACACTAGGCCCCAATTACTATTGTTTGTACCCCTAAAAGGCTAGGAGTAGGGGGAGTATGGAACAGGCAGCACCCTCAAACCTTCAGAAGTATGAGATGAACCCCAACAACTTGGAAAGGTGGATCTCTCTCACACGTACCAACACAGACTATCCCCCAATTTAACTGATCCCCAGAGGTTTTTGATTAAATAGCGGAATAGAAAATATGATCCCAAAAAAGTGTATGTATATCACACGTACACAACCACACTAGGCCCCAATTACTATTGTTTGTACCCCTAAAAGGCTAGGAGTAGGGGGAGTATGGAACAGGCAGCACCCTCAAACCTTCAGAAGTATGAGATGAACCCCAACAACTTGGAAAGGTGGATCTCTCTCACACGTACCAACACAGACTATCCCCCAATTTAACTGATCCCCAGAGGTTTTTGATTAAATAGCGGAATAGAAAATATGATCCCAAAAAAGTGTATGTATATCACACGTACACAACCACACTAGGCCCCAATTACTATTGTTTGTACCCCTAAAAGGCTAGGAGTAGGGGGAGTATGGAACAGGCAGCACCCTCAAACCTTCAGAAGTATGAGATGAACCCCAACAACTTGGAAAGGTGGATCTCTCTCACACGTACCAACACAGACTATCCCCCAATTTAACTGATCCCCAAAGGTTTTTGATTAAATAGCGGAATAGAAAATATGATCCCAAAAAAGTGTATGTATATCACACGTACACAACCACACTAGGCCCCAATTACTATTGTTTGTACCCCTAAAAGGCTAGGAGTAGGGGGAGTATGGAACAGGCAGCACCCTCAAACCTTCAGAAGTATGAGATGAACCCCAACAACTTGGAAAGGTGGATCTCTCTCACACGTACCAACACAGACTATCCCCCAATTTAACTGATCCCCAGAGGTTTTTGATTAAATAGCGGAATAGAAAATATGATCCCAAAAAAGTGTATGTATATCACACGTACACAACCACACTAGGCCCCAATTACTATTGTTTGTACCCCTAAAAGGCTAGGAGTAGGGGGAGTATGGAACAGGCAGCACCCTCAAACCTTCAGAAGTATGAGATGAACCCCAACAACTTGGAAAGGTGGATCTCTCTCACACGTACCAACACAGACTATCCCCCAATTTAACTGATCCCCAAAGGTTTTTGATTAAATAGCGGAATAGAAAATATGATCCCAAAAAAGTGTATGTATATCACACGTACACAACCACACTAGGCCCCAATTACTATTGTTTGTACCCCTAAAAGGCTAGGAGTAGGGGGAGTATGGAACAGGCAGCACCCTCAAACCTTCAGAAGTATGAGATGAACCCCAACAACTTGGAAAGGTGGATCTCTCTCACACGTACCAACACAGACTATCCCCCAATTTAACTGATCCCCAAAGGTTTTTGATTAAATAGCGGAATAGAAAATATGATCCCAAAAAAGTGTATGTATATCACACGTACACAACCACACTAGGCCCCAATTACTATTGTTTGTACCCCTAAAAGGCTAGGAGTAGGGGGAGTATGGAACAGGCAGCACCCTCAAACCTTCAGAAGTATGAGATGAACCCCAACAACTTGGAAAGGTGGATCTCTCTCACACGTACCAACACAGACTATCCCCCAATTTAACTGATCCCCAAAGGTTTTTGATTAAATAGCGGAATAGAAAATATGATCCCAAAAAAGTGTATGTATATCACACGTACACAACCACACTAGGCCCCAATTACTATTGTTTGTACCCCTAAAAGGCTAGATGAGGAGTAGGGGGAGTATGGAACAGGCAGCACCCTCAAACCTTCAGTATGAGATTGTGTTCACTGTACCCCACAAAGATTGAGTTCACTGCACCCCACAATGATTGTGTTCACTGCACCCCACAAAGATTGTGTTCACTGCACCTCACAAAGATTGTGTTCACTGTACCCCCCAAAGATTGTGTTCACTGCACCCCACAAAGATTCTGTTCACTGTACCCCACAAAGATTGTGTTCACTGCACCCCAAAAAGATTGTGTTCACTGCACCCCAAAAAGGATGTTGTTCACTGCACCCCAAAAAGGATGTTGTTCACTCCACCCCAAAAAGATTGTGTTCACTGCACCCCACAAAGATTGTGTTCACTGCACCCCAAAAAGATTGTGTTCACTGCACCCCAAAAATGATTTTGTTCACTGCACCCCAAAAAGGATTTTGTTCACTGCACCCCAAAAAGGATGTTGTTCACTCCACCCCAAAAAGATTGTGTTCACTGCACCCCAAAAAGATTGTGTTCACTGCACCCCACAAAGGATTTTGTTCACTGCACCCCAAAAAGATTGTGTTCACTGCACCCCAAAAAGGATGTTGTTCACTGCACCCCAAAAAGGATTTTGTTCACTGCACCCCAAAAAGATTGTGTTCACTGCACCCCACAAAGGATTTTGTTCACTGCACCCCACAAAGATTGTGTTCACTGCACACCAAAAAGGATTGTGTTCACTGCACCCCAAAAAGATTTTGTTCACTGCACCCCAAAAAGATTGTGTTCACTGCAGCCCAAAAAGATTGTGTTCACTGCAGCCCAAAAAGATTGTGTTCACTGCAGCCCAAAAAGATTGTGTTCACTGCAGCCCAAAAAGATTGTGTTCACTGCAGCCCAAAAAGATTGTGTTCACTGCAGCTCACACACAGAAAAATGGATGTGGATCACTGACACCTGCCTATCTCCAATCCCACACCACACAGCAATATCGATTGTAGTTTGTAGAACACAGTTTCCCTAAAATTCAGCAGACTCTGTCCCTAACAGGATTGAGAAGAGATCGTAGATCAGGATTGAGTGCAGATTCACCCCACCCCCCACACAGCAATATCGATTGTAGTTTGTAGAACACAGTTTCCCTAAAATTCAGCAGACTCTGTCCCTAACAGGATTGAGAAGAGATCGTAGATCAGGATTGAGTGCAGATTCACCCCACCCCCCACACAGCAATATCGATTGTAGTTTGTAGAACACAGTTTCCCTAAAATTCAGCAGACTCTGTCCCTAACAGGATTGAGAAGAGATCGTAGATCAGGATTGAGTGCAGATTCACCCCACCCCCCACACAGCAATATCGATTGTAGTTTGTAGAAGACACTGACCCTATATAATTCAGCAGACTCTATCCCTAAAATGCCTACAACTCGCCCTGCCTAAACACTCCGACCTGTCCCTCAATTCTATCCGGACACAAATGGTTTTTTCCTGCCTATCTTTCCCTAATCAGCAGCCAGCACGTTGATGTGTGCTCTGTCCCTGAATCTAAGCAGCATAATGACGCCGCTGCGGCTGCCTCGAACTTATAAAGACTTGGTCACATGCTTCAGACGGCCAATCACAGCTACTGAGACATTTGCAGGCATGGCTGGGATGGCTTAAGGCACACCAGTTAAACGATTGTTGATTGGCTGTTGAAAGCCCGCCATGAAAAGAGCGCCAAAGCATGCAAAACCCGGAAATAAAACGACCGAACACGGATTTTTACCCGAACATACAGTAAAGTGTCCGTGTCCGTGTTCGGGTACAAAAAATCCAATTATTCGGTACGAACACGAATAATACAGTCCGTGTTCGCTCAACACTAATGAGGTGCCATGTTTAACTTCCAGTGACCAGTATGAGAAAGTGAGAGCAATAACACCAGACTTAACCCACCTGCTCCCCATTCACACCTGAGACCTTGTATCATTAACAAGCCACATGACACTGGGGCGGGAAAATGGCTAATTGGGCCCAATTCGGACATTTTCCCTTTAGGGGTGTGTTGAGTTATTTTTAGGGGATAACAAATTTACACTGTTATACAAGCTGTACACTCACTACTTTACATTGTAGCAAAGTGTAATTTCTTCAGTGTTGTCACATGAAAAGATATAATAAAATATTTACAAAAATGTGAGGGGTGTACTCACTTTTGATAGATACGGTAGATAGATAGATAGATAGATAGATAGATAGATAGATAGATAGATAGATAGATAGATAGATAGACAGACAGACAGACAGACAGACAGACAGACAGACAGACAGACAGATAGACAGATAGACAGATAGACAGATAGACAGATAGATAGATAGATAGATAGATAGATAGATAGATAGATAGATAGATAGATAGATAGATAGATAGATAGATAGATAGATAGATAGATAGATAGATAGATAGATAGATAGATAGATAGATAGATAGATAGATAGATAGATAGATAGATAGATAGATAGATAGATAGATAGATAGATAGATAGATAGATAGATAGATATCATTTAATCTATGGAATCCAAATTTTTGCCTCTATACATCCTCCATCTGCAGCAAATAGGCAGCCAATATAGGGGGCACTCACAAATATTTGAGTATAGCAGATGGTGGCAAAAGAGAGCATGAGTTACCCTACCCTTTCCACCCAACAAAAAATTTTCTTGCATTACCTTAGTTACCTTAGAGAAAACAAAATGACAACCATATTGTCCCTTTTTTCTTAGGAAAACACAAAAACATATCTTTCTCTGTCAACTTTTATATAGTTTGTCAATGTACGTGGAAGGAATATAAGTTATAAAACAACCTTCAACATATTTCAGGGAGCAAAAAAAAGAGAGAGAACTGTCTTCCCTTCAAAATTGTTGAATATATTTTGAGAACAGTGAGTTCCAGACAGTTTAATGACACATCTATAATGGCTTCTGAAGAACGCGTTCCTGAAACAATGGAAACACTCATCAAAGTTTTCGCTCACCGTCCATTTTTTTAACAGTCGCGTTTCCAATGAGGGAAAGTGATTTTCATGCAAAGATTGCACAATCTATAATATTTTCAATCGAGATGAGTAGAAAAAAAAAAAGTTTTCAGAATCTATTTAAATTTTGTCATCTCTCTGATGAAATGAACAGCCAAGTTTGCAGCTGTCAAGCTCTCCATAGGAAACGGGAAAAAGGAAAAAAAAAAAAAGACAGAGAATAGGAAAAAAAACAAAAGGCAGATCACTCGCCAAGACCTCCATACAAGGCACTGACAGCTTGGCAGTGGCAAGTCTCTGACATTTAATCTTGCAAACATATTGCCGCTGTCTCTAGCGAGGCAAGATTGTTTTCAGAAAGTGGCATTAAATATGTTTAATATGTATTTTCTGTGGCTGAAGATGGACAAAGCAGATTATCTCCTTGGAGGTTTAACAAAGATGGGAAAGGAAAACAAAGTAAGAAAACAGCATATTGTTCCGGCTAAAGTGCACTTTCTCAAGTAAAGTATCTTTTAGTGAGAGAAAAAAAAAAAGGTAGCGTAGACATCATATGGTGTTTGGAAGTAGAGGAATAATCATTAGAAAAACTGCTATTATAAGACCCCATTTACCTTGATGGTAAATCGAGTCACTTGCAAGCAGTTTCGAATCTTACCACTAAAAGTATATGTAAGCCTAATCAGTAAGACCCATTTAACTGTCTATACACAGATTTTTTCATTCAGCCTGTAGGTTGAAAATCGAAAAGAATAAACTGTGGTTAGATCCCGTGCATCCAAACAACCTGCTCTGGAATGCGGAGGTAACTGTGGCCCCCAGTAGGCCGTTGTACACCAACCCTCTTTCTTCGAAACTTGTTACAGAGTAGCACTTTTTGGCACTGAGGAAGAGGGTCCTCCCTCGAAATGCTTCAGTCTTGCCAGACATTTGCGGACACCAGCACGCCATCCAGCACAGGAGTGCCCTGGCTTCTTTGGAGACGATCGGTTCTATTGTGTGCAATCATCATTTGTTTGTGAGTACAATGTTTGTTGCTTTCGGATTTTAATAAACCTTTTTAGTGGTAATGCACGAGGTCCGTGCGCCTCTCTTGTTGTTTTCTTTCAGTGTAATTGGATACCTTTGGTCCTGAGGGGGCGGCAAGACCTGAAGTGGTGCCTATAAAGACCGCAAAAGATCATTTATCCTTTGTCACATACCACCCGAGTGCAGGAGAATTATTGCTTTTTGCCTCTTTGATGACCGCCTTTCTTTTCAGTCCCAAAGGGTTGGATAGTCTGACCGCTTCAATCCTTGGCGACAGGAGAAGCTGTTTCATTTATGTCAGATGGTGGATCCCACCACTCGAAAATTGCTTTCCTTTAACTGCCTTAAGGATAGATCTATTCTACCACCTTCTACTATATACGGAAACCAGCAGATATGGCATTACACGCTTTCTATAACCCCTACCTTAAAATTTTCTCAACCAGCCTTACTTGAAAGAATGATAGTTGAGGGCCCCTCTTGGAAAAAGTAATATCGGACATCCACAAATATCTGAAAGCGCCCGATCCGCCGAACCCAGAAGAGACGCCATGGGATCATGTCAGCGCCCGCAGCGGTGTCCTGGGGTCAGTGTCGGGGCTTCGTTCTAAGGTAAGTAATTCATAATGAGCTAGTATGTGATGCATACTAGCTCATTATGCCTTTGTCTTGCAGGGTTTTTTTTTTCTGGGTTTACAACCGCTTTAAGTGGCAAAGGGTTTCAGGGGGAGGAACTCACACCTGAATCTAAGCAGGTTGTCTGGTCCCAGGCAGCGAAGAGCTTTATTTGCACTCTTTATAGGGAAAATTCATATAAAGTATCATATTTCTGGTGTCTCAAGCCAGAGCTCCTTTACACCATTCATCCTTAAGTCAGCGATCGCTGTTGGTGTTGGCACCAAGACATGGGCTCCCACATCGCATGTTAGGACATTATGTGAAACTTACCTGAAAACGAAGCCCTCCATCTTTACCCGGTCATATTTCTTTGTTCGCGGACTACGACTGTGTAAGTGGCCGAAGCCGCGATGACGTCAATCCCACACATGCGCGCGAAAGCTGTCGCTTATGGCCCATCCGGGCAATTCCTTTAGAGCGCATGCACTGGTGATTTCACCAGCTGCATGTACAGTAAACATCTCCTAAATGGTGCACGTTTAGGAGATATTTACAGTACCTATAGGTAAGCCTTATTATAGACTTACCCATAGGTAAAAGTCAGAGATGGAAGTTTACTCCCACTTTAGGTTTCCTTGGCTGACCACTGCATCTACAGTTCCCAACGTTGCCTGATCAATGGTGTCCTCAATGCTAAGAAATGCAGGCAAATATTTATCCATCATGCCATACCATCAGGCAGGCGTGTGAGTGGCCCAACATTTATTCTGCAGCAGGATAACAACCCAAAACTGCAGCTAATCTCATTAAGACCTATCTTCAGTGTAAAGAAGAACAAGGAGTCCTGAAAGTGATGGATTGGCCCTCACAGAGCCCTGATTTAAACATCATGGAGTCTGTCTGGGATTACAGTACACAAAAAGACAGAAGGATTTGAGGCAGCCTACATCCACAGAAGATCTGTGGTTTTCCAAGATGTTTGGAACAACCTTCCTGCCGAGTTCCTTCAAAACGGTGTGCAAGTGTACCTAGAAGAATTGTTGTAGGTTTGAAGCCAAAGGGCAGTCAAACCAAATATTCATTTGATTTAGATTTTTCTTCTGTTCGCTCACTTTGCATTCTGTAAATTGATAAAAATAAACAAGTCAAATTTATATTTTTGAAAGCATTCTTACTTCTCAGCATTTTTCACACCTGTCTAAAACTTTTGCACAGTACTGTACTTTCGAATGACATTCATCATGTCATTAAATGTACTGATGAGAATTGTTGTAACAATGTTTATGCGAATATTTGTACAAAAATTTGTTTAAAAATATATTAATTTATGGCCAGCTTAATTTACCAGGCATGATACTTATCACAAGTACTGTAGATAGTTTTTAAACAACCTAGCCTGTTTCAGTTGTCACTGTGATATGTCCAGAGAGAGGCATAGTGACAGCTAAAGGTGGTAGACCTTATGGCTCGTACACACGACCAGAAAATCGCACAAAAAATACTGCTTTAAAAGTGATCGTATGATAATGTGATTGTTAGTACAGAGCTTTTCGAGAGCCGATCATGACAGTTCATCCGATATTAGCCGATGGGACAAGTGCAAAAATTTTTCTTGTGCGATACCAGATTGTATGATTTTCATTTAATCGGTACAGTTGTCATCAAAAATACAATTCTAATACACTACAACACATTACATCACATTTGCATTTTTTATTCTGTCGTACGAGAATTTTTGTCACTTTAGTAAACTCTTCAATTTCTATGGGATTAGCATGCAAAAAAAAAAAATAAAAATGGACGATCACAACACAATACAATCTGTAAAATAATTAAATGAATATACTTGAAAAGGGTTACAAAAAAATAACAAATACCATTTAGTAGAGCTGCGCGATTAATCGTTAAAAAACAGTGAAGTCGATTCAACCCCCATTCTCTGCTCACAGCTGACAGCTGTCAAAAAAAAAAAAAAAAAAAAAGGCAACCAGCAAAGTTTATCACAACATTGCTCAGCACTGAGAGATAAAATTAAACATTGTATTATTTGGTTCTTTTAGATCAAAGGGATGAACTCCGTCTGTAAATGAGGTTAGTTTACCCAAAACTAAGCCTTGTCCTGACATTTGTTGCTTACAAGTTAAAATTAGTATCTTATGCTAGAAAATTACTTAGAACCCCAAAACATTATATATATATATAGAGATAGATAGATAGATAGATAGATAGATAGATAGATAGATAGATAGATAGATAGATAGATAGATAGATAGATAGATAGATAGATAGATAGATAGATAGATAGATAGATAGATAGATAGATAGATAGATAGATAGATAGATAGATAGATAGATAGATAGATAGATAGATAGATAGATCTATATATATATATATATATATATATATATATATATATATATATTTCAGCTGAGACCATAGAGAATAAAATGGCAGTCATTTCAATATTTTATGTCACACTGTATTTGCGCAGCAGTCTTTCAAACTTTTTTTGGGGGAAAAAAAAACACTTCAATAAATTTAAAAAAATGAAGCAGTAAAGTTAGCCCATATTTTTCCATAATGTGAAAGATTAAGTTATGCCGAGAATCATGAGAGAATCATGATCTTTATTCTAAGCAAAACAAAATTGTGATTCTCATTTTATCCAGAATTGTGCAGCTCTACTATTTAGTGTGAAATAACCAAAATTCATATTTTTATTTATGTTGTTTTTTATATTTGTCAGCTGATACTAAAACATGAGCATGGGCATTTATTAAAATAATAAACCAAATAAAAGCCATACCTGTCCTTAAAAAGTCAAGTTAACCAATGTATGCAGCCTCCAATCCCAGATGATGCCCATTGAGGGGCATCATCGCATCGGGGAAACGCGTCAGATGGAGCTAGTGGAGTGACGTCAGCACGCACAAGCTGATAGAGTGGTGGAACAGCCATGTCAGTGGAATTTTCATATGACTAAGCACTCCTATGTGTGAAACATGTCACTTGTAACCTATCCTCCACTATTGTCTTATGTTTGAAGGATAAAGGAAGTTTTCTTGGATTACAACTGCAGTGTGCGAGCAGTTTCCTCTCATTAGGATATTCGTGTGCCTTAAACATTTATTCGGTCTGTAAGTGCAATCTGTTTTGCTTTTAATAAACCATTTATACAGTAATGCACTATGAGTTTTCCTCCTTACTTCTAATATATATGTGGAGTGGAGCCGGGAACTTATTGGGACATTTGGGAGACCACTACAAACTAGCAAACTAGGGCTTCCCCATAGAGGAAATTTCTCCTTGTGGGATCAAATGTTCTGGTAAGCAACTTGTTTGTCTGCTTGAGCACAGGGATGTAAGTGAAGCAGTATCTGCTATAGAGACTCATTAAAGTGGATAGCACCAGAGCGCTTTTCTTCCTTTGCACTGAGTTGGACATTTGTTGGAATGTCATTTTTCTTTTTTTTTTTTTTTTTCATAAAAGTCTTACTTTTTTATAGTTGTAAATGATTTTGATTTTTTTAGATATATGGTCACAATTCAACAAGCAGCAGCTCCCCTCAGCACCCCTAATACCTACCTGAGCCTCCTCTCTATCCAGCAATGTCCACGAGTGCCTCAGCCATCTGAGACTCTCTTCTCTCCTGATTGGCTGAGACACAGCTGCGGGAGCCAATGATCATCAAACTCAGTTAGCCAATCAGAAGAGAGAGAGGGCGGGGCTGAACGGCAGCTCCATGTCTGAATGAATACACAGAGCTGCAGCTTGGCACGGGTGCTCCGATAGCAAGCTGCTTGCTGTGGGGGCACTTAACAGGAGGGAGGGGCCAGGAGCACCAAAGATGGACCCAAGAAGAGGAGTATCTGGGCTGCTTTGTGCAAAATCACTGTACAGAGGAGGTAACTTTAAAATGTTTTTTTTATTTTAATAGAAAAAAAAAAACAAGATTTTACAATAACTCAAGTCACACAGATTTTTGTTTAATGCACGTTGCACTTTATATAGACTGTTCACTTTGGATTTTTTTTAAGTTTTCTGCACTTTATTGTATACATTTTTGCTTTTTTGTTTTTGTCTATATCTGATTTGGTATACACGATTATAGGTGTTTTTTTATAATCCCAAAACACATTGGTAGGGATAGCCCACCATATTATTACTTTTATTATCTCTAAGGAAGGCATTCTGACCTTTATAAATTAGTTCTGGGCATCAAAACTTCAAAAACACAAAATAATAAAAAAAGGTAAAAAAAAACAAAAACGCTCAAATCTGACTAGCTATTGGATTTTCTGTTATATTATTCTGAAAACCTAACAATATAATTTTTTTGATAAAAAAAAAATGTAACTGTAAATAATGTTATTCCAGGTTGAAATGTATGGGCCAGGGCTTTGTCATGGTTGAGGGATGAGCAGAGATTTCAGCATAGGAGCTACAACATTTGTTTATGAATCCCACGATCCAACAAGTGATCCTTATCAAGAACCAAGAGAAATATGAGCGCCATGCTGTGTACACCGCAGTCCTAAACATGTATTAAATTGGTATTCTTTGCTTCAGTGGACAGCCTATCTCAGAGTGTTAAAGGGAGTGAGACACTGGGCCATTATTTATGGTTGACAGACAGTTTGGTAACACAAGGATGCTCTAGTTATCTAGGGGAACATTTGTAACTGACTTGAGCCATAAAACGAGCACAACACACCACAAACTGTCATGAAAGGCATTTCAAACAAATATACTGTGAAGTGTACAGCTGACTGAAGGAGACATAAAAAGCCATTGAATAATTCATCAATATATCATTTATCCATACCAGCAGATGTCCTGCTTTCTTGTCATCTGTATGATATTGTAATTTATAGATAAATTCTATTAACTTATACAAAGAAAAATTGCAGTGCATTTATAAAAGAAAAATATATTCCTTTTTATTTCAGCTACTTCATTAATTTTTACTACTCATTTAAAAGTAAAATATGTTTAAAGTATTTTCAGTCAGAACACATTTTGCAATATGGTGCAATATTTAACTAAAAGCAGAACGAAAAGCAAAATAAAAAGTCTAAGGCTGGGTTCACACTGTTGCCTTTTTTTGTGGCTTATGTTTGCACAGGCACAGAAGCCAATTCATTTAATTTGAATCCTGTACCTGTAGGAGAATATGTAGGAAGATGATCCGCACACTGGTAGTTGCTCTTTAAAAATCGTCATCTTTATTCAGGAGCCACAGAACACAACTGCTGATAAGATCAGTTGACGGGTTTCAACCTTTGAGGCCTTAGTCATAACTACATTTAAAATCAATCTAAAAGCAGCGCTAACAGGTATGAAAAATGTTGTTAAATGAATCCGTGCAAAGTGTGATCAATAAATACAAAATTAGTTAGTTAGTTCCAGTCAAGGGAACCATTTATTCTGGACTGCACTTTCATTTTTTGCACCATTGCATTGTTTGCACTATGGACACTATATGATTGCATTTTATGTATATGGACTTTATAATATATGAATTTTGTATTTATTGATCATATTATGCACTTTATCATATATGAATTTTGTATTTATTGATCACACTTTGCACGGATTCATTTAACCGGTTGCGCACAGTTTATTTACTGCGGCAGTCAGCCCCGGCCAGGCAGAGTGACGTAGATCTACGTCACTCGCCTGTCACTGGAATTTGAGCCAATAGCGGGCGAGCGCGCGCCCGCTGAGGCGCGCGCCCGCCTCGGCTCGTTGAGGGAGGAGTGCGGGCGTGTGACCGGCGGACCCGATGTCCCCCGGTCACTCGCCGATCGCCGGTACAGCGGGAGAAAGGCAGAGCGGCTTATGTAAACAAGCCGCCTGTCATTCTCCCCTGTGTAAAAATGGAGATCAGACGGTTCTACTATGTAGAACCGTTGATCTTTGTTTTTACACCAATAGACCTGTCCCACTACAGTTAGAATCACGCCCCTAGGACACACTTAACCCCTCCCTGTCCAATACAGTTAACCCCTTCCCTGCCAGTGTCATTTTTGCAGTAACAGTGCATATATATAGCACTGATTACTGCAGTAATGTCACTGGTACCCCCAAAAGTGTCAAAAATGTCAGTCAAGGGTCCAAACTGTCCGCCTTAATGTCGCAGTACTGCAAAAAAAAAAACGCAGATCGCCGCCATTACTCGTTAAAAAAAAAACCACCAAAAATGACAAAAATCTTTCCCTTTGTTAGTAAACGCGATAACTTTTGCGCAAACCAATCAAAATACGCTTTTTGCGATTTTTTTTACCAAACATATGTAGCATAAAACAATTTGGCCGAAAATGTTAAAAAGTTTAGATTTTTACATTTTTTTGGGGGGGGGAATTTCATATAAAAAAAAGTGAAAAATATTGTTATTTTTGCAAAAATTACGCTCTTTTTTTGTTTATAGCACATGATCAAAAAATCGCACAGGTGATCAAATACCACCAAAAGAAAGCTCTGTTTGTGGGAAAAAAAGGACGTGAAATTCGTTTAGGTACAGCGTTGCACGACCGCGCAATTGTCCGTTAAAATCACGCAGTAAAAAATCGCAAAAAAAACCCTGGTCAGGAAGGGGGTAAAATCTTCCGGGGCTTAAGTGGTTAACAACATTTTTCATACCTGTTAACGCTGCTTTTAGATTGATTTTAGTAATTCTTGGTTTTTACCTAAGTGAGTAGCAGCTTCAGGATACATACACCTTATATATGTTCACTTAGCGTGGGTTTTAATATTTTTAGTTTTGCACATAACTACATTTAGACACAAAACTTTGAAATATATAGTGACTCTACATATCACAGGCTCCTGTGGTCCTTTTTGGTGTTACCATTAAGGCTCTCATAGGTCTACTCATTAGTTTGAGTGACCCATTTGTTCTGGTAAGCTGCCAACTTGTTTTCTTCTTGGTGACCTATACACGGGTGTTTCTCCAATATTCCTGGTTCATGTGATAATTATACTTACCTGCTGGGACTTGTGGCTCATTGAATCTTTATCCAAAATATTTCACATCACAATTGAGGATTTTCGTTTGGACACTGTCTTGCTTGCTCCTTTTTTCCCATTTGCATGGACATTTTTTGCTTTATATTTTGGACACTAATATATGGACACTAATATTATCTATTGGTTTGTTCATTTGTTCATTTTCACAATTTATACAATTTTATTTGTAAGTTTGATTATAATTGTTTTGGCACCCATGTCACTATTTGTGTCACCCAATTAGCACTAATTGAATTTGTTTAGCGCAGCATATATTGTTACCAGATGCTATATGGGGATTCTATGTCTATGATTCCTATGTGTTGCTGCTTTTTTTCTATCATTCA
This sequence comes from Pelophylax lessonae, assembly GCF_965119305.1. Lineage (NCBI taxonomy): Eukaryota > Metazoa > Chordata > Amphibia > Anura > Ranidae > Pelophylax > Pelophylax lessonae. The sequence continues at coordinate 47,603,446 of NC_138775.1, forward strand.
CATATGAGTTTAATTCACTAGCGCGGAAAATTTACATACTTGTATCACAGGCTCCACCCATTAATTGTCCTAATTGGTTGCAGACAATTAGCAAAAGATAGAGTAAATTTTAGTTTATACTAAGGAGATCCATGTATATGCCACATAATATCCACAAACTGCACAATGATAGTATATATAGATAAAAATGAGAGAAAAAAAAAAAACTATGAAAATAATTAAAATAATTAAAAAAAGTTATAAGGAGACCAAGAGGGAGGGGAGACACTGGAGAGAGACAGTTTAATGTATGTGCAGATTTACATCCTATCTCAGGTTTAATCCCTCAGGATGGATGAACTAGTGTCTTTATTCAACCAGACCAACTATGTAACTATGTAGTCTAACCTAAGGTTCCTATAAAAATAAAGGGATCCCCCATTTATAGATTTCAACATAGCCTAGAGTTGCTATATCATCCATGTAATATTATTATTATCATTATTATTATACAGTAATTATACAGTGCCAACAGTATGCACAGGAAGGCCCTGAGCTAGGAGGAACGAATGAAGCGTAGGGCTGGCATGGGGAACCAGACAGTAGAGAGTTAATTTACAAAAGAGAGAGGTGGGAGTCTTACTTACAAGACTGGTTGAGTAGATGGGGTGATGGGAGGGAGCATAGAAGAAAAAACTGTAGGAAGGGTTTGTACAGTAACTGTCAGAGTGGGGAGCCATCAGATGAACATCCCGCTCTCCCTCCCTGAGATAGGGTAAGCAGTTGCAGGAGTAAGTACGTAAACGGCTGTTGGGACCCCTTGGATGGGGTTAAAAATCTGTTGGTGTGATACAAGTGGGGAACCATTGTTGGTATGGTGTCCTCTGGTTGGATGTGGTCCAATGAGAGGGACCAGGTAGTGTTAGACCTGTAAGGTCTGTGAGACAAGTAGTAATGTCCCTGAGTCTGTGTTCTGCGGCTGGGGACATCTAGCTTTGGTTTATGTTACTGTTATTTAATTATTTATGTTGTTTAATAAAAGGTCAGAAGGCCATTTAACTCCACCTTGTGTCTTAATGGGGGTAAAAGGGTGGTTGAGCTTATAAGGGGTTATGTGGTAGTCATATGGATACCTCTGAACTACCCTAGTCAAGTCCTTTACATTATAAAGAAAGACAGTACACTTTCAATACAGTTCAATTAAATACAAGAGGGTTTGGAGGGCCTTGACTCTGAGAGCTTACAATCTAATAAGGTAATACCTGTGAGGGATAAGCTTAAAGGATAATTAAAAATTCAGTTGTAGGGGGAAGGAGGGATAGGCTTCTCTGAAGAGATGACTTTTCAGGGCTCGCCTAAAACCAAACTATTAAATGCTGGTAAGGAACCTTGGGTTGCTCGGAAGGCAAAGCAGGGAGCCTACGGTGCTGGTAACCAGATAAAGTCGGGATATATATTGGGAGCTCTGTGAAAAAGGGCTGCTTACATGCCATGCTTCACCCTGACCCCACCCCCTCTGCTGTTAAGCAACCTTAACTGTATGAGCCTGAGATAATGAGGGTAGCCTATTGCACAATTCCCACCTGAGTAATTCCCATTCATCTGGAAGAAAACACAGGGCCTGTAAGTGTAATGGAATAGATACAAATGACTAGGTGCTGGAACTCAGGAGGGGTGCTAGTATTTTACTAGTTATGGTGCATTGTGGTAAGACAACCAATTCATATTTTTAACAGACTTGTTTTTTCAAACACAATGCACCACAGAACACATATGGCACACGTCAGAGAGCTGAGGTGTGCACATATATCATTGTGATAGAAGAGGGGAAGGAGATCATGAAGTAGTTCCTGCCACAGTGGTGGCTACATGGAGACAGAAGGGCGAATGCTGGAACCATGAGCTGAATGGAGCCTGTTGACAGCTGTCAAGACCTGTCAAGACCTGCCAAGACCTGCAGTAGAACTGACCAATCGGAATACGTTTTAAAGGCTAGTCATGGCTCCTTCCAGATCTTGGGCATGACCAGCCTCTGAAACGTGTTCCGATTGGTCAGTTCTACTCCAGGTCTTGACATCTGTCAACAGGCTTCGTTCAGCTCCTGGCTTCAGCGTTCTCCCTTCTGTCTCCATGGAGTCGCCACTGTGGCAAGAACTACTTCACGATCCCATGCGGGATCCTTCACACAGCCCATCTAGGCCCAGACTGTCTCCTTGTATAAATCCTGTGAGTTGAACCTGTCACTATGTTTTTTATGTACACCTAATAAACCGTTTTACACTATTGGTTGCTTGGTGCCTTTTCTCCTTCCCCTCTTCTATTCCAGTGTGGGTTCCCTGACCCCTGAGAAGGCTACCTGTTTCCAACGGATACCATAGACATTTCCAATTCACTTTTTGTCTTGTATACTTATCCAGACGGAGTATTAAGAGATATTTTCATACATAGATGCATAATTTTATTTTTATTTTTACTTTTATTTTTAATTTATATCTGTTTGGACATTCCATTTTTCAATTTTTAGGCTTTTCACTAGACAGTCTAGGGCAGTGCTGAGAATTTCTGTTTGTTTGTTCTTTGACATCTTTTCTTTCTTTGTATCATTGTGCGCTGGCAGGGTACATTGGGTGCCAGTAAAAATTAATTACTGGTATCCAAGTTTGGTGAAGCGCTAACATGGGGCAGCAACATCGTTCCTGCTGCTACTTCAACATGTTTCCTGGGAAAGTTTATGTGATGCAAAGTGATGGGTGTGCCATGCTGTAGGGACCAAGCCAGATAAAATTTGTATTTGTAACCATAAAAGAGTCTAGCAAGAGTAAGAGCCAATACATTTCGGGATCTACAGATTTTCCCCTTCATCAGGGCTAAGGTTTACTGTGCAGAAGGAATCTTGACGAGTTGGTAATTTATTGGTAAGCTATAGTTAAAAAGCTTGTTCAATCAGCTTCCCTGGCAGCCTTACTTATGAGGACTATCATTTTTTCAGTAGCACACTGCACTGTGCTTTATTAAAATGCAATCTCATGTAAATAGGACCTAACAAACATGGTTAGTCTTCATTTCTATCAAGCTGATCTCTTTAAAGCAGAGCTCCACCTAAAAGGGGAAGCTCCACTTGTTTGCCTCCTCCCCCCCCCCTCTGCTGCAACATTTGGCACCTTTCGGGTGGAGGGGGGAGCAGGTACCTGGTTTTGACAGGTACCCGCTCCCATTTCTGGCTGACTTTGCCGCAGCAAACTGAGACGGATATTTGGCCTCCTTCAGGAATTCGCCAGGCCATTCACAAAGTGCAGTGTGTTTCGCGCATGCGAAGTAGGGAACCAGCTGTGGCTTCACTGCCAGTTTCCCTTAGCCGAAATGGTGGCTGCAGCACCCGAGAGCGGAATGCAAAATCTGCTTGGGTGAAGTCCCTGCCGGATTCCTGGACAGGTAAGTGTCCTAATAATAAAAGTCAGTAGGTACAGTATTTGTAGCTGCTGACTTTTATTTATTTTCTTTCTGAAGGAGCCTGGAGATCTGCTTTATCATCTACTGTATGTCTAAGAAACATTGTAAAGATGTTCCTAACCTTTGTAGTCCCATGTCCAACCCTATATATGGTACACATATAAAAAAAAAGGGGGCTCTCAACATATTTCACTTTATTGCCAGTGGTCTACCTATGAAAAACAGTTATCTCAAAAGTCAAAGGAAAAGATCCATAAGCCACACAGCATGACGCAGACTCATGTGTATGAAGTAAGAGGAATGGCAGCCTCAGGTCGGACTTCAGCCAGGCCACCCTTCCAAAGTGTTTCACTGTGACCCCTGAAGCATATTTATGGGGATCCCCATGATTAGGCTCTGAGGAGCGGAGAGAAACGCGTTGGAAGTGTGGCCTGGCTGCGATCCGGCCTGAGGCTGCCAATTATCTCACTTCATGCACATGGGTCTGCTTCTTGATGTTGATCTATTCCTTTGATATTGCTGCAGTTTGGAGCTAGGGCAAGCTCCCTGTCCCTGCCTGAACTCACAGCGGTCTAGCTTGACTTTACCTGTCTACCTGAATGGAACCTAAATTTTGTCTTTTTGGGTCACAGCAGAGGCGTAACTAGAACCTTCAGGGCCCCGTTGCAAGAAACCATAAAGGGCCCCCCGGACCCCTGGCCGGGGCCCTTCCCTTCGAGCCTGGGGCTCTTCCCACTGATCCTGTGGCCATTTACTCTCATTGTGGGGCCCTTTATTACGATCCCGCAGTGGGACCCCTTCACAAGTTCTGCAGTGGGTCCCCTTCCTGCCATCTTGGGGCCTCCCCACGGTGGTGGAATGCCAGGGCACGGTTGCAAGTGTGACCTTTGCGATCCTGGAAGTTCTCCCACTGGTGTCAGTAGTTGTTATTTTTTGTCATTTTAATTGTATTATTTTTTATCATTTTATTTAATTTTTATATAATGTCACTGACTATGACTCTGTCCATTCAGAAAAGGAAGGAGCTGGTAAATTACATGTTTACCGACGCCTTCCTGGGTCTCTATTGTGACACATCCCCTGCAGCAGCTGGCAGGAGAGGGGAGGGAGCACAGTGGGAGGGGGGGCGACCAGGGAAGCACACAGGGGCCCAGAGACATCAGAACACAAGTGAACTGGATAGGAGGAGTGCGGGGGCAGCATACAGAGGAACCAATCTCATCCATTTTCCTCCTGCAGCTACAGGAGGAAAAAGGACAATGAGTTCTCTCCATGCTGCCCCTCCTATCCAGGTGTACAGGGGAGCCACACAGGCCCCCTGGAGCATGGGGCCCGGTTGCAATTGCAACCCCTGCAACCCCTGTAGTTACGCCCCTGGGTCACAGTAATCTCAAAATGTTGCAGATTTAAATTTGCCAAAGAAGCTTCATAGGGCTCATAGAATAGCCCCAGGCAGTAAAAGGGATTCTCAGTTCAGCTTCACTGTGCTCCTCAAATAGGTTGCAGCCCAGGAATCTGAGTGACAGAGTTCATCTTAGACATCACATGCACACATTTTATTTTACAATAGATTACCCTTGAAACTAAAGTATTGTTCCATTATTACTTGTTATTTCAATCTATGTTCATATTGGATTTTTGTGGAGGTATAACAATGGAGCAATGAAAAGGATAATGAATCCATGCAACAATAAGAAGCCCAAATACTTTTAACTAAAATAAGAAAAAAAAACATTGAATACCTAAAGCCATTATAACTCAATTGTTATTTTGAAGGTAAAACTCATCACAGCGTGTGGCAGTTACTGCAGCCTTCTCGAAAACAGTAGAGTATATTGATTATGCGCCATTTTATTCTGTAGGCAAGGTTCGCTAGAATAAAAAGCAGAATTAGAAAATATACCAATGTAATTTCAAAAATGATTTTTTTCCCATTCTATATGCAGTTAGCTGTAAGGCCTCATGCACACTGGAAGATTTTTTCAGCTGCTACTATGGGCATCTAGCATTCTTTTTTTGCTGCCTCTATAAACGAAAGGCATTTAGAGGAAGAGGTGTTTATAGGCAGGAAACAAAGACACCCACTGCCAGTGCACCCAGGAGCAGCAGAGTTTTGGCAGAAAAAAATGTTTGATGCTTGTAAATGTGTCTAAAACCTCATGAATGCGATAATAATTAATAATAAATAAATAAATAAATTAAAGTGGTTATAAACCCCCTGTACTGTTTGTACCTATAGGTAAGTGTATAATAAGGCTTTCCTATAGGTACTGTAAATATCTCTTAAACTTGCACCGTTTAGGAGATATTTACATTGTATGCAGCCGATGACATCATCGGCGCATGCGTTCTGAAAGAACGGCTGCCTGCGCCGTTTCTTCAGAGCCCTCTGCTATGACCAGCGGCTTCCGTGGGAGTGATATCACGAGGCTCCGGTCAGTTGCACTGCCGGAGTTCACAGACCCGGGAAGGAAGACGGGTGAAGATGGATGCGGTGTCCAGTGGGGATGACGCAGGCATCGTTTGCAGGTAAGTGTCACATAATGTGCTAGTATGCATTGCATACTAACACATTATGCATTTACTTTGCAGGTAAACAAAAAGAAACATGTTTTTTTTAAGACTTTACTTCTTCTTTGTTAATTTATTCTGGCCATTGAAATGAATGCAAAAAAAAATCAGGTAAGACTTGGAGGGGAACCCCACGCTAAAATCTTTTAAAAATTGTGTAAGGTCCCCTCCAAATCCCTTATCCAAGCATGCAGCCTGGTAGGTTAGGAAAGGGAGGGGACAAGGTGACTTGCCCCTACTCCTAAACCATACCAGGCTGCTCTACCCCCCCAGCCCCAAAGCACCTTGTTCCCATGTTGATGGGGACAAGGGCCTCTTCCCCACAACCTTGGACTGTAGTTGTAAAGGTCTGCAGGTGGGGGCTTATGGAAATATGGAAGCCCCCTTAACCACATTAGCCCTGGAAGATTTGGCTGCTCAATGACCAGGCCCTATTTTGCGATTCGGCACTGCATGAATTTACCGGACAATTGCGCGGTTATGCAACGCTGTACCCAAATGATGTCCTTTTTTTCCCATAAACAGAGCTTTCTTTTGGTGGTATTTGATCACCTGTGCGATTTTTATTTTTTTGCGCTATAAACAAAAAAAGAGCAACAATTTTTAAAAAAATAATATTTTTCACATTATTTTATATGAAATTCTCAAAAAAAATGTAAAAATCAAAATTTTTTAACATGTCATTTATTTGTTTACTGCTACATATTTTTGGTAAAAAAAAAGAAAAAAATCACAATAAGCGTATTTTGATTGGTTTGTGCAAAAGTTATTGCGTTTACTAACTACGGGAAAGGTTTATGTCATTTTTATTGTTTAATTACTAATCTGCAATTTTTTTTTGCAGGACTGCGACATTGCGGCGGACAGATCGGACCCCTAACTGACATTTTAGACACTTTTGGGGGTACCAGTGACATTACTACAGTAATCCGTGCTGAAAATATGCACTGTTACTGTAAAAATGACACTGGCAGGGAAGGGGTTAACTGTACTGATGATCAAGGGGTTAAATGTGTCCATAGGGGCGTGATTCTAACAGTGGAGGGGTGTGGCTTGTGAAGTAATCACAGAGATATAGCAAGATCACATAGCCTCTGTGATCACTTCTGGGAGAATGACAGACGGCTGTGTTTACCTCATTCTTTATCAACATAAGTGGTACAAGGTACCGCAGGGTAGGGCAGTAGACGCGTTTCACAAGACTGCTACGCTACTACCTTATACCACTTATGTGAATAAAGAAAATTTCTTCATTGGATTCCGTGGTGGTGCACGACCATTTTCTTCTTTAATCCCTCCATCTCCTGATTGGCTCACTGGCTGCCAATGAGTCCTGCTGCTGCCAAAAGCAAATCAGAAGTGCGAGTCCCTGGAGAAGCAAGGCTCTAGTGGGCATCGCGAGATTGAGATGGGCCACAGGTAAGCATTAGGGGGGCTGGTGAACACAGAAGGTTTTTTTACCTGCATGCACAAAAAACCTTGTGCCTTTACAGCCACTTTAAAATCTGGGATAATGTGTTAGGGATATCATGGTACCTGTAAACATACAGTCTTTACCTAGACAGATGACACCAGTACATGACTCCATTTTGGAACTGGGTACAGATCTCCTGCATTATTATAGCGTAAGTATTTTTTTTTTTAATGTGCCCCCAGGTGATTTATGCCATATTGTGCTAGTATGTACTGCGCATTGGCACATTATAGCAGACTTACCTGTCAAACAAAGCCCTCCAGTGATGTGGTGTCAGCATTCAAACCTGTCCCGGGTGCTTCCATCTTCACCCATTTTCCTTCCATTGCGGCCACCTGAATGGCCGTTTGTCAATATTGTCTCTCCTGCACATGTACATGGGAGTCATATCGTCACGGCATAGAGCTGTGCCATAAATGTACATGCACAGCTCAGTGTAAGCTGACAGGCCTGGAGAAGCATTTATGGCATTAGGGTCTCTGCTGTTATAAAAACAATGGGGTTTATTTACTAAAGGCAAATCCACTTTGCACTACAAGTGCACTTTCGATCTGAGGGGGACATGCAAGTAAAATAACAAACAGCATTTTAGCTTGCACATGATTGAATGATAGAAATTAGCAGAGCTTCCCCTCATTTCAGAGCTTCCCCTCAGATCTACAGCAAGTGCACTTGCAGTGCGCTAGTAGTGCACAGTGGATTTGCCTTTAGTAAATAAGCCCCATTGATTCCTGTTATTCAGATTATTGGACAATTGTCAAGCCAAAGATGTATTTTTTCCCAGAAAGCCACATGTCAGCCCTTACCTAGTTAACTGAAAAGTATTTTGTATTTCCATGCTTGTCTCCAAATAAAGATTTTCTCCCTTGTGGTCTTCATAATCATAATTGTAGCACCCTCCTAGGTAGGTGCTAGGTAAAGGCATTGTTTTGCTCCATCTGCTTATCAGGGGAGCCTGATTAGTAGTTTTGCATGTTACATGTGTCCAGGTGTGATTTAGTTGGTCTGAGGGAGTGTCCCGACAGTATCCAATAGGGGAGCTTTTTGGAAAGTTGAGTAAACCCAGCCAGTGACACACAAGCTTTTGTGGCTGTGTCAGTGGGAGGGCACAAGAGTGGTGCATCCTGGGATAGGTCATAAAAGCCAGGGGAAGCCAGGTCCCAGGAGGAGGGTGACAGTTTGTCTCTCCTCCTGTCAGCAAGGAACGTGGTCACAGGCAGTCAGCCTAGTGGACCAAGTGTGTGATGCTGAGCCAGGAGGACCAGGATACTGAAAAGTGGAGCTGAAGGCAGAGCAACCCATGGAAAAACAGTATCCGTGAGTACTGGGAAGCTTGCCAGGGGTCTGCCCAGGAAGGGGACCACTCCAGTGGAGAGTCAGTGGACAAGGGGCTAGCATGCACAGGAAGTGAGAAAGGGAGTGCCAAGTCAGGACCCAAGAGAAATTCAATCAGGAACCTATTTTCTACTTCACTTCAGTGGCAAGGTGAAGCAGCGGCCTTGCCGCAATCATTACAGTTAGTGTCCTCAGAAATTGTGCATAGTTCATATTTGGAGTATCCCTCTCATCCCTTCTCCCATCCAAGTTCTAAAATAAAACACAAATACCAAATCCCCTGGACTGATTGTCTGAACTAAGTCTTAAAGTGATACGTTTTACGGACTGTTGCTATGGGTAACCCAGGGGAATCCACACTCAGCAGCTCGCAAGGGGGCAGTGCTACATAATCACTAGAGAAGTTAGGATAAAAGCCCAACAGGGGTTCAAACCCTCCCCCACTCTATCCAAACACAAAAAACATCTTTGATTGGAGTTTTGCTTTAAACGTGTAGCAACTGCAAGATAGAAGCTAGAAACTCTTTACCTAACCTAGAGTATATAAAGCTGAGCCTGACATGACTCATTTGCTGTACCCATTTTGGGTCAAGTGGAAGCATAAATGCATTCTTTATATCAATGAATAATGAAGAACAAAGAAAGTGGCTAATTTTGCAGATGTTTCTGAATATGCCATTATCATAAAGTATTGCTTTTTTTTAATATAAATTCTGTTCAAACCTATTTTTTAAGAGTTTTTTTTTTTATATTGTTTAATAAGGTGAACCTGAAATTAATTTTACTTTAAATAAAGGCAAATTATACAGGTTTCGGTTCAATTGTATTTTAGTGGTTGGTATTTTAATGTTTTTAAGCTTTTGTTCTGTTATTTCAATTCTTTCTTTCTGCTATAAATGCACTCTATATTTGAAAAATAAATGTTTAACTGCTGACAAATTATTCCCAGAGTAGTACAGGTTAAAACTTAGCACACCAGAACAGCTTGCTTTTAGGCTCTCTTTGTCAGATTGAAACATTAGACTAAGCTGTCTGATAAGGGAGGAGTCACTACAGTGAAAAATTATTAACTACTTTAGTTTTGACAACTAGAAATTATATTCAAAGGTTTTAGGCAGGTGTGAGAAATTGCTGTAAATTAGGAATGCTTTCAGAAATAGAAGTATTTATAGTTTATTTTTTTTATCAATTAACAAAATGAAAATTAAATTAACAGAAGAGAAGTCCAAACCAGATCAATATTTGGTGTGACCACCCTTTGCCTTCAAAACAGCATCCTTTCTTCTAGGTATACTTGCACACAGTTTTTGAAGGAACTCGGCAGGTAGGTTGTTCTATGCATCCTGGAGAACTAACCACAGATCTTCTGTGGACATAGGCTGCCTCAAATCCTTCTGTCTTTTTATGTAATCCCAGCCTCAATGATGTTGAGATCAGGGCTCTGTGGGGATCATTTTAAATAACATTGACTGTATGTTTGGGGTCATTGCCCTGCTGCAGAATAAATTTGGGGCCAATCACACACCTCCCTGATGGTATGGCATGATGGATAAGTATCTGCCTGATTTTCTTAGTATTGAGGACACCATTGATCCTGATTCCTTTTTTTTTTTTTTTTTTTATATATAAGCTTTTTTATTAGGGTGAAAAAATTGTGGTACAAAAGCGTATATTAACAGTGAGGTAAACAACAATAAACAATAGTCATTGTTACAGAAAGTATGTATAAGTTCTTGTCAGATATAATTAAACAACAGGATCAAGAAAAAATAAGACTTCGTATGATTCCTGACCAAATCTCCAACTCGATTTGTAAAAATTCAGACCCAAACTTGCGTGGAACCACCATTATGCTTCACTGTTGCCTGCAGACACTCATTATTGTACCGCTCTCCAGCCCTTCACCAGCAAACTACCTCCTGCTACAGCCAAATATTTCACATTTTGACTAATCCATTCTGCACCCCAGTTCCTATGTTTTCATACAATGTTGAGTCACTTAGCCTTGTTTCCACATTGAAACTATGGGTTTTTGGCTTAAGTTCTTCCATTAGGACCACTTATGGCCAAACTTCTGTGGACAATAGATGGGTGTGACGAAGTCTCTGACGAAGTCTCTGATGCAACGCGTACAGGGTAGGAGCCTGCTCGTCATTATGTGCCCGCTGACGAAGTCTCTGACGCAACGCGTACGGGGGAGGAGCCTGCTCGTTATTACGTGGATGCCCTAAGGCTACAGGAAAGGTTATTGATGTGCTGAAAGTCAGCACTGCTTTGAAAGTGCTTTGAAATGTGAATGGATTTCTATCTGTTTTATGAGAATAAATAGCCTATTTTAAAGCAGAGAGCACTAGATATCTCTTTCTTTTCACACCGGATTCCTCATATATCTGGAGAGTGTTTGGAGGCGGTGATAGGAAGGAACACCAGGCAGCTGTGATTATCCCAAAAGCGTGTTTGACTCTCAGGAGTCTGATTTTAAGGTGAGCTGCTAATTTTACACCAGGCACTAGGAGCACTTGGAGTGAAGCATGCAGCACTTTTGATCACGTTCACAGATGAAGCTTTAGTTTATCATCAAGTCACTTTATATATTCACTGTGAATTGGGACTTTTATTATTATTATCACTTGATGTCACAGCTTATTCATGGGTTTTGATAAGATTGATGTTTATCTGATTTATATTGATTGATTTATGCACTTGGCGCAGCAATATTTTTTATCAATTTTGTCACAGGTGTTTTGTGTTTGACACTAATTGTTTGCAGCTTTGTGTACACTATTCTATTATTATTTCATTTAAGGTTTGCGCTGATTATTACCACCGTAATAGATGGGTGTACCTGGGTCCCACTGGTTTCCGCCAGTTCTGTGCCGATGGCACTGCTGGACATATTCCGATGTCAAAAGGAATTACAGTGAGCATGATGTGTCTTTCATCTGCTGCATTAAGTTTTTTTTAGCCGACCACTGCATCTATGGTCCTCAGTGTTGCTCCTTTCTTTGTGCTTCTTCAAAAGAGTTTGAATAGCACATCTTGAAAAACTCAGTCTGCTTTGAAATCTTTGCTTGGGAGAGACCTTGCTGATGCAGTATAACTACCTTGTGTCTTGTTGCTGTGCTCCTTCTTGCCATGGTGTATGACCTGTGACAAAAAACTGTCTTCCACAACCTCACCTTAGTAACAGAGTTTGGCTGTTCTTTACCCAGGTTTAAGCCCTCCTACACAACTGTTTCTGTTTCAGTTAATGACTCTGCTTGGCATACATGGCCAATCATGCACCTGACTCTAATCCTACAAAATCCCTGACTTTGTGCAAGTGTTAGAATTATTGCTAGTTTGAAGCCAAAGGGTAGTCACAACAAATAGTGATTTGATTTGATTTAGCTTTTTATTCTGTTCGCTCACTTTACATTTTGTAAATTGATAAAAATTAAACATACGTATATGTACAGTGCCTTTTTTTTCCATATGCACCAGAGCAATTTTAACCACTTTACCACCGGAGGATTTTGCTGTCTTACGTCCAGGGCACTTTTTGCGATTCGGCACTGTGAGAATTTAAGTGACAACTGCGCGGTCGTGCAACGCCGTACCCAAACGAAATTTACGTCCTTTTTTTCCCACAAACAGAGCTTTCTTTTGGTGGAATTTGATCACCTGTGCGATTTTTACTTTTTGCGCTATAAACAAAAAATAGCGTAAATTTTGAAAAAATAACAATATTTTTCACATTTTTTATATGAAATTCCCCCCCAAAAAAATGTAAAATCAATTTTTTTTACACTTTTGGCCAATTTGTTTTCTGCTACCTATGTTTGATAAAAAAAATCACAATAAGCGTATTTTGATTGGTTTGCGCAAAAGTTATTGCGTTACTAACTAAGGGAAAGATTTCTGTCATTTTTGGTGTTTTTTTTTTTTTTAACGAGTAATGGCGGCAATCTGCGATTTTTTTTGTGGGACTGCGACATTGTGGTGGACAGATCGGACCCTTGACTGACATTTTTGACACTTTTGAGGGTACCAGTGAAATTACTACAGTAATCAGTGCTATAAATATGCAGTGTTACTGTAAAAATGACACTGGCAGGGAAGGGGTTAATTTTATTGGAGAGGGAGGGGTTAATGTATGCCTGGTGCTTACTAACATGTGTGGGGGGAGGTGACTGAGTGACACAGGGACAGATCGCATGTTCAGCTATGCTGAACCCTGCAATCTGACCCTGCCTGTCACTTAGGAGATCCGCCCGCTTTGTTTACACAAGCGGGCGGATCTCCAAGCTTGATTCCCCGACGATTGGGGAAGAGCAGCGGCAATTGCCGCCGCTCCTCCCCTGGCCCGACTCCCGCTGTAAATGAATACAGCGGGAGCGAGCCCCCGGCGGGCCGCGTGCGCCGCCCACAAGGGGAGGAGTCCAGCGACGTAGGTCTACGTCGCTGGACGATAACTAACCACTTTGCCGCAGTAGAGAAGGAGTGAGCGGTCGGCAAGTGGTTAATTTTGTCGTTACTCAAAATAACAAAGAAATACATATTGAATATCTAACACATTTAATGCTTTTTTTGGTCATATTGTCTTGCAACAAAAAAGATATTTCATGCATCCTGTAGGAAAAATATGTAACAAAAGAAAACAATGCACTTTTTTCTACTTTTATCAGTTTTAGTTTAAATATAAAGAGTTTTACTGTCGACAAGAGTATACATTTTATTCTATGTGGTTTAAAAAGACACTAAAATAAAGATTCTGGTACGAAACAATACAAAGTTATTAATTTTGCATTTTTTTAAATGCAACACTAAAAAAGGCCCACAGAACGAAAAGCAATGATGATGAGCTGCCAGTGCTTGTTTGGAGGATCAGTGAATGATCAAACTAAGTGGGTGTTCGGCCTGGTTGGGCCGAGCAGAACCTCTGGCTGCAGCAGAAAGTCATACATTTAACAGCAGTATTAGTACCAATGTTTCATTTTACAGCTACCTGCTCAGGGCTCCTGGTTGCTAAAGAGCCAGCGGCCACCAGCTTCCTAACAACTAGTAATGTTTCCCTGCCTTGCCCATTTTGCTGACAGCTGGGGATCTTGACTGACAAGTAAATGTAAGCAAATGGGTTGAGATAGTGTAAAAAAAGGGCATGGGCCCCCCAAAATTCATGCCAGGTGCTTCGGTTCCTGTATGAACTTTAAGGGGGAAACCCACACAAAAAAAAAACAAGAAAAAAGTGTGGGTTTCCCCAAAATCCATCCCAGACCCTGGAAGGCCAAAAACAGGGGTGATTAGCATGTGGCCCCTCCCCCCCTGAACCATACCAGGCCACATGCAGTTGACAAGGGGGAACCTCCTTGGCAAAGCATCTTGTCTCCATGTGGATACCCATGTTGATGAGGATAAAGGCCACTTTCCCACAACCCTGGCCTAGTGGTTGTGGGGGGTCTGTAGGTGGAATCTGAAAGCTCTCTTTAAAAATAACAAAGGCCAAGAATACAGCCCACTCCATGTGGAAAAGTAAGGGGTACACAGTACCCTAACTCATTCTCAAAAAAATATATATAAATATATAAAAATATATATATTTTTAAATATATAAATAAAAATAAATTTTATTAAAAAAAAAAAAATGTCCCACATTGTAAATCCACCATCAGTCATGTCATCCAGCAATTCAGATCCTCATCAATCACAATGAACAATGTCAGCCTACTTACTAAAAAAAAAAAAAAAAAAATGCTGACACCTGAATCCCAGCCAACTTACTGGAAAAAAAAAATGCTGACATCTGATCCCATTTAAATCTCCCTTTAAATATAGCAAGGACCAAGAATAAAGCCCACTCCATGTGAAAAAGTAAGGTGTACATAGTACCCTAACTCGTTCACAAAAAAATAAATATAAATATATAAAAAGATATTATAAAATATATTAAAAAAATACATTTAATTAAAAAAAAAAAAATGTCCCACAATGTAAATCCATCAGTCATGTCATCCAGCAATTCAGATCCTCGTCAATTACAATGAACAATGTCAGCCGACTTACTGAAAAAAAAAAATGCTGACATCTAATCCCATTACTTACTTGCTGGAGCCAACAGCTCACAGACCATGCAGCAGATTGTACAAAAAGGAGAAGGGTCTCCCAAGTGAAGTCCTTGCTGAAAGATAGGCATGATCATATTTGGTCAATGACATCATGAAAGATTTCCCCATGAGTGGACTTTTATCAATTACATTGTTCCTGGCTACCTCTAAAGCTCCCTCTATGTTATGTAGAAGAAACATGGGGTTGGGTTCTATAGTCCTATCTTGTTTCTGTTGCCCTGGTACACTACAGTAAATGAATGCTGTCATCCTAGTACAGGAAGTATGTTACTGCCAGGTTCACCAGATACACATAAAAGGGCTAGAATGGGATGGGTAAGCTCCATTATAATATATTTGTGAAATTTGGGTTTAAAAATGCTTTAGGTACAGCTGCAAATTTTAAATTATTCATCCTGGTTAAAAGCAAGGCCCTACATCCGCTAAAAAAGTAAATGTAATACTAAAATTTTACCCACAGCGCATATCCTTGAGCAAAATAATGATGTGCTAAGTAATAGTATGTGATACTAAATAAAAGAATATATGATGTGCTCTTATAGTTGTAATAAAGGACTTTGGCTGCTATTAACAGTAATGATCCATGTATGCTCTATTTGCATGAACCCTATGAAGTGCTAAACCCGTGCTTATTGTGACTTTGCAGTCATATGCCAAAAGGATATTTACATCAGTGACAAAGATATCAAGTGGAAAATTATGCAAGAATTATATATAAAAAAAACATATAGTGCAGAGAAATACTAGTACTAAAAAATTACTAGTGCAAAAAATAGTGAAAATAGTTTGCTGTGATTGGTGTCTAAATAATATACTGAAATTAGTGTCCAAATAGTCCACTAAAAAAGGGCAAAAAGAAATTTTCCTAGCTTCAGTGACGGTGTTGAAAAAACAATCAGTGCAATAGTGGCGGATAGGGATAAGGTGTTTTAACCTCCCTGGCGGTATGATTCTTTCGGATTTTAGGTGCTGAAAGCGGTACCATTATTTTGCATGTAATTCTTGTGAATGAGCAGCCCAAACCAACTGTATACATTTATTATATATATATATATATATATATATATATAATATATATATTTATTTATATATGTATATATATTTATTTATATATGTATATATATATATATATATATATATATATATATATATATATATATATATATATATATATATATGTATAAAAAGTACAGTAAAACTGCAGGACAGGGCACTGGGGGGCAATCTAATGGGAATTTATTTTATTTTGCATTGTATCAGTGTGTTTGGTGTGTTTTTACATTTGAATTTGCCGCCGGTTCCACCCCCCTGCGAACGTCACGTCGTAGGAGACGGAAGTCGGGGCACGGAGAGGATCGGGAGGAAGATCCGCCGCGAGACACCGCCGGGACACATCGCTGGATCCCGGTGACAAGGTAAGTAACCCTGCTTACAGAATCCAGCGATGCTTCTGGCGGTACCCCGAGTGTAGCTCGGAGTTAGCGCTTTTGGCTCTGAAATTTAACCCCGAGCCACACTCGGGAATACCGCTAAGAAGGTTAAGAGTGGTGTATTTACAAAAAAATTGTATTTGTCCTACAAAACTGCATGTACTTTGTTCTGTGGAAATGGTGAAAATAAATATTAGGCTCTCTCCAGTTGAATGTTACTCATTGAGTAAATCAGGAAAATACCACGTTATGGCCACTAGATGGAGCTAATAATCTTAGTAGTGGTGCCACATCCCATGAAATAAGTGAACAAAAAATAAGGGGGAAAGAAAAGGAACAATAACCCCAAAGGATAGTAGGACTTTGTTGGCATCCACCGATTAATCTCACAAAAAACGTACAATCTTAAACAATATAAATACAAATGAAATTTATTGATATAAAATTACATAAAAACCATCACAAAGATGAATATGCACAACTGCAACAATATGCTCCTAAACCAAAAGAACCCATATGTGGTCTGACAAATAGCAGGGTCTGTGTCTGAGGACCATAGATATGGCGACCTCCTGTGCCTGGATCAACAGGGTTCTAATGTGCAAGTATACCCAAGGAATCACCATCCTACTATCCTTGGGGGTTACTGTTCCTTTACTTTCCCCCTTTATTTTTGTTCACTGATAATCTTAGTAAATAAGCATTTATTCCATATGACCATTAGCTTAATTTAGTGACCATAATGTGGTATTTTGCTGATTCACTCTAGTTTTTATTAAAGAATAATATTCTACCTGCAGGGAAAATAGCCGAAAAACATTCTATTTTGCCCCCATTACTACAGAATGAATGGACATGTAGCATTTCAGGATGCATAGCTCTGCAGATTTTTTATAAATACACCCCCCGGTGCTAGGGGGTGCTTGTAGGTCATAGATTGCAGCCATCCGTCCTTCCAAGATTCGAGAAGCGTGGTGACATCAGCACGTCAATCCATCAGCCGACGTCACTACGTTAATTGACGGTGACAGATGGCGCCGATGCCATCAAAGAACCCCCTTCATCACACTGGGACTAATTTCTTATTTTGATACAAGAGGTGGTTGAGCTGAATCAGGTTTTTATTCTCAGTTACTGTGTTGTCTTTTTGCCGATAGCTCCCATCTCTCTCAAATCAGTCTCCCACTAATTAAAATGCTGGAGCGTTACCAAAGGCAGTATCTTGAGGGTCTATATCTTCTAGCTGATCGCCACCATTGGGGCGGAGTGGTTCAATGACAGTCCAGGTAAAAGGCTTGCAGAGTTCAGATAATAGTCGTTATGCAGTCCAAGGTCATACACAAAAAAATCCAATCTAGCAGGACAAACAGGGAGCTTGGAAAACATGGTAGGTCATAGATTGTTTTCTTTTCAACAAAAGTACCTAAATCCCCCAAAAACAAATAATTTGTGATCAGACGATGCTGAACTGTATTTGTGACACAGTAGGGTTCATTTAGGCTGCATTCACATGTCAGCGTATTGATCGCGGGCAGAATCGCCGCGATTCCGCCCGCGATCCGGAAATCATTGCAAATCGCGGGACGCATGTGCGTTGCCCGTGATTTGCAATAGTACCCGGTGCTATTGCAAATCACGGGCAACGCACAGGCGTCCCGCGATTTGCAATGATTTCCGGATCGCGAGTGGAATCGCGGCGATTCTGCCCGCGATCAATACACTGACATGTGAATGCAGCCTTACTAAAACTGGAAAGTGCACAATCTGGTGCAGCTGTGTGTGGTAGCCAATCAGGTGTATGGTAGCCAATCAGCTTCTTACTTCAGCTTGTTCATTAAGGCCCCTTTCACACATACGGTCCGTTCAGTTCATCAGTTCAGTCACGTCAAAATTTATCAGTTTTTCATACGTTTTTCATACGTTTTTCATCCATTTTCATCCATTTTTCATCCGTTTTTCGTCCTTTTTCATCCGTTTTCATCCATTTTTCATTCGTCTTTCATCCATTTTTCATTAGTTTTTTTTACATCCACTACCAATGCAAAAACGGATGAAAAACTGACCGTTTTTCCGTCTACAACAGTTTTTCGTCCGACCCGTTTTTTTGACGGATGAAAAATAGGGCATTCATCCATTCCAAAAAACGGACATTGACAGAAGCGGATGAAAATGGATGTAAATGGATGATCATCAGTTTTTACATAGAGATGCACTGATGTCCATTTTTCATCTGTCAACAGATGGATGAAAAACGGACAAACGGACCGTATGTGTGAAAGGGGCTTTAATCTTCGACAATAAAACCTGGAAGCTGATTGGTTTCTATGCAGATCTGCACCAGATTTTGCACTCTCCAGTTTTAGTAAATCAACCCCTAAGGGTCCCTTGATCTTATATGTAAAACTAAAGTTTGACTTTCAAAGTGCACCTGATTTAGAAATGAGGGCAAAGTACAGAATTCTCCCAGTATCTCCGTGTAAAAATGAAACCATTTTATTACAATGAATACATTTTGCTGCTGTACCTATACTCTGCTGCATCTCACTTTTTCAATTGTTCTCATGCCTCCATATCTTTTATTGCGGCAAAACAAATTTTAACCTCTATGAGTCTCCTTTAGCTTACTTTATGCTGTTTTTTATTGGCTTCAGGACAAGTTTTTCCATATTTATTATAATTTCAAATGTGTGTTTAATGGTAGGATACAACTAGAAGGTAGGTGGCAATCACACTGTAAAATTAGGTTTTATGATTACATTATATATTCAGATTATTTTATATAGCAAAATCATGCAGGGACAACAATATGCTGATTGTGCTGGGAAAACGGAAAATTGTATCATACTTACCGTAATTTTCCTTTCCTGGTGCCTATCCATGGCAGCATACTAGTGATAGAGCTCCGCCTCGACTCCACCTTCAGGATCAGTGAATAGCATAAATTAAAAGGTATAGCCCCCCCCCATCATTCTCCGTAAATAGGAAAAACCGAGGGAGGGATCGTATGCTGCCATGGATAGGCACCAGGAAAGGAAAATTACGGTAAGTATGATACAATTTTCCGTTTTCCTGGTGCCTCCATGGCAGCATACTAGTGATAAATAACTAGCTTACACGGGTGGGATAATGCTTAATCAAAAAATAAAGTTTAATTAGACAAAGACATTGCTGCTTGAACAACTCGTCTTCCAAATTCAACTGTCGTTAGAGCCCCTGGATCAACTCTATAGTGTCTGAGAAACGTGTGCTGTGACGACCAAGACGCCGCCCTGCATATTGTCTCCAATGAGACGTTTGCTCTCGTTGCCCATGAAGTTGACACTGCTCTTGTTGAGTGTGCGTTCACTCTGGAAGGAACATCCATGTTTTGTGCAGTATAGGCTTTTTGAATGGTCTTGACTACCCAGGATGCCAAGGTCCTTTTTGAGGCTTCCTTTCCTCTGTTTTTACCCCAAGGAATCACGAAAAGCTTTTCCGAATTCCTGAAGGCTGCTGTCATTTCCAGATAGGCTTTTAGTATCTTGGGAACATCTAGTTCCTGACACGAATCTGAGAAGACTGGTAATGCCCATGGTTCACTTAAGTTGTCTGGCGTAGTCACTTTCGGAGTGAAACCTCGAAGAGGCCGTAGCTCCACCCTGTCAGGGAAAAACGATATATGCTCCTCCCCTATTCCCAGGGAGTGCAAGTCTGAAATTCTTTTGCCGGACGTGATCGCCACTAGAAAAACTGTCTTCAAAGTCAGGTTCCATAGCGAAATTTGTTCCACCGACACAAAAGGGTGTTTGGACAGCATCTCCAGAATCAGAGGAAGGTCCCACTGAGGAAAGGGACTTCTACTTGGAGGACGAATCTTAAGAACTCCTCTGAGAAAGGTGATTACCAGCGGATTATCTGCCCATCTGATGCTGGTTGCCGCTGAAATCGCTGACACCTGAACTTTAAGTGTACTCAAGCCGAGACCCCTGTCTAGGCCAGACTGAAGGAAGGCCAATACGTTTGAAACAGAAGGCGTGATGGGATCAAATTCTTCTGTTTCCGCGTAGGACACAAACCTATTCCAGATCTTAGCATATACGGAATTGGTTGCTGGCTTTCTGGCTTTGAGGAGAGTATTGATGACTTGCTGGGAGCATCCTAAGGATTCAAACCGCCTCCTCTCAACAGCCATATTCGAAGGTTCAGAGTCTGTGGTCTTGGATGGAACCTCCCCCCCTGTGATAGTAGGTGAGGAAAGGGAGGAATCTTGATCGGGGAGCATACGCTCATGCGTAGGGCCAATGGAAACCAAGGCCTCTTCGGCCAATACGGAAGGATTGCCAGTATCTGTACTGGTTCCCTCGTCAATCTCAGTAAGAACCTGTGAATTAGGGGACGTGGTGGAAAGGCGTAGCCTGTCGTGAACCGCCATGGGCAGGACAGAGCATCCACTTCCTCCGCTTGCGGGTAAGGGAGACGTGAGAAGAAACTCGGGAGCTTGGAGTTCTCTGGAGTTGCGAATAGATCCACTTGTGGGAGATCCCATAGGCTGAGGATCTGCTGAAAAATGTGCGGATGTATTGCCCATTCGTTGGCGTCCTCGAAGTCTCTTGATAAATGATCCGCCACTGTGTTCAATCTGCCTGGTAGATAGGCTGCTCTGAGGGCCACCAGATTCCTTTCTGCCCAGATCATAATGGGCTCTACTTCCCTCAGGAGGGTCCTGCTGCGGGTCCCTCCCTGCTTCTGGATGTATGAAACCGCTGCCCTGTTGTCTAGGCGTAGTAGGACCCTCTGCGCCCTCACCTGAGGAGCTAGTGAGGTTAGTGCCATGAATGCCGCCCTCAGCTCTAGAATGTTGGAAACCAAGTCTTTCACCGGAAAGGACCATCTCCCCTGAATCTGTATTGTTTCGCAATGCGCTCCCCATCCCTGGCTGCTCGCATCCGATGTGATCATGGTCCAGGAATGAGAACCCAGATGGTGAGGTTTGGCGAGATTCTCCGGATCTGTCCACCAATGAAGGCCTCTGCGCATTATCGATGTTATCTGGATCGTTTGCGAGAGTTGACGTGTGCGCCACTGGGACAGGAATCCCGACTGAAAGAACCTCAGGTGCCAATGTGACCATGGCACTAGAGGGATGCAGGAAGACATTGAGCCGATCAGACTCATACATTGTGAAGCTGACATGTAGTCCCTTCCTATGGCATGAAGTGTCTTTTGAATTATTGCTGTTGCCTTCATTTGGGGTAGAGAGACCGTGCCTCTGGCCGTGTTGAATTCTGCCCCTAAGTATACCATCACCTGGGTTGGAGATAGTTGACTCTTCTGCCGATTTACTAACCACCCTAGATCCTTCAGGGTTTGTAGTAGAATGTCCCTGTGGAGAATCAATTTCCGTGGACAGTCGGCTAGGAGGAGGATATCGTCCAGGTAATGATATACTCTTAACCCTTTCTCCCTTAGGGGGGCAAGGGCCGATATCAAGACCTTTGTGAAGACTCTTGGGGATGTGCACAGGCCGAAAGGCAGAGCTTGAAATTGTAGGTGGACATGACCTACTGCGAACCTTAGATATTTTTGGAAGGCGGGAAGTATAGGAATGTGTAGGTAGGCATCTTGCAGATCCACAGATATCAACCAATCCATAGGCTGTACTGTTTGGATTATTGTCTGTAAGGACTCCATCTTGAATCTTTCCAGATGAATATAGCGGTTTAGACCTTTCAAATCTATAACCGGCCTCCAACCCCCTGTCTTCTTCTCCACCAGGAACAGGGTTGAATAGAAACCTGTGAAGCGTTCCCCATAGGGTACCGGTACCGCTGCTTGTTGAAGTTGAAGTGAAACTAGAAAGTCCTTTAAGGCCTGTGCCTTCTGTGGGGATGATGGTAGTGTCGTCTTTTTGTAAGTCGCCCGAGGTGGTTGCTGTTGGAATGTCCAGAAGTGACCGTAACGGATGGTAGAAAGGACCCAAGGGTCCTGGCATTTTGTCATCCAATTTGGTAAGAAGTGGCGAAGTCGGGCTCCCACTGTATCGGTCACTTCTTTTCTGGCGTCAAAAGGACTTTGTCTCCCCTTGTGGGGTAGTGAGATTTTTATTTTTTCTGGATGCCAGAAAGGAAGACTGGGTACCTTTCCAGGGCCTCTTATTGTCCCTGAATGGACGGGTCTGTCTGTAGCCTCTAGAATTTGACTGGCGGAACCTTGAGAGGAAACCCCTTGTTCTGCGTTCCTCCCTATCTTGTGGAAGAATACCAGTCTTTCCTCCAGTGACCCTGGAAATGGCCTTCTCCAATCTTTCACCAAATAGCGATTTACCATCAAAAGGTATTTTGCACCAGCTCTGCTTTGATGCCAAGTCAGCCGTCCAAGGCCTTAACCATAGTGCCCTCTTAGCCATCACTGAGTGGAGCATTGAACGAGAGGCGCACCTAATTGTGTCAATGGCGGCTTCTCCCACGAAGTCTGCCGCTAACTTCAATTCCTCAAGTGACTTGATAATATCCTCTTTAGGGACATCCTGTCGCAGAGCTGTCTCAACGTTGTCAGTCCAGGAATGAATGGCACTTGAGACTGAAGTCAGCGCAATAGCGGGCTTACAAGCTGCCCCTGCGGCCAGATAGCATCTTTTTAGGTCAAGATCAATGCGCCTATCCAATGGATCTTTAAATGAAGTTGAATCTTCCATTGGAAGGGTCATGTTCTTCGCTAGACGCACCACCGCTGCATCCACTACTGGCATGGAGGATAAGGCTTGTATTCCTTCTTCCGGCAACGGATAAAATTTATTCACTCTGTTGAAGGAGAATTTTTTATCTGTCTTACTCCATTCATTCTCAATCACTTCCCTTATTTCTCCCATTAAAGGGAAAGCGACTTGTTTCCTCTTGAGGAAAGGGAAATATGACTTTGACTTAGGCCGGGGTTCCGCTGGTTCATCCCAGGCGATGGCCTGCTTAACCGCCTGAATAAACGGCTGAACTAAAGCAAAGTTGAAACCTGAAGGCTCTTCTTCATCTGAAGATTTGTCCGAATGTTCCTCCGAGGAAGGATCTCTAGTGGCTGGAACTGCGCTAACAGTGATAGCGGAAGGACCTGCGATCACCGGATCCGATTCCTGTGGCTGAGAAGCCTGTGGTATAGGACGAGCTGGGATGGTGGACACCAACTCTGCAATTGAGTCCTTCATTGTTTGTTTAAGTAGATCAACTACTTGGCGGCTCTCCGTGTCACAACTGGCCGCATAATCCCTGAGACAGTCTTTACAGACCAGCTTTCTCGGGAGGGGTTCCGCGCCACAAGACCAGCACTTTTTTCTTGAAGAATAATGTGGTGAAGGAGAGCGATAACGGCTTCTGGATCTTGATCTCTCTGGGTATCTTGAGGAATGTGACCTGCGATCAGGACTGTGGTCATCCCGTCTTCCCGATGATTTTTGAGATCTCTTCGATGGTACTGGACTGTGACAAACCAAAAATAATGGATGTCAGTGGCGCACTCTTTTTTTTTTTTTTTTTTTATACTCACGAAAAGTTGGTCCCATACCTATTACGGTCAGGTGGATCTTGGTTTCGTGAGGAATGACTCATGGTAAGGGCAAGAGGATCAGCTGAAAAAGGAAAGATTATAGTAGAAAAACATGTATACATATATATATATACATATACACACATATACATATATACAGAGAAAGAGTAAGAACCAAAGCATAAAAACCACCTACCGAGAGAGAGCAAACGAAAATGGTCTGCAGGGCAAGGCTAGTTGAAACCGAAGACACCGCCTCTCTAAACTTCCTGGTTTAAGTACATCAGGCTCCACTCCACCTGAGCCGAAGCACCAATAGGAAGGCAGGGAAACCATTGACTGGATTTTTTTTTTTTTTTTTAAAACAACACTGCCCCTTTAAGACATAATTTGTAAATGTGCTGCCCTATACCTGAGCCAAAACCTAACTTCCTGTAACTTTTTTGAATTCTGCCTTCTTCAAAACAACACTACCCCTCTTTATTTCTTTATACTGCAGCTTTAAATAAATTATTCATTTATATACATATATTTTTTTTTTTTTTTTTTTGAGACCACGGCAAAATGGCCGCCGTTGTCTCTACCGCGCATGCGTCGTCCCGCAATTCTTACTGCGCATGCGCCGCAACCCGACATGTCGCCGCACAGAGACTCCCACCGAAAAGATGGCCGCTGTGGGAGTCAATGCGCATGCGCCGGCCGCCGCGTCATCACGGCGCGACCCGGCGCGAACAGGGGAACAGGACGCCGTAGCCATTAGAATGCTGCGTGGGGGAATCGCCCCCAATTGCCCTAACGCCAGACAAGGTAGCCATAACACACGCAATTAAGAATATAACTGGGAATAAACATCACAATCAGTGCCCACAAAACTATGCATAGTGATGGAAAGACAGAGAAGTGTAGAAGGGAAAGCTGATCTCTCTGCCACCATGAATCCCCACATTATACATGTATCCTTATCCACATACTCATGAATATTATATATATATACATATATATTTTATGAAAAGACGGCATATTTGTTCCACATTAGGAAACGCCGTTACTCACAGACCCCAGAAGATCCACAGAAGGGGTTCCCAGTCTTATTAGCGCGTTTAGCGGCCCAAGAACAGGGACTGCACACGGGAGAGGCTGAACCCGGTGGAAGCTGCCCGTTTTCACAGGCAGAGGTAGGGACATACTGCTGCAATCTTCACTGTTCAAGAGGTTTGAGGAAAAAAAGGAGAATGATGGGGGGGGGCTATACCTTTTAATTTATGCTATTCACTGATCCTGAAGGTGGAGTCGAGGCGGAGCTCTATCACTAGTATGCTGCCATGGAGGCACCAGGAAAAGGACATTAGGTAGATGTCCAAATATATGAACTGAACTCCAAGAAAGGATATGTGTATTTTTTTACCATAGAAATTGTTGCACTGAAATAGCGTTAGATGCCAGCTACGCTTTTCCTCAGTGCTCTAAGGGGTTTGACATGTTTTTTTCTGATGCGATTTAGTGCAAAAACGTCAGATTGATAAAATTGACAATTTTTGCTTTGCTAAAATCTTTCTAGAATTTCCAATATTAAAAAAAAAATGTTTACAGTTTAAAAGGATAATTCCACCTTCCCAGGAAACAAAAAAAAAAAAAAAAAGAAGCAAATAAAGAAAAAAAAAAAAAATGCAGCGTATACAATTGTGACACAAGTCATATTGTGATTGAATGTTATTAACCACTTTAAGATTTGCCCCCGTAATGACCAGGCCACTTTTTTAAACTTGACACTGCGTGAATTTAACTGACAATTGCACGGTCGTAAAGCGCTGTACCCAAACAAAATTGACATCCTTTTTTTCCCACAAATAGAACTTTCTTTTGGTGGTATTTGATCACCTGTGCGATTTTTATTTTTTGCGCTATACACAAAAAAAAAGAACGACAATTCTGAAAAAAAATCAATATTATATATAACATTCCCCCAAAATAATTTTAAAAGCAAAATTTTTTAACATTTTAGGCCAATTTGTTTTCTGCTACATATTTTTGGTAAAAAAAACTCGCAATAAGCTTATTTTGATTGGTTTGCGCAAAAGTTATCGCGTCTACTAATTATAGGAAAGATTTATGTCATTTTTATTTTTATTTTTTTTACTAGTAATGGCGGCGATCTTCTATTTTTTGCGGAACTGCGACATTGCAGGCAGACAGATCGGACCCCTGACTGACATTTTTGACACTTTTGGGGGGACCAGTGACATTACTACAGTAATCAGTGCTAAAAATATGCACAGTTACTGTAAAAATGGCAGGGAAGGGGTTAACAGTGTGGGTGATCAAGGGGGGAAATGTGAGACTAGGGGAGTGATTATAACTGTGGAGGGGGTGGCTTGTGGAATGACCATAGAGACATGTGATCCTATATAGAAGGATTACAGGTGCTCTGTGATCATTCCATTTACAACAGCTGACGGTTCTTCTCTCTCATCCGGGAGCGATCGCGGATGTCAATCCGAGCCACCCAGAGATGTATAGTGACTAAGTAGAACTACTTCACTACTGTACTTAAGTACCGAAAGGCGGTATCTGTACTTTCCTGGAGTAGAATTTTTTTCTCCTACTTCCACTTTTACTTCACTACATTTTTTCAATGATTTCAATACTTCTACTCCGATAATTTTTTTTTGTGCTGCATAGTTACTCGTTACTATTATAAAAATTACCACTGCCAGAACAGTAGATGGCAGGTTTCATGAAGCTCAAAACATGTGTATTATCAGCGCATACGAAAATAAAAGCTACTGTATGTATAAATAAAAGCTGCATTTGAAATAATAAAAAACAATATGATGTTCAAACTTTTGACTTCTTTCTTCAATAACTACAGAACACAGTACTTGTACTTTTACTTTCAGTACTTGAGTAGCAACATTTAAAAAAAAAAAATACTTGCAATACTTAAGTACAAAAAATGTTGAATACTTTAGTACTTCCACTAAAGTCACTTTTTGATCGAGCACTTCCACATCTCCTCAAGTCACTTTTTGATCGAGCACTTGTACTTTTACTCAAGTATGGGTTTTGAGTACTTTATACAACTCTGGAGCCACCTGACACACGCATTCGCTTCCCCCCTGACCACATTGGAAACTTTTCCGTGGCGAGAGCGTGCACCCTGCGTGCTCCGGGCACAGTTACTGTTAGCTAACAGAAAGCTCCTGATAGCTGCTTGTGATTCCGATCATGTGACCACTGATTTATAATTATAAAATCACATCAATGCAGATTCCCTCAGCACATGGATACAGTTAAACAGGAGTTTCTTCAGAATAACAAAAGGTAGGAATCTGCAAAAAAAGTTTGTTAAAATCTCTGCGTTGTACAGAGATCACCTAAAAGGGAATTTTTTTCTCAACAAAAGTGGAGTTACTCTTTAATCCAAATGTCTTGTAGTCCAATCTTTTTCAACCAGGGTATCCAGGCACCCTGGAGTGCCTTGAGGTTTCTATAGGGGTGCCTTGGCAAAATACCTAAAAATTGATCAAAGTTGTATACAAGCCAGCAGGTATATCAAGCCTGCCTTTCAGTTACACAAAGCCAAGGGTTTTCATTATGCACCATTATGACTTTCTAGACACTGGCATCCTAACAACCAATTATGTCATCAGTTGATAAGGAGGATGTTTGTCTCCTCCACAGAATCCTTGTTTGACCCTCCATGAGCCCCTCTGCGTCAGCACTGGGATCACATTAGCTGACCGATAGAGAGAAATTTAGGGAGAAGAGAAACATTGGTATGCTAGTCAGTATCAGTGTGCAAAAGTGTATTTGCTTTGGAAGAATAAATCAACTCTAATGCTGGGCGTCCTACGTGTGGATGTTGCTGCATTGTGTAAAGCTATTAAAATCATTTTTTACTCTGTAACTGGTTATGTCTACCATTAATGTTATTTATACAGTGTACTGGTTATACACAATAAATAATATATTTTTCTTGAAAAAAATAAATAAATATTTTTTTACATTTTAGAATGGGGTGCCTGGAGACTGTCCATAATTGTAAAGGGTGCTTTGACTGGAAAAAGGTTGACAAATATTGTTGTAGTCAACGGGGTATGTAAAATTACAATAGGCATATAATTAGCTTGTCTTCACATAGTATACTAATCACATGCACATACTTTTTGAACAGGCGGGATGAGAAAATTCCTTTGTCGTGTAAAAAAAGAATATCATTTAATTACATGACAAAGGGAACATGATCAGCGGGTCATGCAAAGATTTGCTTATCAAGTGGCTGTTATAAAAAAAAAATTCCATATGCATTCCCTGTGTGTATGGAAAATATTAATAACTATATGAACAGTTATATTTTATAGGACCAGCACAATGTGTGAGCCGCACATTCCGTATGTAAGCTTCAAATTATGGCATTGGAGTGGCAGGGGAACAATGCAAAATAAGTATATGAAGTTTCAGAACGTGGCACTGAAATGACCCTTTCCATTGTCTGCTCCAACCTTTCTCAAGCTTATTACCCCAGAGGAACCCTTGAAATAATTTTCAGGTCTCAGGGAACCCCTAGTAAGATTAGTCTATCAGGGGTCATTGAGAAAATGACTCTTACTTTGGTGGTGGTAAGTGGGAAGAATGCCCCTCTTACAGCGGTGGCCAAAATGACATCCTGGCACTCATACCACTTGCCCTGCCAAGTGGTGTTAGACCTAGAACTATGCAGGCAGCATCAGGTGGGATGTCAGTTAACTGTAAGGAACCCCTAGCCACCCCTGGAGGAACCCTAGAGTTCCACAGAACCCTGGTTAAGAATGGGTCATCTATCCTTTTTTCACTCCCTTTGGTCACCAGGACCAGGGAATGAAAGTCTTGTATGAGTGCCACACTGACTTCCTGGAGCTTACGTTGAGTTATGAACTCCTTCCTATGCCGCATTTGAAAGTTCTGGGCAAATCACAAAGCTTCTAAGGCTGTGACATGTTACAGGTGGATGGAATCACATGGCCATCCATAACTGTACATGTTGGGTATTTCTCCCCAGTCCAAACAGTGCAGCATAGAAGGGCAGCACCGTGGCTAAGTGGTTTGCACTTCTGCCTAGCAGAACTAGGGTCACCGGTTTAAATCCCAACCACAATGCTTCCTACTTGGAGTTTGCATGTTCTCCCTGTGCCTACTTGGGTTTCCTCCCACAATCCAAAGACCTGCTGGTAGGTAAATTGGCCCTAGTATTTGAAACCCAACTGACCCTCAAACTCACATTATCAGTGCTCCCTTACTGCTCCTTCCTCCTCTGTAACTAAAATGACTCTTTCAGTGACACGGGATGCAGTCGTGTGATAGTGCTCTGGACTCGTTGCAAGACCTTGGGCTGGGGCAAGGGGTGGGCAAGGGGGCCGGCTGCCATGGGCGCAATGATTTATTGCAGGGATGGACCCTAACCCTAAAGGAAAGGGGGGAGGATGCAGTTTGGCACCTTTGCCCTGGGCCCTGAATAACCTTGTCCCGGTAACTGCTTGGCACTGTCACATAGGAGCAGGGTGTTGTGGACAGCTGGAGAAAAGGAAGAAGCAGTGGAAGAGTGCTGATAAGTTCAAAAAGGGGGGTTGGGGGGCTCATTGAAGAGCTACTTCTTTTATTAACCTCACTTTAGATAGAATATTCTGAAAGTTTTTCTCTGAAACTCATGACATAGACACTATCAGCAGACATTCCATTCACTTTTCAGAAAAAAATTATATTTACCAAACGACCTTCTAACATTTTTTCTCTAAATCCACGCCATACTCCCCTTTTGATTACCTTCAATTTTTTTTTCCTCCAAATTACAATACTTTACATTATTAAAATGTCCTCTGAGAAAACTAATTCCACATTTGTATTACTGACTTAATGAATAATTCAAGGCTACCTGATTCAAACTAATGCATCCTAATAATAATATTTTTCATATGTCAAAGGCATGCAGTACATTGAGCTATGTTTGTTCTGAATTAACTGATTTATCAGAAACGAATACACATCCTTTTAAGACCAGACTGCTAAATGTAGTTTTTCTGTTTTCCATCATGGAGAGAATATTGGTACGGCAGCTGAAAATGTGACAAGATAATAGGATTTCAGCATAATAATAGCAAAACAAGAATGAGGAGCTCTCTAATTATTAATAGACTGCTACAATGGTAGTGCTGTATTAAAATCTAGATACGTGGACTTTAAAATTAATGACATGATATCTTTTATTATAAAATTTATAGATTCTGCAGTGTGCATTTGAGTACTTGGAGGGACGGTTAAGTAGAATTCTTCAGATTACCTTAAAATGGATGAAAGTTCAAATATGTTTTCATACTCATAATACAAACATGATTGCCATGTTATATTTAATAAGAAAATAAAAATTTCATAGAGAAATCACTGTGCCTTTTCATGGCACTCATTTTGTATTCTTAACAGTAACAGTTATACCAAAGTGGTTTTTGATATGTGTGCTGTGTTATGTGTGTTGAACACATTATATATGCATATTTTTGACCAGAGGGCTCACTAGCCAATGTATCACACAATGCATTGCATAATCATTGGAATTTGATTGATTTGCTGATCCTCTACTACATTTTAGCTTTAGAAAACACATTTACATTCAGCACTTTAAAAGGAACCTGTTCCTTTGTTTAGCTGACAGGTCCTCTTCATAAGAACCCCCTTCACCCAATCCATTGATACTCACCTTTGTTGTGCTTCTCCACCACTCTATTTTTCTAAAAGAATTATTGGATATACCCAGTACATCTGGGTACGGAGGTGAATGTTACCTTCTCCCCTTCCAGGATGGGGTGCTTGGGACTAAGTCGCTAATCTCCAGGCCAGAATATTGTCATGTGAGGCAAGGAAAAGGTTGTTAGCTTTCTTAAATAAAGAGACCTGCTTCTTCTTGCAATTGAGTAAGTTACCCCAACATTTCATATTCTTGATATGTGTTGGCTGTACCATGTACTCGTCTTCAAAAGTATCCTGTTCTCTTTGTATTGCTTCCTTTGTGTGAAAAACCTGGTGATCCTGCCAGTTCCCCTGCTTTCCAATTGCAAATTGGCCATGCTAGGCACAGAAGCTCATCCGCCTCAGCATGGTTAGTTTTCTGCCTGTCCTCCAATGGTCAGACCTGTGCTGTTCTCCACCTACACTTCTCCAAGCCCCTTATGCAACTGAGAACAGAGATTACGTGATGACTCAAAAAAAAAAAGAAACAAAAGGTATTTATAATGTGTGTGTGTGTGTGTGTGTGTGTGTGTGTGTGTGTTTATATATATATACATATACATATACAGTATCTCACAAAAGTGAGTACACCCCTCACATTTTTGTAAATATTTCATTATATCTTTTCATGTGACAACACTGAAGAAATGACACTTTGCTACAATGTGAAGTATTGAGTGCACAGCTTGTATAACAATGTAAATTTTCTGTCCCCTCAAAATAACTCAACACACAGCCATTAATGTCTAAACCGCTGGCAACAAAAGTGAGTACACCCCTAGTAGATGACAAAGTCCAAATTGGGCCCAAAGTGTCAATATTTTGTGTGGCCACCATTATTTCACAGCACTGCATTAACCCACTTGGGCATGGAGTTCACCAGAGCTTCACAGGTTGCCACTGGAGTCCTCTTCCACTCCTTCATGACAACATCAGGGAGCTGGTGGATGTTAGAGATCTTGCGCTCCTCCGCCTTCCATTTGAGGATGCCCCATAGATGCTTAATACGGTTTAGGTCTGGAGACATACTAGTATCAGTATTGGTGCAACCTTAATATATATATACATATATATATATATATATATATATACATACATATATATATATATATATATATATATATATATATATATATACATATACAGTATAACCTGAACAGATTGTATTAAAAGGTAAATGTTCACATTTACTTTAACCACTTGCCACCCGCTCACAGTACATTTACAGGTGCAGGCTCGGCAACTTACCTTTCTTCTGGGTTTGGGGTATGCATTGCGCATACCCGCTGATAACCTGTGCTGTGATTGGCTAGAAGTAGAAATTTGTCAGCAGGTTTTGGGTAATGATTTTCAGCCTGCAGATTGACTGAAGCCAAGCACAGTACAGCCCTGGTTGTAAACAATACCATATATTTGGTGTCAGTGGGAGGACTAGTGCCCCATCTTTGGTATATATGGAAGGAATTGTGCCCCATCATTGGTGTCAATAAAAGGAATTGTGCCCTTTTTTTGGTGTCAGTTGGAGGAATAGTGCCCCATTGTTGGTGTCAGCAACAAGAATGATTCCCCATTGTTGGTGTTAGTGGATGGAATAGTGCCCCAAGGGCCAGGTAAAGGCAAGGAAAGGGCAGTATCTGGCCCCATGGCTGCATTTTGGTACCTTCTCAAATGCAGTTTGTTGTTGTTGTTCAGCTGTTTAGTCGTGTCTGACTCTTCATGACCTCATGGACCATAGCGCTCCAGGCTTTTCTGTTCTCCACTGCCTCCCGGAGCTTTCTTAACTTCATGTTCATTGTTTTGATGATGCTATCCATCCATCGTGTTTTCTGTCATCCTCTTCTCTTTTTTCCTTCCATGTTTCCTAGCATCAGGGTCTTTTCCAATGAGTCCTCTCTTCGATTTAGGTGGGCAAAGTATTTGAGTTTCAGCTTCATGATCTTTTTTTCCAGTGAATATTTAGGGTTGATTTCCTTCAGGATTGACTGGTTTGATCTTCTTACCATCCAAGGACTTTCAAGAGTCTTCTCCAACACCATAGTTCAAAGCATCAATTCTTTGGCGTTCAGCCTTCCTTATGGTCCAACTTTCACAGCCATAGTTTACTACTGGGAATACCATAGATTTGACTGTATGGCACTTTTTCGATAGGGTGATGTCTCTGCTTTTTCTAATGTTGTCTAGGTTTGCCTTTGCTTTCCGTCCCAAGAATCAAGCGTCTCTTAATTATATGACTGCAGTCATCTTGGAGACAAGGAAGATAAAATCTGTTACTTTTTCCATTTCTTCTCCTTCTATTTGCCAAAGAGTGATGGGACCGGTTGGCATGATCTTTAGTTTCTTAATGTTCAATTTCAGGCAAGCTTTTGCTCTCCCCTTTCACCTTCATTAGGAGACTCTTTAGTTCTTCTTCTATTTCTGCCATTAGTGTGGTACGGTCTGCATATCTCAGGTTGTTGATATTTCTCTCTGTGATCCTAATTCAGGCATGTGTTTTGTCGATCCTGGTATTTCACATGATGTACTCTGCATATAAGTTAAAAAGTAGGGTGACTATATACATCCTTGCTGCAAAATGCAGTTACATTGCTTGAAAAAAATCCAATGATGTTTTAATGAATACAGAGCTGCACTAATTTGCTTTTTAGATCTGCTTTGCTTTCAACTCAAAAAAGTGGATTGGACCAGAAGGACACAACAAAGAAAACGGTAAAAAATGGAAACAACACAGAGCCAATATAAGCTAAACTTGTTACAAAGTTGAACCTGTACATTCATCATTCGGCCTTTACTATAGCTAATGACCTTTAACAACATTGTTCCACATGATCATTCCTGTTCTAGATATTTCAGCTGCCAGACCTCTCAGAAGCTTATCTTGCTTTTCCAATATTTGCTTAATTAAGATTTGCAGCTCATTATGGAGAATTAGCAATGTTTTTTGAATGCTGCTGGATGGGAACCAGAGAGAGGCTTGGCATCTTCAGACATCTTGACACCAATTCAGTAGAGTTTTTTTATTGCTGTGCATTGCACGGAGAGAGATATTTGCTTTTTTCTTTAATTAAAAGAAACTTGTCACATGTAAGGCAACATCATAGTGTTGTAGAGTAGAGTGAGACACTGCCGGGATTAGCTTCACTTCTAAAACTTATGGATTCATTGTTGAGTAATAAGGGATTTTGTCACCTTATTTTTAAAAGCCAGAAGCCAGGGAAGGGTTATAACCCCTGTCCGTTTTTTTTTTTTTATGTTGCCATCTATAGCCCATTGCGAGATTTCCCTTCACTTCCTGTCCGATAGCCAACACAGGAAGTGAAAAGAAATCCCTTCTAAGTGAGGGAATCCTGGCGTGTCACCTGAACTAGTGTCCCCATTGGAGGATTTCCCCTCAATTGCTGTTCTGGTGTCAACCCAAAATTTGGGATTTTCTTTTTCTTTCACTTTGAGTGTTAACAGTAAACAGGACAAATAGAGAAGGTGAATCTCTCTAACAGGGGCACAGACAGCAGTAAACACTGATAAAAGCTCTCCATTCTAACCAAAACTAAAAATAAAGTTTTGCTTTTACTTTAAAGTGTTACTAAACCCTGCATTCACTATATCTGGTCTTCCACAGTACACAGAACATGGAAATGCAATTAATCAGTGCGACTCACAATTGATAAAATATAAAGTTTTTATTCCAAAACAAATATTAATAGAGTGAGGAGAAAACAGACAGTCTTCATTCAATGGGCATACATAAAAAAAGGAGAAAAAGAAACATTGCTAAAATAGTAACCCAAAACAGTAACTATCCCAAGTGGTCCCGAGGGACCAGTGGGAGGACTGTAAAGGTGAATACCGTAATTATTACAATGTCATATCTATTTAATCATTGCAGATTCATATCTGATCAGTGGGTCTACGCGTTTCGCAGAGTGCTTCTTCAGGACCAATTTGTATCAGAAATTTCTGTTCAAAGGGTTTAGCAAATGCCTCCCAGGCGGACATAGAAGGCGCGGACAAATAGGGGAAAGGGGAGGGTTGTTTGTGAATTGCACTTGAGTTACCTTCTTAGACAACCAAATGAGCCTTATTTCAAAGTTCCAATAAGAAAGATTTTTGGGATAGTTGGACACGGGGTCGGATAGCCCCGTAGTAAACAATCACTGAGTATATTAAATCACCAGGTGAACCCCATATCATCATATGACAGGAGGAGGAGAATTAATGAGAATAATCCACACCAAGGAGATTACTTGTACCTCTGCAGTTCAAACCCCATAAGAAAAAGACATAAGAAGGGGAAAGTATGTAGTGGATAGCCAGGACATGTATTAGGTGTCCTAAAGAACGAATGTTGTTGTCCCTGTGGGTCTTAATCAGGTGTCCGGTAGTATCCCGCCCATGTATGGGTAGCATCCCCAAGTATCCAGAGGGCGGGATACTTGGGGATACTACCCATACAAGGAGGGAGAGAAGCCCTGTAACAGGTCCCAAAGGGCAGAAATCTACCAATTTCCCCCTTCACCTGTCAGCTCAGGTGCATC
Organism: Pelophylax lessonae; assembly: GCF_965119305.1. Lineage (NCBI taxonomy): Eukaryota > Metazoa > Chordata > Amphibia > Anura > Ranidae > Pelophylax > Pelophylax lessonae. The sequence goes on from NC_138775.1 coordinate 47,638,589, forward strand.
TTACAACTTGGAGGTTCAGGGTCCTACCGGACACCTGATTAAGACCCACAGGGTTAAGATTAAGACCTATTGTTTACTGATTAAGACCTATTGTTTTGGTGCTGTACTACAGATACATACAACAACTAACATACACACATATGGTATCTCTGCGATTGTCAGGAGCAGGAGAATTTCTTTTGAGTTGTTCTTTAGTGGAAATGTATAGTAGTAACTAAAAATATACAACTACATTTGAAAATATATATATTTTTTTTCTTATTTTGTGCTAGTTTTCCTTTGATAATAACAAAAAAATAAAAAAAAATAGGAGATATCCATTATTATTTACCACTAAACGAAAGCCCAATTTGTCCTGAAACAAATATAATCCACCTGGATGCATAAAGTAGTTGTGATGATATGTACAGTTTTACTAACACATGTCAAAGTTGCAAAATTGTGCTTAGGCATTACCATTTGCTTTTCCTTTAGGCGCAAAGGGGTAAAAAAAATAAAAGGAAAGCAGGAAGTTGCACGGCGATGATGTCTGGCTTCAATAAAGTTGGATGAAGAAAACATCAGTATGCAGCTTTCTGATCGCCACAGTTTTATCTCTGTACAATGACATGACTGCATCCAAAGCAATATGCTATATATACAGTGTATATATATATATATATATATATATTGCACTGCAAAACTAGTCTGAACATTGATAAATAACAGGTTTACTGTGGTGGCCACACAACATCTAATTAGTCAAACATTGCATGTCCAAGCAATCTTGGATAAAGTGAACACATTCACTTTAAATCATTACTGCCGCAATAAAGACATGCAATCAGTGTTTAATTACAGGCAGATTACACTTCATGCTTTGAATACAACATTGCATGGGGCTTCTTATAACCTTTAAGACCATTTAGCCTTTAGGTACCTCCAACGGATCTCTCTTATAAACATTTTTCTTAAAACAGCTATTAAAATGCAAGAAGAGTTCTGCATCTTTGGTTTCAACAGTATATTTCTCACCAATACATTTTTGCATGGTCTATTTTAAAATAAAAATTCTTTGTACAATGTAGCTGACCAGAAGGCCCATCTTCCTTAGGGGGAAAAGGCATCAGGTATTAGGCTGTACTTCCACTTTAACCACTTGACGACTGCCCACTGCAAATTAACTGCGGCAGACGGCCGCTCCTGGGCAAACCGACGTATACTACGTAGCTCGCTCAGGAGACTCTAGGGTGCGCTGATTGGCCTAGAATGTTAAAAAATTTAGATTTTTACCTTTTTTGAGCATTTCATATAAAAGAATGTGGAAAAATATTGTTATTTTTTCAAAATTGTCGCTCTTTTTTTTTGTTTATAGCACAAAAAATAAAAATCGCAGTGGTGATCGAATACCACCAAAAGAAAGCTCTATTTGTGGGAAAAAAAGGACGTCAATTTTGTTTGAGTATAGCATCGCACGACCGTGCAATTGTCCGTTAAAGTCACACAGTGCCGAATCGCAAAATAGGGCCTGGTCGTTGAGCAGCCAAATCCTCCGGGGCTAAGAGTTTTATAGTATAAAATTTCACATAAGCTTTAACATTTTAAATGTATATTTTTATATATTTTTTATTTTGACATATTAACAAGATAGTACTCACATAAATGCTATCCAATTAAAGATACACGCAGTCCTAGTTGGTGGGTGGGTTCATGGATTGTCCAGATCACCTCCCCAGTCCAGGACTTTCTGTCTTGGACTGGGGAGGTGATGTGGACCATCCATGAACAGTGGTATAGATTGCATTTATGGGAGTAATATCTTGTTAATATGTCTGATGGTTGTGATGATGAACCATGCAAATAGAAATTATTGATAGTTTTTTCCTACATTGCAGGGTGGGGGTATATCCCTGATGAAGTTGAACTGTTTAAAATTATTGAAACGCATTGGATTTCCTTTCCAAAAACAAACTGAACCTTGGTGAAATGTACAGTCGTGTATAGTATTGGGTATCACCACCTAGCAAACATATCTGTATTAATGTGAGAAATAGATGATCTGGGGAATCATAGCAGCGAACCTCCATCCCTAATACTATGTATGACAAGGGGGAATAACGGTAATTGGACTTTAAATGAGGTGGGTTGCTAACTCAAATAACCAAATGGAATAAAAATGTCTCAAAATGTTATTTTAATACCTGCTACATGTTAATGGCAATCATATAGCACAAAATGATAAATAAAAAAGCAAATTTTCCAGATAAAAATGCAGACATAGAAGAGGTAATAAAGGACATGTTATGCCATGCATACACATAATTCATATTATAATAAATAAATATATAATAGCAGATAAAAAAATATCATACAAAGGCATATATATATATATATATATATATATATATATATATATATATATATATATATATATATATATATATATATATATATCTTATACATGGTATATGGTCAATATCCAAATAAAAATGTCTACAAATCTGTCAGGGAAATGGCCGTAGGAGAACTGGCAACATTTCCAGTAATAGCAATGGACGCTCCTGGCTCAATCGACACAGCCCTCTGCTGGCCCGTCAGGGAAATGGCTGTAGGAGAACTGGCAACATTGCCAGTAATAGCAATGGTCATTCCTGCCTCAATTGACACTGCCCTCTGCTGGCCTATAAAAGGTGGCCATAGGATCAGACTCATTGCTGGATTATCTCTCAGCTTCCTGTGTTCCTGTGCTTCCTGTTTTCCTGTGCTTCCTGTTTCCTGTTTGGACTTCCTGTTGTGACCTCGGCTTGTTCCTGATTCCGTTTGATCTCCTGCTCCTGGTTTGACCCTTGGCTTCTTCCTCTGACCGTGCTTCTATTACCTACCGTGTATGACCCCGGCAAGACCTCGGCTATTCTGGTTGTCTCCTGTGCATGACCTCGGCTTGTACCACGGTTCCCGCTACAAGAGACTATTCCTATGCACAAGGTAACCCGTGCCACTTGGGGCGCTACACCCTCTGTACCATCTCAAGGGGTGTGCCGCACTGAGCCGCAAGGGGAGCCCTCTCAGCACCTCGCCCTCGGATCAGGTAATCCTGACAACATCCAATGGCTCATGTACTCTCTCATAAATGATCCATAATCTGTATCCAGATAAATCTTTGCATCTAATGGCTCTACGCGTTTCGTGGAGCTAACATCCACTCTTCAGGAGCTTGATAAAAATTGTCTGTAAATATAGACTAATTTTAGACTAGACAAGATCTCATATGGGTAAGGAGAATACACAGACAAACTCACTTAAAAACAAAAAAAAAATGAAATTCTAGTACTTACATATAAAGAAAAAATGCCTGGGGTAAACCAAGTCGTACTTTGTCACTGAGTACACAATGTGGACAAGAGTCTGATCCAGGGCTGAGGTGGGTATACACCAACCGGTCCCAAAAAAAGGGGGGGGACCCCACAGAGGAGATCTGTATTCATTTTACACTGCAATTGTTGATTTTAAGAAATGTTTGAGCCTCATGGAGGTTTTTTTTAACTAGGATTAGTAAAATGTACACCTTTATATAAAATAAATTGGTTGACTATATTGGTTGCTGTGCTGAAGTCCCAAAAAGAAGAATAATTTGATGCTAAGATGTTATAAAAGGGATGATGGCAACTTCTGCCCAATACTAATTTTTTTATGTACCTCCTGTTTAGAGCTAGTTACTACAATCCTAGCTAGAGTCTCTCTGCTTTTCTCATGTTTCCTCACTTCATTTCGATTCATCACAGGAACTGGGCTTAGGAAAGTTATTGAGTTGTTACACTTTGAAAGACTGGAAAAACGTTCTCTTTACTTTACTTATCTGAAGTCAAAATTCTGTGTCTTGTTGAAGAGCCAAGCTGTCTGTTGATTTTGCCATGTTAGAAAGTGGTCATACTGGGGGAGAATTACTACAACTGATGCACACAGGATATAGTACATCTGTGCATAGTAACCAATCAGCTTCTAACTTCAGCTTGTTCAATAAAGATTTGACAATACAACCTGGAAGCTCATTGGTTACTGTAAAAAAACTACACCAGATATTGTGTGCACCATTTTTTGTAACCCTCCCCACTACCTGAAAAGACTGGGTCCTAAGCATGTGTGTCCTTGCATCTATCTGTATTTGAAACAGAACAATAATTAATGTATTTTATTCAGGACAGCCTACCCCACCTCCACCTCCACCTCCGCCTAAAAACTGTACTTCAGCCACCTCTATCAGCTCATCCCCTGCAGCTAATACCTTTTGAACCACCTCCACCTCCCTTTATATTGTAAGCTCCATGAGCAGGCCTCTCCTATTCCTTCTGTATTGAACTGTATTGTAATTGTACTGTCTCCTTTTATATTGTAAAGAGCTGTGCAAACTGTTGGTGCTATATAAATGCTTAACAATAGTAATATTAATAACTAATGAATAATAGTAATGTAATATAAATACTGTACATTTTAATATCTTCAAATCTGCAATTTCATTAAACGTATCCCAGGGATCCAACAATAAAGGTCCTTGCTCATGCATGTCCTGTTATAGGGTGGCAGTGCTCTGTCCCTCTCCCCATTTTTTTGCATTTGCTTAAAGCAGTTGTAAACCTCTGGATGTTTTTTTTTTTTCTTAAACTGCAAGAAAATGTCATAATGTGCTAGTATGCATCACATACTAGCACATTATGTTAAACTTACCTTATGAAGCATTCAAGTGTCAAGATGTTAGCGCTTCAGGCATCTTGCTTTCGGGTTCTTCCCCAGGCTATGTGACTGGCTGGAGCCGCAATGACGTCACTTCCGCGCATGCGCACGGGAGCCGCCGGTTACGGCACAGGGCTCTGAAGGAACGGCATGGGTGGCCATTCCTTCAGAGAGCATGCGCCAGTGATGTCACTGGCTGTATGTACAGTAAATATCTCCTAAACTGTGCACGTTTAGGAGATATTTACACTACCTATAGGCAAGCCTTATTATAAGCTTATCTATAGGTAAAAGGTAGTGATGGAAGTCTACTAGACATGTGTGGTTTTTTTGGTCTGAATAAATACTTAGATACATTTTTTGTTATTTGGAATACCCAAATTGCAGTTTTACCGAATGCTCCAAATAATAAAACTAAATTCGTCCAAATTTCAGAAATTCAAATTGAAATTCAAATCGAATTTTAAACCAAAATTCCAGTAAAATTTGAACTGTAAACGTATTTCTGAAATCTAAGAATTTGTGTGTTATTAGAGTACCATTTCGAAATAATGCTGTTTTTTTTTCTTTTTTTTCTTTTAAGGCAAATATGATTTAAAGAGTCATTGAAATCATTTGATGAAGATTTTTCTTTGTTTGTTCACTTTGCCACATTCAAATAAAAAAAAAAAGAAATCTAAAGTTTTTGATTCCACCGATTCAAAATTTATTGATTCAAACTTTTTGAATCGAAAAAATCTGTAAATTCGAAGAAAATTAGAAAAAGACATATAAAACGAATTCCCAATATCTTATAAATAGACAACTTTGTGTTAAAAAAAAATGCATTTTCATTTTCTTTCCACATTTTCCAAAAACTTGTGGAAAAAAATGACATTATTGGCTCCTAGATTATGTGTTGGGTTGTTTGATTTCCAAAATGGGGTAATTTTGTGGGCGTTTCCATTGTCCTGGTGCTCCCGACTACGAATTGAACAAATCAACCATATTTAACAAAACCAAATACCTAGATAACCAAATTTAAACTAAAAGAAACACATTTTTTTCATCATGCATATGTCTAAAGTTTGTAAACTTCAAAAAACCAGTCAGCTCCTGGTCCGATCTCTCCCTTGACAAACATTCAATATAAAAAAAAAAGAAATCTAAAGTTTTTGATTCCACCGATTCAAAATTTTTTTATTCAAACTTTTTGAATCGAAAAAATCTGTAAATTCGAAGAAAATTAGAAAAAGACATATAAAACGAATTCCCAATATCTTATAAATAGACAACTTTGTGTTAAAAAAAAATGCATTTTCATTTTCTTTCCACATTTTCCAAAAACTTGTGGAAAAAAATTACATTATTGGCTCCTAGATTATGTGTTGGGTTGTTTGATTTCCAAAATGGGGTAATTTTGTGGGCGTTTCCATTGTCCTGGTGCTCCCGACTACTAATTGAACAAATCAACCATATTTAACAAAACCAAATACCTAGATAACCTAATTTAAACTAAAAGAAAAACATTTTTTTCATCATGCATATGTCTAAAGTTTGTAAACTTCAAAAAACCAGTCAGCTCCTGGTCCGATCTCTCCCTTGACAAACATTCAATATAAAAAAAAAAGAAATCTAAAGTTTTTGATTCCACCGATTCAAAATTTTTTTATTCAAACTTTTTGAATCGAAAAAATCTGTAAATTCGAAGAAAATTAGAAAAAGACATATAAAACGAATTCCCAATATCTTATAAATAGACAACTTTGTGTTAAAAAAAAAATGCATTTTCATTTTCTTTCCACATTTTCCAAAAACTTGTGGAAAAAAATTACATTATTGGCTCCTAGATTATGTGTTGGGTTGTTTGATTTCCAAAATGGGGTAATTTTGTGGGCGTTTCCATTGTCCTGGTGCTCCAGACTACGAATTGAACAAATCAACCATATTTAACAAAACCAAATACCTAGATAACCTAATTTAAACTAAAAGAAAAACATTTTTTTCATCATGCATATGTCTAAAGTTTGTAAACTTCAAAAAAACAGTCAGCTCCTGGTCCGATCTCTCCCTTGACAAACCGCGCGTTTGTGTAAAGTGAATAAGTACCAATAAATAAATACATAAATATATAAAAATTCATATGAATATTATTAACCTAAAATTCACCATGATTTTTAGGTTAATAATATTCATATGAATTTTTATATATTTATTTATTTATTTGGCACTTATTTACTTTACACAACAGCGTGGTTTGTCAAGGTACCGATCGGGCCAGGAGCTGACCGATTTTGTGAAGTTTATAAATTTTTAGACCCTCCGGTCTTTACAACCAGCAGCTTTATTTGTATTTTTTGGCCACAGTTAAGATAATTTGTTCAGAACACGCAGGTATTGGAAATATCCACATCCCAGTTTTATATGTCTAAAGTTTACCTCACTGCATCGCTCTCGCGCTATAAATTTATGGGTCAGGTCTGATCTGATTGAAAACCGCAGACAAACTATAAGACTAAATCTAAATCTAAATCTAAGACTATCTCCACTTTTCTGTTAATGAGACACAATGATCTAAATAGCAAACTGCAAGCAAACAAAAATGTCAAAATGTACATTTTACCCAAAATATATAAATGTTATTAAATTACAAAATGCATACTAACTGATCATACACTACATTTTTTTCTTTAACATCCAATAGCCTTATAAAATCACCAAAGAAATTAATTATGCTTTTTGATTATTATTATCGTGACATTATGTACTTTTTTTATTTTCTTTTTGTTATAATGTTATTGTCAGGTACTCAGCAAACCCGCACACAGGATTAGCTCTCCTCTCGCGCTGCATCACGCGCTGGGAAACATTGATAGATCTTGTTGTCTCTGTAGTACGTTCCTGTTTGTGGTGTATGAACTTGTAGAGAAGCGTTTGATAGAAACACTAATTATTTTTCCACTTCAATGTGTTTTTAGCTGAGCACACTATCATTTACTGTCATTATTTTAATGATATATTATGTTGATAATACAATCTGGATTAATTCCCCAAAGTGCTATTTAGCAATAGCAACAACAACTAAAATATTCTGGCATAAGTTTAAATGAATCCTCATTAAACTGAAAGCTGAAAATGAGGATGCATGCAAGAATTAGGTTTTAATTATGGAATAAAAAAAGAAAACATGCAAGATCACATCATGTGACCCTATTCTTTATGGGCATGTTTAATCAGAATAATCATATCAATGGCGCGCAAGAAAAAAAAAGTGGCACAGCTCTAGACTCTCAGGATTAAAATGTTACTATGGTTCATTTCCTGCTAGCAGATGAATGACAGTAATTATGATACAGACGCAGTTGGTTAAACTTAAAGGGCTAATTTGTATTTTTCTTTGTATTTGTTACAAAAGAACTTTTTTTAAATGAAAGGCTTTACTGCCTAAGGCCCATTTCACATGGACACTGTCAGACGGCAAAACCAGGAGGTAGAAGCATGTTTTTAATTATTCTCAGCCGCCTGTCAAAACCAGGCAATTGCCGCCAGACAGTCCAAAACTCATTGCTGTGGCTGTAAAGCATTGTAGCACAGCAAAAAAAAAAAAAAAAAATAGGACAGGCCGCATTTGACAGGCGATACCACTGCCCACCTCACCCAAGAAGTGAATGGGATCAACTTCAATATAGTGGCTTCCAATGAATACAGTGGTGGCATAGTAAGGAGAAAATTTCATGTGAAATTCCTCTTTAACAGGCATTTGGGAGGCAGCATTTCCCTCCTGGAATGCCTGCTAATCACAGGCCAGTCGCTGCTGACAACACAAACCACTCAGCAGCTAGGCCCATATGAAACAAGCCTAATTAGAATTAGGGATCGACCGATTATCGGCAATGCCGATATGCACTTTTCCCGATATATCAGAATCGGCCCCTGAGGTTACCAATGTTACTGATATTTCATGAAAGTGCATGTACTGGAGTGATGCCTGCAGCTAGAGGCATCACCCCGATACCGGTGTCCATAGCCGATGGATGGCTGTCTTGTAATGACAACTGATGCGGGTGAGAAGCCACTCAGCTGTCATTACAAGGAGCGGGAGGGGATGTCTCCCCCCTCCCGCCGCCTTCCACAGCTCACCAGGGTTTCCGTCCCACCGGGAGACCCGGGCATCCTACCTGCACGGCCGCCAAAGAGAAGACCCGATCAAAGCCGCATTCGGCTCTGATCGGGTCTCCTTGTAAAAAACCCGAAAGTGATGTCATGACATCACTTCCGGGGGCTCGGCGGCAAATTTAAAAAAATGCAAGCATTCAAAACAGCCAAACTTGGCATTTTGAATGCTTTTAAGTGCTGAGGAGGGGTTAGGGGTCTTTTAGACCCCCAGATCCCTCCACCACAGTACCTGTGAAAAAAAAAAAATTAAATGTCCAAAAATATCAGCAGATATCGGCCGATATTGATATCTGATGACCAAAATATCAGTATCGGTATCGGCACTAAAAAAATTATATTGGTCAATCCCTAATTCAAATATAACATATGTTTGCTCTGCTTTTCATGAGCAGCCTCCATGATGGACCTATGACACACACACAAAAATGCATAAAAACCACTGCTGGAATTCTCAACCAGTGTGCTCCGCCATTGTCGGATGATCATGTATCTGTAGAGGCCAGTTTTTACAACTACACTCTGCATATGCATATTCTATTGATGTGGGGTGATGGTTGTTGGTAACTGCTGGTGCCACATGCGTATGCCCATGATCCACTACATGCTTCCTGCTGTTCTATCATGTTGCTGACTCACTGGAACTCTATTGTACAAGACAAGGTCTTTTGAAAAATAGTTTTTATATATTGAGCCTGTTTTGGACATCATATGTGCTCACATGCTCTCCTGAAGAAGAAAGAGTGTTTTCGAAACCCGTCAAGATTCTTATGTAGATCGTTTTGTAAAAACAAGTACATTCTCTGTATTACAGATGCAAACTTTACCAGAGTACAACACATGGATGTGGTTTCTTCTATGTCCTTTTTAACTTTAGTATAAATGTGGAATTGTTTGTGATATATTTCTGTTTTGTTGGTTTTACTCACTACATGTATGCCCTTTTAAAGCCCCTTTGCTGCAACACACATTTTGTGTTCTCTGCAAGTAGAATTAGGCAGGAACTGCTGAGGCATTTTGGTTAAAGAGCTTTAATAGCTTGGCCTGCTTGAAAAGAAGATACAATGTTTGAAATGTATTGCTAAGAAGGGAGAAGTATAGCCAAACCTATTTTGGCTATACTTCTTCTGTGGGTCACATGAGTGCAGTTCATTCTGCCTTCCTGTTTGACCTGTTTTCAGCCAACAGTGGGCTAAAGCCCGCTTCTGGCTGATGCCACACCATATGTTCAGGATCCATCCAGATGCCTTCACCTGGCTAAGGCTTTTAGTGATCCATTAAGGGGCTGAGCCAGCTGCTCCCCCCCCTCCACAGCCCAGCAATCCAGTGAGCGCTGGAGGGGAACAGCAGAGAGACAGTGACTGACAGTCACAGCTCTCTGTTCAGGACGGAGGGGAGAACTGAGCGATCAATGGTGTTTGATTGCTCAGTACTCACAGCAGAGCCAGTGGGGGACAGATACAGCATTGGATCAATTCTGCATCCACCTAGATGAGAATAAATCTTAGTTTTTTTCTAAGTTCAATCTTCTCTTTAATGGATGTTGTTGTGTTTTTTTTCTAGTTATCCTAGTAAAACCTAGTACACACTATTAGTTCTTTTTACCAGCGGACTGAACAAAAAAAAACTGAAGAGTTTGAGAGGAGCCGCTGTACTAACTATGCAATGTTAGTACAGCAATCTCCCCTGCTGAGCTATTGTGTTCTGACAGGGGGATGGTCCCCTGCCAGAAAATCGCTGATTGGATTCCGATTGGTAGACCTTTTTCGGTCATGACCCATTGACAGAAGCCTGCAGAACAGTCAGCTTCTGTCAAACTGGCTGCCATACATATGAGCTGAATGTTGGCTGGTTTCTATTGTACCACCCAATGCCGCCAATAATCGGCCCATGTGTAAGACCCTTTCATTCCGAGGACAATTCTGAATGCCCCTAAATTGAATGGAATGCTGCACACATGAACTCTAGACCAGCATTGAAAATGACCTCTTAATATCAAAGAAGGCAGCAGAAGGTATGGGTAGCAGGACTTAATATGGCCCAGCTAAACATTGACAGGAATAAAAAATTAACTTGGTTCTTTTCTTTATGACAGTGGGGTGACAGTAATTATGGTGTATAGATAGTCTGGTGGATTTAAAGGAAAAGTAGGGCCAAAGCTCTTTTGGTCTCACTTTTCCTGTTGATCACAGGAGTGCACTTTGTTCTGTGTATTCAGCCATCAGCGGGCCAAAGTCCACAGTCGGGTCATGTCACTCAGCTGGTCCAGGCTCTGGAAAGATTCTGACTTTAATGTTAGTGTCCCCCCAGATGCCTGAACTGGCAGCTGGCTCCGCAGCCCGACTCTCCAGTGAGTGCTGGAGGAGCAGAGCAGAGAGCCAGTGACTGAGTGATCAGTGGTCTTTGATCGCTCAGTTCTCGGTCTTAGAGGTGGTGGTGGACCTAGGTGAGTATATATGTTTTTTTTTTTCATATTTCGCACTTCTCTTTAAAGGATTGCTTTTTTTTTTCATTTCTTATTAAACAACTTGATAAATAAAAGACTATTTTATCTTACTTGTATTAATATTGAAATACCTGGGAACATTTGAAAATTGTAATTGCTAAGAATGGGGGCAGCAGTGGTGGGCAGGACAAAATACATTGCAATAAATATGCTGCAACTGAGTGGGTGGGTAGTGGGTCATAAAACTTCAGCCTACAAATACATGGTGCAGCAGTCAAATGTGTGTAATGTACAGAGTGCAGGAGTCAGCTGTATGTAACACACAGAGCGCAGGAGTCAGATGCAGCTACAACCCAGCGCATTGCCATTGGAACCCCCCCCCCCTCCTATATTTTGCACATCAGTACCACCTATGCACATATATAGACACTGCATACACATACATACACTCTTCATACCTACTACATATATACTGAATGCATACTGCATACATATACAAATAGACTGCATACACCTTATATATACACTTCATACACACAGCAGACACACTGTATAAACTGTACACTGCATGTGCACTCCTTACACATTGCATACACATGCATACAAAGTGTATACATGTAGCACCCTCTAGTGTGCAACTAGTGTAGATAAATTAATTGTGTGACTCATGGTAGTTGTGTAAATCTGTAATTGGGTTGGTTACTCTAAGTCAATTGAAAAGCAAGATGGGATAAATGAAGGTGTGTGAAAAACAGCCGGTCCCTAGTTTGAAATACTTACCCACCAGTCTGCTAACAAACCAAAATAAACCTGTCTAACAATATAAGTTAAAAACAGGAGTTTAGTTAACACACATTTGCAAATGCATGCGGAAGCTGCAAGGCCAACAACAAGGCATCCTGCATTTCTTGCAGAACCTAACACTAAATAACACTACTCAACCTGAGTGTCCAAGTGTCTTCACAAAAGGAAGTACATGCTTGCTAATAGATGGATGGGAAACAGATGGGATTGGAGACCGCCCAATCCTCCCCCACCTGCTCCAATCCATGACTGGCATCTTTCAGACACCCCTAATGGGATCAACCCATGTCGTGGGATGGGACACAACCCGTACAAAGGAAACAAGCAGGAGTCAGCATATAATATAGCTAAGCAGTCCATCGGAACTTGATGTAAAGAATCTTATCCCATAGCCAATAAAAAACAAGAAAAGAGAAGAGCATAGGAATAATTACAATCAGAATGGGCGATTTTGCTTAGATAGTGTTGTGATTTTTCGCAAAGAGAGTATGGCTTCACATCCAATATATAGCTGTTGGTAGTTAAGGGGTTTTATAGCTTCTGAAAAAATGTTTTCCTACTATATGCACTCAAGGTAACAATGTCTGCTAAAAGAAGGGTTACACACAATACTGGGAATAGTGCTATCTTGATGGCGGTCAAGGCTGTGTAACTCTGTGAACGGAGATAATTTTAGCAATATTTTATGATCATTGGTTGTTTTAGCGCTGCTTTGATTACTTCATCTTGCTGTTATTGTAGTTACATGGAACGGCTATTGAAGTTAATATTGAAGTTAAAGAGTTTAAAAGCTTCATCTAATCTAAATCAAGATCTATAAAAATAGTAAGGTGTTATTTCAGGGTTGACGACAGAAGATAAAGAATTGCCAGCACTTAATTGAAAGTCAAAAAATAGCTTGGGTTTATTCACATTGCATGACATCAGTCAGATGTAGCCAACATGGCAGGGCCTCACAGGGTCCCTTCTTGTGTCTCCTTAATGAAGGGACCCTGTGCGGACTTAAATGTTGGCTATTTCTATCCAATATAATACAATGAGAATAAACCCACTCTAGATCTTGATCTTCAATTGAGAAGCGTTGACTATTCTTTTTCTTTTGTGGTATTTCCATCAGTTCTTGTCACTACAAGCACCGTATAATTACACTGGTCTCAACACTGCATAGAGCGCAGCTCAGAACTGTGCTATTCTACAGTATGTCAGGGTTGGCAGGCAATAACACTGTGTAAAATACATCATTTAGAGTTGATGTATTTTGTATAGTGTCTTACATAGTTACATAGTTACATAGTTACATAGTTAGTGAGGTTGAAAAAAGACATCAGTCCATTCAGTTCAACCTATGATGTGTGTGTGTGTTTGCTTTTAACCGTACATTGTATACCCCTGTATGTTGTGGTCTTTAAGGTGTCCATCTAATAGTTTTTTGAAACTATCAATGCTCCCTGCTGATACGACTGCTTGTGGAAGAGAATTCCACATCCTTACCGCTCTTACAGTGAAGAACCCCTTACGCACTTTAAGGTTAAACCGCCTTTCCTCTAGTTTTAGTGAGTGGCCACGCGTCTTATTGTATTCCCTTTCTCTGAATAGTTTGTTCCTTATGCTTGGGTCGCCAGTACAGTATTTGTACATTGATATCATATCCCCCCTCAATCGTCTCTTCTCCAGAGAGAATAGGTTCAGTGCTTGTAGTCTTTCCTCATAGCTGATGTCCTCCATTCCCCTAATTATTTTTGTTGCCCTTCTCTGGACTTTCTCCAGTTCCAGCACATCCTTCCTGAGGACCGGTGCCCAGAACTGGACAGCATACTCCAGATGTGGCCGGACCAGAGTCTTGTAGAGCGGGAGAATAATCTCTTTATTTCTGGAGTGAATCTTGTCTTTTTTGGTTATCTTCAAGATGGTTATGAATGTCCATTGACATAATGATCCACAGCAGACAGCTTCCTTAAAGGGTAACTCCACTTTCGTGGGGACAAAAAATAGCAAATAAAGAAAAAACAATATAGCGTATACAATTGCAACACAAATGATATTGTGATTGAATGTTATTAAAAATTACCTTTCCTTTTCAATCTGCAGCTGTTGGAATTTTCTGAAAATGCAATGCAATATGGCTACCTGGAGCTGTTCTGTACACAGAATGTATACTGACCACACCCTAGAAACATCATTTCCTGCTTGTGTGATTGGGTCACCAATTTTCAAAGAAGTCTGCACTAAGATACAAGTCAGATTTCTGGCATCCCCTGCAACAAAAATTTCATTGTGATGAGATACTCCCAATAGGAACACGTTTAAAGGGATGCAGGACCAGTAGCTTTCCTCATTAGAGCCCTGCAGCTGCCACAGCTGATAGATAATTATGAAACCACTCCCATTAGACCCACTCAGCACAGAGGAACAAATTATTTCTTCAGAATAACAAAAGGTAGGAATCTGCAACGAAGTTTGTTAAAATCCCTGTAATGTTCATAGATTACCCAGAGGGGAATGCTTTTTTTCTCAACAAAAGTGAAGTTACGCTTTAAAGTAGCTTGGAGGATACATTCTTTATTTGGAAACAAGTAGAAGAAACTGCATAGGTGTAAGTGTTTCTGCTGTTCAGATATACCAATGTTTAAAAAGTTGTGTTTCATGTCAGATTTCAGAAATTATTTAACTTAAATTAAAAGCCTACTCAACTTTTTCATCTGTAGAGATTCTTATATTTAAAACAGTTTTCCCTTACACTAGTGTTCCGCAGCTTGCATTCTTTCATGTATCAGTCACTAGATCTTGGTCCCAACATTGGTAAGTGATTTGGCATTTCTGGTGCCACCAGGGCTCAGAGTGTCTACTGAGGATAGAACTTTATGATGACTATAATGTGTTTCCCCAACCTATAGACAGACTGCAGGCTCCCGTCGGCTGCTGCCAATATTAGTGCAAGAGATCGCTGGATGGACGGAAAGCAGGGGGGCTGGTAAACATGTGTTTACCAGCCCCCTTCCATTCCTGAAAGAATACAGATAGCAATCACAGTACTGATAGTTTTTGTATTCATTAACCACTTCTGGACCGGAAGATTTTCCCCCTTAATGACCAGGCCATATTTTGCGATTCGGCACTGCGTTACTTTAACGGACAATTGTGCGGTTGTGCCACGCTGTACCAAAATAAAATTGACGTCCTTTTTTTCCCCATAAATAGAGCTTTCTTTTGGTGGTATTTGATCACCTGTATTCTTTGTTCTATAAACAAAAAAAAGAGTGACAATTCTGAAAAAAAAAAAATATATATTTTTCACCTTTTGCTATATGACATTCCCCAAAAAATTGAAAAATCTAAATTTTTAAACATTTTAGGCCAACTTGTTTTCTGCTACATATTTTTGGTAAAAAAAAATCACAATTAGCGTATTTTGATTGGTTTGCACGAAAGTTATCGCGTCTACTAACTACGGGAAAGATTTATGTCATTTTTATTGTTTTTTTTTTTTTACTATTAATGGCGGCCATCTGCGATCAGACAGATCGGATCCCTAACTGACATTTTTGACACTTTTGGGGGGACCAGTGACATTACTACAGTAATCAGTGTTAAAAATATGCACTGTTACTGTAATAATGACACTGGCAGGAAAGGTGTTAACACTTTTGGTGATCAAGGGGTTAAATGTGAGCCTAGGGGAGTGATTCTAACTGTGGTGGGGGGGGGGCGTGGCTTGTGATATGACCATAGAGACCTGTGATCCTATATAGCAGGATCACACGGGCTCTGTGATCAATCCAGGGAGAAGAACGATCAGCTGTGTTCACAACAGCTGACCGTTCTTCTCTCTCATCGGGCAGCGATCGTGGATGTCAGGCAGTAATTAGAGCTGCCACCTGTGCATCGGAGTCCCCGTTGCCAAGTGGGGGTGGGCGCGCACATCCGGCTGCTCGCGCTCGCCCCCTAGCTGCAGGCGCGCAACCAATGTAGGTCTACGTTGGTTTGCGCAGGAGGGCCGCACTGCCGCAGTAAATAGGCAGCGGGCGGTCGGGAAAAGGTTAATCACTGACACATAGTAAACTGTGTTTACTATTGATCAGTTTGTTAATGAAATATACAGTAGTTAACACTGTAGTTAATTCAACACATGACATCACTTCTGAAGTTGAATTCTGTCGTACGAGAATTTTCATATGAAAGTAATCTCTCACTTTCTGTATAAGACTAGCATGCAACAAAAAACTAAAAAAAATTAGTCCGATAATCTGATTGTGTGTACGAGGCTTTACAGTAATCTCATTTGAAGTGGAGCTGTGTACAATACTTCTGTAATGTTCGCTTTCTCATTCTGACATTGAAGTCTTGTAAGTAATAGAAGGGAAAGAAACCTCCTAGAATGGATGTGGTTGACAGGACGTTTACTGACACCAACCACGTTCCCTGACAAGACTATATCACAGCAGTGCTTGACCGCTGTCACTGTGTCACTTATAGCTGATCTCTGAAGATATGGAGACACGTGCTGCCTGTCTGCTGGGTGAGATCCTGGACACAAACTTGAGAATACACGACTATCACTCGAAAAAATTACAGTCTTTCTTCAGCCAGAATTACCCTGCTTTTGACTAACGCAAAATCGGTACTGCAGTCAAAATCTAATATGATATTGAACAATTGATAAGATTATTTCCAAATTTTAAAAGGTACCTTTTTGCCAGACCAATAATTTCAACAAAAATCTTCCCTTATGATTATATGTGCATTTCATGTATTTTATGCATGCTATTTACCTATAAAAGCCTCCCTTTTGTGGACATCCAAAAAGCTCAGATGCTGCTGCTCAATGCCACCCAGGGCCACTGATAGGAGGGACCACCAGCTCTCTTGAAGGGGGCCCGAGGACACAGGGGGGCCCACACAGAGAGGAGGATGAGTGATGGACAACAAATACAGAAATCTTCCTCCAGCACCTGAATCTGATCTCTGTCCCTTTCTTTTATCTGCTGAGAAAGAGACAGTTGTCCCTCACTAAGCCCCCTCCCTGTGTGGGCCCCCTTCCCAGCCCTGGCTCTAATGTTAGCTCTGTTCCTGAGTTTATCTGTAACTTTGTTTCTCTCCCTCTGTCTCTCTGATCCCGGAGCTCCAACGGCCTAGCCTGTATATTTTTTTCTTCTCATCTTCATTTTTATTTATTAGCATCGTTTTTTCTTTTAGATTTAGCAGGAATCATGTGAGTTATGTTGTATTTGTGTATGCTAATAGTGATTTTGTTGTAAGTTTATCTAAATATAGCTTTAATATTTTCTTGGGGGGGCCCTGCCAGGTAGTCTGTATGGGGCCCTGCGATTTCTAACAGCAGCCCTGGTGCCACCATATTGAATGTGATGTCTGTAGCCCCAAAATACTCAGAGCTGTCACTGACAGTCTGTATTGTTCCCCTTCGTTGCTCCTTTGGCAGCTACATAAAAGGTCAAGTAGGGAAGTGAAGGGAGGAGCAGAGAAGTTGGGCCAGCACAGGCAGTAAATGGACATTCCCCAAAAGAGGAGAGGGCTACGATGTGAAAGGAATAATCAATTTTTCCAACAGATTTAAAGGTACATAGCAGGTGATAGGGAAATTGCATATTTCATATTCCATATTAAGGTTGGCCTCACAAATATCTAATATCCTGGTTATTATGGTTACCTTGGAGGACTCATCTTATAGGAATGTGAACTGCCTATATGGACAAGCCAGCACCTACTCCTTCAGGAATTTGCCATTTTTCTTAGAAGGTCATTTTGCTCTGAGGGTGGGCTTGATCATTTCCTTCACACAAGACCTATATACCCTAGCTAGAATTTGTATGGTTAGTTTCACACCAGAGTTTGCAAAACGTGCATGTGTCTGTCTGATTTTCTGACTATGCTGTATGAAAAGCAGATGGGACTCCATGGCGAAACAGCATCTTTAGCTAAGTATTCTTGTTATATTTTCTTTATTTTTATCTGTATCAGTCATTATCTTTAATAAATGTTATACTTTTAGGTATTTGTGTGATCTCTCTTTGCATATATTGAACACAACCCCAAAAATGTGACAAAACAGCAAGTGAATAAAAATTAATTTATGGAAAGGAAAAACATGCAAGTAAACATTTTTAAATAATTTATTTTTTTGTGCTTTTATCTTTCATTTCAAATTGGTTACAGGTAGGGTTGAGCGGACACCTAGATGTCCGTGTTCGACGGGTTCGGCCGAACTTTAAAAAAAAGTCCGGGTCCGTGTCCCGGACTTTTACCGAACTTTTCCCGGACACCGAACCCCATTGAAGTCAATGGGGACCCGAACTTTAAGGCACTAAAATGGCTCTAAAACACCAAAGGAAAGGGCTAGAGTGCTGCAAATGGCAGCAAAACGTAATTAAGAGCATGGCAAGTGCTCTGCAAACAAATGTGGATAGGGAAATAACTTAAAACAACAAAAAAAAACAGAAAAATAAAACAATGTTCTTCTTCATCTCTGAAGGACGAGGCCCATATGGAGTAGGAGGGAGGTTGAGGTGGTGGTGGATGTGGCGGTGACATAGGCGTGCGCACAGGGTGTGCTGGGTGTGCCTGGGCACACCCTAATCACCTAGGGCACATAGCATTGCCAGTGAGGAGATGGGAAAGATCTCCCTGGGACCTGCTCTGCTCTATTTCTCCTTGCCTACAGGTACATGGCCCCGATACATTACTCTCCCTGCTGGCAAACACATGCATGTGTATTTCAACTTTGGGGTGCACACCTTAATGCAATAGGCTGCGCACACCTATGGGCGGTGTAGGTGGAAGCGGCGGTGGAGGAGGACCAGGGCCGGATTAACAGCATCATGGGCTTGGTGCTGAGGATTTTGAAGGGCCTTAAGGGCCGTGCCTTGCCATGCACCCAGAGGAGGAAGGGTGCAGCCATGCATGCCTAATTCAACATGGGATGCTGTCTCTGAAGCCCATAAACACATCCATGCATCGCCAACTGTCCCTCCTTGTCCGGCCTTCACGCTGTGTGGGGAGGTTCTGAGGGTGCTGCCTGGGGAAGCGAGCATAGAAGCCAGACTTCTGTGTTTACAAGTGACAGAAGAGCGGTAACAGTGAATATGGCCAACCCGGGGCCTATATAAAAGGTAGGGGCCTGGAGCTGCAGCTCCAATAGCCCCTACATTAATCTGGCCCTGAGGAGGAGGACGAGGTAGCCAACACTGCTTCTTTTCAAAAATTTTAAATGAGGGTACACCCCAAAAGAGTGAGAAAGAGCAAAAATGGAACAATGGGTGGGTAAGGTCGGTATCCATTGCTATTCTGCATAAGGTACGGAAAAGTCCCGTGGGATCCATGCCTGGTTCATTTTAATGAACGTGAGCTTGTCCACATTGTCTCTGGACAGGCGGCTGCGCTTGTCTGTTATAACGCCCCCAGCCGTGCTAAATACCCGTTCAGATAATACACTGGCTGCAGGGCACGCCAGCACCTCCAAGGCGTAAAGGGCAAGCTCAGGCCATGTGCCCAATTTGGAGACCCAGAAGTTGAAGGGGGCAGACCCGTCATTCACTACATGTAGGCGTGTGCACACATACTGCTCCACCATGTTGGTAAAATGCTGCCTCCTGCTAAGACGTTCCATCTGAGCTGCTGGTGCTGCTGTTTGTTGTGGCGTGCTGACAAAGCTTTTCCACATTTCGGCCATGCTAACCCTGCCTTCTGAGGTGCTGGCGGTGCCCTGGTTGCGTTGGCGACCTCCTCCTCCTCCTCCTCTGCCTTGTGCTTCCACTGTGGCCCCGCTGTCAGATGGGAATGCCAGCAGCATGGCGTCTACCAGCGTGCGCTTGTACTCGCGCATCTTGCGATCGCGCTCCAGTGAGTGAATTAAGGACGGTACGTTGTCCTTGTAACGGGGATCCAGCAGCGTGGCCACCCAGTAATCAGCACAAGTTAGAATGTGGGCAACTCGGCGGTCGTTGTGGAGACACTGCAGCATGTAATCGCTCATGTGTGCCAGGCTGCCCAGAGGCGACGAAAGGCTGTCCTCTGTGGGAGGTGTATCGTCCGTGTCCTCTGTATCCCCCCAGCCACGCACCAGTGATGGCCATGAGCTGGCCTGGGTGCCACCCTGCTGTGAACATGGTTCCATCTCCTCCTCCAGCTCCTCCTCCTCCTCATCCTCCTCATCCTCCAGAACTGTGCCCCTGCTGGACAATTGCGTCCCTGGCGTTTGCGTGTGCAGGAACCCACCCTCGGAGCCCCTTGCGAATGACTGCCCTGAAAGCCTTGGAAATGTTACCTCTTCATCCTCCTCCTCCTCCTCATCCTGTGCCACATCCTCTTCCATCATCGCCCGAATTGTTTTTTCAAGGAGGCATAGAAGTGGGATAGTTAAGCTGAGAACGGCGTCATTGCCACTGGCCATGTTGGTGGAGTACTCAAAACAGCGCAACAAGGCACACAGGTCTCGCATGGAGGCCCAGTTATTGGTGGTGAAGTGGTGCTGTTCCGCAGAGCGACTCACGCGTGCGTGCTGCAGCTGAAACTCCACTATGGCCTGCTGCTGCTCGCACAGTCTTTCCAGCATGTGCAAGGTGGAGTTCCACCTTGTGGGCACGTCACATATGAGGCGGTGAGCGGGAAGGCCGAAGTTACGCTGCAGCGCTGCCAGGCGAGCAGCAGCAGGGTGAGAACGCCGAAAGTGCGCACAAACGGCCCGCACTTTCTGCAGCAGCTCTGACATATCGGGGTAGTTTTTAAGGAACCTCTGCACCACCAAATTCAGCACATGCGCCAGGCAAGGGATGTGCGTCAAACCGGCTAGGCCCAGAGCTGCTATGAGATTTCGCCCGTTATCGCACACCACCAGGCCGGGCTTGAGGCTCGCTGGCAGCAACCACTCATTTGTCTGCTGTTCCATGCTCCTCCACAACTCCTGCGCGGTGTGTGGTTTGTCCCCCAAACAGGCAAGTTGTAAAACTGCCTGCTGTCGTTTACCCCTGGCCGTGCTGAAGTTGGTGGTGAAGGTGTTACGCTGTCCGGATGAGGAGGCGGTAGAGGATGAGGAAGCGGAGTAGGAGGAGTTAGGAACAGGAGGCAAACTGAAGCGCCCTGCAATCCTCGGTGGTGGAAGGACATGCGCCAAATTGCTATCCGCCTCAGGCCCATCCGCCACTGCATTTACCCAGTGTGCCGTTAGGGAGATATAACGCCCCTGACCGTGCTTACTGGTCCACGTATCCGTAGTTAGGTGGACCTTGGCACAGATGGCGTTGCGCAGTGCACACCTGATATTTTCCCCCACTTGGTTGTGCAGGGAAGGGATGGCTTGCCTGGAAAAGTAGTGGCGGCTGGGCACGACGTACTGTGGGACAGCCACCGACATAAGGTTTTTAAAACTGTGCGTCTCCACCAGACGGAATGACAGCATTTCAAAGGCCAATAATTTTGAAATGCTGGCATTCAGGGCCAGGGATCGCGGGTGGGTAGGGGGGTACTTCCTCTTCCTCTCAAGTGTTTGGGAGATGGAAAGCTGAACGCTTCCACGGGACATTGTGGAGATGGTTGTTGGTGACCCAGGTGGTGGTGTTGCTGACAGATCGTCTGTTTGCGGGGTGGCAGGTGCCGGTATCACTACAGATGTGGCTGGAGCGGCCGAGACTGCAGCAGAAGAGGAAGCAGGATGAGCCAGAGACGTTTCTTGGTTTTGAAGGTGTGTACTCCACTGCAGCTCGTGCTTTGCACTTAGATGCCTGATCATGCAGGTTGTGCTCAGGTTGAGAAGGTTTATGCCTCGCTTCAAGCTCTGATTGCACAGGGTGCAAACCACTCGTGTCCTGTCATCAGCACATTTTCTAAAGAACTTCCACGCTAGAGAACTCCTTTGAGCTGACTTTGGTGCGCTCGTTCCCTTGCTGCGTTGGGCAGTAGCGGGCGTAGTGTCTAGGGCACGGCCGCTCCGCTTCTGCACCCTGCTCCCTCTTCTGCTGTGCTGGTGGCTCTGTGCGACCACCGCCTCTTCCTCCAAACTACTCAGGTCACCTGCATGACGTTCATTCCATGTGGGGTCGAGGACCTCATCGTCCTCCACATCATCTTCCACCCAGTCTTCACCCCTGCCCTCCTTGTCGGTCTCCACAATGCTGAACGCCGCAGCAGTTGGCACCTGCGTTTCGTCATCATCGGAGACGTGCTGCGATGATCCTTGCATGTACTCATCTTGAGAAATAAGTGGTTGGGCATCGCTGCACTCAATCTCTTCCACTTCTGGGGCAGGGCTAGGTGGATGGCCCTGGGAAACCCTGCTGACAGAGTCCTCAAAAAGAATAAGAGACTGCTGTATGGCTTGGGGCTCAGACTGCTGGCCTGATTTGCAAGGGGGTGAGGTGAAAGACGGTTGGACATTGGCTGCAGGTGCCAACTCTGACCTTTCTGCAGTAGACTGGGTGGGAGACAATGTGAAGGAACTGGAGGCACTGTCAGCAGCAAACCAATCTACTATCGCCTCAACTTGTTCTGGCCTCATCACTTCTAGGGGCGTTTGATGCCCTACCAAATACTGATGCAGGTTCTGTCGCCTACTCACACTTGAGGAAGGTGTTTCACTTGTGCGTGTAGCTGGCACAGATCGACCACGTCCTCTCCTTGCAACAGGAGCTCTACCAGCAGCACCACGACCCAGGCCACGGCCCTTATTTGACGGTCTCCTCATATTTCTGTAATTTAAGATCTTGCCCTAGAAAGGTTTTTATTGAATAGCGGAATAGGAAATATGATCCAAAAAAGTGTATGTATCTCGCACGTACAAAACCACACTAGGCCCCAATTACTATTGTTTCTACCCCTAAAAGGATGGATGAGGAGTAGGAGGAGTATGGAACAGACAGCACCCTCAAATCTTCAGAAGTATGAGATGAACCCCAAAAACTTGGAAAGGTGGATCTCACACGTACCGACACAGACTATCCCGCAATTCAATTGATCCTCAAAGGTTTTTATTGAATAGCGGAATAGGAAATATGATCAAAAAAAGTGTATGTATCTCGCACGTACACAACCACACTAGGCCCCAATTACTATTGTTTGTACCCCTAAAAGGATGGATGAGGAGTAGGAGGAGGAGTATGGAACAGGCAGCACCCTCAAATCTTCAGAAGTATGAGATGAACCCCAAAAACTTGGAAAGGTGGATCTCACACGTACCGACACAGACTATCCCGCAATTCAATTGATCCTCAAAGGTTTTTATTGAATAGCGGAATAGGAAATATGATCAAAAAAAGTGTATGTATCTCGCACGTACACAACCACACTAGGCCCCAATTACTATTGTTTGTACCCCTAAAAGGATGGTTGAGCAGTAGGAGCAGGAGTATGGAACAGGCAGCACCCTCAAATCTTCAGAAGTATGAGATGAACCCCAACAACTTGGAAAGGTGGATCTCACACGTACCGACACAGACTATCTCGCAATTGAATTGATCCCCAAAGGTTTTAATTGAATAGCGGAATAGAAAATATGATCAAAAAGAAAGTGTATGTATCTCGCACGTACACCACCACACTAGGCCCCAACTACTATTGTTTGTACCCCTAAAAGGATGGTTGAGCAGTAGGAGGAGGAGTATGGAACAGGCAGCACCCTCAAATCTTCAGAAGTATGAGATGAACCCCAAAAACTTGGAAAGGTGGATCTCTCTCACACGTACCAACACAGACTATCCCCCAATTTAACTGATCCCCAAAGGTTTTTGATTAAATAGCGGAATAGAAAATATGATCCAAAAAAAGTGTATGTATATCACACGTACACAACCACACTAGGCCCCAATTACTATTGTTTGTACCCCTAAAAGGCTAGATGAGGAGTAGGGGGAGTATGGAACAGGCAGCACCCTCAAACCTTCAGAAGTATGAGATGAACCCCAACAACTTGGAAAGGTGGATCTCTCTCACACGTACCAACACAGACTATCCCCCAATTTAACTGATCCCCAAAGGTTTTTGATTAAATAGCGGAATAGAAAATATGATCCAAAAAAAGTGTATGTATATCACACGTACACAACCACACTAGGCCCCAATTACTATTGTTTGTACCCCTAAAAGGCTAGATGAGGAGTAGGGGGAGTATGGAACAGGCAGCACCCTCAAACCTTCAGAAGTATGAGATGAACCCCAACAACTTGGAAAGGTGGATCTCTCTCACACGTACCAACACAGACTATCCCCCAATTTAACTGATCCCCAAAGGTTTTTGATTAAATAGCGGAATAGAAAATATGATCCAAAAAAAGTGTATGTATATCACACGTACACAACCACACTAGGCCCCAATTACTATTGTTTGTACCCCTAAAAGGCTAGATGAGGACTAGGGGGGGTATGGAACAGGCAGCACCCTCAAATCTTCAGAAGTATGAGATGAACCCCAAAAACTTGGAAAGGTGGCTCTCTCTCACACGTACCAACACAGACTATCCCCCAATTTAACTGATCCCCAAAGGTTTTTGATTAAATAGCGGAATAGAAAATATGATCCAAAAAAAGTGTATGTATATCACACGTACACAACCACACTAGGCCCCAATTACTATTGTTTGTACCCCTAAAAGGCTAGATGAGGAGTAGGGGGGGTATGGAACAGGCAGCACCCTCAAACCTTCAGAAGTATGAGATGAACCCCAACAACTTGGAAAGGTGGATCTCTCTCACACGTACCAACACAGACTATCCCCCAATTTAACTGATCCCCAAAGGTTTTTGATTAAATAGCGGAATAGAAAATATGATCCAAAAAAAGTGTATGTATATCACACGTACACAACCACACTAGGCCCCAATTACTATTGTTTGTACCCCTAAAAGGCTAGATGAGGAGTAGGGGGAGTATGGAACAGGCAGCACCCTCAAACCTTCAGAAGTATGAGATGAACCCCAACAACTTGGAAAGGTGGATCTCTCTCACACGTACCAACACAGACTATCCCCCAATTTAACTGATCCCCAAAGGTTTTTGATTAAATAGCGGAATAGAAAATATGATCCAAAAAAAGTGTATGTATATCACACGTACACAACCACACTAGGCCCCAATTACTATTGTTTGTACCCCTAAAAGGCTAGATGAGGAGTAGGGGGGGTATGGAACAGGCAGCACCCTCAAACCTTCAGAAGTATGAGATGAACCCCAACAACTTGGAAAGGTGGATCTCTCTCACACGTACCAACACAGACTATCCCCCAATTTAACTGATCCCCAAAGGTTTTTGATTAAATAGCGGAATAGAAAATATGATCCAAAAAAAGTGTATGTATATCACACGTACACAACCACACTAGGCCCCAATTACTATTGTTTGTACCCCTAAAAGGCTAGATGAGGAGTAGGGGGGGGTATGGAACAGGCAGCACCCTCAAACCTTCAGAAGTATGAGATGAACCCCAACAACTTGGAAAGGTGGATCTCTCTCACACGTACCAACACAGACTATCCCCCAATTTAACTGATCCCCAAAGGTTTTTGATTAAATAGCGGAATAGAAAATATGATCCAAAAAAAGTGTATGTATATCACACGTACACAACCACACTAGGCCCCAATTACTATTGTTTGTACCCCTAAAAGGCTAGATGAGGAGTAGGGGGGGTATGGAACAGGCAGCACCCTCAAACCTTCAGAAGTATGAGATGAACCCCAACAACTTGGAAAGGTGGATCTCTCTCACACGTACCAACACAGACTATCCCCCAATTTAACTGATCCCCAAAGGTTTTTGATTAAATAGCGGAATAGAAAATATGATCCAAAAAAAGTGTATGTATATCACACGTACACAACCACACTAGGCCCCAATTACTATTGTTTGTACCCCTAAAAGGCTAGGAGTAGGGGGAGTATGGAACAGGCAGCACCCTCAAACCTTCAGAAGTATGAGATGAACCCCAACAACTTGGAAAGGTGGATCTCTCTCACACGTACCAACACAGACTATCCCCCAATTTAACTGATCCCCAAAGGTTTTTGATTAAATAGCGGAATAGAAAATATGATCCAAAAAAAGTGTATGTATATCACACGTACACAACCACACTAGGCCCCAATTACTATTGTTTGTACCCCTAAAAGGCTAGATGAGGAGTAGGGGGAGTATGGAACAGGCAGCACCCTCAAACCTTCAGAAGTATGAGATGAACCCCAACAACTTGGAAAGGTGGATCTCTCTCACACGTACCAACACAGACTATCCCCCAATTTAACTGATCCCCAAAGGTTTTTGATTAAATAGCGGAATAGAAAATATGATCCAAAAAAAGTGTATGTATATCACACGTACACAACCACACTAGGCCCCAATTACTATTGTTTGTACCCCTAAAAGGCTAGGAGTAGGGGGAGTATGGAACAGGCAGCACCCTCAAACCTTCAGAAGTATGAGATGAACCCCAACAACTTGGAAAGGTGGATCTCTCTCACACGTACCAACACAGACTATCCCCCAATTTAACTGATCCCCAAAGGTTTTTGATTAAATAGCGGAATAGAAAATATGATCCAAAAAAAGTGTATGTATATCACACGTACACAACCACACTAGGCCCCAATTACTATTGTTTGTACCCCTAAAAGGCTAGATGAGGAGTAGGGGGAGTATGGAACAGGCAGCACCCTCAAATCTTCAGAAGTATGAGATTGTGTTCACTGTACCCCACAAAGATTGAGTTCACTGCACCCCACAATGATTGTGTTCACTGCACCCCACAAAGATTGTGTTCACTGCACCTCACAAAGATTGTGTTCACTGTACCCCCCAAAGATTGTGTTCACTGCACCCCACAAAGATTCTGTTCACTGTACCCCACAAAGATTGTGTTCACTGCACCCTAAAAGGATGTTGTTCACTGCACCCCACAAAGATTGTGTTCACTGCACCCTAAAAGGATGTTGTTCACTGCACCCCAAAAAGATTGTGTTCACTGTACCCCCCCAAAGATTGTGTTCACTGCACCCCAAAAAGATTGTGTTCACTGTACCCCCCAAAGATTGTGTTCACTGCACCCCAAAAAGATTGTGTTCACTGTACCCCCCAAAGATTGTGTTCACTGCACCCCACAAAGATTCTGTTCACTGTACCCCACAAAGATTGTGTTCACTGCACCCCAAAAAGATTGTGTTCACTGTACCCCCCCAAAGATTGTGTTCACTGCACCCCACAAAGATTCTGTTCACTGCACCCCACAAAGGATTTTGTTCACTGCACCCCAAAAAGATTGTGTTCACTGCACCCCAAAAAGGATTTTGATCACTGCACCCCAAAAAGGATGTTGTTCACTGCACCCCAAAAATGATTTTGTTCACTCCACCCCAAAAAGATTGTGTTCACTGCACCCCACAAAGATTGTGTTCACTGCACCCCAAAAAGATTGTGTTCACTGTACCCCCCAAAGATTGTGTTCACTGCACCCCACAAAGATTCTGTTCACTGTACCCCACAAAGATTGTGTTCACTGCACCCCAAAAAAGATTGTGTTCACTGCACCCCAAAAAGGATGTTGTTCACTGCACCCCAAAAAGGATGTTGTTCACTCCACCCCAAAAAGATTGTGTTCACTGCACCCCACAAAGATTGTGTTCACTGCACCCCAAAAAGATTGTGTTCACTGCACCCCAAAAATGATTTTGTTCACTGCACCCCAAAAAGGATTTTGTTCACTGCACCCCAAAAAGGATGTTGTTCACTCCACCCCAAAAAGATTGTGTTCACTGCACCCCAAAAAGATTGTGTTCACTGCACCCCACAAAGGATTTTGTTCACTGCACCCCAAAAAGATTGTGTTCACTGCACCCCAAAAAGGATGTTGTTCACTGCACCCCAAAAAGGATTTTGTTCACTGCACCCCAAAAAGATTGTGTTCACTGCACCCCACAAAGGATTTTGTTCACTGCACCCCACAAAGATTGTGTTCACTGCACACCAAAAAGGATTGTGTTCACTGCACCCCAAAAAGATTTTGTTCACTGCACCCCAAAAAGATTGTGTTCACTGCAGCCCAAAAAGATTGTGTTCACTGCAGCCCAAAAAGATTGTGTTCACTGCAGCCCAAAAAGATTGTGTTCACTGCAGCTCACACACAGAAAAATGGATGTGGATCACTGACACCTGCCTATCTCCAATCCCACACCACACAGCAATATCGATTGTAGTTTGTAGAACACAGTTTCCCTAAAATTCAGCAGACTCTGTCCCTAACAGGATTGAGAAGAGATCGTAGATCAGGATTGAGTGCAGATTCACCCCACCCCCCACACAGCAATATCGATTGTAGTTTGTAGAAGACACTGACCCTATAATTCAGCAGACTCTATCCCTAAAATGCCTACAACTCGCCCTGCCTAAACACTCCGACCTGTCCCTCAATTCTATCCGGACACAAATGGTTTTTTCCTGCCTATCTGTCCCTAATCAGCAGCCAGCACATTGATGTGTGCTCTGTCCCTTAGCTAAGCAGCAGAATGACGCTGCTGCGGCGGCTGCCTCGAACTTATAAAGACTTGGTCACATGCTTCAGACGGCCAATCACAGCTACTAAGACATTTGCAGGCATGGCTGGGATGGCTTAAGGCACACCAGTTAAACGATTGTTGATTGGCTGTTGAAAGCCCGCCATGAAAAGAGCGCCAAAGCATGCAAAACCCGGAAATAAAACGACCGAACACGGATTTTTACCCGAACATACAGTAAAGTGTCCGTGTCCGTGTTCGGGTAAAAAAAATCCAATTATTCGGTACGAACACGAATAATACAGTCCGTGTTCGCTCAACACTAGTTACAGGGTCTTTTTATTCTCGGAGTCTTGTGACAGTCTGTCTGCCTCACTTTGGTACAGTACATCATCACACAGCACAAAAAAGGGAAATTTTAGGGTCAGGTTCAACTACTGCAATATGACTTTAATGCGATTTATAGTGTGATTGTGATGCGACTTTGCATATTCTATGGGGCCAAGTCGCACTGTAAATCATGCCAAAGTAGTGCAGGAACCTTTTCCAAAAGTGCACCATTCTGAGTCGCATTGATTAGAAGGGACACCATTGAGATTTCGCTGCGATTCTTTGTAACTCAAGTTGCATCAGAAGTCACACTAGTGTGAGAGAAGTCCCTCACTACATATGGGTAACTGTAGCATATTAAATATATATGGTGGAGAACTGAAATAGTGTTACAGCCTTTTGAATATTAACCACTTGCCGACTGCGCACAGTATATTTACTGCGGCAGTCAGCCCCGGCCAGGCAGAGTGACGTAGATCTACGTCGCTAGCCTGTCACTGGGTTTTGAGCCAATAGCGGGCGAGCGCGCGCCCGCTGAGGCACACGCCCGCCTCGGCTCTTTCACAGAGGAGTCCGGGCATGTGTCACACTACGATCGTCGGTAGAGCGGGAGAAAGACGGGCGGCTTATGTAAACAAGCCACCTGTCATTCTCCCCTGTGTAAAAATGGAGATCAGACGGTTCTACTATGTAGAACCGTTGATCTCTGTTTTTACAATAGGAGACATGTCCCATCACAGTTAGAAACACGCCCCTAGGACACACTTAACCCCTCCTTCTCCAATAAAGTTAACCCCTTCCCTGCCAGTGTCATTTTTGAGGTAACAGTGCATATATATAGCACTGATTACTGCAGTAATGTCACTGGTAACCCCAAAAGTGTCCAAAATGTCAGTCAAGGGTCCGATCAGTCCGCCGCAATGTCGCAGTACCGCAAAAAAAATCGCAGATCGCCGCCATTACTCGTTAAAAAAAAAAACACCAAAAATGACAAAAATCTTTCCCTTTGTTAGATTTGTGCACTGGTGGGCAGTCATGTTGGAACAGGAAGGGGCCATCCCCAAACTTCCCACAAAGTTGGGAACATGAAAATGTCTTGCTGATGCCAAAAAATAAGAATGTTGGTGGCCCCCTAATGAAGGAAAAATTACATATCCTGTCTGAAAAATTCTCAGAGAATATCAAAAATAAATTGCAATTAGGCAAAAAACAGATATAAAAAAAAAAATGATATACAGTATATAAAAAAACTAAATCTAAACTCAGACATTGCAGCCAATGAGCAGTAATGATCCGCCAGTGTAAAATAATAATTCATAAGAATGCATAAAAAAAATGTATAGAAACACACAATGTATGTGGAGTTTATTTTATATCTGTTTTTTTGCCTAATTGCAATTTATTTATGTCCTCTGAGAATTTTTCAGACAGGATATGCACTTTTTCCTGCGTTAGGAGACATCAACATTCTTATCGTTTGGTGGTTGTTCCACTGAATAACTTTGGTCATTTCCTGGTCTTCAACAAAATGGCATTATTAACATTTCCTGTGCCTTTGAACATAGGTAGGTGGCTGTGTCACTTCCTGTCTCCGGCAAAATGGCTGATGGATCACTTCCTGTCTGCAATTTTTCTAAGGAGACACCGTGGGCAGTTTTGAGAGGCTATAAAAACTAGTTTTACATCTGGCACTAAAGAACCCCTTGATAATGTCCTATTGGATGAAACGCATCAGAGAGGAGACACTAGTGCTGAAGTCAGGCCACTGTCCGATACCAAGTCGGTAGTGGCCCCCATTGTCATATGGTTTTGTGATTCATTTTATTTTGGCTGGCTTCATCTGACCCCCCAGTGAGTTTTATTTACCACAGCTACATCTGGATGGTGCAAGTTGCTGAACAGCCTTCCCCACAATAGATGGCGGATCTACTCTGAGTGCGTGTTTGCTGCTGTAATGGCAGCCAGATTTTCCGGTTAGTGTCCTTTTCACAGGGAGGTCACATACAGTATATGTATGTGTGCCTGTACCTGTCGCCCATCCGCAGTATATTTACTGTGAGCGGTCAGCAGGTGATTAGAAAAGGGACAAGCCAATTAAAGCCTAATGCCTCGTACACACGCATCAATTATTGGCCGTGAATTTTCGGCCAACGTCCGATTGGCCGATTTTCGGCTTGTTAGTATGATGCTTCCGACAACCGACTCCGACTTTTCGGCCGAAAAAAATCTGGTGTGCATGCTATAAAATTTTTGTTGGCCGTCAACACAACGGCCGATTTTCCATCAGTCAGTACAGATTTCATCAGACAAAAATCTGATGAGCAAGACTGGGCATGCTCAGAGAAGAAAAAACACACGGAAAGTAAACCATCACATGACATCACTTCTGAAGTAGATTTTTGCTGGCCGAGAAAATTTGTGTGCAGTCTAGGCACATTCCAACCAACAAAACACCACTTTGGACAAAAGTCGGACGATCGGTCGGCCGATAATCGTTGCGTGTGTACGAGGCATAAGGCTCCTTTCACACAGGCGGACCATTCAGATCCGCCTGTCAGTGTTTTTGCTGATCTGAACGGACGCCCCATGCATTTCTATGGGGCATCAGATGTCAGCGGAGACATGTCCGCTGACATCCAATCCGTCAAATCTGGACGGATGGAAATCCTATTTTCCATCTGTCCAGCGGATCAGATGGGATCGAATGAGAACGGACAGACGGTCCGTTCTCGTCCGATTCCCCCATAGAGATGCATGGGGACCTGACAGCTCCGTTTGTGCACACAGCACAGAGACACAGCTGCCACCCCCCTGCTCAGCGGTGGATCGGCGGATCGATCCCCCGATGAGAAAAACAGAATCTGCCGACGGAGCGGACAGTGTGAAAGGGGCCTATTGGCCATACATTATACAATTTTCCTATTTAATTTTCCTTTACATTTACCAAAACAATATAATATGAGGTCAAACCTAAACACTTTTAATGTGTATGCAGTCAGACAGGCCCTTGCACTACATAGCTGAAGGTAAATCTAAAGAAAATTTATTAAGAAAATTGTTAAGTGGATGGCCAGCCTAACTCAAGCTACCACATTTTAACCACTTGCCGACCGCCGCAAGTACATATACTGCGGCGGTCAGCCCCTCACAGGCAAAGTGACATAGGGGTACGTCACTAGCCTGTGAGGCTCTGGGGAGCGAGCGCACGCCGCCTGATGCGCGCTCCCGCTCCTGCTCGGTCATGGACCCCCCCGCCCGTGTGCCTGGCGGACCCGCGATTTTCCGTTACAGCGGGAGAAAGGCAGGTGGCTAATGTAAACAAAGCCACCTGTCATTCTTCCCTGTGAAAGAATAGTGATCATACGGTTCTGCTATGTAGGACCGTTGATCACTGTTCTTACACCTCAAGCCACAACCAATCACAGTTAGAAGCACGCCCCTAGGACACACTTAACCCATCCCTCTCAAAAAAAAGTTAACCCCTTCACTGCCAGTGTCATTTTTACAGTAACAGTGCATATGTATAGCACTGATTACTGTAGTAATGTCACTGGTAACCCCAAAAATGTCAGTCAAGGGTCCGATCTGTCCGCCGCAATGTCGCAGTCCCACAAAAAAAATCGCAGATCGCTGCCATTACTCGTTAAAAAAAAAACAACAAAAATCTTTCCCTTAGTTAGTAAACGCAATAACATTTGCGCAAACCAATCAAAATACGCTTTTTGAGATTTTTTTTTTACCAAAAATATGTAGCATAAAACAAATTGGCCTAAAATGTTAAAAAACTTTGATTTTTTTTTTTTTTTGGGAATTTCATATAAAAAAATGTGAAAAATATTGTTATTTTTGCAAAATTTATGCTTTTTTTTTGTTTATAGCGCATGATCAAAAAATCGCACAGGTGATCAAATACCACCAAAAGAAAGCTCTGTTTGTGGGAAAAAAAGGACACCAAATTAGTTTAGGTACAGCATTGCACGACCACGCAATTGTCCGTTAAAGTCATGCAGTGCCGAATCACAAAATAGGCCCTGGTCATTAAGGGGGTAAAATCTTCCGGGGCTTAAGTGGTTAAGAAGTAACAGCAAAGTTTTTTTTTTTTTTAAGTTTAAAGCATCAATAAAAGCAGAATGTTGTAAGCACACCCAGCAGTGCGATGTGGTTTGTTCAATCTGTCATTTTTGTTGGACATTTTTAATGCAAGTAAATGTGAAGGAAAAATATAAATAAAGTTCAGAAGAAAATAAATAAAAGGACAAAAACGAAAAAAAAAAAGAAAATGTATGTACTGAAAACTATCTTCCCAGGCATCCACCATATACTGTTACCAGAAAACTATTTTTTTTTTCTTTATTGGTACTTTAGAGATCTAGGACATACCTCCTACAACCTAGAGTCTTCCCTGCCAGATAAACACCCATGAGTGTAGCGTCCGGGACCTGCTGTCAGTTTCCAAATGTGTAGCAGAGCTGCTATGGGGCAGCCTTGTCAGTGCCTAATGCTGTAAACAGGTGTTTCACCATCAGTCTTTGTTAAAATGTAAACAAAAAAAATGATACATTGTAGGTAGGGGCATCTGTCAGGAGCAGCTAATTGGACTCAATTCTCAAGACTAAAATTCCAGTAAGTAAGGATTCTTACTTTTAAAAAAAAGTGACAGTTATTTTCAAGTAAATCCAATGAAATATAAAAAATTATAGTCACCTGTCTAAAAAAAATAAATAAAAAAAAATAAAAACCTTATTCCCCCACACTGGCAAATTACAATTTACAGTTAACCACTTAAGCCCCGGAGGATTTGGCTGCTAAAAGACCAGGGGTTTTTTTTTTTTGCGATTTTTTTACTGCGTGACTTTAACGGACAATTGCGCGGTCGTGCGACGTTGTACCTAAACGAATTTGACGTCCTTTTTTTCCCACAAACAGAGCTTTCTTTTGGTGGTATTTGATCACCTGTGCGATTTTTTGATCACGCGCTATAAACAAAAAAAGAGCATCAATTTTGCAAAAATAACAATATTTTTCACATTTTTTTATATGAAATTCCCCAAAAAAAAATGTAAAAATCAAAATTTTTTAACATTTTCGGCCAATTTGTTTTATGCTACATATGTTTGGTAAAAAAAATCGCAAAAAGCGTATTTTGATTGGTTTGCGCAAAAGTTATCGCGTTTACTAACAAAGGGAAAGATTTTTGTCATTTTTGGTGTTTTTTTTTTAACGCGTAATGGCGGCGATCTGCGATTTTTTTTTCGGTACTGCGACATTGCGGCGGACAGATCGGACCCTTGACTGACATTTTTTACACTTTTGGGGTTACCAGTGACATTACTGCAGTAATCAGTGCTATACATATGCACTGTTACTGCAAAAATGACACTGGCAGGGAAGGGGTTAACTTTATTGGAGAGGGAGGGGTTAAGTGTGTCCTAGGGGCGTGATTCTAACTGTATAGGGACATTGCTATTGGTGTAAAAACAAAGATCAACGGTCCTACATAGTAGAACCGTCTGATCTTCATTTTTACACCAGGGAGAATGACGGGCGGCTTGTTTACATAAGCCGCTCCGCCTTTCTCCCTTCACCGGAGCGATCGTAGTGTGACTGGCAGACATCGAGTCCGCTGGTCACACGCACTGACTTGTCTGTGAACGAGCCGCGGCGGGCGCGCGCCTCGGCGGGCGCGCATCCCGCCCGCAATTGGCTCTCGAGTCAGTGACAGGCGAGTGACATATCCATACGTCACTCTGCCTGGCCGGGGCTGACCGCCGCAGTATATAGTCGTGCGGCGGTCGGCAACTGGTTAACAAAATGCAAGTTATAGGATACAATTGTCGATGAAATCAATACAAAGAAATGGTCAGAGGGTGCTTGATTTCAGTGATCTGAGCACAGTGTCTTTTTTTTTTATTTTTATTATTTTATTTTTCATTTTAGAAATTTCATGCATTCCTGAACTCGTCTATCAATCATATGTATGGCTCCTACCAGCTCTGATACACATCATCTATAGGTTTACACGTGCGGGACCCGTTTATTGATTTGCTCTGACAAAGGAGCCACATGTGCCATAATATCTATTTGCAAAGTGAAAGTGTCAGCATGTGCCATGTTTTATTTTGTGTCATTCCATTACGGAGTGTCTGTGGGTTCTTGCACTTACAATGATCAGTCTTTTGCGATGGTTGAATAGTAAAACCTGGCTACTCTATTTACTGCAAGGAATGTTACAGGAAACACAAAGAAAATGGATTGATCTAATAGGATTAGTTATATAAAATCTGGCGTATAATTGTACTGGAGATTGGTTGTTGGTGATATGAAAATGGATATTACTATGGTCTCGTCTGTCAAGGTGACTTCTTACCTACAGTACTGTACACTGCATTAAAGCAGAAGTCAAGCCTAATACTTTAAATTCTCCCCTGAAATCATTAATGTGAGCGGAGTTCAGCCTTATGTGTCAAACTGAAAAAATCCCAGTTTTTCTACATTTATTTTGCAGTAATCAGTGCTGTCACATGACTTCAATTCCTCTTCCTGCTGAGTCCAAGAGCAGAAAGTGGGTGTGGTTACTGAAAGTTAGTGACATCACTTCCAGGGAGGGCCCCTGTGTAGCTAGTGGGCGTATACAAAATGGGAGGAGCTGATCATAGGTTCCCTCCAGTGTTCATCAGTAAGGATGCATTGTACAACCTAATTCTTTAGAAAATTAAGAAGTATAAAAAAAAGAGCCATTCACACAGGACACTGGGGGCACATATACAGTATAGCTGTGCTGGGCTTTCAATGAAGACTGCCATAGGAGAAGGAAGCTGGATAAAGGGGGGAAGGGGGGGAACTGTCTGTGAGCTGAGACCCCAGAGCACTTCCAGCTACACTGTCTATGATGATCGTAGTACAGGCAACCACACTAAGTCTACGTTTTCACTAGTGCAACTTGTCATGTGACTTTGGACACACAATTTGATTTCAACAAAATGATTTCAATCGCACTCGTTCCCATCTATTCAAGAAGGAAGTTCCCCTGGGGGTGGGACTTTTTAGGCACAATTATTCATATATGGCTACAAATCGGTAAAGTACAATATTGAAATTTATTGAAAAAAATACAATTTACAAAAATACATTAAAAGCATGTGGCAAGCTGTATACAATCATGGGGTCATGAGGCCAATCAAATACCGCTGTGATGAGGTCAGTGCCCGACGCGTTTCAGAGACACAGGTAATTCTTTCTTCAGGGGCAACCTTTAAATAGCGGTAGAATCTGCCGAATGAC
This sequence comes from Pelophylax lessonae, assembly GCF_965119305.1. Lineage (NCBI taxonomy): Eukaryota > Metazoa > Chordata > Amphibia > Anura > Ranidae > Pelophylax > Pelophylax lessonae. The sequence goes on from NC_138775.1 coordinate 47,674,789, forward strand.
ACTTTTGAGTGTATGCCTGCCAATAACATTAAAAACACAAAGCTGGATTGCTCTCGTCACTGCATTGGAATGCCTTGTTGAAAAGGGCGAGTGGTAGAAAGGTAGCAATCATATAAACACATCTATGCGTTCCCATCTATGCGGCATTGAAAATCAGGTACTTTAAAAAGGTATCTGCACTACTTTAATGTGACTTTGATCCACAGAGTGTAAAGCTGGATCAAAGTCGCACTCTAAATCGCATGACTTTGGGGTCGCAACAGTGTAAACATAGACTAAAACTCAGTTTCCACTAGTGTGACTTGTCATGTGAATTTGGACACACAAAGTCACATGACAAGTCACAGCCCATTGATTTCAATGGCACCCGTTCCCATCTATGCGGCTTTGAAATTAAGCGACTTTGAAAAGATACCTACACTACTTTAATGCAACTTCCAGAGAGTGTAAAGTCACACTCCAAAGTCACACTCTAGCCTAGTGGCCATGTTTCCACTAGTGCGACTCCAAAGTTGTGCGATTTATATAGCGCAACTTTTAGTGCAGCTTTGCTCCAACTTTCCACTCTCTGGATCAAAGTTGCATCAAAGTAGTGCAGGTAAATTTTCAGAGTCACTGATTTTCAAACTTGCATTGATGGGAACAGATGCCATTGAAATCAATGTTATGTGCTGCTGTAACCATGAAGAGTGACATAACATACTTCCAAAACCTGCCCTCTCTCTGGAGAAGCTGCTAGCCTAAACAAGGCTATGAAGACAAGAGGAGATCATGGTGAAGGATAGGAGAGATTGGAGGGGTGGGGCTGGGGCTGGGCAGGTCCAGGCCTGTCTGTCTAAGAAAGACTGACAACCTTTTCAGGAAGTGAAAGACATTTTAGCAAATTTAGATAAAGGGAGATGGCGTTGTCGGTGAAGAACAGGAAGAAGCTGTTTGTCCAGCTTATATAAGACTTTCTAAGCTAGACAAGCAGCTAGCCAGAAAATGAATAATATCAAAGATAAAAATATTTAACATATTATTAGAGGGAAACATTTCATTTTTGACTGGAGTTACCCTTTAAGGCATTACATGCCATGGTAAAAAATTGCTGTGTAATCTAGTCCTGGATGAGTCTTCTGGGGGATAGATGTGGTCTTTATGGACTACCCAAAAGCAAGCATCATTTTTAAAATACATATGTTTTGCTTGTTTAACCACTTGCTGGCTGCCCTGTAGTGGTAGTATTATTTTTTTAAATGATTTTGTTTTATTTTAGTGTAACTGAAATTTCTGGTCATATTCTGTTTTGTAAACTCTCGCAAACTTTTAGCCTGTGCTGCTGGAGACATCGGCAATCAATATCCCAGCTCGGTCAATACAAATTACACTGGAACCAGGCAAACATGCTGCAGACTGCTGAAAATCTGTATTACCATCGTTTAAATACTAAATAGTAATTGAAAAAAGAAGATATTGATTGTATTATACATCACTCAGTAAATAACTTTGAAAGGAGCCTTTCAAAGTTAAATTAATATGGTTTCAAACTATATTTCAGTCAAAATAAGATGACAACTGTGCAAATTAATCAAATCTCATTTAGTATGATAAGCAGACTGTTCTCCTGTTACCTGATAATACTTTCTTGGCGACACCAGGGAACAAATTAAATCAGTAAGTGAACTAATATTGCTATTCAGGAAACATGGCCATTAGGCAATCCCACCCAAAAGCAATATTTCAAATACAGATGGAATCCTATGACCTGAATGACCTGATGGAATTTTATGTCTCTTTGAATCTTAACTGGTTCCAGGCCACCCACCGCATATATACTGTGGCTGGCTGGCTCTCCTGCGTGTATTGACGTAGGGCTACGTTGGTCACATGCCGGCATCTATGGGGCGAGCACGCCTCGCCGGCCGCACTCCCGCCCCCACTCGGCAGCGGGGACTCCGATGCATGGGGCAGGCAGCTCTGATTGCCGCCTGCCACCCGCAATCGCTCCCCGCTGAGAGAGAAGAACGGTCAGCTGTTGTAAACACAGCTGACCATTCTTCTCTCTGGAATGATCACAGAGCTCCGGTGATCCTTCTATATAGGATCACAGGTCTCTATGGTCATTCCATAAGCCCCACCCCCATACAGTTAGAATCACTCCCCTAGGCTCACATTTAACCCATTATTGATCACCCACAGTGTTAACCCCTTCCCTGCCATTGTCATTATTACAGTAACAGTGCATATTTTAAGCACCTATTACTGTAGTAATATCACTGGTCCCCCCCAAAGGTGTCAAAAATGTCAGTTAGGGGTCCGATCTGTCTGCCACAATGTCGCTGTTCCGCAAAAAATCGCAGATTGCTGCCATTACTAGTAAAAAAAACAATAAAAACTTTTGCGCAAACCACTTATCGCTTATTGCGATTTTATTTTTTACCAAAAATGTGTAGCAGAAAACAAATTGGCCTAAAATGTTATATAGCAGAAATTGAAAAATTTTGTTTTTTTATTTTTCAGAATTGTCGCTATTTTTGTTTAAAAATAAAAATTGCAGAGGTGATCAAATACCACCAAAAGAAAGATCTATTTGTGGGGAAAAAAAGCACATCAAATTTATTTGGGTACAGCATCGCACGACCGCGCAATTGTCTGTTGAAATAACACAGTGCCAAATCGCAAAATATGGCCTGGTCATTAAGGTGGAAAATATTCCAGTCCAGAAATGGTTAAAGGGAACCAGTGGACAAGCTTTGAATATCAAGTATTAGTAGATTCTTAAGAAGCCCCCACTAACATCTGTAGCTGCAGGCACTGTGGAGAAATGAATTCTCAGATTTAAAAGTCAAAATACTAAAGTCCTTCAAGTTGTCCTCTCAGCAGCTCAGTTTACCCTGCCCCCCCCCCTCCGGACTTGCTTAGTCCCCCAAACCAGAAGGCTAAGCACTACTTTTTTTCTCAGCTGTCTGGTCCCCCTCCCAATAATGATTCAGCAATCTTCAATATTTCTAATCTATAATGCAAACTTAAAACAGGAGAAAGATCAGGGCAACTTGAGCTCTTACTTCAGAGCCTGCTTGGCTTTCAAACCAGAAGGCCCAGCACTACTTTTTTTCTCAGCTGACTGGTCCCCCTCCCAGTAATTATTCAGCAGTCTTCCAACTTTCTAATCTATAAAGTAACCATAAAACATCCGCAACTTTAACGAAACCAGATTCCACCATATAGTCAAAAAATAGGCTTGTTGATTTGCCTCCAAGTCTGTAGACATCCACAGTAAGTTTGATGTTTTTAAAAAATGTTAAAAATGTAATATATATATATCAGCGATGGCAAACCTTGGCACCCCAGATGTTTTGCAACTACATTTCCCATGATGCTCATGCACTCTGCAGTGTAGTTGAGCATCATGGGAAATTTAGTTCCAAAACATCTGGGGTGCCAAGGTTCGCCATTACTGATATATACTGTAGTTCCTTGTAACTTCTGTACTGGATAGCTTTCTCACCTCAAATTTTGGGTATCACATGACCCAAAAAGCGTAGGCTCTGGCTATCCCTTCATTCTTTAAGAATATTAAGTAAATAAAACCATCTACTGATAAATACTTCAACATACCATCCTATCTACATAACCCCTACTTTGTTTAGAATTTCCATTTTTTCCAGATTCTTCTTTTAAATTATTTTTAAATACATTCTTATATATATATATAAAATATCCCCATTATCCCCCCATCTCCACCCCCCTTTTTTTTAATATATGAGTTGTATGTATATATTATATTGATGAACTATTTTTATTATAATTACTATATTTGCATATGTACCATGTTACCATGTGCTCTGATTATTATATCTTCAGCCCATTTCCGAGTACAGTTATAAGGTCGCCATATATACCACAGTAGATAGATGCACATTATTTTTATAAATTATTATTCATATCATCATGTATTTACTATGATCTATACATAATTCGTTTTTATTCATGTTTATTTTTTATTCTTTAATCAAACTGTAATTCTATATCGGGATGCACACATTTATTCTTGGTCTCGTACTGTGAGTTATATAGTTATCTCCTGCCCCTGTGTCTCCTTCTCAATCTGCCATCTATCATTATCCATTATCACACCCCCATTTCCGCCCCCTTCCTCTATTTCACTCTTGGCACCCTCCACTTTGTATCGGTCTGACGGAGGAGCTCTACTGCGCATGCTCTAAAACGCTTTACGTCACCATGTCCCGTGCAGACCATGAGCAGCGTGCGTTCCACTGCGGCCTCGGACAACAGGACCTCCCTGCATCGGCTTACAACATACATCCCCTCTCTTCCTGCTGGTCGGTTTAAGGTGACAGAGCCACAGAGACAGGAACGGAAACCCACGTGATTATCAGACATGCACTGTGATCTTGTAAGTGCAGTCTACTTTGTTTGCCAGTAAACGTTTTTTTGCTGCACTTAGAGGTGCCTTCTCCTCTTCTTACCCTGCCAGTCAGAGTTGTTTCTACTCTTCAGAAGAGCTGCCTCGGTGTCAGTTTAGAACTCACTATACTTCCTCAGATGACACTACCTTTCTACCATTGAGGATTGATCTCTCAACCAGAAGCGCTTTAAGTTCCATGTAGTGAATGTATCAAGTTCATCAATCAATCAACTTGGGTACCATAGTTGCCAACATTTAATAAAAATTTCCAGGGACACTTTGCAGCACAGCTATCAATTACTTACCACACCCACTTCCCCGAAGCTCCGCCCACTCTGCATAATTAATCTCCGCCTACTTATCAGATTATAGGGTCTACTTCATAAAGAGAATTACAGGAAATTGAAAAGGGAATTGAAAACTTGAGGCCAAAGTAGCAGAGTTGGAATAATTCTCCCATTCAGCTGCACTACTTCTGCCTAAAGTTTAAAATTCTCATCACAATTCCCTGCAATTCTAAAGTGTCAGCTTGTCGGAAGGTGCTCTGCCTCCCCCTGCTGGCGGATTTCGGAAAGTGCACCATGCTGACACCCTGGCTCCGGTGACACGTTAAATTTGCGACAGACGGGAAGAGTGAGCGGGCACCGAGAGAGAGACAACCTGCTGCCAGAACAACACATAGCTGGGGTGAGAGCGACACTGTGTGAAACAAAATAAAAAACTAATAATTTTTTAAATGATTTACATTGTCCCTGATTAACATGGACAGTGTAAATTACCCGGGACAGGCTCCTATTTGCCGGGATTGTCCCGGGAAAAACGGGACAGTTGGCAGGTATGGGGTACAATCAGCTTGCCGGATTCTCTTATGATTATCGCTAGTGGCTGCTAAAGCCACTAGCAATTATCACTGTCTTCTGCTGGTGGGGAGGACTTCCCCCGTCAGGAGCAGACAACGGCTCAGCATAAGGGATTCCCCTAGCAATGTCTGTGTTGATGGGTGAATTGTGCAAATGTATTTCCTGCAACCTGTGGTTGTAAGAAATAAATTTGCACCATGTATGGCCATACTTCAGAGCCTGCTGGGCTTTCAAACGAGAAAGGCCAGCACTCCTTTTTTCCTATTTAAATTCAATACACAGACATAAGGGCAGAAAGAAACTTGTCTCTGTGTTCTGCACACAGCCGAATAGTTAGATATAAATGTATAACTGAAGGCAAAACATTTTTTTAGTTTGGATAGAGTGCAGAACAATTAGAGCGCCTCTCAGTTTTTATTGCTGTCTGTCTCTCCATTAAGGAGATTCACCCTCTCTATTTGTCTTGTTTACTATTATCATTGAAAGTTAAAGTAAAAGAAAACCTCAAATATTAGGTTGTCCCCAGAAAAGATAAAATAGAGGGTACACTAGTTCTGATAAACTGGGGATCCCCAAAAAATTCCCTTAATTTGCAGGGATTTTCTCTTACTTCCTGTTTGGCTGTGGGAGTGACGGTAAATCTCCCCATTGGGACACAGATGGCGAAAAAAAAACACTACATTTTCTGTCGAAAATGAAAAAAAGTTTTGTCTATAGTTCTACTTTAAAGGTAGACTAAAATTATTTGGAGTACATTTTTACATGTTTGTTTCCAAACTAATATGTGTATACAGTGGAAAAAAGAGAATGCTAAATTTAGCCAAAGAGATGAGACACAATTACTCTCTTCTGAACAACCTCAGCCTAAAGGCTGGTTCACACTAGTGCGATGCCGGGCACCGCATGTGATTCACACCACATTGCTGTGCAGATCACATGCGATGTCTGTGCAATGCGATTTCAGCCATACAAATTTTATGGCCCCAAAATGGTGCAGGACCCTTTTTTTTTGGTCTGCCCTGGAATAAGATCACATGTGTGTTCACATCTATGCAATCCAATTTCTGCACCATTTCCCAGTTCGCACTGCGATCTGCAAACTGATCTGGGGGTGTCATTATACATTGATCTCATACATAGATCTCAGTGTGAACCGCTGTGAGATTCAGGCACAATGGGGGAACCGGCACTGCTTCACAGGGTTTCCCGCATTGCAGTGTGAACCGGGATTGAGCCATTCAAAAACGGTTAGGGCACTGTGTTGATTGTCTGAATTACCCCTTAAGCTATTGATCTCTGTAAACAATAGGCTTTTACAACACCTAGTAAAGAGATAGTGGATGTCATTCCGAAAAAGGAAAAAAATTCATCCACTGGTTGGATAAAGACTACATATAGTTACATATAGTTACATAGTAGGTGAGGTTAAATAAAGACAATAGTCCATCCAGTTCAACCTGTGTAGGTGTGTGTGGCTGTAATCATCTCACATACCCCTGAATGTTCTAATCCTTGAGATGTAAGTCTAAGAGTCTTTTGAAAGCCACCATACTACCCGCAGAAACCACCTCTTGTGGTAGAGAATTCCACAATCTTGTAGCCCTAACAGTAAAGAACCCCCCACGTTGCCTGAGGTTACAAAATATTATATATATATATATATATATATATATATATATATATATATATATAATGTATTTATATATATATATATATATATATAATGCATTTTATATATATATTAAAAAAATACATTATATATATATATATATATATATATATAAAATGCATTATATGTATATATATATATATATATATATATATATATATAGTATATAAAATATTTTTTAGTCTTTATCCAACCAGTGGATGATTTTTTTTTCCTTTTTTGAAATGAGATATATATATATATATATATATATATATATATATATATATATATATATATATATGTATATATATAAATAACTAAAACAATGTTTAAATATTTATTTTTGTTCCTGAACCCAATAAATAAAGAACATGAGCAAAACAGGTATGCAATTCCTTACCAGCTAAGGCTCCATGTACACGGGATGCTGGAAATGGCCGTTTAGGAGCAGTTGGGCATTTTTTTTAGAAGCCTCTGAACCCATCTACATCTTATCTTATCTGTCCATGTACACCAGGTCATTTACAGTCATTTGCAGGCAGTTGCGTTCAGGGACTTTTTTTAGAATGCAATTATTTGCGTTCGAACGTGTGTTTCCCGGTGTTTCAAGCGCAAAAACGCGTCCGAACGTAACCGAACGCGATGACCCACGTTTAGTGTTCGCGTTTTTCCATTTTAAAGGGGAATAATTTTTTTGCCCTTTAGGAACGGTTCTAAACGCAAACGCCCGCTAAACGCGGGTACAAACGCGACCGAACGGACGTTTCAAACGTCCTAAAAATTCCAGCATTCAAAGGGACTTTTAACAACGTCCCGTGTACATGGAGCCTTAACATTAAGCTGACAGCTAAATACACAAATGAAATGCGTACGTGGGAGATGTTTTACCTTCCCAGCCTTTGATTGAACAGTGTAAAGAGATGCAAAAGACTGATGAGCTCATCTCTCTGTCACTCTGCTCTCCCCTACTATTAGCATGTCCCTTGACAAGACATAGGCAAGAAGCCAATACTATGCCAAATTCAGATACTTACACTGCTTGAAAAGAAAAAAAAATAAAATAATAAATATGTATTTTTGAATACAGAGCTGCAATATTATGTGTCTTTATATCTTTCTGAAGTTTGGCTTTAAACAAAACCATCTTATTTAATAATCTCGTAACAGAATGAAAACACTGTAGAAAATCCCCAGTCAGCACATTCTAAGTCTGCACTTGCTGACTGCAAGAGACCAGTATTAAATTTATTTGCATTTTTTTTTTTTTATATTTGCCTGAGCTAAAACAAAAGCTTTTTTTATAAGGAAAAAAATATATACCTTGTACAAAAAGTACTAAAGATTCCCTTTAAGTCCCTTGCAGTAAAGAACATTTGGCTGAAAGGTAAAGTTACTTAAATGCTAAATATCTCTTTTGTCCGTATATGTAAAGGCTCTTTATACAAATGCATAGTTTTTTGGTTTCAATTTTCTGGTTGAACTGATAAAGCCTCTTCCAGCTGGCAAGTAAAATGGCTATACTGCTATGTATTTTTTAAATTTCCTTTATATTTGTAGACTCCTTGGAGCACAAAGACACATAAATAAAATACAAAACTGTCATATAAAATATTTGTCCACATAGATGGGGAATACATGTGACTTTTAAGCATTAATAAGTATAATTTATAGCACATAGGCACTGACAGGAGTCCATTTACATATCCAGAGTCGGAACCGTAGGCATGATTCATTGTTTTCAAGATTTTTGTGCCTCCCATATTGTTGCCGGCTTTTACTGTTGTTATATGTTCCTGGGTATGAATTATGGAGGAGTGTTCAACCCTAAATAAATGGTAGAATATGTCTGGTTACAAAAAAGCTATATATTTTCAAACTTGTCAAACAGTGCTATGTGTACATAGCTGCTGATCAAAATTGTGTACTGTGTAATATAATTCGATTTTTACCCATCTTCCTTGGGATATATATATATAATATTTTTTTTTTTATAAATTACAGACTGAACCAATTAACTAAGATAGAAATGAACCATGAGAATCTCTTACGATCCCATCGTCCCAATACCACTGTTGTAAATCTGCATTAGAATAAGTAATTGTGAAGGTTCAGTTTTCTAATTATTTTTCTTCTATAAATTGAGGAGTGGGTTATTTTTCATTTTAATTAATAATGTATTTTTGTTTTTTACTTTAATTTTAAAAGAGGAAGAAAAAAGAATGGGACACACACCGATGGCGTTTTGGCAGTCCAGTTAGTTTATTAAGCAGGCTGAGATGACAGACCAACACACACTGCACTGCACACCTCCCGCATCAACCACACAGTAGGAGTGCAGAGCAGTGTGTTGGTTTACCATCTCAGCCTGCTAAATAAATTAACTGGCCTGTCAGGATGTCACTGGTTGTTTTGGCATGCAAGGCATGTGGAGCAGATGCGGGCTCCTGGGGCTTTTGCACCTGATGGTACTGCGGAGTGGAGAAAACGGTGAGCTTTAGAGTGGAGGGACATGTCTACATCCATCGTAAACAGGAAGACTTGAGGAAGACAAGAGACTTGAATTCTGGAACTGGTGCCAAAAACAGCAACCAAAGGGCAAAAGACTAGTTCCCAGTATTTTCTGTGGTCTCCCTGCAGATGATCTTCTACTATCATTAACTTATCTACCATGCCTTGCTATGTGTTGGGGCAAACATCTTGGTAGGAAGGAATGGGAAACGATTCGGGCTGAGTGTAAGTTCGGCCGAAACATCGCCCGTTCAGGTGTTCACAGAACAGCCAAATTTTCTGTGTGCTCAGTCAAAAGGGTTGATAAGGAGCAGGGCCAGGAAGCGCATCCTTAACAACAGATGAGTCATCAGCTGTCAGCGGGCTTCCCCATGGACAGCTGAATGAAAACGAAAATTGCCAAATTAGCCGCACTAGAAAATTAAAAAAAAAAAACTGTGTGGGGGCCCCCTCCCTAATCCATACCAAGCCCTTTGGGTCTGGTATAGATTTTAAGGGAAACCCCATGCCAAGATTGAGACTAAAATGGCGTAGGGTCACCCCCAAAATCTATACTAGACCCTAATGTAAGCACGCAGGCCAGGAAGGGGGGGGGGGTTGAGCGAGCACCCTCCCACCTCCTGCACAATACCAGGCAACATGCCCTCAACATACGGAGGGAGTGCTTTGGGGCAGAGGGGTCTCGGATACCCTTTTAATGGCCAATAACTTGCTCATAAGCCTTCAAAAAGGGGACTTTTGATTTTTCATGTTCGCAGCTCGGGTAAGAGCTTTTCCTCTGTTTGAGATTTCAGGTACGAATCAAACCAGGGGTGTTCGGCCCATCACTATTGGTAGGGGCAGGGCTTGCTTCCTCATCTTAGAGTTGTCCCTTAATGACTGGTGATCTGATGACTGGTCAGGGAATTCTGATAGCAGTAGGGAAGATTCTTCCACAGAATGAATGAAGCTAAAGCAGGGAGGTGCATTCCATGCACATTCCTCTCCAGCAAGCAACACAGTGCTACACAGTACTGACATCACCAAAACTTACTTCAGATCTCTTGAGACTAAGACCTGGTTCACACCTGTGTGTTTTTTATGCGTGCTTTGCAGTGTATTAAAATGCATGCATCATGAAAATGCATTGAGTCTAATGATGTTGTTCACATCTGCGCGCTGTGTTATAAAAAATGAGAGATGTCCGCTTTAACATGTATTTATCTGCATTTTCTGGCCCATTGAGGTCTATGAAAGTACATGAAATGCACATACTGTGCATTTTCCTGTATTTTTACATGATTTTTTGCTTGTTGGGGAAAAGCACATGGCAGCTTGTCATCCCATGGTTACAAGCACCTTCCCTGAATGCCTGCCATATGTGAAAGTTGCAAGCAGGGGTGTAAAATCATCCATGTTTCCTCAACTCCTTACACTGAAAACCAGAAAGCACATTTCTTCATGATGTCACTACTACAGCAAAAACATCTTCATTGGTTAACAACAAAAATGCAAAACTTATAAAAAGGCATGTAAAATGCACTGAAGTGCAAAAAACTAAAAATGCAAGCAAAAAGCATGACAGCAGAGAGATGTGAAACAGCATCTAACAGTCAGAGGCAGCAGTGCATCAGGTGATCTCGCAATGAAGATATACAACTATGATTCTGTAGACACAGGAGTACAAAAAAGTGGCCACCACCCCAACCTATAACTAGCCTTTGCAGTAACGTGCACATGGAAGGGTAATGCACATCACAAACAAACAAAATATTTCCCAGCACACTAACCAGCCAGCCTGCAAAATAACCGCACTGACCACTTGTCCTTTGTCTCAAAGCGGTGATCTCTTCAGTGCGTCAGTGGGCAGGCGATGCGTGATGCCATCACACTGACGTCCATCGTGTTATGTCTTCACCCAGCTGCTCTGTATCGCACAGTCCACCCCCTTCCATCTGCCAGCTGGCATGGTGCTGCCGTGCACTGTCTACCCAGGGGGCAAATGGTGATTGGCAGCCTCAGAGAACCAGAGGGTGGATTGGCTAATCCGACTCCATCCATGCAGCCACCCAGTCCTGATTGGTGGATTTTTATTCTGACCTGGACCCTTATATTGAGCACACACACCTGTGCTCATCCCTTTTGCTTTCACACTGTTATATGCACAGTTTGTCTAGAGCAGGTAACTGACCGTTTCTGTTGATTTTCATGTTGTGTTTTTCTTTTCAGTTGAATACTAAAGTGTTGCTAAAAAAGCTTTTATTGTTTGAAATACTCACAGTATTGTCAATCGTGTTCCAGACATTTCCCTCATTTGTTGGCTGCTCAGGATTTTTTACACCCTTTATGGCTCCCCCCCCCCTTTCATACTAGTCTCTGTGTTTAAGTAGACTGATTTCCCCTCCGATATCTTTGAGGCATTGTAAGTTTATTTTCTATCCAACAAATACGATTTCTGTGGTCTCTTGTTTGGGACTAGATCTTCAACATTTTGTATTACATTTTTGTCTCTTTCTGTTAGTCTTCTGTATTGGTTGCCTCACTCCAGCCCCAGCAGGGGATAAGTGGGGACTTTTGGGGACTCCCTGTGCCCTTCCCTTACAGGACCAGCAGAAGAGCACTGAATGGTCTATATATGGTTTTGATAAGCGGCTATATTTGTATTTCTTTCTGATCATATAGGTTAGTATTGATCTTGTTACTGAGACAGTATTGGCGCTCTGTAGATGGTACACTATTAAGTATTTTCTCTCTTTATAAGTTATCTCTGCATCATACTAACTATATGCATTTTCTAATTCTAGTTTATTTCCTATATCTATATTTGAAACTCCTGATGAAGAAGGTGACTCCGAAATGCATCGCTGCCCTTTTCTTCTGATTTAAGATCGATTACTGCCATGTTATGTCATCATCAACTACTGTGAATGTGCTAAACATTATACTTTAGTCGCATTTGGTTTTTAGATTGTTTTTTAGGCTTTTGCTTGTTCTTTTACTATATATATATATATGTGTTTGTATATTTAGGTAGCATATAATAGGCCCCCCACCCCTTAATTAGTGGTCTAGAGGGTATTATGTATGCTACATTCTCTAGGGGATACACTCAAGCACAATAGTTCAACCCTCTTTAAGGAGGGATGGGCTCTCTCCTGACACACCTGCCTTAACCACTTTTACCCACTGGACACTTAAACCCCCTTCCTAACCAGACCAATTTTCAGCTTTCAGCGCTCTCACATTTTGAATAACAATTACTCAGTAATTCAACACTGTACCCATATAAAGCTTTCATCCTTTTTTTCCCACAGATAGAGCTTTCTTTTGGTAGTATTTAATCATCATTGGGTTTTTTTATTTTTTGCACTATAAATGAAAAAAGACCAAAATTGTGTAAAAAAAAATGCATTTTTCTTCATTTTGGTTTTAAATTTTGCAAATTTAGTAATTTTTCTGCACACATTTTGCCAAAAGTTATACTACTACATATGTTTGGTAAAAAAATAATCCAAATACGTATATATTATTTGGTCTTTGGGAAGGTTATAGAGTCTACAAGCTATGGTGCCAATTATTGAAAATTGATCACACCTGATGTACTGACGGATCAAATTTCTTGAGAAACTATCAAGCCAGGAAAGTACGAATATCCCCCAAATTATCCTTTTTTGGAAAGTAGACATTCCAAGATATTTAGTAAGAGGCATGGTGAGTTTTTTGAAGTTGTAATTTCTTCCCACAATTCTTTGCAAAATGAAGATTTTTTTTCACAAAATTGTCATATTACCAAGTTATTTATCACACATTTTATAGGCATACTTGCAACTAAACCCCAAAATACATTCTGCTTCTCCTCCTGAGTCCACATGTGTGACACTTTTACACAGTCTGGCCACATACAGAGGCCCAACATCCAAGTAGTACCTCCAGGCGTTCTAGGAGCATAAATTACACACATAATTTCCTGACAACCTATCACAATTTTGAAGGCCCTGGAGCACCAGGACAATGTAAATGCCCACAAAATTAACCCATTTTGGAAAGCAAACACCCCAATACATCTAGGAGGCATAATGCGTCTTTTGAACATGCCATTTTTTTCCACAAGTTTTTGGAAAATGTGGAAAGAAAATGAAAATGAATTTTCTTTTTACACAAAGTTGTCCATTTAGAAGATATTTCTAACACCTAGCATGTACATAGCAAAAATTATACCCCAAAACACATTCTGCTACTCCTCCCAAGTATGGTGATACCCCATGTGTGAGACTTTTCCACAGCCTGGCCACATACAGAGGCCCAACATTCAGGGAGCACTGTAATTTCCCGACTACCCATTACACTTTGCGAGGCACTGTAGGGGCATGGATGAGCACTGACGTGGCAAAGATGATCACTGACATGGAATAGATATGGTACTGATGAGCACTGACGTTTCATGGATGTGGCACGGATGAGCACTGATGTGGCACAGATGAGCAGTGACGTGGCATGGATGTGGTATGGATGAAGTATGGATGAGCACTGACGTGGCATTGATGTGGTATAGATGAGTACTGACGTGGCATGGATGTGGTACGGATGGGCACTGACGTGGCATGGATGTGGCACAGATGAGCAATCATGTGGCATGGATGTGGCACGGATGAGCACTGACGTGGCATGGATGTGGCACGGATGAGCACTGATGTGGCATGGATGAGCCACGGATAGGCATGATTGAGGTACGCATTGGCATGATTGAGGCACAGATTGGCATGATTGAGGCATAGATGGGCATGGCTGAGGCATTGATGGGCATGACTGAGGTATGATTGAGGCATGGAGGAGGCAGGGGTGAGCGGTGCTTTAGCCTCCCTCCTCACATGCTGTACCGATCGCTGTGTACAGCGTGCGAGGAGAGGAGAGAACTGAACTGTACATGCTCCAGTTTGTTGACAACTGATGCGCCAGGTCCAAGGGAAGCGCAATTCTGGTTAGGACTGCAATACACAGAGGAGCCTTGACATGAGCACTGCAGCTTACGCATATATTTGCAAATGTGTGCAAACAAAACCCTCTGTTTTTAATGTAAATTGTTAGACAAGGTCAATGTGGTTGTTTTGCAAGCTGGCTGGTAAGTGTGCTGTGAAATCTATTGTTTGTGATGTAGGCACATGAGTGCCTAGACGCACTCACAAATCAGGAAGAACACATCTATTTTTCAGGATGTAAAAAACTAAAAAGTAAAGCTGGCTATACACGAGTATACTTTCAAATGAACATTCGTGTATGAACATTCTCAGTACATTCAATTACTTTATGAATGTTATTTGAAAGTACTTAAAGAAGAGGTCCAGGCTCCTTTCAGAAAAAAGTCAGCAGTAGTGTTGGGCAAACGGTTCGGCCCCAGCGTGAGTTTGGGTCGAACATTTGCCTGTTCGACTGATCGCTGAACAACCGAATTTGCAGGGTGTTCCCAGGGTGTTTATCCTGCCAAACACCCTGCAATGCACTGCACACTGCACAGTGCATTCTGCACCCTGATTGGGGAAAGCTTTGCCCAATTAGGGTGCATTGTAAGCTGGTTGTTAAGGAGCGGGGTCAGGAAGCCTGTCAATGGGCTTCCCCGCTGACAGCTGAATAAAAAAAGTTTTGGTTCCAAAAAAATGGCGTGGGTCCCCCCCTCCCCCTCCTATTCCAAAAGATTTTAGAGATTTTAATGGGAACCCCATGCTAAATTTTTTTTAAAAATTGCGTAGCTCCCCCCCAAATCCAAGGTTCTGTCCTTGGACCCCTTCTCTTCTCTATCTACACCTCCTCCCTTGGTCACATGATAAACTCCCACAGCTTCCAAAACCATTTCTATGCCGATGACACCCAAATCAAATTCTCTACCTCACTTCTTCAGTCTCCTCTTGCATTACCTTCCTATTAACTGACATATCAGTATGGATGTCACACCACATCCTCAAACTCAGTCTTTCCAAAACTGAGCCCATAATATTTCTTCTCGCCCATGTCCCCTCCCCTGACTTCTCCACTAAGATCAATGGCACAACTATCAGTCCATCCCCGAATGCCAGGGTGTTAGGTGTAATTTTGGACCTTGAACTCCCTTTTCAGCCCTACATCCAATGACTATCCAAATCTTGTCGCCTAAACCTCCGTAACATCTCCAAAATATGCCCCTTTTTACCCATTGAAACCACTAAAAAACATGCTAATTTCCTTGTTATCTCTCATCTTCACTATTATAACTCCTACCTGATAGGCCTACTTCTATGCATGCTATCCCCCCTTTAGGTGGTCATGAAGGCTGTAGCCAGACTCATCCACCTTACCAACTGCTCAGTGTCTGCCACCCTCTCTGACAATCCATCCTCTGACATCTGATTGCCCAAAGATTAAAATTTTAAATATTTCAACAACATACATAGCCATTTAAAACTATGCCCCAAGCTACATCACCAATTTTGTTTTAATATATCTCCCAAACCTACCTCTCTGCTCCTCCCAAGACCTCCTGCTTTCTAGCTCTCTTGTCCCCTTTATCCAAGCTCATCTGCAGGACTTCTCCAGAACTGCTTCCATCCTCTGGAAACTCCTTCCCCCAATCTGTGTGGCTAGCATACCTCTCAACTTTTTGAGATGGGAATGAGGGACACCTATTAGCAAAAGTATCTAAGTGTTTTTTCTTTACCACTACTATTCCTTTATACTGGCTTTTAACATTTAAAAATTTAGCAATTTAGAAATTAGATGAAACGTTTAGCAACTTGGAAACACTTTTTGAAAGATAAAGTTTTTTTTTATATATACACTATATTGTCAAAAGTATTTGGACACACGGGGGGAGTCATCTGCAGATAGATATGGCCGCATGATCTGCTAGCTCCGTCCTCGGCCAGGAATCCTGCTGACAGGACCACGCCAAGATGGCGGCAACCGACTAGTCTCCCCACCTGCCACTGGATCTCTAGCGGCTTGCTCTACATAAGGCTGATGCGGCTCCCATAGAGCATCCCAGTGGTGCTGATGTATCTGGGGGCTCTGGCTTGTCCTCCACCTCCAGTAGTAGCCCAGCCAAATCCAGGCCAAGGCAGGACTCTGCTCAACAGGATGATGATACCCCTTGATGGCTGTAAGTAGTCATCCTGCCTCCCAGCCTGCCAAACATGCCCTAGGGGACACCATCAGCTCATTCCCCACTCAGGGCCTGTCTGTATCTGACACTATCCTGAAAGACATGTTGCTTTCTCTCACTCCAGGCAGATCTTTTCTCCTGTATCTATACAATTAAAGCAGATCTGCGTGACTTGGGGGACAAGCTGACCCATGTAGAAGACAAAATGGGGGAATATTTGACCTCTTTCAACACTTTAGTGGATGCTCAAGAGGCTCAGAAAGATAACCTGACCTGGATCAAGAACAAGCTTGCTGACCTAGAGGACAGGTCACAACATAACAATCTAGAAAATTTGTGGGATACGGGAAACTGTTTCTTCCTCCCAGTTGCCACTTTAAGTGGATCTCTCAGCACATACTCTGCGCCAGCAGAAATACCTGGACACTATCATGAAGGCCCTGCAAACTATTATATTAGATATCAATGGAAGTATCCGGTGAAGCTTGTCATCACTCGGAATGGCAGCACCTCCACAGTAACGTCCCTAGAGGACGACATCACTCTATTGCCACTAGTGGAAAACTGGCCAGTTATGACCTGTAAGCGTTCCCACAGACACAATCTTAAGGAGGAAGCTAAAGTGTAGCAATTTGTTCCAACCATATGCTTTGAGATTCCGGCCTCCAAAGTGCTCTGTGCACTAACTGTACCAAAGAGTTGCATTTTTCCTGCTCATTGTTCAACAGAAACGTTTTTACGCTTTTATTTCTTTGTTTTCTGTTCTGTAGACCTACTCTGGTTTAATGTTTTCTACTGTGTTAACCTGTTTTTGGTTCCTGTTACTACTACCTAGCCTTACTCTGATGGTGCCTGCCTTCCAGTCTCTTCAGGTCTTCAAGATGACTAAGTTTACCCAGCCTCCAATGGATCATCACTCCTGCTGCTCCATGGAACCCCGTGTCTACATCTTACACTCGGTGATCAGTGAGTCTGTTTTTATATCCTTTTCTTCGCTGCTGAGATGCATCTCAAAATTCTCTTCATAAATGCCCAAGGTTTAAATCACCCGGCAAATTGCTTCTCACTGCGAAAAGAAGTCAAAACTCACTAAGCTGACATTCTAGCAGACAGTGCAGGAGACTCACTTTCAGACTGGAGCCACCTCTAACAATCACCACAGGGACTTTCCACATGTGTTTCTCTTGACATTCCAATTGCAAAAAAAGAGGGGTAATGTTAGTCATTAGGAATACAGTCAAATTTACTCTACACTCCTCGTGTAGTGACCTGTATGGCTGTTTTATCATTCTCAGATGTGACATCAATAACAAACCATATTCCTTAGCTACCCTATATGCCCCCAATATGAATCAGCTGCAGTTTTTTAGGAAATTTTAAAAAATAAACCCCCACACGGACATGTCTTCCAAACCAAAAGGCAGTGTCCCTAGCCTCCAAACTCTTTTCTCTGATCCCGTCAGTTCTTCCCTCACAGTTATTACCTTTTGATCCACTTCCCTCTTCCTTTTAGATTGTAAGCTTTCAGGAGCGGGGCCCTCCTAACCCTCTTGGATTGAATTGTATTGTTGCTGTATTGTCTTCCTTTATATTGCAAAGCACTGAGCAAACTGTTGGCACTTTATAAATCTTGCATAATAATAATAATAATAATAATAACTAGTGTATGACCAGCTAGATAAAACAATTTAATTTTTCAGGGTACTGCTTGGGCACAATAAACATTTTTAGATGATCTCTATAACATGGCAAGTTTCGATCTTCAGGTCAAATTTAGAATATGTTTAGCAGTTCATCAGTTTCTGTATAGTGGAATTCGATTTCATTTTGCCTGGCACATTTTAAATACTGTTTAAACCATTTGAAAATACAACAAATTAAAAGTTAAATCCTCCAAATAAAGCTTGCTGAGCATTTTAGAACTATTTGTCAGTCTTAACAAATACATGGAGACCACAAATAAACCTTTTTACTAAACTTCACTTGTCATATTTGTGTTTTGACAGCAGTACCTTAGGAACACTTTTAGCAAGACGTTTTAACCTTCTGTGCATTTTTATTATTCTGCCATTTATTATATGAAAGCTGTATACTAGACATTTTTCAGATGTTCCGAACTGGTAGAATATTTATAAGCCGTCAAAGTGTATTACCATATACCAATAGTGATGGGCCAAACGCCCCCCTGTTTGGTTCGCACCAGAACATCTCAAACAGGGAAAAAGTTCTAGTGAACATGCAAACTCTAATAAAGTCTATGGGGCACGAACATGAAAAATCAGGATAGTTTTTACAGGAGCAGTGATTTTAATGATGCTTAAAGTGAAACAATAAAAATGAAAAATTCCTTTAAATATTGTGCCTGTGGGGTCCCCTTTGTCTGCCTGTAAAGTGGTGCATCTGTATGATGTATGAAGCCTGCTGCAGCAATACTGACATTCCTAAAGGAAAAAATGTCATTTGAACTTGCTCGGGGCTGTATCGTATTGTCGACTCCTGGCAATACGGATAAAAGAAAAAAAATGAAAAAAACGGCGTGGGGGCCCCCCTCAAAATCCATACAAGACCCTTATCTGAGCATGCAGCCTAGAAGGTCAGAAAGGGGGGGGGGGCAGCAAGCTGTGGGTGCTTTGGGGCAAGGGGGCTGCACTTACCACCGAGCACCCCATTTGTTTGTGTGTTCTGCGAACACATGAACAGCTGATGTTCGAGTCTAACTTATGTTCGACTCGAACACAGAGCCCATCCCTATATACCACTATCAGTTTATTGGTTTTAACTGACTAACATTTTCTCCTGAATTTTAAAGGCCATCTTATAAAAAAAACCCAGTCCCTCCTGCCCCTGAAAACATATATATATATATATATATATATATATATATATATATATATATATATATATATATAGCGGCACAGTGGTGTAGTGCTGAGGGTCACTGGTTCAAATCCCAACCACGACAGTACCTGCCTGGAGTTTGCATGTGCTCCCTGTGCCTGTGTGGGTTTCCTCTGGGTACTCCGGTTTCCTCCCACACGCCAAAGACATGCTGGTAGGTTAATTGGATCCTGTATAAAATTGGCCCTACTGTGTATGTATGAATGTGAGTTAGGGACCTTAGATTGTAAGCTCCTTGAGGGCAGGGACTGATGTGAATGTGCAATGTATATGTAAAGCGCTGCGTAAATTGACAGCGCTATTGAAATATACTGTGAGGGTTGCAGCTCACCTCTAAGCTTGAGCTATATTCGTATGTTGTGACGCAACGCAGCACAGGGAGCCGGGGGATGTCAACCCCCGTGTCACAGCCAGACTAGGAGTTTTCCCTGCAGTGGAGTACATTCTATTGCACTTTGCTGATTATCCTTAACCACTTCAATACAGTGCACTTTCACCCCCTTCCTGCCCAGGCCAATTTTCAGCTTTCAGCGCTGTCACATTTTGAATGACAATTGCGCAATCATGCAACACTGTACCCGTATGAAATTGTTTTCATTTTTTTCACACAAACAGAGCTTTCTTTTGGTGGTATTTAATCACCACTGGTTTTTTTTTATTTCTTAAAAAAAAAAAAAAGAATAATGACAGAAAAAAAAAAAAGTTTTTCTTATTTTCTGTGAGTAAACTTTGAAAATAAATACATTTTCTCATTCACTGATGTGCACTGATAAGGGGGCACTGATGGGCACTGATAGGCTGCATTGATGGGCACTGATGAGGTGGCACTTATGGGCACTGATGAGGTGGCACTTATAGACACTGATGAGGTGGCACTGATGAGGAGGTACAAATATGCCACACTGATGGGCACTGATAGGCGGCACTAAAGGGAACTGAGAGACGGCACTGATGGGCACTGACGGGCGGCACCATCAGTGCCCACAATCAGTGCCCATAGTGCTGCCAGTCAGTGCCCATCAGTGCTAGATGAGCAGGCAGTATTGGGCACTGACTGGAAGCACTATGGGCACTGATTGTGGGCACTAATGGTGGGCACTATGGACACTGATGGTGGGCACTGATTGGCACTCTATTTCACTTTCCGTAATCAGGGCACTGGTTACCTGTCCTGGTTTCCCCTGTGAGGAGGAGCGGCAGATCGGCTCTCCTCGCCAAACACACAGTGTGAGGCGAGGAGAGCAGATAAACGGCACTTCCTCATTTACATGTGATCGGCTGTGATTGGGCACAGCTGATCACATGGGTAAAGAGTCATGTCATTGACTCTTTACCAGGATCTGGGCCGCGCCGTGTCCTAGCAACATGGCACGGCCATAATTGCCGCTCTGCGCACCCCTGCAGGCGCACGAGAGAGGCCGTTCTGGTGCGCCATCATGTGACGGCGTCCCAGAACAATAGATGCTCCGCTCCATCGTCATTTGACGGTGGGTGGGTAGCAAGTGGTTAATGGTGAATGTGAGTGTTACCTTTTTGTTTTTAACTAAATAAATGACAGTTGTACACTATGGAGACTCTTCTATCCTTTTATCACCTTACGTGGGAGGTAATTGAAGAGGAGTTTTTGAAGAAAACACATATGGGTAGAGCTCCAGTGATATCAGCACGAAGAAGAGACGTGCTAACAAGCATGCTTGATCTGTATGAGAATATAGATCAAGCTTAGAGGTGAGCTGCCAACCTCACAGTATATTTCAACATGTGGTGGATATTGCCAGCATTGGACTTAAAGTGTTACTAAACCCAGCACCCTGCATTCACTATATCTGGTCTCCCACAGTACACAGAACATGGAAATGCAATTATTTTAGTAAATATAAACTGCTAAATACCTTTTCTCATCAGTAGTATATAACAGTCTTGTGACTTATATCAGTTCCTAGTAAAGCTTGTAGGAGGAGTTTTCATTCTCCCCTGATCCTCTGTCTGGACATGTCTGTATAGTGCTGATTGGCCCTGTGCTTATCACATGCACTCTCCCAAGAAAAAAAAAACTCTCTAGCAATACACACCAAACTAAGCATGTGCAGCCCGTCCCCTGGCTCTGTAAATATCAGGGGTTTTTTTTTTTTTTTTGGAGACAGTAAAAGAAGAGGAGGATCAGAGAGACAGGATCAAACAGCCTTTATACACAATGCAAAGGATTAACCCCTTAGGTTACACATGGAGTATAACAAGCATGCTTTACTGCATATACAGACTGATTTTTACTGTTGTGGGTTTAGTAACACTTTTTAATAAGGGACACATTAATGCTATGCGGAAAAAAGAAAAATCGCATCTGAACAAACCGTTGCATGTTTGAGGACTACCTCTGGGACTATTTGGTTATATACAGTATATAGCAGGCAAAACTAATTGGACACTCTATTTCTCTTCTATATATTTAGTGTGGTCACATTAAGCTGCTGGCTAGATGCACAGATTTTTTTACACTATAACACAGAAAGCATCATTTATAGTTAAATGCACTATATCACCTGTATTTATATGGTTTTAGAGGCACCTTATCTTATATGAATTTGTTTTATTGAGCACGGAGAGCACTTTATATATTGGAAGCACGGTATATGCATCTATTTCTTTATAAGAGTTTGTACTATTGAGCAAGAAGAGTATTTTATATATTGAAAGCACAGTATATGGATTCATATTAAGTTGAACCCACACATTGGAATTTTACTTGTTGATTGATATACATCATTTATTTAATTAGACACACATTTTGTTTTTTTATTTGATTTTATTTTAATCACACGGAATTATATAATATAAATAATGAAGTAAATAGCAGAGTGCCACATCATTTAATAGTATCAATCTTATGTATACATGTAGGGACACATTGTGTGGATTTAAGCAACTGCTACAGTTCTAAATCTTCCCCAGTACTTAAAAGTGGTAGCGCATTGGAACCCCCCGTAGTTTCTTTAAATGTAAGCCCCCATCATCACAAGACAATACAGCATTTCTGAACCGATAGAGGAGCACATAGGCTAGAGGTGAACTACCACTCTCTGATTTTATCCGAATCTCTTGAGACCGATTTACTGTACCTGAACTGTGACACCTTGTACATTCTGCTAAGGTTCATCATTTCTATTGTGCCATCCAGGAGTGGGGCTTTTATACCAAGAAGAAAAGGTCAGCTCTGCATGACACCTAGCAAATAATGCATTTGTCACAACCCAACCTGAACCTTAAAGTATAACTAAAGGCAAAACTTTTTTTTGTTGTTGCGGATAAAGCGGAGAGGGATTAGAACACCTGTCAGTTTTTTATTGCTGTCTGTGGACCCGTTAGGGAGATTCACCCTCTCTATTTGTCCTGTTTACCATTATCATTGAAAGTGACAGTAAAAGAAAACTCAGATTTTGGGTTGTCCCCAGAAAAGTAATAGAGGGGAATCTTCCAATGGAGATACTAGTTCTGATGACCTGGGGGTCCGCAAAGAATTCCCCTAATTTGCAGGGATTTCCTTTCACTTCCTGTTTGACAATGGGACAGGAAGTGAAGGGAAATTGCAATGGGACACAGATGGCCAAAAAAAATCTGACAGCGGTTATTACCCTTACTTGCTCTATCCAAAATGGAAAAAAAAAGTTTTGCCTATAGATATGCTTTAACCTTGATTATGTACCACCTTGTGGACACTTCGTCTTAGTACAGCCTGTTTGCCTTTTCTGCTGTGCTGCTATCATCTGCTGGAAACTCTGCACACTGTTTGCACCAGACTGCAGGAAGTGGATGTGTACTGCACACCTGTCTGGCTATTACCCTCTAGCTCATTCTTTGATTATAGTTGCTCTGTGACTAATTGCTTTATCTTGAATTAAACTCTGTATGATTACCTGAAGCCTTGATCTGCCCTGTCTGCTACCTGCCTTCTGACCTTTGGCTGACCTAACCATGCATCCTGTCTTTTGACTCCCTTACAATTTTCCTATCGTTACCTATTGTTGACTTGGGAGATGTAGTGTCCTGCATCCCTGCATCTCTTTTACACCATTTCAGCCTGTATCAGCCTCTAGCTTGGGGTCCTCCCCCCTGCAGGATCTGAAATGATACACACTGTGTTACTCCTGACCCCTGCACTCTGTGTTACTTACTCCTGACCCCTGCACTCTGCGTTACTTACTCCTGACCCCTGCACGCTGTGTTACTTCTGACCCCTGCATTTCTCCTGACCCCTGCACTACTTACTCCTGACCCCTGCCCTGTGTTACTTATTCATGACCCCTGCACTCTGCATTAATTACTCCTGACTCTTGCACTCTGCATTACTTACTCCTGATCCCTGCACTATGCGTTACTCCTGACCCCTGCACTCTGCCTTACTCCTGACCCCTGCACTCTGCTTTACTTACTCCTGACCCCTGCACTCTGCGCTACTTCTGACCCCTGCACTCTGCATTTCTCCTGATCCCTGCACTCTGTGTTACTTACCCCTGACCCCTGCCCTTTGTTACTTATTCATGACCCCTGCACTCTGCATTAATTACTCCTGACTCTTGCACTCTGCATTACTTACTACTGATCCCTGCACGTTGCGTTACTCCTGAGCCCTGCACTCTGCCTTACTCCTGACCCCTGCACTCTGCGTTACTTACTACTGACCCCTGCAATCTGCGTTACCTACTCCTGACCCCTGCGCTCATTATTACTTACTCCTGACCCCTGCGTTTTGTGTTACTTCTGACCTATGCACTCTGTGTTACTTACTCCTGACCCCTGCACTCTGTGTTACTTACCCCTGACCCCTGCCCTTTGTTACTTATTCCTGACCCCTGCACTCTGTGTTACTTATTCATGACCCCTGCACTCTGCATTACTTACTTCTAACTCCTGCACTCTGCGTTACTTACTCCTTACCCCTGCACTCTGTATTACTTACTCCTGACCCCTGCACTTTGCGTTACTCCTGACCCCTGCACTCTGTGTTACTCCTGACCCCTGCACTCTGCCTTACTTCTGACCCCTGAACTCCAAAACTCTCCCAGGGCAATGGACAGGAAGGGTTAAACACATCGCTGTCCTCTAGAAAGGCTTTCAACATGTGGCAGTCTCTCCTCTTGTGAATTCCAGGGTATGCTGATTTACTTACAATGTCCTCCTTGCTCCCTACTGCTTCTTAGGCAAGATTCCTTTCAAACTACAATGCTTTTAGACTACTCCCAAGCCAGCCTAGAGGGAGAGCCCCCCAGACTTGGGGGTCTCCTCTTAGGTCTCCTCAGCACTTTATCTTCCATTCAACTCCCCTACTGGCATGATTACATATTTTTAGCCTGACCTGCAGTAAACCCTGTGCCAATTTCAAGGCTCACACTTAACATACATATATATATGTATCTAAATGATTCATTCACTGTGTTTTCGGTGTGCATTGATTGTCAGAAATTGCACCAGGCATGCATTGCAGCAAAGTGCATAGGTTTCAATGCACTTTTAGGGAATAAAGGAGGCAAAAAAAAAAGATTAAAGTCAGGATGCTGCTGAGGGTAGTGAAGGTGGCTTAGGAAAGGAGCCATATAGCTATTAACCTACTTTCTGGCTTTTTTTTTATCTTAATCAGGCTCTGATTGCCAGTGACACATACACAAGCACACACACTAAACACCTCCATTACTAGAATATTGTATGAGCGGATCAATATATTTGATCTGATCAGAACTATGGTAGCGTCCCCAATAGTTTACTACAGTGTGCCCAAAATGCAGCGTTAGCAGGATCAGCCCTGACACCTGCCAGCACCTGTGTTCAGCCCCTCCGACTAGCCCTGAATAAGTGCAGTATCAGCAGATTACTGTCACTTCAAATACACTAAACCACAGCATTAGCAGAGCCAGGCCTGATCTCTGCTAGCACTACCAGTCACATTTTTTGGTAGTGGTTTTGTCCTTGACAACTAGGTGCTTTTTTACCTGTGAGTCACACTAGGTACCTATAAATTTATTGGGCAAAATGTCCAAACAGAGGTACACTAGTGCAGAGGCCTACACGATGCTGAGCATGACAGATGAAAGCGTTGAGGAAGCCTCACTGTCAGAATCAGGCTCCATATATACGAACCTGTAGACAGCAGCAGCACCCTGACAAATAGCCCTGATGACGGAGTAGTGGTCCCTGCTAAGGTCAGGCGTACCCAACCCCATTCTTCTGTTGCTGATGTGCAACAATCGCAGAGTTCTCATATGCAGCAGTGTACACAATTACAACCACAATTTAATGATAAAATTGCACTTACTATATATCGCTTTAAAATCCGCTTACTATGGCAATCACAGTACCAATAGGTTTGATGAATGGAACGCCGCTCCACGCCTGCGTTCCGCCAACCTGGAAGTATACGGTCTCACGCTCCCGACGCACGTTTCGTCAGGCCGTGCTGACGTCATCAGGGGATCATCTGACGGCCTGACGAAACGTGCAATTTTATCAATAAATTGTGGTTGTACTGGCATACTGCACTATCGGAGTCTTCTTTTTATTTGCATTTGGATGTCCTCTGATCGGAGTTCCATAAATACCTGGTGTTATTCCTTTGTTGGTGAGAAGACAGTGATAAGGATGACCTGAAGTGATTGTGGATACTAATGCTGATTGCGACCCCCTATAATCAAGGGGTCATATCCTTCTGGTAAGGAGTATTTGATAAGAGCACTGGGTGAAGGTGTGGAGGTGAAGGTTTCCTATCACTTCTATCAAGTCCACGCGTCTAAACATTGCTGCGATTAACTGTTTAATCACCTTGATTCTAAGCACTAAAGGACTTTATTAATTAATTTATTTATTTATGCATATGAGCTGGTTTTGTGCTTTTATCCATTTTTGTGGTTTTTAGCTACTAATGGTTTTAAGCATTGTTAGACTTTTATACCAGTCTTTATTCATTGTATTATATATTTATGCACTTTAGCACTTATTGTGAATATCATTGTTGAGCGCAATATTTATCCTCATTTCACATTGATTACATACATACGTTTTGTTTGCTGCCTGCAGTGCGGAAGAGATTCCCACAAATCATATATTCACATAGATTTAATTATTTAATTTCATTTATTTATTTCACAATTTCTAGTAAGAGGTAGCACAGCATTAGTAGTGCTTTTTTGTGCAATCAATATCCACTTGCGCAGTTCATTTTGGCTATCACCATTTTTTTCTATATGAAGTACTGATTTGTTTATTCAGACAGTAACAGCGTTTGCTCTCAGCATATATGTAAATCAATTATTGAAGCACTGTAAGAGTGGATTTCACCACCGCAGTTAAAAAAAAAAGAGCATATATGGCGATGCATAGGGGATGGGGTGGACACAGAGGACGGATCTCCCCTATGCCTCACCATATATTTTTTAACACTTTTCTTGGCAGAGATTTCTTCATCCACATTGATCGATGCGAATGGAGGAATCTGCTACGTTGTTTTTTTTTCTTTCAGCCCATGAGCTTAACGAAAAAAGAGAACATTGCATGTATGCAGATCATTAGATGATGGTGGATGCTGGGAGGTCTAATGGTGGGCATACCACACACTTTCTGGCAGAGATTTGTTCATCCACGTCGATCAATGTGAATGGAGGAATCTGTTAGGTGCTCTTTTTTCGTTCAGCCCACAGGCTGCATAAAAAAAGAACCTTACAATATATGCCCAACAAGGACCAGCAACATACTGGTATGCCGCTGGACTTTGAGTGGTCATACCAGGATGATGCCTGCAGATTTTGGCATCATCATGGTATAGTTTTTTTACAGCCAGCAGTCAGCTTTCATGTAAAAGCAATCCTAGTGCATAATTAGCCGCTGGACTGCTTTTACAAGCAGTAGGAGGAGACTCCCCCCCCCCGCCACCGCCTTCCATGGTTTTCTTGGGCTCTTCTGTCCCACTGGGTAACCCGAGACTGCAGCCGTGGTTCCGTCAGCTGACCATAGAGCTGATTAGAGACCAGAATGGCTCCAATCATCTTTATGGTCTAAGATACCTGAAGCTACGAGCATTTCATGACTTCGGTTTTGCCAGATATAAGCAGTGCCATTGAGAAATTGGGAAAGCATCTTATCACACCAATCTTAGTGTGGTCAGATGCTTTAAGGGCAGAGGAGAGATCTAGAGTCCTATAGACCCCAATTTTTGGAAAAAAAGAGTACCTGTCACTACTTATTGCTATTATAGGGGATATTTAAATTCCCTGTGATAACAATAAAATGATTAAAAAAAAAATAATGAAAGGGAATGTGTCAAAATAAAATAAAACAGCAAAATAAATAATAATAATAAAAACAATGCAAAGTTAAATTGGTAATCTGTAAAGGCTTTTAAAGGTTTTCAAAAATGTACGTAGTTTGTTGCCGCTGCATGTTAAAACATGTCATGTTTGGTATCTATATATTTGACATAAGATCATCTTTTATATTTTACCAAACAATTGGGCAATATATAGTGTATTTGTGCAATAAATTTTAAACAAGTGTTTTTTTTCCCCAAAAAAATTGCATTTGGAAAATTTCTGCGCAAATGCTGCGTGACAAAAAAAAATTGTAATATTCCCGAAACTTGTTGCAAAATATAAAATATTCCATGGACTCAACCTGCCTCTCAGCAAATAGCTTGGGGTGTATACTTTTCAAAAAGGGGTCATTTGGGGGGTGTTTGAGCTGTCCTGCCATTTTACGCCCAATATTAGAAGCTTATGCCACACATCACCCACTCTTCCAACCACTCGATGACCAAACCTTTTCTGACACTTTTTGTTTACATGAAAAAATTATTTTTTATTACTAGAAAATTACTTTGAACCCCCAAACATTATATATTTTTTTTTTAAAGCAGAGGCCCTAAAGAACAAAATGGTAAGTGTTGCAATTTTTTTTGTCACACGGCATTTGTGCAGAGATTTTCCAAACGCATTTTTTTGGGAAAAAAACACTTTTTAAAATGTATTGCACAAATACACTATATATCGCCCAATTGTTTGGTAAAATATAAACGATGATCTCATGCCAAGTACAAAGATACCAAACATGGCATGCTTTAAAATTGTGCACACCCGTGCAGTGGCAACAAACTATGTACAGTTTTAAAAGCCTTTAAAAGCCTTTACACTTTAGATTTACAGAGTAGGTCTTCTGCAAGAATTACTGCCCTCGAACTGACGTTCGCGGCGATACCTCACATGCGTGGTGCAATTGCTGTTCACATATGACATCAGACAAATTCGCCTTTACACGCAAACACGGGAGGGGACAGGGGTGCTTGAATTTTTTTTTTTTTTTTTGCTTTTTTTTTTTTTATTTTTACACATTCCCTTTAATTTTTCTTTTTTTTTATTGTTATCACAGGGAATTTAAATATCACCTATGATAGCAATAAGTGGTAACAGGTACCCTTTTTTTCAAAAAATTGGGGTCTATTGGACTCTAGATCTCTCCTCTGCCCTTAAAGCATCTGACCACACCAAGATTGGTTTGATCAGATGCCTTCCCAATTTTCCAATGGCGCTGTTTATATCTGGCAAAATCAAAGTCATGAAATGCTCGTAGCTTCCGGTATCTTAGACCATAGAGATGATTATTAACAAAACAGAGTGGGGTAAAATTATTGGAAGAAAACAGATAAGGTACATATAATTATTATATGAAATAAACATATGATACAATGAAAGCTAGGCTGTAGATGGTGATACGTAATTCTCACCAGCGATGCTGCGTTTAAGGGATGCAAGTTTTTATTCCAACATGTGCTCTGATAGCTGGTTTCTTCTTTCAGTCTCTAAGATGGAGTCTGAGCTCCTAGGATGCACCTGTTTCTTTTCCTTAGATTGAAGAATGATGAGAATTTTTGTTAAAGCTGAATAGTTTCTAGTTTTTGCAAAACTGTAAATTTACCACCTGCTCCGTCTTGTGGTCAAATCTGATATTGCAGGGACAAAAAAAACCTAATAACTCCTGCTGGAGGCAGAAAAGAGCCACCACATCTAATGATTGGTAAGATGCAATGAATTTCATTTTTGGTTTGGGGTTTAATCCCGATTTAACCTACCACAACGCTCACTAAAAAAAATATTAAATTTCCCTTTAAAAAAACAAACTCATGCCAAACATAAAATTTTGAAAAAAAGTTTATTTCAAGGCTGCTTGAATGTTCACATTGTAGTTCAAGCACTTGGAAACATCAAATATATATAATACAACTTTATCTAATTGGGATGTAACTGCAACAGGACTACAGTTACATGACTGAACTGTAAAGTACATTTTACACTCTCTCATCTCTCATCGATGGCGAACATTCTCTCTGTAATTTTTCTTGTGCTTTAATTTCATAAAACCCAGCCAGCATGTCCGGAGATTCTATCAGAAGGTGCGCAGAGAAGTCAGGAATCCGAATCTCAGTATTAAAAAAAAAAACCCTCTATTCTAAGAAACATTATCTTGTCATACGTTCTCGAGAACACTCTAATAAACATTTCATAGAATTCTAGAAAACTGATTCTGCTATTTAGGTGTGTATATACTATTGTATATATACATAGGAAGAAATACTGAAAAATGTTTTACTGTATAATTTCTGAGTTTACTTCTGGACCGCCCGCTGTATAAACACACCTCATTACTTTGACGTTAAATACCAGGTAGAGCTACAATAACCCCAGTATTTTTTTATAAAATGGGCGATTCGGTGTCCAATAACAGTGGTCCCGGCGGCGGATTCACCTAGGTATCACTTTTATAGGCAACGGGAGAGGTGCCCCCCGCCTCTTTCCGCTTGTTTTCCTACTTACCGGTAAAGAGGGAAACGATCTGGAGCGGTGGGCAGGAAGTCGAGACGGACCCCCCTTGACTCTTTGCCCTTGAAAGACGTAGGTCTATGTCGCTGGACGATAACTAACCACTTTGCCGCAGTACAGTCAACGTGACTGGTCGGCAAGTGGTTAAAGGGCAGGACCAGGAAGCCAGCCGCAGTGTCCTTAACTAGGGGCTTCCCCACTGACAGCTGAATAAAAAAAAACAATGCCGGTAATAAAAGCGTAACACAAAATATTGTGGGGGTCCCACCCAAATCCATACCACGCTCTTCAGGTCTGGTATGGAGTTTAAGGGAACCCACACACCATTTTCTTTTTTTTTTGGCAAAGGCCTCCCCCAAAATCTATACCAGACCCTTACCTGAGCATGCAGCATGGAAGGCCAGGAAAAGGGGGGATGAGTGAGCACCCCCCCCCCTCTCCTGAACCATACCAAGCCCCATGCTGTCAACATGGGGGGGGTGCTTTGGGGCAGGGGGGCACTGTGGGTAAGGAGTAGCAGTAGTGATTGTTTGTGTCACTGCATATGATCACATGGTTGGACTATTTTTAGCACTAAGATCTGGATCCATTTAGCTGTTGTAGCCCTTATGAGGGGCTTCCACACTTCCTGTTGGATTTTGTTTTACTGCATATTACTTAGAATGCAATAGAAGTAGCTAGAACAAGAACAGATGAGTGGAAACAACCATGCAAGATATTACTACTACTTGTTCTGTCGCTGCTACCTATGGCCCTCTTAGCTGCAGTGTCACATACAGATGCCTTTGATGGACGTGAGAGCATGATTATGGGGAGCAGCCATAGAAGTAGCAGTAATAACTTGCAGCCGATTCCCTGCATGGCTTTGCATTTAAGAATATTGAGGGGAAGCACTTCTACTAACCATCGTATTGCCCCAGTATAGGGTTTTCAAGCCCCCAACATCATTACAATACTATTGGATAGCAACACTAATTGGACCACCTTGTGGGTTTAACACTATCTTTCCACTTTCCCAAGAATTTACAACCTGACAGAAATTCCAAATGGATAATGGCAATGGATACAATTTATTTATGAATAGTAACATTCTGCATAGGTACACCATTTTCCTGGATTTCTTTATACAGACATGAGCCATGGAGAGAAGTCTCTTGAGGTGTTTGGCCATGAGAAAAAATTGCCTATGCTTGTTTCTGTGCTTGTTTTCTTCCATGCTTTTCTCTGGAATGCAATGAAATTGTTTTTTTCAAGCATAAAATGTATGTGTAATCACTGCAGTCCTATAAGTAATAAAAAGAAGTTGCATTTGAAAGACATTATGGCTAAAGCTTGATTTGTAATACGTGACTACACATGGAGTTCATTTAGCAAGGAGAGCTTTTGAGACTATTCCAGGTGTTTGGCACATTAAGTGGCATTAAGGCTTTGCCATTTGTATCTGTCAAACACACCTGTACACATACTGAGTGCCAAGCCAGAATCCAACCCATTGTGTTGGCTCATCACATCCTATTCTATCTCCAAAATGAAAAGAGGATAGAAAATATTTTCTTTTAGTTATAAGTTTGTTTATTACATGTACAGTATATAGTATATGTTTCTAAGCAGTGAATGCATAGAAACAACGCCAACTGTCTGGCTCCAAACCAGTCTTTCACAAAGAGAATGCATCAAGTTATCTCATGTATCCTAATTGGTCCATCTTATCCATCCCTCCTGTCCCTCTGCATGTACCTTATATCAGTGGTCCTCAACCCTGGCCTACAGGGCCCACTAACAGGCCAGGTTTGCAAGATAACTGAAATACATCCCAGGTGATATCATTTGCTGCTCAGTGATTGCAGTACTCTAGTCTGCATCTCCCCAAGGTAATACTTAAAATCTGGCCTGTTAGTGGGCCCTGAGGACCGGAGTTGAGGACCACTGCCTTATATGATCCCCATGATCTGCCACCCTCTCCAGTCAGTATCATAGTCTGCCACTTTAAACATCACTACACAGTGCTGGGGGTAACAGCATAGTGCGAGTAAGGGTGAGCACTCATTGGTCAGTGTTGACTGAACTGACCTTTGATAATCTTTCTGAGGCTTCTTTGTTCTAGGATGCAATTCCAGAACGAAGCAGAGATCCAAATTGGTCACCCTGGTCACATTGCCAGCACTGACCAAAGCATGCTCACCATTGCTTGCTGTATCATGCTGTTACACAGCTTTCGCTGCTGTGTCGCAATCAACGCAGCGGGAACCAGAGAGGTGGGGAGGGTCAGGGTGTTGTCCGTTAGTCCATCTTTTTATTTTTATATTTATTTATTTATTTTTTAATGAAAAGGTGAACTAACCCTTCAAATCAAATGTAACTGAATGACATTTACAGGTACATTTATAAAGCGGCAGTATGACTTTACCCACATCTTGCGTCGCTCTCACCAGAGCCTGGATTGTAAGTGTGGCATTGGCCTAATGCTTCAATAAGAATACAGCCACAATTTGTTGGTCAGTAGCAGCAAATAAAAACTGCTGAAGATTAAGGCAGGTCCCCTAAAAATATAAATCTTCAGCACATACAGGATTAAATGGAAAATATCCCTGAGTCTCCTGGAACTTATCTCAATCTCTACTGTAAATCTTGATAACTAGTGGATCCTTTCACTGACCTAGTCTGCCCTCTGCTGTACCTATGATTGACCAAGTTACCCTGACCATTTCAAGTGAGAAGACGTTTATTTATATATACAGTATAGACATTATTGTGGAAAAGTTTCAGGTGGGTGTGGAAAAACGTAATTTAAGAATACTTTCAAAAATAGAAGTGTTAATAGTTTATTTTTTATCAATTACCAAAATGGAAAGTAAGCGAACAGAAGAGAAATCCAAATCAAATCAGTATTTGATGTGACCACCCTTTGCCTTCAAAGGAACTCGATAGGTAGGTTGTTGCAAACATCTTGGAGAACTAACCACAGATCTTCTATAGATGTAGGCTGCCTCAAATTAAATTTTTTATCATTTTGTGAGAGAGATAGGGCTTTCTTTTGGTGGTTTTTTAATCACCACTGGGTTTTTATTTTTTTGCTAAACAAAGGAAAAGACCGAAAATCTAAATAAAAAATTAATTAAAAAAAAAAATGAAACGTTTTTCTTAGTGTCTGTTATAACATTTTGCAAATAAGTAATTTTTCTCCTTCACTAATGTGTGTTGATGAGGCACTGATGAGGCAGCACTGACATGTGCCACTTATGGGCACTGATAGGCAGCACTGATGGGCTCTAATAGGCAGCACTGATGGGCAATGATATGCAGCACTGATGGTCACTAATAGGCAGCACTGATGGGACTACACTGGTAATCAGGGCACTGATTATTTGTGTAAATGTCCCCTGTCACACTTGCCGGTTACCAGCTCTCCTCTCCTCGCACTGTGACAGCGTGTCATGAAAGAAATACCAATAACAGGCAAGTTTGTGTATATAATACCAAAAAACTATCAGCGCAAACTCAAATGGTGATATAAACACAAAACCACTGTGCGTGAATAAAGTGTTATAGAAAATAAATCCTCAAATGTGTAAATGCATATCTGCTATTCCGGCAGCATACACCAATCGTGTTCACAAATCACAACAAACCTGATTTTTAAGTTTGTGTATATGTGATCAGCTGTGATTGGACACAGCTGATCACATGGTAAAGGGCCGCTGCGATTGGCCCTTTACCTCAAACTGGGATCAGCTGTACCAGAAGGGGGACGCACAGGTAGTGTAATTCTGGGAGGATGTCTATGGACGCCCTCCCAGAATGAGAGAGCCGTGCTGTAGCCATCTTTCAACTATAGCCCAGTAATGAAGTGGTTAATCCATCTATTAGGAAAGCTAAAATATTTCAGTTATGAGATTGTTTATGATAATTGTACAATAAAAAATACAATATTTTATTTGGGGTAGTTTTGAGGTATATTTTCCTGGTGGAACATTGAAAATCCCTCATTTTTATTTTCATTTTTTGGTGTATATATCTGCTTTGGTTGTAAAAAAGAGCATTGTTGTACTTCAATTTCTGTAACACTCCGGAATGTGCATTATTTTTGTACTGTTAAAAGGTTGTTAAACTTTTTTTTTTTCTGATTTAAAAAAGGAAATCCCTATTTTTTTAGATAAAGTTGGTAGGATAAGAGATTGTTCCCAGGACTGAAAGTGAAGGAAAATCTACCCAAATGGCGGTAAAACCTAAAAGGGGTTCTAAGCTTTCCCCATTCTAATTAAAACTGAAGAAAAAAAAATGGAAGTTGTTTTCTATAAAGCACCTTTAACCACTTTACCACCGGAGGATTTTGCTGTCTTACGTCTGGGCCACTTTTTTGATTTGGCATTGTGCAACTTTAACTGACAATTGCGCGGTCATGCAACGCCGTACCCAAGCAAAATTTAAGTGCTTTTTTTCCCACAAATAGAGCTTTCTTTTGGTTGTATTTGATCACCTGTGCGATTTTTACTTTTTGCGCTATAAACAAAAAAAGAGCGACAATTTTGAAAAAAATAACAATATTTTTCACATTTTTTTTATATGAAATTCCCCCCCCAAAAAATGTAAAAATCAAAATTTTTTATCATTTTAGGCCAATTTGTTTTCTGCTACATATTTTTGGTAAAAAAATCGCAAAAAATCGCAATAAGCGTATTTTTATTGGTTTGCGCAAAAGTTATTGCGTTTACTAACTAAGGGAAAGATTTCTGTAATTTTTGGTGTTTTTTTTTTAACGAGTAATGGCGGCGATCTGCGATTTTTTTTGCCGGACTGCGACATTGCGGCGGACAGATCGGAACCTTGACTGACATTTTTGACACTTTTGGGGGTACCAGTGACATTACTAAAGTAATCAGTGCTATAAATATGCACTGTTACTGTAAAAATCACACTGGCAAGGAAGGGGTTAATTTTATTGGAGAGGGAGGGGTTAATGTATGCCTGGTGCTTACTGACATGTGTGGGGGGAGGTGACTGAGTGACACAAGGACAGATCGCAGGTTTAGCTATGCTGAACCCTGCAATCTGACCCTGCCTGTCACTTAGGAGATCCGCCCGCTTTGTTTACACAAGGATCTCCAGACTCGATTCCCCAACTCCTGCTGTGACTGAATACAGCGGGTGCGAGCCTCTGGCGGCGCCCGCGCGCCGCCGAGAGAGGAATGTCTGGCGACGTAGGTCTACGTCACCAGACGTTATCGAGCCACTTTGCCGCAGTAGAGCTCTAGTGAGCAGCGGTAAAGTGGTTAAATAAACACTAACCTACAACACATCTGAAGAGAAGGGTATAAATAAATCACCAGACACTATAGATATTTAAATCTAGACAACCATGTTGACTGCGATAATTCACACATAAAATGGACTCTACCTCATTCATTGAGCTCCACCCAGAAATCGTATTTCTTTTACAATGGTGACTATTTTTTCTGGATTGTGCCTACAACTGAGGTTGCCAAATCCTATCCATGTGAATAATGGCTTCTACCGTATATATATTTCTCTTCCTCGTGAACAAACATTTATTTATTGTCGACCTGTAACTGTGTAAGGAGTAAATGAACACATTGCTATACTCAATCCTCTTATCTGAAACTCAAGGTGTTCAGAGGCACTAGACATAAATGGCTGGAAGAAAATCAAAACCTTGGATGAGGCAGAGAGGCTCCGGCATGAACAGAAATAGCAGGGATGAAATGAACTTGTTTAATCTCTCCTACAAGGAAAGATGAGATAACACATTGTAAAGGTAATTTATTGTGCTTCCAAAATCCACAGCTGCAGCTTGAATGTAACTTTTCCTTCTTTTATCAAGCTGTGCACCCATTTCAACACAAGCACAAATTCATCAAGATGAACATATGACTTACGATGTGAAGGAAGCCAAAAGATGTACCTGGAGTGACAACATTTTAAGGGGGAAGCAAATTGTTTTATGGGGGGCCATCAGGGGAAATTATTTTTCAAAGAAAATTGTGTCCAGCCTTCCATTTTGAGAGTCCAAAAGGGTGTCGGGGGAGAAAGAAGAAAATAGATTTAATTTTTAGCTACTCGCACACATTACCCCCCATATATATATCAAAACAATGTATATATTTCAGCAATGTGCCCATTGATTAAAGCCCAACTTGAGCTTTCTTAACCACTTCAATACAGGGCAATTTTCAGCTTTTAGCGCTGTTGGATTTTGAATGACAATTGCGCGGTCATGCAACACTGTACCTAAACCAAATTTATGTCATTTTTCCCCCACAATTAGAGCTTTTTTTTTTGGTGGTATTTGATCACCACAAGGATTTTTCTTTTTGGCTACACAAATAAAAAAAGACCAAAAAGTTTGAAAAAAAATTTTTTTTTGCTTATGTTATACATTTTGTAAATAGATATGTTTTTTCCTGCACTGATGAGCACCGATGAGGCTGCACTGACAGGCACTGATGAGGAGGCACTAATGGGGTGGCACTGATGGGGTGGCACTAATATGCAGCACTGATGGGCACTGATATGTGGCACTGATAGGCAGCACTGATATGCAGCATTGGTGGGCACTAATAGGCGGCACTGATCGGCACTGATAGGCGGCACTGATAGGTGGCATGGATGGGCACTAATGGGCACTTATAAGCGGCACTGGTGGGCAATAATGGGCACTGGTGGGTGGCACTGATGGGGAGGGCACTGATGGGCTCCCTGAGCCCTGATCACCATCCCTGGTGGCCATGGTGGGCATCCCTGGGGTCATGGGTGGATACCCCTGGTGGCTCTAGTGGCACCCCCCCAAGGGTCTGCACTGGTAATCAATGCTCTGATTACCAGCACAGACCCCCCCCCCCTGTCAAGAGAGCCGCAGATCGGCTCTCCTCTACTCGTGCCTGTCAGGCATGAACTGAGGAAAGCCGATCAACGGCTCTTCCTATTTACTATGTGACCAGCTTTGATTGCTCTTTAACAAGATTGGAGATGCGGTGTGCCAGAGTGACACATCGCGCCACCGATCGCCACTCTGCGAGCCCTGGCGCATTATCCTGCTGCCGTCATATGACGTCCGGTCAGGATAATGTAACCACCTTCCCGCCGTCATTTGCCTATAGGGCGGGCGGGAATTGTTTAAAGAAGACCTATAGGGAAAACTTTTTTTTCATTTTGGATAGCCAAAGGGAGGGTTATAACCCTTGTCAGATTTTTTTTTTTTGCCATCTGTGTCCCTTTGTAAAGATTTCTCTTAATGTCCTGTCCCATAGCCAAACAGGAAGTGAGAGGAAACCCCTGCAAATTAAGAGAATTTCTTGGTGACTCCCAGGTCACCAGAACTAGTGTCCCTATTGGACGATTTCCCCTCTATTACTTTTCTTGGGACAACCCAAAATTTGGGGCTTTCTTTTACTTTCACTTTCAATGATAATAGTAAACAGAATGAATACAAAAAACAAAAGTGACAAGCCAGTAGAAACTGCTTATCCCTTCCTCCCAGTGCTTATGAGAAAACAGGCCAAGGAATCAAACACATGTAATTAGATATTCATCCCATGCATATAAATTGTTCCAGACAATAATAGTGGCTACTATATCAAATCTGGAATTTAATTAACATGCCTCCATTATCCATAATATAATAAACAATGTCCGCATTAGCAGCGCTTAATGTGGGAGAGAGTAATTATCCTATGCCTTAAACAGTTCTTTTACAAAAAAAATCCTTAAAGGTTCTTTTAAAATTCCCAGGGGGTGTCAGTGGGGATAAACTCTTAAGTGTGAAGTCCAACTGTACAATCACTGGCCCATCACCCCACCGTGTGAGACCTCTCCCCTAGGGATTGAAAACTCACCAGAGATCACATAAAAAGGGGCTTTGGTAATCATTCAGAAGGACAAGCAGCTTCGTATCCGCTGGCAAGCCTCTCCACCTCAGATATCACCAAGATCTAATCAGCTGCTAGACCTTAATGGATCATCCACAAACAGGCTCATGCAGGTTCCTTCACCAACATTGCTCTCCTCTCCAGATAATTATCCATATAAGAAATAAACAATTTATAGCATAATCCAGTCTATTGCATGTATGGGCACTAATGGGCACTAATGGGCACTTATAAGCGGCACTGGTGGGCAATAATGTGGCACTGGGGGGCAACACTGATAGATGGCAATGATGGGCACTGGTGGGCAGCACTGATGGGGAGGGCACTGGTGGGCAGCACTGATGGGGAGGGCACTGGTGGGCTCCCTGAGCCCTGATTGCCATCCCTGGTGGCCATGGTGGGCATCCCTTGGATAAACTCTCAAGTGTGAAGTCCAACTGTACAATCACTGGCCCATCACCACACCGTGTGAGACCTCTCCCCTAGGGATTGAAAACTCACCAGAGATCACATAAAAAGGGGCTTTGGTAATCATTCAGAAGGACAAGCAGCTTCGTATCCGCTGGCAAGCCTCTCCACCTCAGATATCACCAAGATCTAATCAGCTGCTAGACCTTAATGGATCATCCACAAACAGGCTCATGCAGGTTCCTTCACCAACATTCCTCTCCTCTCCAGATAATTATCCATATAAGAAATAAACAATTTATAGCATAATCCAGTCTATTTATTGTTAAAAGTACCCAATACACACTAAAATAAACCCCCTTATAAAATGTGCTTACACAGAAATCAAATAATCAAGCATGAATTGCCATAGATAGTGTGTATCGATCTCACCACTGCTGCTGGCTACAACCAATACTCTCTGCTCGCTGCTCGCGAAGATCACGGGAGATACGCACAATCAGTCATTAAGGTAGCCACGTGATCACGTCTGACGCGTTTCGTCATCACAACTTTATCTGAGAGCGGGGTCACACGGCACGTCTCCTGCTATTTATCGAGCTTTCAATCGGGTATTGAGCTCTCTGGACTGAAAATTGTTGCATAAACTCTCGTAAGTTGAAGAACCAGCAATACACCAATAATCAACACTAATTAACCCAGAATACAGTACAAGTGAAAAAATAGATATGGACGACAAACCCATCTCCACTGCACGACACTACATGATGGGAAAACTGTCAAAAATAGGTTTCCCTATGACTATAAATCCTGGGTCTCATGCTCAGACACTGAACATAAAAGGGTCCTTGTGTATATGTTACATGTGCATAAATTATATATTTACGTTATCAAAATACCATACACCGTGTTGTGCAATGAGAAAGAGGTTAAGGCCCATATACTTAATACTCACAAATGGACAAATTCAACAGAATCCAATAGAAAACCACATAATAATAAACACTTGATATTTATCTCATATTATGAGGATCAACACGTAGACCCATTCATCATATACAATTATAAAATATTCATTACTGGAGATAATTTGAATACAAAAGTTCATAAACCCCTGAATAAAAAATTGAAAAAATGTATTAATAAAAATATCATAAAATACCATTAGAAATAATAGGTGAAAACGCATTCATCCAAACCATTACAAATCAGCATATACCCCCTAATTTCTACAACCATAAATCCATCTCAGATATAACTAATATTCGCTTATGAAACAGTTCAGGTCTTATTCCACATTCAAACCTCCAGGTCTAAGTGCATTGGCCAAAATAATCCACTTGGTCTCACATCTGGACAGATCTTTAACCCTATTAGTGCCTCTCCACAGTGGGTTGGACTCGTCATCACCCCAAAATTTCAGCCCAGAAGGATCTCTATTATGCTTCTTTTTAAAGTGCAAGGAAACACTGTGGTCCTTATAACCCATAGGTGTCAAACACAAGGCCTGTGGGCCGAATGCGCCCCCCAGGACATTTCATGTGGCCCTCACACCTCTTCTGTAGCTGCGGCACCCCCCTTGTCTCTGCCCCCATCTTGTCTCTGTAGTCGGCAGCAGAGAGGCCAGAATTACTTTGCCAGATCCTGCATTCCTCTGTGCAGCAGCAGAAAGGCTCGTCTTTGCCCAACCCTCCATTCTCAGCAGTCCACAGCAGAGAGGAGTGCAGAACTCCTCCTACAGATCCTGCACCTCTCTGCGCCGCTGCAACACCACCTCGCCTTTGCCTCCCCTGGTCTCAGCAATTATCTGGAAGCTGACTCCAGCCCTCCTCTGGTTCTACTCTAGACCCTGCACTTCTTTCAAGATCCACATCTACATCTTCTATCTGGCAGCAGCACAAGGTAAGGGGGGTGCATTGTGATGTAAGGAAAGGTGGGTGACTCTTGACTTTTGATGGTCGGGGGGCTCTTGAAATCTCATGTAAGGGTGTAAGGGGGCGTGGGGTTCTCTGGGCATCTAATCCTACGGATATAACCGGCCCTTTGAGGTCAACCATAATGCTGATGCGGCTCCGCGATGAAATTAAGTTTGACACCCCTGTTATAACCTATACTGATGTTATAAATATGTTTGAACACTCATTTATTGAGTTTTCTTTTAGTTCTCCCAATATACATCAACCCACATTGGCATTGAAGGGCATATACGACATGGGTGGAGTTACAGGAAATAAATTATATAATCTCAAATTCACTCCCATTCACTGGGTAATCTGGTAATCCTCTTAGATGTGCCTTCACTTGTTGACATGCTTTACATTTTCTACATAAATGAAAGCCAGCCTTATTCTAGACATCATAGGTCTAACTGGAGGGTACACAACCTTTCTTACCACCCTATATCCAAATGTGGGTGCCCTTCGATATATAAACATGGGCTCCCAGGGTAGCACTTTACTCAAATATCTGTCCATAAAAAAAGAATGTTCCAATGTTTCTGGAATATTGTTTCTACCTTTTTGTATTGTTCATGGTAATCACTGATCCTCCTTTTATTGGTTAAATAGTTTTGCTGAGACACTTGACTCACTTCATGAATCACCCGATCCAACTGAGGGCTTTTGTATCATTTTTCTAGGAACCTCTTCTTAAAAATTTGTGTCTGTGCAAAGAAATCTGTATCCAACGTGCAATTCCTCCTTATCCTAA
Organism: Pelophylax lessonae; assembly: GCF_965119305.1. Classification (NCBI taxonomy): domain Eukaryota; kingdom Metazoa; phylum Chordata; class Amphibia; order Anura; family Ranidae; genus Pelophylax; species Pelophylax lessonae. The sequence goes on from NC_138775.1 coordinate 47,716,075, forward strand.
GGAATTGCCCTTTCAGAATGTTTCTAAGCCACAGAGGGTGGTGGCCGCTATACACAGGTAAATAGCTATTACGATCCGTTGTTTTGAAATATGCCCTTGGGACAATACGTTTATCACATATAGATATATTCATGTCCAAATAATGAACCTGTTCCTTATCCCACTGAAAATCCAACTTGATGTTATTGGGATTATCATTAGGATCCCAGGTAAATTGTTCCAATGATGCTTGCGTGCCTGCCCAGATAAAAATCAAATCATCTATATACCTTCTATTAAACAGTATCTCTTTTCTTTGTTTTGAAAAAATATAATGATCCTCCCACTCGCTCATGAATAAAGTAGCCAGACTGGGCGCAAACTTTGCGCCCATAGTCACACCCCTTTTTTGTATAAAAAAATTCACTACTTTACTAAAAATAGTTTTGGATAGGCAAAGATCTAATGCAATTCCCAAGAACCTCTTCTGGATGTGTGAGAAATCATCATTCTGTCCAAAGACCCATAAATATTTCTGAATCCTCAGGTAACACCAATCCCTTCTGGAGTTGTAAGAGATATTTTGTGTCTCTCAAATAGGCCTTAGTTTGTGTACCACACTAATTTGCAGAAATCTGTCCAAATATTGACCCACCCTTGCTGTTACCAAACCGATACTATTCACTATCAGTCTGGCAGGAGGATTGGTAGGATCTTTATGTACCTTGGGTAGTGTATATATGGTTGGTATTCTACTAAACCTGGGGGTCAAATACTTTTTTCTTTTTTGGTTAGAACCCTCATGTAATGTCTATATTCCACCAAATTATTAAGATCCCTTCTATACCTAGTCGTGGGGTCATTCTCTAATTCGGTATAAGTGTCAATGTCTGATAACATACCTAAGAGTTGTGAGTGGTAAAAATTTTTTTCAAGAATCACCACTCCCCTGCAATTATCCGCAGGTCAGATAATTATATCCTTCCTTATTTCTAAGGCTTCTATTCCCTCCTGAATATATCTGGGATTGGTATTTTTCTTAGGAACAATATCCTCCAAATCACGTAATACAAGTTGTTTAAAAACCTATACATGTTGATTCGAGGCTTGTGGGGGATTAAACAACTATTTGTTCTTAAGACCAATATCTACTCCTATGGTCGAAGCCTTAAACCTATTAGAAGTACTAATTTTATTACCTAAAAAATACCTTTTTAGGTTAATTTTCCTAATCTATTTATGTACACCAATGTATGCTTTAAACTTATTAATCGTTTTTTTGGCTGCACATTTTAGTCCCGCATCATTTTTTTTACGCTCCAACATTTGAAGCCTGCTTTTTTCTAGAACAGCGTGAGGATGGCATGATGGGAGGTGGGGTGGAGGAAAATTGTGAGGAGAGAGGAGAAGAGACTGGATGATAAAAGCCTGCAGTGTGGCTTTGTGGGTGCTGACGGCGTTGCTCCCACTGGGCTCGGTGATGGGAGTCCAGGTGCCTTCTTAAGGCGGTCGTCCCTAGGTGAGTGTTGGGATTACCGCGACGTATGCGCTGACTGTAAAGGCTGCAGGTGGCAACACTATTGTCAGCAGCGGACACATTTAAAAAAGCCCACACTGCAGAGGCATGTGTCGGCATCCTGGGAGTGCCAGATGTGACTGTACATGGTTGATGGCTCGCTCTTGATACATTTGCAGTCTGCTTTGTCCCTCCAGTGCAATGCAAGTTCTGCCTGCTTTTCCTCCCTGTCTGCTGGTCCGTCTCTCCCACTGAACTCCCCTCCTCTTACTCTCTTGTGGGCACCCATGTGACGTCCATAGACACGTCATCATCTACGTCACCTTCCCCACCATTAACATTCAAGATCTCGGAGTAGGAGTAACAGCGGGGACCAACCTCCTCGGGCTGATCTGGGTACTGTCGTCAGACTGCTGAGTGGCGGCTGTTGCTACCTCCTCTTCCTGATCTGATGCCAAGAATGGCTGCGCATTACAAATGTCTTGTGATGGATCGGAAAATAATTCCAGTGACTCAAGCGGAGGATATATGGTGGTGTTAGTGGTGGTGTCTTTGGGGGTGCACACAGCAGAGAGTGAAGAGGGTGAAGATAGAGAGGATGAGGAGGGTGTAGAAGAGGAAGGCTGAGTGAGCCACTTAACCAAGTCTGGTGCATCCTTTGAGGTAATCGAATGCACCTTCTGAAACGTCACACTTTGGCTCCGGCCTACTGCTTCTGCCCTACCCCTACCACCCCTGCCTAAGGGCCTACCTCTTCCTCTGCCTGTCATTTTTTAAATTACCCTGTGACAAAAGTCTCCAGAGAAGCACAGTATATGTGGAACAAAGTATATAACACCCCACTTCAATCTGTGGTATTGGGGGGCCACTGGTCTATCACACCAGTTGTACAAAAAATTGGCCAGTAAGTTTGGCACTGTGTGCAGCAGAGTTAACGCAGCAAAAGAGGCAATTTTTTTGCAGGACACAAATACATTGTTATAAAAGTATACTCAGATAAAACCTCACTTCAAAATGTGGTTTTACGGGGCCACTGGTCTATCACACCAGTTGTACAAAAAATTGGCCAGTAAGTTTGGCACTGTGTGCAGCAGAGTTAACGCAGCAAAAGAGGCAATATTTTTGCAGGACAAAAATACACTTATAAAAGTATACTCAGATAATACCCCACTTCAATATGTGGTATTGGGGGGCCACTGGTGTATCACACCAGTTGTACAAAAAATTGGCCAGTAAGTTTGGCACTGTGTGCAGCAGAGTTAACGCAGCAAAAGAGGCAATATTTTTGTAGGACACAAATACACTGTTATAAAAGTATACTCAGATAACACCCCACTTCAATATGTGGTATTGGGAGGCCACTGGTTTATCACACCAGTTGTACAAAAAAATTGGCCAGTAATTTTGGCACTGTCTGCAGCAGAGTTCACACGGCAAAAGAGGCAATATATTTGCAGGACACAAATACACTGTTATAAAAGTATACTCAGATAACACCCCACTTCAATATGTGGTATTGGGGGGCCACTGGTCTTTCACACCAGTTGTACAAAAAATTGGCCAGTAAGTTTGGCACTGTGTGCAGCAGAGTTAACGCAGCAAAAGCAATATTTTTGCAGGACAAAAATACACTTATAAAAGTATACTCAGATAACACCCCACTTCAATATGTGGTATTGGGGGGCCACTGGTGTATCACACCAGTTGTACAAAAAATTGGCCAGTAAGTTTGGCACTGTGTGCAGCAGAGTTAATGCAGCAAAAGAGGCAATATTTTTGTAGGACACAAATACACTGTTATAAAAGTATACTCAGATAACACCCCACTTCAATATGTGGTATTGGGAGGCCACTGGTTTATCACACCAGTTGTACAAAAAAATTGGCCAGTAATTTTGGCACTGTCTGCAGCAGAGTTAACACGGCAAAAGAGGCAATATATTTGCAGGACACAAATACACTGTTATAAAAGTATACTCAGATAACACCCCACTTCAATATGTGGTATTTCGGGGCCACTGGTCTATCACACCAGTTGTACAAAAAATTGGCCAGTAAGTTTGCACTGTGTGCAGCAGAGTTAACGCAGCAAAATAAGCAATATTTTTGCGGGACACAAATACACTGTTATAAAAGTATACTCATATAACACCCCACTTCAATATGTGGTATTGGGGGGCCACTGGTCTATCACACCAGTTGTACAAAAAATTGGCCAGTAAGTTTGGCACTGTGTGCAGCAGAGTTAATGCAGCAAAAGAGGCAATATTTTTGCAGGACACAAATACAATTATAAAAGTATACTCAGATAACACCCCACTTCAATATGTGGTATTGGGAGGCCACTGGTTTATCACACCAGTTGTAAAAAAAAATTGGCCAGTAAGTTTGGCACTGTCTGCAGCAGAGTTAACACGGCAAAAGAGGCAATATATTTGCAGGACACAAATACACTGTTATAAAAGTATACTCAGATAACACCCCACTTCATTATGTGGTATTGGGGGGCCACTGGTCTATCACACCAGTTGTACAAAAAATTGGGCAGTAAGTTTGGCACTGTGTGCAGCAGAGTTAATGCAGCAAAAGAGGCAATATTTTTGCAGGACACAAATACACTGTTATAAAAGTATACTCAGATAACACCCCACTTCAATATGTGGTATTTCGGGGCCACTGGTCTATCACACCAGTTGTACAAAAAATTGGCCAGTAAGTTTGCACTGTGTGCAGCAGAGTTAACGCAGCAAAATAGGCAATATTTTTGCGGGACACAAATACACTGTTATAAAAGTATACTCATATAACACCCCACTTCAATATGTGGTATTGGGGGGCCACTGGTCTATCACACCAGTTGTACAAAAAATTGGCCAGTAAGTTTGGCACTGTGTGCAGCAGAGTTAATGCAGCAAAAGAGGCAATATTTTTGCAGGACACAAATACACTTTTATAAAAGTATACTCAGATAACACCCCACTTCAATATGTGGTATTGGGAGGCCACTGGTTTATCACACCAGTTGTACAAAAAAATTGGCCAGTAAGTTTGGCACTGTCTGCAGCAGAGTTAACACGGCAAAAGAGGCAATATATTTGCAGGACACAAATACACTGTTATAAAAGTATACTCAGATAACACCCCACTTCAATATGTGGTATTGGGGGGCCACTGGTCTTTCACACCAGTTGTACAAAAAATTGGGCAGTAAGTTTGGCACTGTGTGCAGCAGAGTTAACGCAGCAAAATAGGCAATATTTTTGCGGGACACAAATACACTGTTATAAAAGTATACTCATATAACACCCCACTTCAATATGTGGTATTGGGGGGCCACTGGTCTATCACACCAGTTGTACAAAAAATTGGCCAGTAAGTTTGGCACTGTGTGCAGCAGAGTTAATGCAGCAAAAGAGGCAATATTTTTGCAGGACACAAATACACTTATAAAAGTATACTCAGATAACACCCCACTTCAATATGTGGTATTGGGAGGCCACTGGTTTATCACACCAGTTGTACAAAAAAATTGGCCAGTAAGTTTGGCACTGTCTGCAGCAGAGTTAACACGGCAAAAGAGGCAATATATTTGCAGGACACAAATACACTGTTATAAAAGTATACTCAGATAACACCCCACTTCAGTATGTGGTATTGGGGGGCCACTGGTCTTTCACACCAGTTGTACAAAAAATTGGGCAGTAAGTTTGGCACTGTGTGCAGCAGAGTTAATGCAGCAAAAGAGGCAATATTTTTGCAGGACACAAATACACTGTTATAAAAGTATACTCAGATAACACCCCACTTCAATATGTGGTATTTCGGGGCCACTGGTCTATCACACCAGTTGTACAAAAAATTGGCCAGTAAGTTTGCACTGTGTGCAGCAGAGTTAACGCAGCAAAATAGGCAATATTTTTGCAGGACACAAATTCACTGTTATAAAAGTATACTCAGATAACACCCCACTTCAATATGTGGTATTGGGGGGCCACTGGTCTATCACACCAGTTGTACAAAAAATTGGCCAGTAAGTTTGCACTGTGTGCAGCAGAGTTAACGCAGCAAAAGAGGCAATATTTTTGCAGGACACAAATACACTTTTATAAAAGTATACTCATATAACACCCCACTTCAATATGTGGTATTGGGGGGCCACTGGTCTATCACACCAGTTGTACAAAAAATTGGCCAGTAAGTTTGGCACTGTGTGCAGCAGAGTTAATGCAGCAAAAGAGGCAATATTTTTGCAGGACACAAATACACTGTTATAAAAGTATACTCAGACAACACCCCACTTCAATATGTGGTATTGGGGGGCCACTGGTGTATCACACCAGTTGTACAAAAAATTGGCCAGTAAGTTTGGCACAGTGTGCAGGCAGAGTTAACGCAGCAAAAGAGGCAATATTTTTGCAGGACACAAATACACTGTTATAAAAGTATACTCATATAACACCCCACTTCAATATGTGGTATTGGGGGGCCACTGGTCTATCACACCAGTTGTACAAAAAATTGGCCAGTAAGTTTGGCACTGTGTGCAGCAGAGTTAATGCAGCAAAAGAGGCAATATTTTTGCAGGACACAAATACACTGTTATAAAAGTATACTCAGATAACACCCCACTTCAATATGTGGTATTTCGGGGCCACTGGTCTATCACACCAGTTGTACAAAAAATTGGCCAGTAAGTTTGCACTGTGTGCAGCAGAGTTAACGCAGCAAAATAGGCAATATTTTTGCAGGACACAAATACACTGTTATAAAAGTATACTCAGATAACACCCCACTTCAATATGTGGTATTGGGGGGCCACTGGTCTATCACACCAGTTGTACAAAAAATTGGCCAGTAAGTTTGCACTGTGTGCAGCAGAGTTAACGCAGCAAAATAGGCAATATTTTTGCGGGACACAAATACACTGTTATAAAAGTATACTCATATAACACCCCACTTCAATATGTGGTATTGGGGGGCCACTGGTCTATCACACCAGTTGTACAAAAAATTGGCCAGTAAGTTTGGCACTGTGTGCAGCAGAGTTAATGCAGCAAAAGAGGCAATATTTTTGCAGGACACAAATACACTTATAAAAGTATACTCAGATAACACCCCACTTCAATATGTGGTATTGGGAGGCCACTGGTTTATCACACCAGTTGTACAAAAAAATTGGCCAGTAAGTTTGGCACTGTCTGCAGCAGAGTTAACACGGCAAAAGAGGCAATATATTTGCAGGACACAAATACACTGTTATAAAAGTATACTCAGATAACACCCCACTTCAATATGTGGTATTGGGGGGCCACTGGTCTTTCACACCAGTTGTACAAAAAATTGGGCAGTAAGTTTGGCACTGTGTGCAGCAGAGTTAACGCAGCAAAATAGGCAATATTTTTGCGGGACACAAATACACTGTTATAAAAGTATACTCATATAACACCCCACTTCAATATGTGGTATTGGGGGGCCACTGGTCTATCACACCAGTTGTACAAAAAATTGGCCAGTAAGTTTGGCACTGTGTGCAGCAGAGTTAATGCAGCAAAAGAGGCAATATTTTTGCAGGACACAAATACACTTATAAAAGTATACTCAGATAACACCCCACTTCAATATGTGGTATTGGGAGGCCACTGGTTTATCACACCAGTTGTACAAAAAAATTGGCCAGTAAGTTTGGCACTGTCTGCAGCAGAGTTAACACGGCAAAAGAGGCAATATATTTGCAGGACACAAATACACTGTTATAAAAGTATACTCAGATAACACCCCACTTCAGTATGTGGTATTGGGGGGCCACTGGTCTTTCACACCAGTTGTACAAAAAATTGGGCAGTAAGTTTGGCACTGTGTGCAGCAGAGTTAATGCAGCAAAAGAGGCAATATTTTTGCAGGACACAAATACACTGTTATAAAAGTATACTCAGATAACACCCCACTTCAATATGTGGTATTTCGGGGCCACTGGTCTATCACACCAGTTGTACAAAAAATTGGCCAGTAAGTTTGCACTGTGTGCAGCAGAGTTAACGCAGCAAAATAGGCAATATTTTTGCAGGACACAAATTCACTGTTATAAAAGTATACTCAGATAACACCCCACTTCAATATGTGGTATTGGGGGGCCACTGGTCTATCACACCAGTTGTACAAAAAATTGGCCAGTAAGTTTGCACTGTGTGCAGCAGAGTTAACGCAGCAAAAGAGGCAATATTTTTGCAGGACACAAATACACTTTTATAAAAGTATACTCATATAACACCCCACTTCAATATGTGGTATTGGGGGGCCACTGGTCTATCACACCAGTTGTACAAAAAATTGGCCAGTAAGTTTGGCACTGTGTGCAGCAGAGTTAATGCAGCAAAAGAGGCAATATTTTTGCAGGACACAAATACACTGTTATAAAAGTATACTCAGACAACACCCCACTTCAATATGTGGTATTGGGGGGCCACTGGTGTATCACACCAGTTGTACAAAAAATTGGCCAGTAAGTTTGGCACAGTGTGCAGGCAGAGTTAACGCAGCAAAAGAGGCAATATTTTTGCAGGACACAAATACACTGTTATAAAAGTATACTCATATAACACCCCACTTCAATATGTGGTATTGGGGGGCCACTGGTCTATCACACCAGTTGTACAAAAAATTGGCCAGTAAGTTTGGCACTGTGTGCAGCAGAGTTAATGCAGCAAAAGAGGCAATATTTTTGCAGGACACAAATACACTGTTATAAAAGTATACTCAGATAACACCCCACTTCAATATGTGGTATTTCGGGGCCACTGGTCTATCACACCAGTTGTACAAAAAATTGGCCAGTAAGTTTGCACTGTGTGCAGCAGAGTTAACGCAGCAAAATAGGCAATATTTTTGCAGGACACAAATACACTGTTATAAAAGTATACTCAGATAACACCCCACTTCAATATGTGGTATTGGGGGGCCACTGGTCTATCACACCAGTTGTACAAAAAATTGGCCAGTAAGTTTGCACTGTGTGCGGCAGAGTTAACGCAGCAAAAGAGGCAATATTTTTGCAGGACACAAATACACTTTTATAAAAGTATACTCATATAACACCCCACTTCAATATGTGGTATTGGGGGGCCACTGGTCTATCACACCAGTTGTACAAAAAATTGGCCAGTAAGTTTGGCACTGTGTGCAGCAGAGTTAATGCAGCAAAAGAGGCAATATTTTTGCAGGACACAAATACACTTATAAAAGTATACTCATATAACACCCCACTTCAATATGTGGTATTGGGGGGCCACTGGTCTATCACACCAGTTGTACAAAAAATTGGCCAGTAAGTTTGGCACAGTGTGCAGGCAGAGTTAACGCAGCAAAAGAGGCAATATTTTTGCAGGACACAAATACACTGTTATAAAAGTATACTCAGATAACACCCCACTTCAATATGTGGTATTGGGGGGCCATTGGTCTATCACACCAGTTATAATACTTTTTTAAAAGTGCTTTTGTCACTGTTTGTAGTTGTAGTATTGCTGCAGAAACGCTCACCACACCAGTCACAATGCTGCATAGTGCACAATACAAATCCACTATAATATGCTTTCTATATTAGAAAGTATATTATAAGTGTATTACACCCCAATATAGTGCACTGCACACCAAAGAATAGTACACCTATACCAACCTACCAGTCCTTAAAAGGACTTTTGTGGACCTTAACAGAGCGATTTGTGTCACAGACAATCTGTCCCTGGTGCACACAGCAGACCTCTCCCTACACTGACAAAAAACAGAATTTGAAATGGCCGCCAGGTCAGGTCTATTTATTAGGTAGGGGGTATGTCCATGTGCTGAAATGTCTCAATTGGCTGTCCTGTTCCACCTGATGGCTGTGTCATGGGTCAAAGTTCTCCCCAATGTAAACTAATATGTTCGCAAAATCGGAGGACTGCGAATGAGCAAAGTTCACTGCAAACTGACCGCCGGGCGAACCGCAAGGCCATCCCTAGCTACTGGTTCCCCTATAGTCATACAGTGGTTCAAAGAGATTAGAGACCATTACAGAGTAGGAATTTGAAACCTCTTCACCATCCCTTCTATGACTCACATCATTCCTAGGCCTGTGATTATACCCACTCCTATTTAACTGACCATAATTAGGATGGCTCGGGTGGTTACCACCTCTGTTGGATTGTTTAAACCCCCTTCCTCTATTATGTCAGGGGTGTCCAAACTATGGCCCTCCAGCTCTTCAGGAACTAAAATTCCCATGAGGCATTGTAAATATCTGACATTCACAGACATAACTAGGCATTATGGGAGTTGTAGTTCCTGAAGAGCTGGAGGGCCATAGTTTGGACATAGCTGCAACAGTGTAACTGGACAGCCGGCCTATCATTTAGAGGCATATTCCCTTTCCATACTTCTGGGATACTATGAGATGTATTTGGGACATGTGGGTAAATAATATGTGTGGATCCTTGATTTCCCATGGGCAGTACTGTATTATTTTTTGTCATAAATAAACTGTATTCTGCCGAAAATAACCCATATCCCTAAAAAATGTATTTTGTTTCTTTTTTTGGGTGTCCTTGTCAACTTTTTCCAATTTTTTCTTAATTTCATTATTGAAATGAATTACTCATTGTGAATCTTTAATTGGATCTAACAAAACGTGTAAGTCCGCTATCTTTTTTTCTAAAATCAACATTTTTTTTCTTTTCCCGTTTTAATACTAATTCCTGCAGTCTCAATCTTGCCTCATTAAAAAAATTCCAACCATTTAGAATGAGATTCGTCATCATCCAAACCATCTTGGGGATAAAATTCCTATCTAAGGCTCTGCATTATAACAATAGAGCTCAAATTTTGGGGTATTGATAAGACCTACCCACTGTGGAGGGGCATTAATAGGGTTAGAGATTTGTACATATGTCCACCTTGTGGACAGCCTTCCCAGAAACGTTGAAGCTTTTAAAGCTGCTAAAGGGTGGGCCAACTCAATACTGAACCCTACGGCCTAAGACTGGGATGCCATTAAAGTTCATGTGCATGGAAAGGCAGGTTTCCCAACATTTTTGGTAACATAATGTATAAAGCAGATCCAGAAGATTCAATGCAGATACATTTTGTCAGCAATTTCTTACATTTTATGAACAGGTCCTTATTGACTCATTACTGGATACCAAACTCAAAGCAACTGTAAGCACAAAATCAATCCCCATTCCCCATCTTATCCCCATCTTATCCCCATCTTATCCAGCTTCTGTCGCTCCCACCCGCCTCCAGTCAGGCCACTGTGCTAGGACTTCATCTTTGTTATTGTAAAAGAAGATAAGTTACCTAGAACAGTGTTTTAGAAATTCTTCCAAATGATTTAATGTGTTCTGTGTTCTTATTCCAGGGTGCTTATGCCTCATTATCTCACTTATAATCAGTATTTTCTTGTATTCTTTTTCTATAGAATGTGGAGATGCTGCAAACATCTAATTGAAGTGTTTACCTTAGATTTAAAGCATGGCCACGTCTCACAGCAGAAATGCATTTACAATGTTAAACTCCCTCCATCCTATCTTCCCTACACTGAAAACGGTAAGTGTGTTTTCGCCATTCATCAGTTTGAATTCCTTTTTCTATTAGAGAGGAAAGAAAAGTTTGCTTATAGGAGTATGTGTGAGTTCATTGCTGACATTTCAGCTCTTGCTCCTAATGACGGAGTTATTAAGAAGGCTAATTTAGCTGATAAACTCAAATATTGCACTTTTATTGCAAATGTAATTGAGTTCAAAGTGCTCCTCTCATCATAGATTATCTTATTTGTGAGTACATAAAAATTGCCTGTATTTTTTTTTTTTTGTTGGTGAATGAAAAGGCATAGTTTTGCTCAAAATAAATTGGTGAGATAAATAAATATGGTTTTCTAGTGCGAAAAATGTTACTTAGCATTTGTAGGTTTGGAAACAGCATTATGATGCAATGTACAGCTAAGATTTTAAGAAATTTTGCAAATATAATAAAGTGCTACTAAAATGGTTCTAAAGTTTATTATTTTTAAATAAAAAAATAAACATGCCTATACTTACCTGCTCTGTGCAATGACAGCCTCGATCCTCTTTATCTGGGGTCCTTTACCTACACTCCAGGCCCCTCCTATTCTTTAAGTGACCCTAAGGAAAGCCGATTTCCCTGGGCACACCTGTGTGGACTCAGAAGAGCTTCTGCTCATTTACTAAGCTCTGGAGAAACTGCAGTTTACAAAGTGCACAGGAGAGGTGAAAGGAGGGGAGGAATGAAAGGGAAGAGGGAAGAGGTGTGGGGAGGAGATATGAAAGAAGCGAGAGAAATTAAAGGTGAGAGCGATGAGGTGTGGAGAGGAGAAAGCAGGAGAGGAGTGGAGAGGTGCAGAGAGGAGAAGAAAGAGGAGGGATGGAAGGACAAGTGAGAGGAAAGAGGTGTGGGGAGGAGATGTAGAAGCAAAAAAGATTTATGGCGTTTCATGAACCTCCGTTAGGCACTCCCTGGATCGGCTTCGGTCACTTTTTCTCAGACTGGACTGCTCTTGGATCTATGACACTGCTTAAGGTAGTGTCCATTCCAATATATCCCCCATTCAAGTCCATATTCTACACAAGTACATCAATATAACCCATATTTTCATTTTTAGACAAACATTCAAGCTCCTGATGAATGGACGGAGGTCCATGAAATGCGTTGAGCCTACAATTACTCAGATATTTCATCTAACTGTGATATATTTAAAGATTGTGAGCACACAGAGCATTTATGTCATATTGTATCCATTATATTCTTGATCCATTTTTTGGTCCTAGAAAATCTTTTATTTATTTTGGATTCATTATGTAAAGTTGTGCGTTATCTCTGTATGTGTTTATGCTACAGTGTTTTTTTTATATCATATCATTCATGTCATTGAATAAAAAATATTTTTATGCCCAATTGACCTCAATTAAAGTCCCATAAATTTTTTTTTGCTTCTACATATATACATAGGGATGGAGGCAACTGGACATTTGTGGCAAATCATATAAACTACTTCCGTGTGGGGAGGAGAGGTGAGAGGAGGGGAGGAATGAAAGGTGAGAGGGATGAGGTGTGGAGAGAAGAAAGCAGGAGAGGAATGAGAGGTGAGAGTGGATAGGTGCAGGGAGGAGAAGAAAGAGGAGGGGTGGAAGAAAAAGTGAGAGGGAAGAGGTGTGGGGAGGAGAGGCAAGAAGCGGGGAGGAATGAAAGGGTAGAGCAAAGAGGTGCAGGGAGGACAGGCAAGAGGAGGGGAGGAATGAAAGGTGAGAAGGATGAGGTGCGGAGAGAAGTAAGCAGGAGAGGAATGAGGGATGAGAGTGGATAGGTGCAGGGAGGAGAAGAAAGAGGAGGGGTGGAAGGAAAAGTGAGAGGGAAGAGGTGTGGGGAGGAGAGGTAAGAAGCGGGGAGGAATGAAATGGTAGAGCAAAGAGGTGCGGGGAGGAGAGGCAAGAGGAGGGGAGGAATGAAAGGTGAGAGGGATGAGGTGCGGAGAGGAGAAAGCAGGAGAGGAACGAGAGGTGAGAGTGGAGAGGTGCAGGGAGAAGAAAGAGGAGGGGTGTAAAGAAAAGTGAGAGGGAAGGTGTGGGGAGGAGAAGCGAGGGGAGGGGGGAGGAATGAAAGGCGAGGGGGAAGAGGTGTGGGGAGGAGAGGCGAGGCGAGAGGAGGGGAGGAATAAAACGTGAAAGGGATGAGGTGCAGAGAGGAGAAAGCAGGAGAGGAATGAGAGGTGTGAGGAGGAGAAGAGAAAGAAGGGGTGGGATGAGAGGTCAGAGGAAACAGGTGCAGGGAGGAGTGGAGAGAGGAGGGGAGGGATTAGAGGTGAGAGAAAAAATGGTGGGGGTGGAGGGGAGAGAGGATGAATGAGAGGCGAGGGAGGAAAGTGTGGGGGGGGGAGCAGAGGGCAGATAAGTAATGAGAGAGCAAAGGTAGAGGGAAGAGAGGAGAGGAGGTACAAGAGGTGAGAGAAAAGGGGGAGGGAGAGGAGAGAGGGCAGTAATGAGACAGTGAAAGGGTATTTTATTGCTGTTTGAAGGAACCAATTGCACCACATCCTCCCCTCGCTTTGTCGAAGGGAAAAACAAGCATTTAGAATGAGGAGTATGCAGTACATTTTGCATCTATTTGCACTCTATATAATACACATGTTAGTGACAATTTAATTCAACTTGAAGAGTAGATGCTTCAAACAACACAGCAATTTACCACCATCTCACAAATATTTTCTTCACAGCATTTGTGGCTTGTGTTTATTGTACAGTCAAATTGGTAGAACAGTGTAATCATCTATTTTTGAGGTGTTATGTCACGTTTTGTATAATGAACCCACAGATTCATGACGACTAAAAAATAAAAAAACACAATGGCTGCTATATTCCTTGGGGTAAAACTACGTCTGGTAATATATCTTCTCACTGTTAGAAGAGACTCATCCTTTTTTTATACTTCAGCTGTTAACAGGGAAAATGGCATACGGAAATATTCATTTGCAATGAATATATCACAAACTGACTTTTAAAAATGAATTCACAATGTAGTACTGTAGACTTTTGCAGAGTGGTATATCCGATGCTTTGACTGTAGGAATGAACAAACAGATTAGGATATAATCATTTCATATTACAATTATTTTGATAAAATAATAATTACAGTATATCCTTTACAAATCAATTACAGTAAATGGGTGGTTTCATTCATAAAATATTGTTTTCATGAAAAAAAATTGGAGGAAAAGTTAACTAAATTCAAATAAATCCAACTTTTTAAAAATATTATCCACTTATACCCTCCTAGGTAGGTGCTAGGAAAAAGCATCAAATTGCTCCTTCTGCTTATCAGGGGAGCCTGATCTGTTAGTTTTGCCTGTCACATGTTCCCAGGTGTGATTTACTGGGTCTGAGGGAGTATCCCCACTGTATCCAATGAGGGAGCTTGTTGGACAGTGGAGGAAACCTAGCCAATAGCACATCAGGGTTTATGGCTGTCTCAGTGGGTGGGCCTTCTTGCCATGCATTTTGAAAACATCACAGGAAGTGACGAAAAGCGTCAAGGTTGTGGAACGCACGTCAGCACGCTACGCACCACGTGGAACGCAAGCCTGAACACTCCGCTCGCCACTCTGCTAGGAGGTGTTTGTAAGCGGTTTCTTTGCCTGCATTTGGAGTTGGAGTCTTTCTACGCTACGATTTTTAGGAATATTTGATGAATAAACTTTTAAAACGATAATACACTATCTGGAGCCTTTCTTTTAACCCCATATCCTGAGGATCGAGATCGGGTAAGGAGGAACCTAACCTGTATCCCACCAGGATCATCCACAAAGGGGATCCCCAATACGGCCTGAACGGCCTCCAAGCACTGTAGGTCCTAGTGCTACACAGAACATAGGACCCAGTAATTCTGGTAAGTCATTTATTTCTACCACAAGCCACAGGAAAAGAGGAATCCACGTCACGAAAGTCACAAACCTTTATTTATTGAGCACGAAGCACTTTGCACCTGATCACTACTTGATAGACTTTATTTATTGAATTTTACATTTATTTTATTCACATATATTGATCACCACCGGAAAATACTTATTTATCTATTTATCAATTTTTTGGAACTTTTTATTAATTTTCATAAGTTCAATTGATTTGTATTTTCACTTATACTGTAAAGATAAGTTTTCAACATTGTTCACATACATTAAGATAATTGTTTTTTTTTTTGCGGCAAGCGCTGTATATAGCCTAGGCCATTTTTCAAAAACAAATGTCTGAAATTATGTCCAGAAATGCTGATGCTCAAACATCAGTACTGTGTGCCTTACATGTAGCCAGCAGGTGGCACTATAGACTTATTATTACATGTTTTCCCTTTTTTTTTTAGCTCCTTTTATGAAAAGCCTGTTATTTTCAGATCTCAAAATTAATAAATAGCTAAATGCTTACCCAGCACATGAATGGCAAGAATCTGGAAGAAATATGAACCTCTCCCACTAGCTAAGAAAAAAAGGTGTATATATATATATATATATATATATATATATATAGTATATTGCCAAATACCTTTTTTGTTAGTTTATTCCTTTTTCATTTTTTTCATCAGAGAGAAACTCAGTGTATGTAGACAATCAGAAATGAGTTTCAATTTTTTTCTGCATGTGTTTAATGAAAGCAATCTTGTAATCAATTGAAGATCATTAGTGAAAAAAAAATAAAATAATAGATACTTGCTTGATGGATTCAGGTACACACATCAATTGGTCTGTTAGATAGAAAAAAAAGTACATTGTGTTGATTTTAGAGAAAAAAAAAAGCTTCTGAAACATGTTCTCATTTTCACTTTCCAGTGTGTGAAAATCACTTAATAGCACCTATACCTCATTTTGTCATTGTCTGATCATGCTTAAGAGCTGTTTGAAATTTCAGTATTGTTGAAGTCAATGTTTAGTATCAATTTGCACTTGGCAAACAAGTGTTTTATTTTGAAGGAATGCTTGTCAACTAATAGGAGCTAGACTCTGCTGGTGCGATTTGTAGAACAACACACACAGTGATAACTTATGAGGTAGCGGAATTTCATGTACACCCATATAATGTAAGGGGCTGCAGTGCCTAACAAAGCCCCTCCTGGGATGAGCAGTGGGCTGCTGCGTGTGATAATTTTTCAGGTCTCTTGCAGGTGGTGTAAATGAGAATTAAATGCCCCGAGCAGTTGTGATTGCTTTAAATTGGCTGTCCGAATGTGCAGCCGCAAGCCACTTAAAGCGGAAGTAAAGTTTCCTAAAAAAAAAAACAGTAACGGGGTAATGTGCTAGTATATAACCCAAACTAGCACATAATGAAAGACTTACCTTGAAACAAAGTCCTCTAGGGGTGCGTTGACAGGGCTTCCATCTTCACCCGATCTCCCTTCCAGGTTCGCTTTGCCGTTCCTTCAAAGCCCATGCCCATGGGTAAAAAAGTACATCAATTTTATTTGTGTACAGCGTCGCACGACAGCACAATTGTCAGTTAAAGTAACGCAGTGCCGTATCGCAAAAAATGGTCTGGTCATGAAGGGGGGTAAACCATGGCCCTAAGAACACCATCCCTACAGTAAAGTGCAGAGCTGTAAACATGATGCTTTGGGGCTGTTTCTCTGCTAAAGGTACAGACCAACTTTGCCGCATTGAGGGGCCAATGGACGGGGCCTTCTATTGTAACATCTTGGACGAGAACCTTGTTCCCTAAGCCAGAACACTGAAGATGGGTCATGGATGGCTCTTCCAGCATGACAATGACCCAAAACATGCTGTCAAGGCAACAAAGGAGTGGCTCAAGAAGAAACACATTAATGTCACGGAGTGGCCTAGCCAGTCTCTAGATTTTTGAGGCTCCATTCACATATTTGTGTGATAGATTGTGGTCAGAAGCTGCCTCGATCCCCAATCATTGCAAATCGCGGGACTCCCGTGCGATTCCCATGACTTGCAATGGCACCCCAAACGTGGCGCAATTTTGCCTCGATTGTCGCCCAAAAATTGCGGTAAAACTGCTCAAACAGAATCGCGGGACGCCTGTCGCCCAAAAGAAGTTCTTTTTTTGGGCGACAAGCATCCCGTCATTCTGTTTGTGTGATTTTACCACGATTCGTCGGGTGACAATCGCAACACAATCAGGCTTTGTGTGCCATTGCAAATCACGGGAATCGCACGATTTTGCCCACGATCCAAGACACCAATATGTGAACAGAGCCTAATCCTATAGAAAATTTATGATGGGATCTGAAACTTCGAAATGCCAAGCGACAGCCAAGAACCCTTAAGGATTTAGAAAAGATCTGTGAAGAAGAGTAAACCAAAATCCCTCCTGAGAAGTGTGCAAACCTGGTCACCAACTACAAGAAACGTCTTACCTCTGTGCTTGTAAACAAGGGTTTCTCCATCAAGTACTAAGTAATGTTTTGCTTGGAGATCAAATACTTCTTTTACTCATTGAACTGCAACTCAATTTATAACATTTGCATTGTGTTTTTTTCTGGATTTTTGGTTGATATTCTGTCTCTATCATTTAAAATACACCTATGATAAAAATTATAGACCCATTTCTTTGTTAGTGAGCAAACTTACAAAATCTGTAAGGGATCAAATACATTTTTTCCCCACTGTATGTTGAATCATGCTGGGCACCATTCGAAGGGTAACTCTACTTTCGTGGGAAAAAGAAAATTAGCAAAAAAAAAAAATGAATCGTATACAATTGCGACACAAGTCATATTGTAATTAAATGTTAATGGAAATGACCTTTTCCTTTCAATCTGCAGTGCTGTAATATTCTGTAAAATTGAATGCAATATGGCTACCTTCTAACCTATCTGGGACTATCTGTGTTTGTGCTTCCTCCGTTGATCAGTGCTAGAAGCCCTCTGTGCCATAACCTTTATAAGCAGCCTCTATGATGGACGTTTGACACACACAAGAAAATGTAAAAACCACTGCTGTAATTCTCACCCATGACCAGTGTGGTCCACCATTGTTGGATGATTGTGTATCTGCAGATGGCAGTTAATATAACTAATTGCCCCCCCCCCCCCCACATGCATCAATAGGATATTCTGGGGCCTATTCATTCTGGCATATCATTGAATCTCCAACAACACCCTGGAGCACAGCATGCCATGGACCCCGATCCACCTCATTTCACTTTGCGGAAAACCCAGCTGACTACCCTCTGGTCTCAATAACACCCTCTTAGCACCCTACTGGACATAAGAATGTCCAAGTGTCCACATCAAGAAAGCCAGGTCTGAAAAACAGAAAGCAACAAACATCACAATGCACCAGCCCACCCAGGGTATGCAACACCAAAACCCCACCAAGCCCTGCATGCAACAACAATGTTTCTACAACAATAAATAACAAAACAAGTCACAAAGACACCCAGACTCTCACAAGGAGTGAACACAAGGTATAATGACACACAAGGACTATGGGAGTTGTGGACGGACATATAAACAAAAATGCTGAGATTCCCAATGACCAATTTGCCTCAGAATCTGGTCACTTAGACCCAAATGGGTTGCCTCTGTGGCAGCCCCTACCCGGAAGGATGTGAAGAATAGTCAGATGGTGAGAAACCACCTGCCAGCAAACATTTTCGGAAAACTGTTGCAAATTGATACTCAATACTAATCGACACTGTGGTACAATCTGCATGAATTAAAAAAGGCCCGGGCCCCACAGGCTGTATGTTTTGCCAATCAAGCACCACAGAGACTGGGCACAAAGAGAAACCCTAAACTGTCCTGAGCTCTACATTAGTCCCCCGACCCAATTGATCAGTTTTTGATCTCCAAATGATAAGGGTAACCCGTCTCCCTGAGCCACCACATCCGAATACGCCAGCCCCTCTGCAGTACTTTTTGAAGGACCATCCAAGACAGTTTAACTTCAAAAGGGTAGAACAAACCCGGGGCAAGTAATCCGACAAGCATCACGAAAGAAACAGGACAGTGGGAATCCGCCATCCTGTGGCCCTTCCAGTAAGCCCTTTAGGACCATGCAAGCCAGAAAGTATTTTGTGACATCCTCCATGCCAGCTAACTTAACCACTTCCATACAGAGCAGTTAGACACCCTTCCTGCCCAGACCAATTTTCAGCTTTCAGCACTCTCACACTTTGAATGACAATTGCTCAGTCATGCTACACTGTAACCAAACAAAATTTTTATCATTTTTTTCACACAAATAGAGCTTTCTTTTGGTGGTATTTGATCACAACTGGGGTTTTTTTTTTTTCGTGATATATGCAAAAAAAGAGCAAACATTTTGAAAAAAAAAACACTTTTTTTTAGTTTCAATTAGAAATTTTGCAAAAAATTAATTTTTCTTCATACATTTGGGCCAAAATGTATACTGCTACATGTCTCTGGTAAAATTAACCCAAATTAGTGTATATTATTTAGTCTGTGTGAAAGTTATTGAGTCTAGAAGCTATGGTACCAATTACTGAAAATTGATCACACCAGATGTACTGACTGCCTATCTCCTTTCTTGAGGCCCTGAAATGTCAGGACAGTACAAATACCGCCCAAATGACCCCTTTTTGTAAAGTAGACAGTCCAAGGTATTTAGTAAGAGGCATGGTGGGTTTTTTGAAGTTGTAATTTTTTCCCACAATTCTTGGGAAAATGAAGAAAAAAATTTTTTTCTTTTTTTTCCCACAAAGTTGTCAATTTATAAGCTATTTCTAACACATAGCATGTACACAGCAAAAATTACACCCAAAAATACATTCTGCTACTCCTTCCGAGTATGGTGATACCACATGTGTGAGACTTTTACACAGCCTGGCCACAAAAAGAGACTCCACGTCCAAGAAGCACCTTCAGGTGTTCTAGGAGCATAAATACACATAAAACTTTCTTACTACCTATCACACTTTTCAAGGCCCTAGAGCACCAATACAATGGAAAAGTCCACACAATGACCCCATTTTGGAAAGCAAACACTTCAACGTATATTCTATGAGGCATTATGGGTCCTTTGAACATGTCATTTTTTCCACAGGTTTTTGGAAAATGTGGGAAAAAAATTAAAACTTTTTTTTTTTTACACAAAGTTGTCAATTTATAGGATATTCCTAACACATAGCATGTACACAGCAAAAATGACACCCCAAAATACATTCTGCCACTCCTCCTGAGTATGGCAATACCACATGTGTGAGACTTTTTCACAGCCTAGCCATATAGAGGGGCCCAACATCCAAGGCGCACCATCATGCATCCTAGCCACTTGCCTAGGCCTATTTTTGACATTTGGTGTTTACAAGCTAAAATCAGTTGTTTTGCTAGAAAACTGCTTAGAACCCCCAAACATTATATATTTTTTTTAGCAGAGACCCTAGAGAATAAAATGGAGATTATTGCAATATTTTTTATCACACCGTATTTGCGCAGCGATCTTCCAAACGCAATTTTTTTGGAAAAAATTCACTTTTTTAAATTAAAAAATAAGAAAACAGTAAAGTTAGCCCAATTTTTTCCATAATGTGAAAGATAATGTTACGCCGAGTAAATAGATACCCAACATGTCATGTTTCAAAATTGCGCACGCTCACGGAATGGCGACAAACTTTGGTACTTAAAAATCCCCATAGGCGACAATTTAAAAATTTCTACAGGTTGCCATCTTTGAGTTACAGAGGAGGTCTAGGGCTCAAATTATTCCCCTTGCTCTAACGATCGCGGCGATACCTCACATGTGTGGTTTGAACACCGTTTACATATGTGGGCGGGGTTTCTGTATGCGTTCGCTTCTGCGCGCGAGCTCACGGGGACAGGGCGCTTTAATTTTTTTTTTTTTTTTACTATTTATTTTATTTATTATTTTTTATTTTTACACCATTTAAAAAAAAAAAAAGATCATTTTTATTTCTATTAAAAGGAATGTAAACATTCCTCGTAATAGAAATAGGCACGACAGGACCTCTTTTTTGTGAGATCTGGGGTCAAAAAGTCCTCAGATCTCACAAGTACACTAAAAGATAGAAAAAAAAAAATTATTATATAAAATGAAAAAAAAAAAAAAAGGACCTTTAAACCGGTTGCTAGGCAACAACATTTTCCGTAGCTCCGGTCCTCCAAGACCATAGAGTCAAGTGAGGGCAAGTTTGCCCTCACTCGACATCCTGTCTGTGAGGATCTGGGACCGGATCGTTTTACCCGCTGCCGGCGGGTCCGGTAAGCGGGGAAAAGGACCGGAACGTGGCGGGAAGGGGGGGGGGCGCCTCTTCCGCCATCCCGGAAGGGTGATCCCACGGCGAATCCGCCGCTGGGACCACCCTTATCGGAAAGCCAACCGTCCACCGTTTCAAAAAATACCAGGGTTATGGCAGCTATCTGCTGCCATAACACCGGTATTTAGGTTTAAACGGAGGACGTATATAAACCTTTTTGGACTTGGACATGGTGGCTGTATGAAGGGTGATAGGTACTCGGGTACTTTGTTGGGCAGGTGACAGGTACTCTGGTACTGATGAGCAGGTGGCAGGTACTCGAGTACTCCGATAGGCAGGTGACAGGTACTCGGGTACTCCGATAGGCAGGTGACAGGTACTCGGGTACTTTGTTGGGCAGGTGACAGGTACTCTGGTACTGATGAGCAAGTGGCAGGTACTCGAGTACTCCGATAGGCAGGTGACAGGTACTCGGATACTCGGATGGGCAGGTGACTGGCAGGTGATAAGCACTGATGAGTAGTACTGATACTGATAGGTGATACTGTACTGATGGGTACTGATGATCAGTACTGATACGTGATAGGTACTGATGAGTACTGATGAGTAGTGATGGGTACTGATGAGCAGGCGGCAAGTACTCGGGTACTTCAGGCGTCAGGTACTCTGATGAGCAGGTGGAAGGTACTCGGGTACTCTGATGGGTAGGTGACAGGTACTCAGGTACTCTGATGATGGGTACTCCGTTGACAGGTACTCAAAGTACCCGAGTACCTGTCATCAGAGTACCCGAGTACCTGTCATCAGAGTACCCGAGTACCCATCATCAGAGTACCCAAGTACCTGTCATCAGAGTACCCGAGTACCCGTCATCAGAGTACCCGAGTACCTGTCATCAGAGTACCCGTCATCAGAGTACCCGAGTACCCGTCATCAGAGTACTTGCGTACCCGTCATCAGAGTACCCGAGTACCTGTCATCAGAGTACCCGAGTACCTGTCATCAGAGTACCAGAGTACCTGTCACAAGCCCATCAGAGTACCCGAGTACCTGTCATCAGAGTACCCGAGTACCTGTCATCAGAGTACCCAAATACCTGTCACCAGCCCATCAGAGTACCTGAGTACCTGTCATCTGAGTACCTGATGGGCTAGTGACAGGTACTCGGGTACTTTGATGGGCTAGTGACAGGTGCTCTTTATGGGGGGGGGCAATCAGTGTGTTTGGGGTGCACTATGATTGGTAACTAGCTGTTACCACAATCTCTTCCTCACACAGGATCAGTGTGTGAGGAGGAGAACACGGTGACAGCTAGTTACCGTGTTCTCTTTTGACATTTGTGACCGGCTGTGATTGGACACAGCCGGTCACGTGGTAAAGAGCCAATTTCATTGGCTCTTTACCTAGATCGGGGATCGACTCTGTCCGAGGGACGAGCCTCGTCCCCGATCGCTGCTCTGCCCCCCGGGGGCGCGCATTGCAGAGAGAACGAGCGGCTCGTGCTGGAGCCGCTCATGTGATCGGCTGTGATTGACACAGCCGATCACGTGGTAAACAGCCAATTTCTATTGGCTGTTTACCTTGATCAGGGATGGGCTATGTCCGAGGGATGAGCCTCACCCCCGATCGCCGCGCTGCGCGCCCCCGGGGGCGCGCAGTAGAGGGGAGATCCGGGCGACGTCATATGACGGCGGCCCGGATCCTCACAACCACTTTGCCGACGTCATTTTACATGACGCGGTATGGAAGTGGTTAAACATAAAAGCCAAGCCTGCCTGCTAAGTGATAAACCGATACACCCTCTTTGCAATTTTACAACAAAACGTGTAACCGGTCCTCCTCCCCAAAACAACCACCCAACAAACTTACCAGCTCTTGCCACTCACGCCATACTCGCTCATATGCTGTCTACGTGGAATCCACAACTGATTGTTAAAACAAATCAGCTAGGGTGGCGAAACGACATCCCACATTTGACTGGGGCGCAGGATTTTAAGCTGCCCCGGTGCCAACTGATGGAATCTGTCCCACTGCACATGAGAAAGCGCATTAGCTACATTGTTCTCCTCTCCAGGAACATGAACAGCATACACCAAAGCATTCAAACTTAGAAACTGCATAACTAAATGCCTAAGCAAATGCACCACAAGAAGTGAAGAAGCAGACACTGAGTTAAAGCAGAGCTCCACCCAAAAGAGGAAGATCTGCTTCCTTCCCCCTCTGCTGCCATATTTGGGACCTTTTAGGGGGAAAGGGAGGGGAGAGCTGATACCTTTTTTTGAGATTGAAAAATCGACTGGGGTGCCGACATCATTGGACCCCTGGAAATGTAAGTGTCCTAATATTATAAGTCGGAAGCTACAGCAATTGTAGCTGCTGACCTTTAATTTTTGGAGGGGGGTGGGGGGCTGGAGCTCAGCTTTAATGGTGTGTACAACACCCAAATTGTCGCAGTGAAACTGTACATGTTGGTTCTAAATGTACAGCCCCCACAATTCCACTGACAGCACTATGGGAAATAATTCCTAAATTACCAAATTTCCTAAATAATTGGAAGCTGCTCTAAGACTCTTGCCATCTTCCCATGCTCCAGCAGCCATGGAAATAGACTGCAAACCCCACCGCATCCGCTGCATCAGTGTACAAGTCCACATCATCATTAGATACCATTGACCCCCTCCATAAGGACCATCCATTGTATTTTTCAAGAAACATCTCCCATACACGCAAACCGTCCCGATGTTATTTACGTATTCTTACAAAATGGTGCAGTGTGTTAAACCCGGCAGTGGCAGAAGCCAATCACTGTTAGAACACCTGCCCCATTGGCATGATGTGACATGCGAAGTTGAGTTTCCCCAATAGAGACTGCAAAGTACACAAACTGCACTTTTGCGCAACGAAGAGCACTGGTGACTGTCCCCCGCAGATCCTCCAGCTTGTGAAGCAGTAAACAGCATTCTATTCCACTGGTATCGATGATAATACCCAAGAACTTAAATTTCATGGTGGGCCTCTTGATCGTATTCGATGCCAAAAGCCCCCCAAAAAACATAAAAAACATGTTAAAGCGTGGTCAACAAAGTCAAGCAAGTCCGGTCCCTAGGAGGGCCAATGACCAGAAAATCATACAAGTAATGTATGATTGACCAAAAATCTTGAACAACCCATTGCAAAAAGGAATTGAACATTTCAAAGTAGAAACATAAAAATAGTGCAACCCATAGGTAAGCACAGGTCAATGAATTACCGTAGCTACCCCCCCCCCCCCCCACAGGCAACCTAAGAGTAAACTGTCCGGGTGAACCGGCAACAAACCAGAAGGCCGCCTTTATGTCAGTCTTGGCCAGTCTTGGCCATAAGGGCCCCTTGTCTGAATCTGTGCACCCACCCCACTGCCCCATCAAAGGACGCATAAGACAGGGTGCACAAGGAGGGGGTCAATTGCTTTGTTAACCAATCTCCCCCTATAATGGGAAAGAGGATGAATAAGGCGAAACCTATTGTGTTCCTTCTTGGGGACTTCTCCTAAAGAAGAAACCACTAAATTGTCAACTGGAGGAGAAGAAAACGGGCCCATGATTCTCCCCAAGGACACTTCTTTGTGTAATTTTCCTGAAACCATTTCAGGATATACATATGCAGTTTTCAAGTTGGCTGATACGGGGGGGAAACATTGGCCAAAGTTCCCTGAATTGGGAAACTTTTCTTGAAATCCTGCAACAGAAACCGGCCCTTTGCGAATACCTACTTAAATACGGCGCCAGCTTTTCCACCCTCACCGGCATCCTCCCTTTTTCCAGCGTTGGTCGATTTACTCTTTCCTTGCTTAAAACACTTTGACAAGGGATGTAAACCTCAGCAACTGAAGCATTAGTGGCAAAAAATGGCAGAATCCCCCAAATCTGCAGGAACCTTCAGTAAACTGCCAGCAAAACCCCTTGTGCTTCAAGGCTGACGGTGATGAGGCATCAGCACTAGGGATGATTGAACTTTTCAAAAGTTCGGTTTGGCCAGAACATCCGAACTACCCGAAAGTTCGGCCCGGATTTCAGAACCCCATTGAAATCAATGGGACCCGAACTTCGGTAATCAAAAAACACCATTTTGAAGCCCTAAAACCCAATAAATGCCCCTAAAAAGTGCCTAGGGTTCTGGGTCATACCCCAGGGACTATTAATCACACAAAAAAAGTTCTTAAAAATTGTCATTTTTGATAGAGAGCCAATTATTTGAAAAAAAAAATAAATAAAAAAAATTCTTTGGATTTAGTATCTGGGGGGTCTAAAAGTGTACCTGTGAAGTTTCAGCTCTGTAGCATGTCCAGAACCCCCAAAAAATAGCATTTTTCTTATAATTTTTATTAGAAAAGGAATACGGCTTCTCTACAGCGTTTTTTCTTGCAGGCATTTATCGGGCATTTTTGGAGGCAGGCATGACTTTTTTTGGATTCGTGTCTGGGGGGTCTAAAAAGTGTACCTGTGAAGTTTCAGCTCTGTAGCATGTCCAGAACAAGAAAAAAAGATAATTTTTCAGTAGAGCAGGGATGGTGGGACCCTCCTTTTTACACCTATATGATCTTTTTTGGGGGGTTCTGGACATGCTACAGAGCTGAAACTTCACAGGTACACCTTTTAGACCCCCCAGACACAAAATCACACAAAAAAGTTCTTAAAAATTGTCATTTTTGATAGATTTTTGATAGAGAGACAATTATTGAAAAAAAAATAATTTTTTCTTTGGATTTAGTGTCTGGGGGGGGGGGGGGGTCTAAAAAGTGTACCTGTAAAGTTTCAGCTCTGTAGCATGTACAGAACCATAAAAAAAAAAGATTGTTTATATTAGAACACTTTCAGCAGAGGATGTTGGCTTCTCGCTTTTCACACCTTGCCGGTTTAATAGCAGGCGTTTTTTTTGGGCATTTTTTTGGGTTCTTTTGAGGCAGGAAAAACATCTGAACTTGTGTATAGTGGTATATATACCACTATACGCAAGTTCAGATGTTTTGCCTGCCTCCAAAGAACCCAAAAAAATGCCCAAAAAAACGCTAATGTCAAAAAAAAAACGCCCAGGTGTGTTGTTGCAGGCATTTTTTGGGGGTTTTTGGAGGCAGGCGAAACATCTGAACTTGTGTACACACACATACTTATATGTATTTTACACTTAGACATATATAGGTGTTATAGGAGCATAACTATATTAATGTAAATGATTTCATTAGCGCAAGCATATATTTCTGCTACTATCACACCTATATATGTCTAGATGTGTATATACATATAAGTATGTGTGTATATATACCCGTATACACAAGTTCAGATGTTTTGCCTGCTTCCAAAGAACCCAAAAAAATGCTAGCACCAAAAAAAAACGCCCAGGTGTGTTGTTGAAGCCATTTTTGGGGGTTTTTGGAGGCAGGCAAAACATCTGAACTTGTGTATAGTACCACTATACACACGTTCAGATGTTTTTCCTTACTCCAAAGAACCCAAAAAAATGCCCAAAAAAAACGCCTGCTATTAAACCGGCAAGGTGTGAAAAGCGAGAAGCCATATTACAGATCTATAATTGCACAAATACAATCTTTTTTTTCTGGTTCTGGACATGCTACAGAGCTAAAACTTCACAGGTACACTTTTTAGAGCCCCCAGACACTAAATCCAAAGAATTTTTTTTTCAATAATTGGCTCTCTATCAAAAATCTATCAAAAATGACAATTTTTAAGAACTTTTTTTGTGTGATTTTGTGTCTGGGGGGGTCTAAAAGGTGTACCTGTGAAGATTCAGCTCTGTAGCATGTCCAGAACCATAAAAAAAAGATCATATAGGTGTAAAAGTAGGGTCCCACCATCCCTGCTCTACTGAAAAATTATCTTTTTTTCTGGTTCTGGACATGCTACAGAGCTGAAACTTCACAGGTACACTATACACAAGTTAAGATGTTTTGCCTGCTTCCAAAACCCCCCCAAAAAATGCCTGCAACAACACACCTGGGCTTTATTTTTTTGACGCTAGCGTTTTTTTGGGCATTTTTTTGTGTTCTTTGGAGGCAGGCAAAACATCTGAACTTGTGTATAGTGGTGTATATACACACATACTTATATGTATATACACACCTAGACATATATAGGTGTGATAGGAGCGTAACTATATTGGTGTTAATTATTTCATTAGCGCAAGTAGTTTTTTCTGCTCCTTTCACACCTATATATGTGCAGGTGTATATATACAGACATGGGTGTGTATATATACCCCCTATACACATGTTCAGATGTCATGTCTGACTCCAAACATGTGCTCAAAAAAGCACTAGCAACGCCTGCAGCCAAAAATGCTGGCGGCGGCGAAGCCATATCCCTGCAGCGAAAGTGAAACAAGAGAAACTAGCTTTTCTCTATAGCGGTCACCCTGCTATGGAAGGGTTCGGTCACCCTGCCATAGCAGTCACTGTCAGTTCACCCTACACTACATTACGTTCACCCTGATATGGAAGGGTTCGGTCACCCTGCCATAGCAGTCAGTTAACCCTACACTACATTACGGTCACCCTGACACTTCACACTTTCCCTACAGAAACTAAATTTTTGAAGCTAACTAAAGTGTAAAGGAGCACTCTAACTACACTAGATATCCCTTTCCTCACACTAATAAATGCTAAATGACACTTTTAAAGTAAAATTAACAGAACTGCTTCCACTCTCTTCCATGTCCTGTATTACAATGCTAGGAATTTGGCGGAGGCTATCTTATATACTGGGGGGCGTATTCACTAATGATTGGACTATGGACCCCCTAGTCACTCCAATCACATTCCTAGCATTCTTCTGCCCCCTCAATTGGCTTTTGCTAATGGTTCTGGTCCAATCACAGGCTTTTAAAGCCCATTTCCTGAACCATTGCATTTTGGTCGGTTCTGGTTGCCGAATTCCGAACTTTTTGGGCAAAAAGTTCTAAATTCGGCCGAACCTCGAACACCCAATGTTCGGGCCGAACCGATGGTCGACCCGAACCGTTCGATCATCCCTAATCAGCACCCCCCCCCAAGAAACCCCTTTTGGGGGGCGACTCTGGCTTATATCATAAGTTTCATCCACAAGCAGATGTCCTTGTGGTCCCACTTTAGCGATGGTCTCACAGCCTTTCATTGAGGAAATTGCTCATCATAGCACAACTATGCCAAGCCCCCACAAACTCTCTGAGCCTCACTCATGGAGTCCAGATAGCAGAATAGAGCTGAACATTTCCTTGGCACCTTTTCCCTAATAACACTGTCCAAAAAATTAAACCCTTGAAGCCAGTTGGGAAAACATCCTAGGAAGGAGCCAGTAGTGCCACATTTCTGTTGCCTTCTTTTTACTCTCGTAAAGGCTTAACCTTATCCAGGTTAAACTTCTCCAATGGCAACAGCGGGAAAATCTCCACATAGTCCTATTTCCAAATCTTCTTTCTAGTGCGCTCCTAGGGGGCCCTCGTGGCAGACATACACCTCACATCTTGCAGAATCTGCTAAACATACCCCTCTGAAGCCGCATCCCCTTTTTTGGATTCCACCACCTTCTCTGTGACGACATGCAAATCCACCGGAATAGCAGGTGGCACCGGTCCTGGGTCTCCGCTATCAATCACCGACACAGCTGCCAAATGTGTCACCACAGGGGGCCCAATTGGCAAGAGTGGTGCCCCAGAGATGGCTGCTCCCCTTTCCCCTGATGTCATCCAAGCTGTAACTGGTAAAACAACCTGTAAGGAGGAAGCCCCTGTATCCTCTCGCGCCATCAGCTCCCTGTATCCTGTCACTAGTGCCATAAGGATGGCTACTGCAGTTACATGGCCCCCTGCCCCCTTGCTGCCCCCAGGCACACCTCCCAGACGATCACTCCACTCCCAAAAAAATCCCTAGCTGACAATACAGGATTGACACAAGAAGGAATGACAGGCACAGACACACAGTCAGACTCACCAGGCTGTCTTGGGGATCACAGCCACACAGCCGTGTGTCTGCAATGCTGCTTTCTCCCCCGCTGTGCACTCTGCTGACTGGTCCTGGACCTCCCCTTCTCCCGACAGTAGCTGCGCCTGCCCCAGGGACATGGCCCATGCCAGCCAATCTAGTCATCCTATGCCAGGCCGCCCGCATGGCCCCGAGGGTCAGGTAAAGAGGGCTGGGAGTGTGTCACAGTGGCAGATCTCCCGCCCGGGTCCCACCTATGACGGGCATTCCCCTGAGCCCCTACAGCAGAAACAGGAGTTGGCCTTTTCGCTTTAGGGGATGGAGGGTTCCTAAAGGGGCTCCCAGAACGACTGCTCACCCTAGGCCGAGGCCTCCTTGCATGTGTGTGATCTGGGGCTGGTGATGCTGAGACGTGCTCTGACCCCTGCAGTACTCTGGCCATTTGGGCATTCAGTCACTGAGGGCCAATTACCAGTGCCCTGAGGGATAGGGGCTTTCATCAAAATCAAATGTCTTCTTAACATTGCCAGGGTCTCCACTGCTCTAAACCAACTCCTCCCTTCCTCTGGACCAATGCTGCCACACCCAGCCACACCCTGCCCCCCATAGTACCCAATAAGGCAGGCCCTATCACCTTATTCAAAAACCAACATCCTACCTCCAAAATGTAGCCTACCCGGCAACTCAGTCATGCAGGCCCTCCACTTATGCTGGACATGCAGTTCCTGGCCTTTTCTTAAATGCAAAAAAGTGTGTCTATGAGAACATTCCAGTGTCAGCTGTAAATCCTACAGAGAGCTGAAGAAAGACAATAAAAAGTACTCTTTTAAGAAGATTTTTTTCTAACACTAAACTTAGATATAAGCAATTCTTCCTCTGTACCTTTTGTTTTTAGTTTTGTTGCCCTGGAGGGGCTACCGGAATTTATTTCTAGTAATATGTTACCCTCATGCCTGCACATGTACCATTTGTACTTTCCCTCAGCTAGAAATTATATTCTACTTTGCGGGTGAAAATGATCGAACAGAGAGGAATTTACGCAGACCAATTATCGTCAAAAAGTTTCATATGTGGGAATAGAAGGTCCATTTACTGTTGTCAGGGATGAGTGGGCTCGTAGTCGTAGTCGTAATTAAATTTTAATGTTTTTCAGCATATTGTATTTATTAGGTTCCACTGTTCACTGGGATTATATGCAGACAGTGCTTGAGCAGGTCAGGTATCTCTTGAGTAAGTTAAAAGTGTTTCTTCTCTTTCTGTTCCCTATTTTACTTGAAAAGTTTTTTATTCTTCTTTTAGTAAGTTTAAAGAAACACATGAAAAGAAGAATATCTTAGCGCTTGACAATCTTCCTAACTTTACTTTCTACATGGCTCATTGGCAAGAGATTGTATTTGGGGGGATATTACAATGGAACAGGGGAATTGCTGAAAGTCTAATGTAATTCATAACTTATAAAAGATTATAAAAATGTTTAATAATTTTTTGGCTGGATTTAAATAAAACTGATTCACCAAGTTCTAGATTCAATCAAGATCAGGAAGATTTTCAGCCAGTGGAGATGAACAAGTATAGTGTGGTTGGGCACTGATCTGCTAATATTTTATCCCCTGAACTTTTTCTTAATTTTGAATGATTTTACATTGAATTAACCACTTGACCTCCAGGAGTTTTACCCCCTTTCATTAACCAGGTAATTTTTTCTGATATGGCACTGCGTTACTTTAACTGACAATTGCACGGTCATGCAAATAAGATTCATGTCATTTTTTTCCCACAAATAGGGCTTTCTTTTGGTGGTATTTCATCACCACTGTGTTTTTTTTTTTTTTTTTTTTTTTGTGCTAAAAACAAAAAAATACCAACAATTAAAAAAAATACATTTTTTTGCATTTTGCTATAAAACATATCGACTAAAACATTTTTAAAAATCAAATTTCTTCATAAATAGCCAGTATTTGTGTTTACAATGTGTGCTGCTTTCACTAGAGGAAGAGATGGATTTTATTTTGCAGGGACACAAAAATCCATCTCTTCCCCCTGCCAGAACAGAGATTCGCGTTGTTTACATAGGCAGATCTCAGTTCTGTGTTTTACCGATGACCGGCCGGTGCCGGCGGACATCCAGTGCCCGGAACCCGCAGATCAGCTTCTGCTGTGATCAATCACAGCAGAAGTGGCCCGCCAGGCCCCCTGTAGACAGAAGTGCAGAATCACCTATATATACGTGGTCCTGCACAGGAGGGCAGCCCTGCAGCAGTAAATCTGCTATAGGGCGGTCCAGAAGTAGTTAACGTAATTAAAGTGGTTGTAAACCCTTATATATAACCAGTGAAAGGACTGGCCTAAGGTGAGAAACAGAGATTAAACAAATCCTCCTACATAAATTGTACCTGTTTACTGTGTCTGCAGTCTTCTATTATCTACATCAATTCAAAGTGCTGAATTTAGAAGCTTGCCTGAGAGTTCAAAAAAAGGTGGTGGAGAGCTGAAGCTACACTCTACAGAGCTCAGTGAGGAGAGCTCTGAGAGCTGATTGGAGGGAAGGGACCCCCTTCACAAAGTACACAGGAACAGAGCTGAGGCTGTCAATTACCAGAGCAGAGTAGTTGGGTGACAGTTAGGAAGGGTAGAGGGACAAGTTTCAAGGTGGCTGGTCCTGGGCTGGAACATTCCTATAAATACGCTTTGTTGTGTGATGTTGGCGAAACCAGTCAAGGACCAGCATTGCTGGAGCAGAGCAACGTCCCTAGCTGCCAGGGGAAAAACTCCAACAGTGAGGGTGGGAGCGAGGCTAAGGGTAAGGAAAGACAGATTCTGGTGGTAGGGGACTCAATTAAGTCCCGAACAGTATGTTGTTTACCGGGAGCTCAGGTCCGGTACATCACGGATATAGTGGACTGAATATTGGGTGGGGCTGGAGAGGATCCACCTGTCATGGTACACGTGGGTACCAATGATAAATTTAGAGGAAGGTGGAGAATCCTAAAAAATGATTTCAGGGACTTAGGAGCTAAACTGAGGAGTAGGACCTCCTCTGGTAGTATTCTGCTAAGTCCAGACCAGACTTCTGGGTGGAGCACCCCACTCTCCCACACTAGTATCTCATTATAATTGTCCACCTGTGAGTAGGTATAGGAGGGGTCTCTTTATATTGCAGTTTTAGCAGAGGAATCTGCAGCTTGCAAACTTCTCCCATGTAAGGCGTGAGTATGCTCCATCATTTATTTAGTTGTGGAGGAAGTAAAAAAAACAAAAATTGGTGAGCCAATCACACAAGCAGGAAATGATGTTTCTGGGGTGTGGTCAGTACATATTCTGTATACAGAATGGCTCCAGGTAGCCATATTGCATTGCATTTTCAGAAAATTACAACAGCTGCAGATTGAAAACGAAAGGCAATTTTTTATAACATTCAATTACAATATGATTTGTGTCACAATTGTATACGCTATATTGTTTTTTTCTTTATTTGCTTATTTTGTTCCCCACGAAAGTGGAGTTACCCTTTAAATTCTGCTCTGCTCTGCTCTGTGCCTGCAAAGCTCCATCATTTATTTAGTTGTGGAGGAAGGAAAAAAACAAAAATTGGTGAGCCAATCACACAAGCAGGAAATTATGTTTCTGGGGGGTGTGGTCAGTACACATTCTGTGTACAGAACAGCTCCAGGCGGCCATATTGCATTGCATTTTCAGAAAATTACAACAGCTGCAGATTGAAAAGGAAAGGCAATTTTTTATAACATTCAATTACAATATTATTTGTGTCACAATTGTATATGCTATATTGTTTTTTCTTTATTTGCTTTTTTTTTTTTTCCCCACTAAAGTGGACTTACCCTTTAAAACTGTAAAACCTCTTCAATAAAAACGATTTGATTTAAAAATACAAAAAAAGTTGTTTGTAAAAATTACCAAAAAGAAGTGGAAGAGAAGCAATTCTGCGCATTCACCTGCAGCCAATCTAGTGTTTTAGATCTCTTAAGGAAAAGTGTCACTCTTTGGAAAATGAACAATATTTTTGCAGTACTTAGCAACGGAATAACAAGGCTCCATTAAGTCGGGATAATAATGTTACATTAGCGCTACAGAGATTGCTAAGGTAATTATATGCAGTAACAACAACAGTAATTGAGCTGTTTGCCTGTGGGTTCACGTTACTTTGTTTTAGGATAATAGTGAATTATACTAAACAAAAACATAACCTTAGCCCCTCCTTCCTCAAAATGTTAAAATTGCAAAGTCTTGCTAAAAACCAAATAAAAGGTCTTTTAACCTTGCCATTGCCAATGAGCATAGTTCGGTGTACCATTAGTTAAGGGAGCTACTTTTTTTTTTAAATGTATATTTGCAGCTTTGGGAGGAAAACTTAATTAGAATCACAACTGAGATGTGAATAAATATGAATAAACGGCCACATTTACATAGCTGCCTCTTCTCTAATGCATATTGTGCAGATCGTTGTCATTTTTTTTAACATAGCCCCTTTAATCCCTTTATATCAAGTGGTAATTGAAACCTTGGTTTGCATCAATTTGCTTAACGAGACCCTGTTACTATATTTAAAGAATTGCGCTAAAAGCACAGAAATATCAAGTATTTTAAAGAGGTTGTAAACCTCATATTTATTTATTTTTTTAAAAGTACACCCGAAAGACAAACACATAATGAGCTAGTATGCATCGCATACTAGCTCATTATGAAATACTTACCTAAGAACGAAGCCCCGAAGCACCAACCGCTCACCTCTCTCGGGGGTGACATGTTGTCACCCTTCTTCCGGGTTCGCGGCATCCGGCCATCTGATTGGCTGGACCCTCGATTACGTCACTACCGCGCATGCGCGCGGGAGCCGACGGTCACGGCACGGGGCTCTGAAGGAACAGCACCAGCGGCCGTTCCTTCAGAGCACATGTGCCAGTGATGTCACTGGCTGCATTTAAGGTAAATATCTCCTAAACGGGACATGTTTAGGAGATATTTCCAGTACCTATAGGTAAGCCTTATCATAGGCTTACCTATAGGTACAACTTGCAGAGGAGGGTTTACTTCCTCTTTAAATGCTAACTTGCAGTGTTTTTGCGTTCCATGAACCGTTTTGTATTAAAGTGTTACTAAACCCGCAACAGTAAAATCAGTCTGTATATACAGTAAAGCATGCTTGTTATACTCACTGTGGAACCTAAGGGGTTAATCCTTTGTATTGTGTATAAAGGCTGTTTGATCCTGTCTTCTCTGATCCTCCTCTTTTTTCACTGTCTCCAAAAAAGTAACCTGATAGTTACAGAGCCAGGGGACGGGCTGCACATGCTCAGTTTTGTGTGCATTGATAGAGAGTTTTTTTCTGCGGAGAGTGCATGTGTTCAGCACAGGGCCAATCAGCACTGTGCAGACATGTCCAGACAGAGGATCAGGGGAGAAAAAAAATCCTCCTACAAGCTTTATTAGGAACTGATAGAAGTCACAAGGCTGTTATATACTGCTGATGAGAAAAGGTATGTATCCGTTTTTACTAAAATAATTGCATTTCCATGTTCTGTGTACTGTGGGAGACCAAATATAGTGAATGCAGGCTCCTGGGTTTAGTTCGGTACAGTTTATTCCAACATTTGGATGTCACTTTTCACTCTGAATGTTGGTTTGCACTCTGTTTCATATGCACTTTTTTTTTAATATTTATTCATCCACCTATGAACTTTAAATTCAACTGAATGAACTGTTTATTAGGATTATTAGGTTGTTTGCACAATATTTTTACATTTTTATTTAATCATTAATGAAATTGTTTTTTTATGATTAGCACAGCACTTATTTTTACATTTCTGTTTTACTACATATCCTTTATGTTTTTGTTTGTTTGTTGGTTTGTTATGAATGGCAGAAAAAAAGAAAAAAAAAACTTGTTTGATGCATATTTTGTAATAACTTAAAGGATAATGCTGGCCATACACAAGCCAAAAGATCATTCAAAAATCTGTCATTTGGTCCGATCGTTCGTTTTTCGTCCAGTTAACTTTTCAGAGCTGAAAAATCGAAGGAACAGTTTTGAAAACCTGCCGACCGAACGATAAACTAATAATAAATTTAAAGGTGAATGTGTTTCTTGGCCAACCTGTTTGCACTAGGTATATGTGACAAACTGAACGAAAAACTGATAAATTTATGTCCATTGAACGATTTATAGTTCGAAATTTGGTCATTACATGATGGCACGATCGTCTGCTCTCACGGCCGACTTTTCGTTTTTCGAAAATGAGTTTAACCGAAATTTCGGCTAGTGTATGGCCAGCTTTAGGTCACCTTTTCGGGCAGAATTTCCCTTTTCATAATAAATCAAAGCGATTTCCAATGCCCTTTCTGCGCCAGCCATCCCAATGTACTTTTCTCTCACTTACCTTATCCACAGGAGGTTCGACTGATGTGCAGGTCATCTATTGTAATGTAGTGCATTATACTATATTTGTGGTTCATTAATTTTTATTTTCTTTACAATTGATTAAGGCCTCTTTCACACGGTCCGCCTCCGTAGGCGGATCCGTGTTGCTCAGCGGGGATCGATCCGCGATCCCCGCTGAGCCGGCGGATGACAGCTCCGTCTCCGCTTGCAGAGCGGAGAGGGAGGTGTCTCAGCCCCCGCTGCCCTCTATGGGGGATCGGATGAGAGCGGACCGCCTGTCCGCTCTCATCCGATCCGAACCGATCCGATTACTGAACGGATGGAAAAATAGGGTTTCCATCCGTCCAGATTTCACGGACAGGATCGGATACGGATGGCAGCGGGTGTCAGCGAAGGTGTCTCCACTGACATCCACTGCCCCATAGAGCTGCATGGAGGATCCGATCAGATCCGCCTAAAAAACTGACAGGCGGATCTGATCGGATCGCCCGTGTGAAAGAGCCCTAAGAAGGCAATATGCCAGCCCCAAGTTATTTTGGTTGTTCTGTTCTAGGTACGCTCTATATTGATAGTACTGTTGAATACAAGTCTGCTAAGGTCATTGAAACTAGAGGATATAGTATTTCATTTTATGTCTTTTTACTGATTATGCTTTCATATTTAGAGTACTTTTTCTTGTATCATCAGATTTTGGTGGCTCAAAGGATTTTCCACGCTCTTATAGGCTATCAGCACCTATATGGGTTTGGTATGTTAACTGTCTGTATTTACCCGGTGATTTTATTTTTTGTTGTTATTTGATCTTCTTTTCAACATGTTAAATCCATTAACATTCATTTATACTGCTGCTCTGTATTATGTACTATGGTGAAACTTTATTAAAAATCACAATTAAAAAAAAAAAAAATCTCTCACTTTTGTGCATTCCTACTTTATTAGTAGAGAAGATGTCATCTAGACCCTGGAACTTGAAAAATGAACATAGACACTCTCTAACAGGATGCTAGATCACATCTCCAAAAAAAGGAATTTGGAAAATTGGAGGAAGTTTATAACAGTGTAATTTTATTGAGTTATTTAAGTAATTAGGCGACAAAAAAAGCATAACATATCATGGAATATGATGAGGAATATAGTTGGATGACATTGTCCAAAAAAAAAAATTCTAAGTGAATTATACTTTGTTAATTAGGATTGTATGATGTGATGCTATTTGGTTGCAGATTTTCTTAAGGTATAGTATAACTAAAGGCAAAACTTTTTTTTTTTTTAATTTTGGATAGAGTGGAGAGTGTTTAGAACACTTGTTAGTATTTATTGCTGTCTGTGCCCCCGTTAAGGAGATACAACCTTTCCTATTTGTCCTGTGTACCATTATCATTGAAAGTGAAAGTAAAAGAAAATGCCAAATTTTGGGTTGTCCCCTAAATAGTAATAAAAGGGAAATCTTCCAACGGGGGCACTAGTTCTGGAGAGCTGGGGGTCCCCAAGGAATTCCCTTAATTTGCAGGGATTTCCTTTCACTTCCTGTTTGGTTATGGGACAGGAAGTGAAGATAAATCTCTGGAATGGGACACAGATGGAGAAAAAAAAAATCTCACACTGGTTATAACCCTCCTTTATTCTATCCAAAATGAAAAATAAAAAAGTTTTGACTATAATTCTACTTTAAGAATATATACTTCAATAGAATGTTTATTTTTAACCACTTCCGGACCGCCCACCGCAGTTTTACTTTGGTACTTTGACGTTAAATCCTGAGGTTTATAGCTGCCAAAACCCCAGTATTCATTGAAGTTGCAGGAGGTCCTCTTTCACATAAGGGTGGTCCCAGCAGCAGATTCGCCGTGGGATCACCCTTATGGGCGGCGGGAGAGGTGCCCCCCCCTCCCGCCACTTTCTGGTTGTTTTTTCCGCTTACCGGACCCGCTGGTAGCGGGAAAATGATTGGGTCCGCTCTCCTCACAGGCAGGAAGTCGAGTGAGGGCAAAATGGCCCTCACATGAATCTATTGCCTTGGATGACCGGAGCGACGTCAAATGTTGTTTCCTAGTAATGGATTTAAAGAGCCCATTTTTTTTTCATTAAAATTAAAAAAATTATTTTTCTTTTTAAGTATAGATGTGAGATGTGAGGTCTTTTTGACCCCAGATTTCACATTAAAGAGGTCCTGTCGTGCTTATTTATATTGCAAGGGATGTTTACATTCGAAAAAAAAAAATGATCAAAAAAAAAAAAACTGTGAAAAAATAAAAAGTAATAGCTAAAATAAATAGGACAAAAAATTAAAGCGCCCTGTACCCGTTAGCTTGCGCGCAGAAGCGAACGCATATGTAAGTCCCACCCACATATGTAAACGGTGTTCAAACCACACATGTGAGGTATTGCTGCGATCGTTAGAACGAGAGCAATGATTTGAGCCCTAGACCTCCCCTGTAACTCTAAGCTGGTAACCTGTAGAAATTTTTAAAATGTCGCCTATGGGGATTTTTAAGTACCAATGTTTGTCGCCATTACGCGAGCGTGCACAATTTTGAGGCATGACATGTTGGGTATCAATTTACTTGATGTAACATTATCTTTCTAATTATAAAAAAATTGGGCTAACTGTTTTTTTATTTAATTCAAAAAAGTAAATTTAAAAAAAATAATTGCATTTGTAAGACCGCTGCGCAAATACGGTGTGATGAAAAATATTGCAACGATCTCCATTTTATTCTTTAGAGTCTCTGCTAAAATAAATATATAATGTTTGGGGGTTCTAAATAATTTTCTAGCAAAAAAAAAAATGATTTTAATGTGTAAACAACAAGTGTTAGAAAAAGGCCCAGTCTTAAAGTAGTTATATAGAGTATTGTGTCTTTTTAAATGTTAACAAGAACAAACTTTATTTCTCTAAAAATGAACCAGACAGGTATAGATCAATGCATGCGGGAGATCCTAGCTTACATCATTAACCTAAAATTAGGTCTCTCTGTCTGTAAGTGACATTTTCCCTTCAAGAACATCTAATATAGCAATATCCAAATTTAGAAGGCTCGCATACATCACAGACATTTAAATAAATAATTATCTTTAGATTATGCATATAAATGACACAAGGGACATCTGCTTCACTATTTTCTTTCTAACTTTTTTATTTTTTTATTTTACTCCTCACAAACCCAATGAGATGCAAATTGAAATGGCAACAAAATTACAAAGCAGTTATCAACAAACTAACAAGCAAAGCAAGAGAGACACGACACATGGATTGGAGAAAATGGAAAGACACAGATAAAAATATAAACAAATACATATTGAATTAAACACTGCTTAGATACATTTCCCAATGGTTTTTATGTTAGAATGCAAATTTTAATATTGATTCACTAAAGTATATTGTGCAGTAACGTAAACATAAATTCACCTGAGCATCCAATCATTGGCAAAAGAAGTTCCATTTTTTTTTTAAAGCTCCACCCCAGCAAAAGGGTTTTATTTGGTTTTGGGATCGAACAGACATGGTCAGGGCTTTGGTCTATTTTTTATTTTTTTTTATTGCTTTATTTAGATCAGGAATTGAGGAGCCACACCAAAATGTTTGTCCAAAACAAAGTTTTTTTCAAACATAAAATTAATACAAAATTAGAACACACTTTAGTGGCTAGACATGACAATACAAAGTAACAGAAAAATGTTGAGTTAAAAAAAAAATTTTAAAGTAAAAACCAAAATATAAAATATATATACATATATCCTGGGTCTTCTAAAAACAAATATCATCTCCAGAGGCAGGGAGCGAATTAGCATTTACCCCAGGGCTGAGTCTATGGTTATAATGGAGAGTTTTGAACAAAACATTGGGCGCCATTCGCTTTTGATCTTTTCAAAGCTTTAATGTACAGAAAGCAGTAGGAGAGAGGAGTAGGGGTCTCAGATACCAGCATCAAATCACGTTCAGACTCCTTGGATCCAGAAAAAGTACAGCTTCACAGTACCGGAACCTTTAAGCCAACCCGGCGATACTGCAAAAACATTGTTATATTCAGATACGTCCTGTAAACGAGTCACCAGGGCCTCCTGAGAAACCAGCCTTCACCCTGGCTCTCTCCCGCAAGGGTCCTCCCATGGGTCTTCTTAATTTGGCTTGGCTTCTTCTACGCTGGGCAAGACAGCCTAAGGACCACCTCAGAATTTGTGGGTCCCAGAAAAGCTTCTGGACCTACATGCAGAGCTCACTTCAGCAGCACCTCTTCAGACCAGGGGGCCTGAGGCAAGAGACACATGGCCCATCCCAAATATATATCCACTCCCAGAATGTACCAGTGGCATAAAACCTCCTACTGGGCGGGCTGGAAGAAATATAAATATGTATAACTCAATCTAGGTGTACTATCTCATACTATGGCCCGTAGTACCAGTGATACCTACTGGCAACAGTGAGAAATGCACAACCCAATTGAGCATAGGGAAAGACCAGAAAAATACTGTACAATCAATCTGAGCTGCCTACAGCCCAGCCAAAAACAAAATTTGCATAGTAGCCCCAATTTAGAACCAGGGTGCCAATTCTGACAATTTGGAAAAAAATGCCCAGTGACACGAATACAGTGATCATAGCTAAAAATATGCACTGTCACTGTACTAATGACACTGGCTGGGAAGGGGTTAACATCAGAGGCAATAAAAGAGTTAAATGTGTGCCTAACCAGTGTGTATGTGTGTACTGTGTGCTGCTTTTACTAAGGTATGTAACAGACACAAACTCCACTACACCACCACTGACAAGACAGAGCTCAGTATTGTTTTCATAGACAGAGCTCTGTCCTGTTTTCCTCCTCGCTGATCAGTGGCTGCCAACACCGCTGATCGGCTTGTGCTGTTTCTACTCACAGCACAGCTGGCGCGCACCCTTTAGCTGGAAGAGTTCACATGCTAGGTATGTGATCCGGCACAGGAGAGCCACTTTGCTGCAGGATAACAGTGTTACGTGGTCAGCAAGTGGATATAAATATTGTGATGGCACTCACCGTCACTGGGACTGAAAGACAGATACTTAATGGTTTGGATTGCTTCAAATGGGTTCTGTGTTTACTTATGATAATGTGTATTGAACTTCAATGTCAGAGACAGGCTCTCCCTATTGTTTGTGTATTGAGGTGAGATGTGTATTCTGTTAAGCCTGTCTGTTCCATTGTTAAATTTTAATGAACTCACATTTTGTTCTGTCCAGATGGCTAGATAATTAGTTCAGGTTAATTAAATTTCTGTATACAATTTCATCTGCATATGATAATGTAATCAGGCATCCCCTGACCTGTGTGTGGTAATCTGGTCAGGAGGGGGATGTGCTCATGTGTGTATAAATTGAGTGTCAATAAAGGAGAAGGTTCCAAAACTTATACAAGCTAAGTTTTATGCCTAGCTTTGTATGGGGGCGGCTGGGAAAATCTGATATCTACAGTGGGTACGGAAAGTATTCAGACCCCCTTAAATTTTCTACTCAGTTATATTGCAGCCATTTGCTAAAATCATTTAGGATCATTCTTCTTCCTCATGAATGTACACATAGCACCCCATACTGACAGAAAAACACAGAATTGTTGACATTGTTGCAGATTTATTAAAAAAGAAAAACTGAAATATCACATGGTCCTAAGTATTCAGACCCTTTGCTCAGTATTTAGTAGAAGCCCCCTTTTGATCTAATACAGCCAGGAGTCTTTTTGGGAAAGATGCAACAAGTCTTTCACACCTGGATTTGGGGATCCTCTGCCATTCCTCCTTGCAGATCCTCTCCAGTTCTGTCAGGTTGAATGGTAAACGTTGGTGGACAGCCATTTTTAGGTCTCTCCAGAGATGCTCAATTGGGTTTAAGTCAGGGCTCTGGCTGGGCCATTCAAGAACAGTCACTGAGTTGTTGTGAAGCCACTCCTTCATTATTTTAGCTGTGTGCTTAGGGTCATTGTCTTGTTGGAAGGTAAACCTTCGGCCCAGTCTGAGGTCCAGAGCACTCTGGAGAAGGTTTTTGTCCAGGATATCCCTGTACTTGGCCGCATTCATCTTTCCCTCGATTGCAACCAGTCGTCCTGTCCCTGCAGCTGAAAAACACCCCCACAGCATGATGCTGCCACCACCATGCTTCACTGTTGGGACTGTATTGGACAGGTGATGAGCAGTGCCTGGTTTTCTCCACACATACCGCTTAGAATTAAGGCCAAAAAGTTCTATTTTGGTCTCATCAGACCAGAGAATCTTATTTCTCACCATCTTGGAGTCCTTCAGGTGTTTTTTAGCAAACTCCATGCGGGCTTTCATGTGTCTTACACTGAGGAGAGGCTTCTGTCGGGCCACTCTGCCATAAAGCCCCGACTGGTGGAGGGCTGCAGTGATGGTTGACTTTCTACAACTTTCTCCCATCTCCTGACTGCATCTCTGGAGCTCAGCCACAGTGATCTTTGGGTTCTTCTTTACCTCTCTCACCAAGGCTCTTCTCCCCCGATAGCTCAGTTTGGCCGGACGGCCAGCTCTAGGAAGGGTTCTGGTCGTCCATTTGAGGATTATGGAGGCCACTGTGCTCTTAGGAACCTTAAGTGCAGCAGAAATCTTTTTGTAACCTTGGCCAGATCTGTGCCTTGCCACAATTCTGTCTCTGAGCTCTTCAGGCAGTTCCTTTGACCTCATGATTCTCATTTGCTCTGACATGCATTGTGATCTGGAAGGTCTTATATAGACAGGTGTGTGGCTTTCCTAATCAAGTCCAATCAGTATAATCAAACACAGCTGGACTCAAATGAAGGTGTAGAACCATCTCAAGGATGATCAGAAGAAATGGAAAGTACCTGAGTTAAATATATGAGTGTCACAGCAAAGGGTCTGAATACTTAGGACCATGTGATATTTCAGTTTTTCTTTTTTAATAAATCTGCAACAATGTTAACAATTCTGTGTTTTTCTGTCAGTATGGGGTGCTATGTGTACATTCATGAGGAAGAAGAATGAACCTAAATGATTTTAGCAAATGGCTGCAATATAACAAAGAGTGAAAAATGTAAGGGGGTCTGAATACTTTCCGTACCCACTGTATGTTCACGACTGGGAGGAAGCTGTATACTGACGGAAGTCCACAAGTACAGTGTGGGTTGCAGTTCCGTTACATATATATATTTACTTGTACTATGTTTATGAACTGGGAGGAATTAACAACCTGTAAATAAAATACTACAGTGGTGGCCTTAGGGGTTATGGCTATGGCGGTGGCTTGGAGGGGGGGGGTTACACATAGTCTTGGTGGCTGCAGTCACCGGGAGTGTGTTTAAATCTGACAAGTAGGCTGTCAGATGGTAGCAATCCTGGCTGTGCAGACACTGGATTGCTTGCACATACCCTAGAAACTGCTGCCCCCCCTCCTCCCCCCACAAACACCCCTGTCATATTTCCTGTGCTATGCGTGCCCATCTGCAGATCCAGGACCAAAATGGCGGGTGAAGAGGTAGTTGGTAGATGGAAGGGAGATCAGTGAACATCCTTTCACTGATCTCCTCTTCCTGGTAATGACCCAAAAGTGACATAAAAAACATCACTTTCAGGTAATGGTGTCACTTTTCTCAGTGTGATCGGCACTTTTATACCCCTGAGATCTGAACAAAGATAACCTGTTACCAAAAATGCATCACATAGGAGATTTTTTGTCCCCTATGTAATGAAAAAAGTTTAGTAACAATAAATAAATAATTAAATATAAAACCACGTAAAAAAATTGAAGTTACACCCAAGCACCTAAAATACCTATTTTGCCCTTTTAACCTCTCAATCCCAATATACATAACCATACGCGTGTAAATTAATTGTTGGGGTGCCTACGTGTGAAAACGTCAATTGTGCTACACATGTGACACATCGCCACACAGAGTGAGATTAATAATCCTTGGCCAATTATTCACCTTTACCTCTAAACTGATGACCTGTAAGGGCTTTTAAAACATTGAGCACACCATTTTAAGCATTGACATGTTGGGTATCTATGCAACTTCATCTTTTATATTTTGCCAAAAATTAGTTTGCTTGTTTTTTTTAACAATTCGTTTTTATTAAGTTTCAAAATTACAAAAACAGGTTTACACAATAATATGACAGTCTTTGTTAAACTGCATCATAATTAAGGTAAGCCACATAAAAAGAAATTATATAACTAACAATCTGCCCCTTCTTTAAATATATGGGGAAAAACAATATCAAGTCATAAAGTTGAGTAACCAGAGAAGGTCTGGCAGAGTGTCAAGAAATGGGGATCCTGCCAAGAGGGATAACCCAGATAAAGGAGGGATATTATAGTAGGAATGAGTAAGAATTAGAAAAGGAGGAAGAAACAAAGTCTAACAAAGAGGTCAACGGTAGATTGTGATTCTATCTGGACATATTTCTTATACTGACAGATGTTGGAGGCATTAAAACATCATTATTACTTAATGCAAGTGTTTAGGGGATAATACAAAGTTTGTCCAATAGCCATGTAGCACTGTCCCCATGGGGCTTTCTGTATGACGCCTTGTTGGCCCTCCTCTGATTACCAGCAAACAGTCACTTAGGGTACAGTTCACACATTCACCCTTACTCCCAATGGCTCGTTGCTCAATAAACAGTCCAGGGATATTGGTTTTTACTATTTATTGTGGAACCTGGATGGGAGAAGCGATAGTAGGATACTCCTACTGGAACAATGTAATTTGGATAAGGACAACTCTCACTTGGTCTCACCAGGTTGCTTGTGGAAGCAGTCACACTGCTTAGACCATACTGCCACATGTATGAAAAAAGGTTAAGGCTCCTTGCTCTTTCTCCAGCTTTAGACTTGGTGATCTACATTCTCTTCAGGACACGCTCTAGCATTTCGTTTACTTAAACCCGTCCACTGACTCTTTTAGCTATGGGGTGGCCCCCCTCAGGTCAGTCCCCTTGACACAGATCTGTATTCACTGTACTGCAGAATAAGATCCTTTAGTGTCTCACCTGTCAGTCAGCTCCACAAGACCTCTGGGTTCAGTTCCTCTCTAGCTCTTTAGGCCCTCAGGTTGACTACCTGAGGCCACCCGGGACCTCTACAGAGGAGGAGGCAGCTATCCAGGTGAAAGACACCAAACACATGTGCTCCTGGCATTTATACAGTATCCCAGCATGCATTGAGGCACTTTCCTCTGCCAAAGTGCCAGGGCTGTACTAAATGCCTGTGCACTCATTTGTCAGGTTTCCTCCCACTGTCCAATAAGTCTCCCTATTGGACCAGTGTGAAACAATCTGCAGACAGACTGAGTTGCACCTGAGCACATTGAACAGACCTCACTAGCAGATCCTGCTCTCTTGTAGGGAGAGAACAATATAGATTTACCTGCAATCCCTCTGGTAAGCAGACAGAATGCAAAATTATACTCTCTCTCTCTCT
The DNA here is from genome assembly GCF_965119305.1 of Pelophylax lessonae. Lineage (NCBI taxonomy): Eukaryota > Metazoa > Chordata > Amphibia > Anura > Ranidae > Pelophylax > Pelophylax lessonae. Next base: position 47,761,072 of record NC_138775.1, read on the forward strand.
AGCACCTACCTAGGAGGGTGCTACAGCCATATCCCCCAACATTCATGACATTTTTGTGTTGTGAAGATACAAGTTTGGCCAAAGTTCCAGTCCGATACCAAGAATTAGCAGGGAAGGGTCTAGTAGGTGTGAATTGTTACTGCCTCCAAGAAAGAAAATATTTCTGAAGAAAAGGCCTTGATTTTTGGGCAGTTACACCATATATGGAAAGGTGAGCACACGTGGTTGCTCAATATCCAGCATGTTGATGAAGCACAAGTGGGTAGTCATGCTGGCAGGAGTTGCGGTGCGAGGTACCACCTGTGTTAAAATTTTTGGCTTAGTTGCCAATGGGTAATACATCTGGATGCTTTCTTTGAACTTTGAGCCGCTTGTTTCCATTGTTGGAAATAAAAGTTAGTATTCAGATCTTTTTTCTATCTCAATAGTGCTGGAGGGGTAGATGGAAGGCCCTGTTGTATGAGAAGATTGTAGATACATGAAATTCCACATTTACGAGTTCCTATAGACCAAGTTGCCAACCTACCAGATTGAAATTTACTAACACGATACTTAAAATTTACTGGCACAGCCAAGTTTTTACTGGCATTTCCAAAAGTTCCAAAATGACTTGTTTTTCGGTGCAAATTTCTGTATTTATGCAGCAGACAAGTACAATATGCAATTAGCAATGTGATTTAGGTTGATATTAAGGCAAAAAATATTTATTTTATTTTTGATATAGTAAGTAGTAGCTCAAGGACAGGACTCAGGAGGACAAGACATTAGAATTAGCAGGCACACACACATGAAACTGACTCTCATAGTGACACTGACAACAGTGTCCAGCAGCACAGATTATGATGACACCTCCCCAACATGACATGTCCCCTCCTGAGTCACAGTGACAGTCTCTCCCCATGCCAGGTGGTCCCTTCAGTCCACTCTAGTCCAAACATCACTGACAGTCCTGCTCACGGCTTGGCTCTCTTGCACCATGACATCACACAACACGCTCAGGCACTGCAGCAGGTACTTGGATGGTCTCAGCTGGCTCCAGACTGAAACTGGGCAAACTTTTCCTGTCACTGGCATTAACTGGCAGGAGAAGAATTAAATTTTTTAACTGGCTGCCAGTAAAAATACTGGCAGTTGGGAACACTTCTATAGACCCATAGAAATGGCTCAATGTGCGAAGATTCAGGTCTTCCTTATATTTGAAGTAGTAAATGACAAATTCATAAAAATTGGGTAATTTATTGCATTGGTGTGCCCGAAAATTTACTTTAGTGCATTTTAATACCGAAATTTTGCATTTTGCAAACCATTGTGCCAATATTGTGTGACATAAAAAAAAATACCATTATTTTCTTCCTTAGGGTGTTTGCTTTCAAAAATGATAATGGGGTACTTTGACGCAGTGGTGGGCTTGAGCATGATATGGCCATATGGTGGGACTAAATCCCCATTTTTATTTATGGATTTCTCCATATTTGATAGTCATTTCTTTTGCATGTGTGCGTTATTCTTTTTTAATATACATGTTGCTTGGTCCATAGCTGCACCAGCTTTAGATATACATGTTCAGGGTTTGCTCCCCCAATTTTTTGCTTATTTATTATGTATTCGGTCTGACCAGACTTCTGAGGTTGAGCACCCCACCCCCCCACAGACACCTGTACTCTATCAGAGTCCACTATCAAGTAGATATAGGAGGAGTCCTTTGTAGTGCATTAGAACATCTATCCCAGCAAGGAGTGTTGTCTCCAAGGGTTAGAGAGGCTGGATTCACCCCTTTTTTTATGGATAGTGTAGGACCCACTGATAATGGGGTACTTTGACGCAGTGGTGGGCTTGAGCACGATATGGCCATATGGTGGGACTAAATCCCCATTTTTATTTATGGATTTCTCCATATTTGATAGTCATTTCTTTTGCATGTGTGCGCTATTCTTTTTTAATATACATGTTGCTTGGTCCATAGCTGCACCGGCTTTAGATATACATGTTCAGGGTTTGCTCCCCCAATTTTTTGCTTATTCAAAAAATATAAATGTTTGGGGATCTTACATAATCTTTGGGCCTAAAATGATTTTTTAACCATGTGTGCAAACCCCCCCCCCCCCCCCCCCACACACAAAACCGGCTCTGTCAACGAAACGGTTAAAGCTGACTTGAGTGTTTTTTTTGTTTTTTTTTAATCCCCACCAGGGACAGTACTTACATGGATGACAAGTGTCCTGTGTGCTGGGGACTGCTCTTTTCTTTGAAATTATCTGTATTGGAAGGAGACCTAACAGTTATATCAAGGGTTCTTCTGTGTTAAAATGGTTGGGGAAGGCTGGTCAAGAATAATTTCCAGACAGAAATATGAATTTCCAATATATGTCTTAAATATTTTAATCATATCTTCTTTTCTGTAATCTTCTTTTGCAATTGGCTTGAACTGCATTCGTTTGTACGTACTTCAAGTTTTCTCTAACTTTTTGTACTTAATTGAAAAGTTAATAAAATATTGATGGAGAAAGAACATAAACTCTTGAATAGCCGAATAATTATTTTTTAGGCTGCCAGTGGTTCTTGACTTTGATAGAAAAGTGATGGCAGAAAATAAACCTAGTCTATCAAGGCTGCCCATTTTTTTTGCTAGATCTATGTTTGTCCCAGCATGTTTGAAGCTATTTACTGTTGACTGTCTCCCTACCTCTGCTGGTAGTTTCTTCCAAGCATCAACTACCCTTTCAGTAAAATAATACTTTCTAAGATTAGTTTTCCTCCAGTTATTTTAAGGTCATTTCCTTGTGTTCTTTATAAGAATATGAAAAAAAGCATTGATAATGTGTTACAATGGGCATTGCTAGAAGTCTTCTGCTTGGTGCCGTAGGCCTAGTGGGGCCCTTAGGCCCTATCCACATATTGCATAACAGGAATGAGCATTTCTTCTACCTGATTTTGGAAGCGCGAATGTCATGCGATTCTGCATGTCACATAGAGCCAGCCTATTCATTTAAATGGACTGAACTATGAGCGTTTGTCATCCAAAAATAAGCTCCTGCTCCTTTTCGGGTGACACGTTTCACGTGATTTTTAAAGGTACAGTTAGCCGTGATTCCCACTGTGTTCTGTGCAGGCAAGTCAAGTTCCTCCACCTTAAACTCGCTCATCCATGTTTTTATGGACCTTGCTTTGTGCACTGGTGCTCAGTCATGTTGGAACAGGAAGGGACCAACCCCAAACTGTTCTTACAAAGTTGGGAGCATGAAATTTTCCAAAATGTCTTGGTATGCTGACACCTAAAAAGTTCCCTTCACTGGAACTAAGGGGCCAACCCCTGAAAAACAACCCCACACCATAATCCCCCCTCCACCAAATGATTTGGACCAGTACACAAAACCAGGTCCATAAAGACATGGATGAGCAAGTTTCGGGTGGAGGAAATTGACTGGCTTGCACAGAGTCCTGACCTCAATCTGATAGAACACCTTTGGGATGAACTGGAGCGGAGACTGCGAGCCAGACCCTCCCTCCAACATAAGCGCCTGACCTCACAAATGCGCTTCTAGAAGAATGGTCAAACATTCCCATAGACGCACTCCTAAACCTTGTGGGTAGCCTTCCCAGAAGAGTTAAAGCTGTTATAGCTGCAAAGGGTGGGCCAACTCAATATTGAACCCTACGGACTAAGACTGGGATGCCATTAAAGTTCATGTGCGTGTAAAGGCAGGCGTCCTAATACTTTTGGTAATATGTAAAATGAAGTTATAACAGCGCTAGCATCACATGAAAAATCCCTAATAAATATAATATAGGTTCTAAAGTGCAAGGTGATCAATATAGATAATATAAAATATATATAAAAAATAATAATATGAACCAGCAATAAATCACAATGGGTCACAATAAATAATTTATAATTAATAATTTTAAAATAGTCCTTAAATCTTCATGTGATCAAATAAAGTGCTCAGGTGCAGAAACCGTCCGATCAAGCAGTGCTCAAGTGAGTGGCCCGACCCTCCAGGTCCCCTACTCACCACAGGTATGTATCACAAACACTTGATAGGATCATATATGGCTCAGGCAACCAGGCTTTGGATATGGATGGTTCCAGGAAAGGAAATGCCTCAATATAGGATCGCTCCAGAAGGTCTCCATTATTCCCAGATAAAAGAGAAGGAAGGGGGCCAATAGTGTAATATGTTTTGATAAATTTTATTCCCCCAAAGCATAAATTATACTTACAAAATGAACGATAAAAACTCGCATTGAACAAACATAAGGAGTGCCGCTGACGGCGTGCGTTCCACTGGTTCCAGGAAGTAAAACCGGATGTGACGATGCGTACCCGCGTGCCGGAAATTACGTCAACGCGTTTCACCTGTAGAGTGGGCGTTTTCAAAGACTTTTGGTAATATAGTGTAGTTTAATATTTTATGCATCTTAGGGGTAATGACCAGTAAGTTATTTGTATGTTAAATAGTTCATATATGGTAGCAGTGACAAATTAAAGGGTTACTTGAGCAAGGATAAGTTCACTTTTTAACTTTTTAAAATAAAATAATAAATGTACATTTTTTTTGCAGGTAAAAAAAAATGTGCATTTATTATTTTTTGTTGCAGGATTGAAGAGAAATGATAAGGTGATTGGCTACAGCCCCCACCCCCAATTTCTGGGACATGCATTGTTATAGCACTGGGGTCCAGGTGACCTCTGCAGATAGAATTTCAGGATTCTAAGAACAGAACATCATTGACTTACATTATTTTACAACTTACCATGTAGCATTGATCTCTGTCAGTGGGTGGGCCATTTAAAAAAGGGGGAGAAGGAGGCTTTTAACCCCTTCATTCCTGTCTGCTTCTGTGTATAGCAATTGACAATTGGCAGTACGGTTTATGCAAGAGGGACTGTGCTGAAGATCGATATTACCATACCATAGATAAAGGGGGGGTATAAATGATGAGGGGGGGCACACAGGCTGCCAGGTCCTCCTCTGCTGAGGCCTGACCTCTGCCTGCCGACCCCTCCAGCCTAATGTAGGTGGACTCTGGGGAGAGGAATGCCAGCTAGGTGGCGATGCAGCTCAGGCACAGCGGGCAACAGAAGAGCCAACACATTTCCCCCAGAAGAAGCCATTTATCCTCGGACCCTGCTCGAGCATTAAAGAGGAAGGGGACAATGGCCAACTGAGGAGAGTCCAGCCCACACACTATGTCACTCACAGCCAGACATAAGACTCCCGCCTGCTTCTGGTGAAACAACAGAGACTAGCTGGGGAGAGAGAAGGATTGGCTGCCTGGCGCCCGGAGCTGCATGTCTGGGGTGTAAGGCATCAATCAATGGAAGTTGCAATAAGTGGGCTGGCGGCAGCTCAGGCACCTGCCTGGGGGGGAAATTGCCCCATTGCCCCCACTGGATCTGCCCCTGGTGTCAAAGGGGCCTTAGACATGTTCCTTTTGGGAGTATCTCACCAAAAATGACATTTTTGTTGCAGGGGATGCCTGAAATCCGACTTGTATCTTAGGCAAACTTCTGATAAAATTCGTTAGCCAATCACACAAGCAGGAAATTATGTTTCGGGGGGCATTTAGTACACATTTTGTGTACAGAACACCTCCAGGTAGCCACATTGCATGGCATTTTCAGAACGTTACACCGGCTGCAGATTGAAAAGGAAAGGTCATTTTTTATAACATTCAATTACGATATGATTTGTGTCGCAATTGTATACGATATAATATTTCTTTCTTTGCTATTTTTTTCCCAACAAAAGTGGAGTTACCTTTTAACTACATAGCAGCATCTTCAAGGGTGTTGGATGTTTTTTGTTCTGAAATGAGCAATTAATATACTGTAGGCTAAATTGGTGAAAGTCAGTGAGGGAAGTCAGGAAAAGGCCAATTCCTTTTGCATAGAGCAAAGTATACACCTGTTTATTATTATTTTTTTATATTTAATTTACAATCACTTTAAAACCTAAAGCTAGCCTACCAACTGTATACATGGTAACATATTTCAAAATTTCTGTACCCACCAAAAAAAAGAATTTAACCAGTTCCCGACCCACTGCCACCTATTTACTGCGGCAATGTGGCTCTCCTGCGCAAACAGACGCAGGGATACGTCGGTCACGAGCAGGGAGCTAGGGGGTGGTGGGTGTTTATCACACTGAAGTTGAAGACATTTATGCTGTTGAGCACCAATTTGATTTTTATCATTTATGGACACTTATGATTGATGTTTATGGACTTTTATAAACACACCATTCACTTGCTATCCATTTTTGCTTGTTTGCAATTTAAGTCTTGCATATACTTTTTTGCACACCGCCTACCTTGAAGAAGAACATTATGAACAAAGTCAGTGACTACGTAGCAGCCAGAAACTGTTGTACAATATAAAATAAACAGGGTCAGGAGTATATAATGCGTGAAATAAAACCTTTGTTGCTAATGCAAATTGTTGAAACAGTTTAGTGTTTTGTGTTGACAAGCGAGTAATTGTGCTGCGGAATTTTTTGTATTGTACTGTTATGTATACAAATGGCAGGCATAAAAAAATGTGTAACAATGTGAGGAATCACAAGGACTCACTAAAGGGTAAAAAAGGCCCAAAATATATATATATAATACAGTATACCTGCAAAAATGACGTGCGTGCACCAAAGACAGTAAATTACTTGGATTGAAAATGTCCTCTCGATTTATAGTTTTAATGTTTTTAATGATAAGTGAAGGAAGATAAGTCCTTGCTGTTTTCTCCGGCTGTAATAGAAGATTGGCATGTAGGTACACAGTAACTCGGAACATCAAGGCATGTCATTTTGCACCTGTTGCTTGGTAACTGACTCTCACCTAGGTCTGCATGACCAACTAACAAGGGGGAAAAATACCTATTGTGCAACTTACATTTCCACTTTCATTCTACTTTCATGACTCATATTTATCACACTCTGAAAAACTGAAATTCTAAAAGTGCTATTACTCCATTTAGTAAGATTCTTCTACAGTCTGCCATTTACTTATGTTATTAGGGAGCAGAGCTAAAAAAGCTGAAGCATTAAATATGATTTTTATCTCCTTGACAACGGGAGGTCATCTCAACTCTTCTGCTAAAAGACAAAAGAAAGTTTATAAAAGTAAAGGTTGCAGGGTATGGACCTAGTGTGTCAGTACTTTCTTTCCAAAAGCGATTGTAATCATATGTATTTATGCTGTTTACGCTTCAGCATAATTAAAGCAGAACTTTAATGCATTTGTGCAGCACAAAACCAAAAAGCTATTTAATTCATTTTTATTATTCAAAGAAAACTCACTCCTCTATCCATATCTGCAAGCTTTAAAATCATTTTGAAAAACATCCCCTAGCATTACTAACCATAGTTGCATTGTTAATCTGGTTGAAAAAGAATCAAGTCCCTCCAGGGCTGCATTTTGCAATAGGCAGTGTAGGCATGTGCCTACAGGAGCTCTTCCTAGGAGCCCACAGCCAACGCCTGCAATGGAATAGTGTGTGTGGAGGGCAGAACATTTCCCAAGTGTGCATTTACTGAGCCTCAGCTTGTCACTCCAAGTTGTGTGTGCTACAACCGACCACCACTCTCCACTAAGCCTGGCTCAGTGTCAGTGATGGATGCCCTATCTCTGTGATTGGCCAAACTGGCTCCTGCCCGGGTGCCTGCCTTGCTGTGTGTTATATGTGTGTTATATAAATACAACACGCGCTCAGGATCACCATATGTGTTTGTGGTAGTGAAGATAGCAGTCCACAAAATGCATTAAAGGTTATAAAATTATAATCAGTCAAATAAAATGTCCATATAAAATCTCCTTGGGAGGGAAATCAGATGAAAGGGGCAAGGAAAGGGTTAATGGAGCGCGCATGCTACGTATGAGCTGGCACATGCTCAGCAACGCGCTGTCATACAGCATCTTATAGACGAAGAACGTCACTCACTGTTGATACGCTTCACGCTGCTCTCCACTTACACCCGGAAGCGCCATCAAGGAGCCAGCCCCCATCTTCATGGATATCGCTGGAGCCAGCAGATGATATCGGCATCCATCTCTCCTTCTGAGACACCATATTAGAGCTTGTTTTATCATCTGCCTTGCTGTGTGTGACTGTCCAAATCTCACCGCTGGGCCAGGCCTTGCTTGCTCCGCTCCAGATCTCGTCTGCCTGACATGGTGCTTTACGTGTGCTGAACTGGTCCTGAAGCTTCCCTGCCTGGTCAGGGGAGACCTAGGGAGGCCCCTTGCTGGAGAGAGCCATGAAGAAGGCTGATCTCCCAGGATAGCCTGGTGACTCACTTGGGAGGATGCACTGAAATCTGGGAACGTACTTACCGGGTTGGCTATAAGGTTCTGACACTATGATGCTAGTCATTGATCTGGATCTTGAGAGTCTGTAAGAGATCTTCTATGGTATCTAGGACCCCTAACCCTCACCTCCTTAACCGTTCTGCAAAAAAATATTAAAAAGTGAAAAGTGAGTGGCGCCCAATATCTTTTTTCAGTCCCCTCATTTAAGCCATAGACTCAGCCCTGGTGATAAATGCTAGCTTGCCCTTGCCTCTGGAGGTGCTACCCCGCCTTTAGGATGTCAGAGGGGTGATCCAAGTAAAAGACGTACAAAGCATTCAGTGAATGGAAGCTGTGCCGAGTGACCAACCCCCTGTTGTTACTATGAAGGCACAGGACCTGGAAGACCGCAGCAATCAAAGTAGTTGCAGCGTCTACTACAGTGATTCCCCACTTCCACAGCAGTTCCACAAGTATGGGTATGCATACTTACACTGTTCCAAGCTGGAGAAATGTAATTGTGCAATAAAAGCTATACCTGGAGTTAAGCTTAAGTGTTTTTAATGCTTGTAGATGAAGGGATTTCTCCACACATGGTTTCAGCTATTTTCTTAGATGGTACAATTGCTTTTCTTTTATAACGATGATAATGATGACCTGATTTTTCTCTGCTACAGTTCTTGCTATCCAATGATTGGACAGTGATAAGGGAGGCAGCAGAATAATATGTTCATCTCTTTCTTTCACTCTGCTCTCTCCTTCCTATAGCATGCTCCTTGCTCTGCTACTCACCTAACTGATGCTTTCTGCTGCTTCTCTCTCCCATTTTTTTGTGCAGTGACTGCAGAGACAGATACCAAGTCCAACTTGTGTACTTACAATCAGGGCTGCTGTTAGAAACCACAGGGCCCCATATAGACAACCTGACATGGGGCCCCATACAGACAACCTGATGCGGGCCCCATACAGCCAATGCTTCACTTATGAATGAACTCGTGAGTGTTCGGCACCAATCAGGGGCTGGCAAATAGGAAATATTTTCCTAACCCTTCTCAATCTTGAAGGATCCTATTGTGTGCTTGTAGCTGCCAGTGAGAAGAAGAGGGGGGAAGCCAGCAGCACTTCAAGGGTAAGGGGGGCACACAGTGGAGCCGGGGCAGCAGGCGGAAATGTTTGGTGCACAGGAAGGGTGATCGGTGGGGTGGGGATTGGGGGGGGGCAATTACTGGAACCAATCTTTTGTATGGCTATATCTGCAGCAGCTGAAAGCCAATGGGAGGGAGAGAAGAAGAAGCCAGCTTTCAGCTGCTGCAGAGAGAGCCATACAGGATATTGGTTCCAGTAATTGCCCCCCTGCCACACCGATCACCCTTCCTTTCCACATCCAATTCACTCTGCTGCCTGGGCCCCCCTGCTGGCCCTGGGCCCTGTAAAGAAGGACTGATGTTACCCCCTTATCTACGGCCCTGCTTACAATGCTTGCATTTAGAAAATACATTTAAAGCTGAACACCTTTTTCCCACACTTGTAGCAAGGCCTATCCTATGTTGAAACTGACTACTCTCAATCCCCTAAAACCTTGCATCTCCAAAATATATTTCTTTATGTAAGCAGCTTCTCTTCTCCTGATGTGTACAGTTGTTGACCCACATCTCACAATTATTAGATTTATATACTATCAATCATTTTGTTCCCGAGCATTATATGAAAGAACACATCCCTGGCATCTGTATCATAGGTATGCTCAGCCTATTGCATTAGGGTGTACACCCCAAAGCTCAAAAAAAAAATCTGTGTGTGTGTGTTTCTGAGTGTGTGTGTCTGTCTGTCTGTGTGTCTTTGTGTATGCCAGTAGGGTAGAGGACAGCGTCAGTAGTTTATTTTATTTTATTTTTGTTTAAAATTTTGTTTTGTTTTTATTTTTTACAATATATTTTAATATTTTTTTACATTTTTTTAGGATCCCCATTGGGGGGCTTTGGTGAAATATCAGGGGTCTAAACAAAACTCTGATGTCTCATTTTTGAGACAGAGAAAGGGACTGAAGACAGAGACTGCCCAGTCCCTTTCTACGCAGCCAGGCACCAAGGGGAATCTGCATAGTAAAGGGTGATTAGGGTTTGCTCAGGCACACCTGTCACCCCATGTGTGCTCTCCTATGATCTGTATAGATGTGTATGCTCAAGCAATCAACGCAAAGCAACAGACTGCACTAATACAATCTGCAGCATCCAGTGTTCAGCAGCAAGGAGAATACATGTCTAAATGGATCCCGGGGATGTGTTCTTTCATATAATGTGTTTGAAAGGAGATAAAAAACAAAGGCAAAGTACTGCACCAACAAAGGAGAAGCAGACAGACCTAGTGGCGACATCACTCAATTGGGAAATATGTATTTCAAACAAAATGATCAGATTTAAAACCAAATGAATTGCATGTTGATCAGGAGAGAGGGGGGAACAAAGGAATGAATCATACAGTATGTCTACACTACACTTCAGCTTTAATGATGATGAATTTAATAAATATAGAGCTTCATTCATTTGATTTTATACCTACCAGGGGTTCAGCTTTAAAGAGGAACTTCACTCCCCCCACATTCTTTTTACCCCCTCTTACCTTTCTCCGCTGGAGTCATGCATAATTCATATACTCATCCGGTCAGTGAACCCAGCATTGCCCTGTGGTGATACGCCATGCCACTCCTACACACTGAATTCCAGGCCACCATCATTATTGCTGACATCATCAGGGCCTGTCTGCTCCTTCCTGGATTAGGCAGCCCAGGCCCCTGATGATGCACCGCTGGGTCCTCGTACCTCTGGCTGATGAACGGAGCCTGAAGCATGCTGGGATATGTGACGTGTGTATCTCAGGAGGCTTTGGAGTGCTGGTGACATCATTCTCACCTAGGTGAGAATGTTAGTGGGCGGAGGGGGTGCTGGACGATGGATGACAACCAGTGACCCCTGATCTCTCTATGAAGAGTACCTGTCATTGCCTATTGCTTTCACAGGTGATATGTATATCTTCTGTGATAACAATAAAAAAAAAAATTGCAGTGTAAAAATAAATAAATAAATCATTAAAAAAAAAAAAATTAAAGCACCCCCGTCCCCACCCCCCCATGCTCGCACGCAACTGCAAACGTATGTCAGTCTTGCATATGCGCAAACAGCGATCATCGCACACATGTGAGGTATCACCACAAACGTCAGATCATGGCCAGTAATTCTAGCACCAGACCTGCTGTGTAAATCTAAAGTGGTAACTAGGGATAATCAATGAGATTTCTTTGGATTTAGTGTCTGGGGGGTCTAAAAAGTGTACCTGTGAAGGTACAAAAAAATGCACAAAAAAACGCCTGCGCCAAAAAAAAACGCCCAGGGGTGTTATTGCAGGCGTTTTTTTTGGGCATTTTTTGGGGGTCTTTGGAGGCAGGCAAAAAATCTGTACTTCTGTATAGGGGTATATATACACACACACTTATATGTATTTATACACATACGCACATATAGGTGTTATAGGAGCGGAGCCATATGCCTGTTAATTGGTCGACCTGAACCATTCGATCATCCCTAGTGGTAACCTGTAAAGATGTTTAAACTTCGTCTATGGATAGTAAAATGTAAGTCGTTCGTCGCTGTTGCATGGGCATTCGCAATTTTCAAGCATGACATGTTTAGTATCTATTTACTGGGTGTAAAATCATCTTTTCAATTTTACAAAACAATTGGATATTGTATTGTGTTTTGGTGCATTAAAATTAAAAAAATATTTATTTATTTCCAAAAAGAAAAGTTTAAAAAAACATTGTGCAACTACTGTATGACATAAAAAATTGCAACACCCACCAATTTATTCTCTAGAGCCTCTACTTTCAAAAATATAATATTTTGGGGGTTCTAAGTAATTTTCTAGCAAACATACAGATTTTTACATGCAGAAAATGTGTCAGAAAAGGCCTGGGCTTCAAGTCGTTAAAAAAAAAGTAAACAAAACTATTTTTTTATGTTTCACCTAGCAGAGAAGTGAAATAATGTCTAGTGAATTTATTTTCTGAAGGTTTGGTTTAGGTTGAAAGTAAAGTTACTCTTTAAAAAGTATAATCATGTAAACTTATCAGACCTAAGTGCCGGTTCACACTATACAATATGTGATTCGCACCGCACTGCTCTGCAAATCACATGCGATGTCTGTGCGATGCGAATACAGCCCAAAGTCACGCAGGACCCTTTTTTTGGTCTTCACCAGAATTGGATCACATATCTGTTCAGCCCCAATGGGATCCGATTCATGTCCGAATTGACAGTTCGCACTGCGATATGCAAACTAATCTGGGGGTGTCGTTAACTTTGTATTGACACTCCCAGAAGTTTGCATATGGCAGTGTGAACTGCCTGTGAGTCGGGTGTGATGCGGGGACCTGCCGTGGATTCGCAGGGTTCCCGCATCGCACCAATGTGAACCGGCATTGTGCACACAAAGAGACAGTACTGCATGCACTACATTTAGAAGACAATGCAATTTGGTGACCACAAATGCACTGGGTTTGCAATCTGCACTTGGGTTGCCACTAACATTATTTAGCACCTTCCTAGGTAGGTGCTAGGTAGGTAAAGCCTAGTATCTCCTTCTGCTTATCAGGGGATCCTCATCATTAGTTAGGCCTGTTGCATGTGTCTATGTGTGATTCATCTGGTTTGAGGGAGTGTCCCCGCTGTGTCCGATGGGGGGGGGCTTGTTGGACAGTGGAGGAAACCCAACCAGTGACACACAGGCTTTTGTAGCTATCTCAGTGGGAATGGTGCATCCTGGGATATGTTATAAAAGCCAAGGGAACATATAGCAGGGTGTCTTTGGGCGGGAAGCCAGGTCCCAAAAGGAGGGTGACATTAGTCTCTTCTTCTGCTGCTGTGGATGGTGGTCACAGGTGGCCGGCCTTGTGAGCCAGGAGTGTGGAGCTGATCCAGGAGGTCCATGAAAGCTGACTGGTGGAGTTGGAGGCAGAGCAACCTTGGGAAAAACAGTGTCTGTGAGTACCGGGAAGCTTTCTGGGGGTCTACCCAGGAAGGGGACCACTCCAGTGGAGAGTCAGTGGACAGGTGTCAGCACACACAGCAAGTGAGAAAGGGGGTGCCAAGTTAGAACCCTGAAGAGTAATTCAAGCAGGAACACTTGATCTATCTTTTCTTCAGTGCCGTATTCTAAAGTCAGTTGTCCTCACCATTGTGAATAGTTGTCATTTGGAGTATCCCACTCATCCCTTCTCCTATCCAAGTTCTCAATAAAACCACAAAACCAACATCCCCTGGATTGATTATTGACTGAGCTAAGAACTTGCATTGCTGTTTATCTGCTGCCAATTGCTAAGGGTAACCCAGAGGAATCCAGAAAGTGTAATTCTCAGCAGTCCTTTAGGGGGCAGTGCTACAATTACATTACATTGGTGCTCACATGCAGAACGCGAGGGCAGTGCATTTGAACACGGTGCGGGAAACGTACACGGAACGTGCCTTTCCAGCACTACTGGTGTGAAACAGCCCTAAAAAAAAGACAGTTGAGGGGGAAGCAAGGAAAGAAAATTTTCAGGCAAACAGAGGCACAGCTGGGAGCTATGTACAACTTGCAGACCAACACATGTCTATTTTATGAGAGTTAGATATACTTACAGGTTTTATTTCATCGGTAAATAAATATCCTCCTTTGCTTTATGTCACAATTTTAAATTCCAGCACCAGCCAAAGTCTACTTTATAGATCAAAGCTCTGTTTACAGCCTAATCGTGTGTACAAAAATGAATAAAAATAGAACATTTTATCCCTTCGATGAATAAATAACATATTTTATCTAATAAACACTGGAGATTAATGGGGAAATCACTCAGTCTGGAGATCTAGATTCAGGCTAAATCCCCCACACAGAAAGCCGAGGTTTAAGTCAGATGCCAGGTTAGCTGATTTTGCACATTTAAATAGGAAATAAAAACATCTTTTGTAATGAGCATCTGCTGTTTTTGTTTAAAAATGCGGTAACACACATTAACAGTAGTGACACTAACAGATGTTCCAAACCCTAATACATTTACAAAGCTGTTCATCATCAAATGACAGAACGCCGCGCATAAATCCATCCTGAGCCAATAACCACCAGTGTAACCTATACAGGGTAAGCTGTATTTTATTATAATCCATCAAAGCCTGCCTATCCCCCCAAGGTTCAGAATGCCACCCCTTTTATAGAGCTACTTTTGTAATTGCTACCTGCAAGAGTGATTAAGTTACTATGCATAAACAATAATTAAATCAAGCACTACCCGTTGACATCATGCAATAAAGTGCCAAAAATTGTGGGTTTGGTATTGGGGGGGGGGGGTAAAATGCAGGTGCCTGTGTCTCCCCTTCTCCTAAAGTGAACCCATAAAGCAACTTAAAGATTTGCCCCATTCCCCCACATTAGGGTGACCATGTGTCCTGTAGTGCCCCGGACAGTCCCGGATTTGGCAGATCAGTCCCCGATCCTGGGGCACCTTCATTCCGGGACAATGGAATCTCCTGGAATTAAACTGACACAGTTGACGCAGCCTTTCACAATTCTGCATCGATGCAGAGAATGACTACATCGATTGCCGATGACGTCATCCCGGCACTTTGCGCCTCTCCTTGAGAAACACAGCAAGAGGTGGATAAAGTCCCCTCCTGTTTCCTAGTTGGGGGCTTTCACAAAGGAGGAGCTGTGGACATTAGCCAGCCCTGTTTTCCCACCTCTTGCCGCTGATGTCACCCCTAGCCGCCGGTGTTCGGCATGTCTTACAGCCGTGGAGCCCCAAGCGTCCCGACTCCTAGATGGAATACTGGACGCTGCAGTGCTCAGTCCTTCTCCTCAGTGTGTTAGACATTAGGTAACTTAAGTACTAGTAGCTCCCTATGGCTGAATTAAGTTTTGTGCAATCACTGCATTGTGTATGGATTTGTCCATATTAAGTAGGGGAAGCTCATTTTATATTCGTCTTGAGGCTTAATTTTTTCCAATTTTTACTCCAGATCCCTCAGGTCATTTGTATTTAATTTGTATATTAAAAAAGAATAACGCACACATGCAAAAGAAATGACTATCAAATATGGAGACAATCCATAAATAAAAATGGGGATTTAGTCCCACCATATGGCCATATCGTGCTCAAGCCCACCACTGCGTCAAAGTACCCCATTATATGTATTTAATTTAATTTGTAGTCTAAAGTATGGGGTTTTAGTGCCTTAGATATAAAAAACATTTGTTTAATGTATGTTAGCCTAACATTAAAAGAACAATGACACTCTTTGAATCTAAGTGGTCGCCTGCAACTTTAATGTAAGGCTAACATACATTAAACAAATACAACAGCGTGTTCCAGGTCCTGCTAATATCCAGCAACTTCGCACTGCCAAGAGGAGTGAACCAACATTCCACAGGCCACAATCAACAACCTGATCAAATCTATGCGAAGGACATAGCCTCTGTGTTCCAGTCCTTTTTACCAAACCCTATATAACGTTCCTAAAACTATTACTGATCAGGACCACCGTCGCTCCTTGATCGCGGAATATTTGGCCCAGGCTAATCTCCCCCAACTCTTGAGCGTGGCCACTTCTTCTTTAGACCAAGATATCACTGTTTTAGAACTTAAAAATGCATTGTCTTCCATGCCTACGGGCAAGGCCCCCGGCCCTGACGGGTTCTCTGTCTTTTATTATAAAACATATGTTGACACTCTGTTACCGCACTTGGCCTCGTACGTTAATCTTCTCCCTGATGGGGGCGTCCTTCGCCCAGAGACGTTGCATGCTAAAAAAAAAAAAAACTCTATGCGAAGGAGATGTGTTGCACTGCGTGAGACAAATGGTGGTCACTCCAGATAGTGACTG
Source organism: Pelophylax lessonae (assembly GCF_965119305.1). Taxonomy (NCBI): domain Eukaryota; kingdom Metazoa; phylum Chordata; class Amphibia; order Anura; family Ranidae; genus Pelophylax; species Pelophylax lessonae. Next base: position 47,777,262 of record NC_138775.1, read on the forward strand.
GTTTTTGGACCCCCCCGGACTCCCCCAATACAGTAAAACTGCACATTTTAGAGTGGCCTTTATTATGGCCAGCCTAAGGCACACCTGTGCAATAATCATGCTGTCTAATCAGCATCTTGATATGCCACACCTGTGAGGTGGATGGATTATCTCGGCAAAGGAGAAGAGCTCACTAACACAGATTTGGACCGCATTCACATTGAAGCGACACGACTTCGGGGGCGACCTGTGAAGTCGCCTGCAGCGCGACTTCGGCACGACTTGCACGGACTTCACAGAATGAATGTCTATGCAAGTCTTTCTATCTGACTTCTGTCGCTCCTATTAGAACGGTGCCCGTACCACACAACGGACCGCGACTTGTCAGGCTGACAAGTCGTCTGACAAGTCGTATTAGTGTGAATGGAGACTTAGACAGAATTCTGAACAATATTTGAGAGAAATAAGCCTTTTGTGTACATAGAAAAAGTCTAAGATCTTTGAATTCAGCTCATAAAAAATGGGGAAAAAACAAAAGAGTTGCATTTATAATTTTCTTCAGTGTATAAAGGCTGCTTTTTTCATTACAGCTCCCCTCCCCCCCCCCAACTCATACTGTCCCTCTCACCATAAAAAAAAAACAAGGACAGAAACAGCATCAAAATCTCAACCATGTGACTTACACTGCTTGGCCAAAAGAAAAGTCGCCATCAAAAAAAAAGATCACACACTCTAACATTTTGTTGGCTTTGATTACGGCACGCATTCGCTGTGACATTGTTTTGCTAAGTTTCTGCAATGTCACAAGATTTATTTCTGTTCGGTGTTGCATTCATTTTTCACCAAATGATGGGAGAGTCGGACCACAGCGCAAAGCCTTCTCCAGCACATCCCAAAGATTCTCAATGGGGTTAAGTTCTGCACTCTGTGGTGTGGTGGCCTCCCTGAACCACCTTTTCACAATTTGAGCCCGATGAATACTGGCATTGTCAACTTGGAATATGCTCATGCCATCAGGGAAGAAAAAATCCATTGATGGAATAACCTGGTCATTCAGTATATTCAGGTAGTCAACTGACCTAATTTTTTGGGCACATGCTGTAACTATCCAATAGGATAGTTACTTATCTGCTTAGTTTAGTTAGTTGCCTAGTTAATTACAGGTGGCAACTTTTTTTTGACCAGGCACTGTATATGTGCAGTGTAGTCCCAATAATAGTAAGGCCCCTTTCACACTTGTACGACTCCTAAGTTGCGCCAACTTTGGAGTGCAACTTTGGTGCAACTTTGACACAACTTTGGATGGGTGCAACTTGAATACGACTGGCTTTGACCAATTTTAATGGACAGCTGTTGCACACAAGTTGCATTGTATAGCATTCAGGTATGACTTTCATGCAGCTTCTGAGATTGAAATCTATGGCCCCCAAGTTGCATGAAAGTTGGACCAAAGTAGTGAATGAACTACTTTGAAGTTGTTGCAACTTGAAGTTGCGCATATATGAATGGGTATCATTGGAAAACATGGGGATTGACATATCGTGCAACTCTGATGTCCAAATTTGCATGACAAGTTGCACAAGTGTGAAAGGGGCCTTACTTCTCATGTAACACAAATTGTCAACAGATACGTTACATTTTGTTTTCTACATTGCAGAGGTAGGAGCCATCCACTTTCACCTTACAACATGAGATGCCATTTGGCTGTAAAAGCTACTTCTAACTTGGAGCACCAATTAATTGATACTGTATGTGAGATAAGTAAATGATTGGATATCGGATATCTTATGTTTTTTCTGATTTAAAGCTCAAAGGAATTATTAATTCATTCTGCTCCAAGTCATATGCAACCATGAAAAAAAAAATGAAAAGCTGTAAGGAGAGCAAATTTACAGTAAGTGATAGTATGAAAATGTTTATCCTGGGCAAGTTCCCCAATTTTTTTAAGTCCTCTAAATGTTAAAGTGATTCTAAGTATTGGAACGCCTGCCTTTACATGCATTTGAACTTTATTGGCATCCCAGTCTTAGTCCATAGGGTTCAATATTGAGGTGGCCCACCCTTTGCAGCTATAACAGCTTCAACTCTTCTGGGAAGGCTGTCCACAAGGTTTAGGAGTGTGTCTATGGGAATGTTTTACCATTCTTCCAGAAGCGCATTTGTGAGGTCAGGCGTTGATGTTGGAGAGAAGACCTGGCTCGCAGTCTCTGCTCCAATTCATCCCTATTGGGTTGAGGTTAAGTTCCTCCACCCAAACACGCTCATCCATGTCTTTTTTGGACAAATTTTTTTCATTGTTTCACAACTAATTTTAACCAATGAAAGAAAATTTGTATGAAAATTCTACGATGATGCCTTTTTTTTTTTGTTGTTGTTTATTCCTTCTGATCATGTGCAGTCTTTCATTTCTGACTTTTCGTATATGAAAATCATACAAAAAGAGTACACATTAAACGAAAATCTGTAATTCTGTTCCCATACGAGAAAAAGTTTGGAACTTGTCCCTCCTGAAATTTTCATTCAGAAGGTCGGACTCGGCTGTAGAAAGTTGTGTACACACTATACGGAAATTGTATGAAAGTTCTTTAGACAAAAATTCTCGCTCTCTTTTCTTATAGTGTGTATGAGCCTTAAGTGTATAGTCTTCTCCTAAAGCCATGCCCTTCAAACTCATTTCATCCTCCCATGGGCTTAACCATATGGGTAGCTTATCAGTAGATCTGCGTACTCCTGATAAGCAAAGCACCGAGATAGACTGTCCAATAGTAGTGGAACCACACTGATTGCACTTGGAGGGAAAGCTGCTTTCCTAGTGTATTCTACTGGACTGAGTGACAGCCCAGTTTTACCTTGCATTGATTTATAAATTAAAGCTGCTGTTGTAGTCGTCATTCATAAATTACTCTTGCCGTTGGACTTTGTCCAACACTTGACTTTCTCCCTTTCCAACATGAGAGCACTGGGACTTGGGACATTATGTTCAATTAGACTATAGCTAGTAGCCAAATTCAACTGGACTTATTCTGTTGAGGATGTTTCATAGCTTATCAAAGCCACTTCTTTAGTTCTAATGAGTGTCAGGGACATACCCCAGGATGTACAGTAAAACACTTGAATGAAACATACTTTAAAACACTTGAAGCCAATCACCATTGAATGTGTAGATGTTGATTGTCCAAGAACAGGATTGTGTTAGCTGTGGATAAACTCTGTTCTATGTACATAATCTAGGGTATTCCGTAACTTTCATACCTCCCATAAGAACTGCAAAAGTGGCTTGGATAAGCTACAAAACATGTTCAAAAAGTCCAGTTGGATTGGACTACTACTACTAGGTATACCGTGATGTGGATAAATGAGAACCTTCACAGACTAACCTTCTACTTACAAACACAGTTCAAATATTCCACCTTTACTCACATCATTCTTACAATCACTGTTTACCTAGTAAAATCTCACACTGGTTACACATCCCTTTATGAATATTCATAAAATACAAATTAGCAGTATGTTTAAAACACTGAATCCTTAAGTCAGTAAATCCCAAAGGCAATAACTCCTTATTTCGTGAACATTTATGTGAGTGCCAGACACCTATAATTTTGTTTATAACAACACAGCCCTTTATAATGTGATCTTAAAACCTCCATTGAGGGCTTGCAAATTAAAATAGCGATATGAAAATAATTCATTGCAGCATTGTAAAATATTATTATTTGCTATGAATTTCCCCATTCAAAGAACAAACAATACCTTATCTTGACTATGCAGTTCGATTTTGCGTACCAGTTCACAAAAGAGATATTGGAGAACTGGAAAAAGTGTAGGGAAGAGCAGCTAAACTAATCAGGGACATGGAGGACCTCAGCTGTGAGAAAGAATGAACTGAACTAAATTTTTGCACTGATTCAGATAAAATGAGCCACAGGCCACTCTGCCACTGCATCTTTTGATAAACATTTTTTTTATTGTTTATGCAATACATTTTTCTACTTACTGGAGTTTCCCGTCCATGTTCTTCATGAAGGAATAAGGGCAATTAATCCATCACTTCAATCTTGCTCTGACCAAACCCCCTCCTCTTTAAGACACCATAATACTTCTGCTTTTATGATTGTGAGAGGACCACTCTGATATACAGTTAGTAGAAAGATTCTATGTCACCCCAGTTCCTGCAGAAGGACTCCCCCACTCTGCCTTCCAGAAGAGAGAAAATTCAGAACCTGGAGCATTACCTAAACATAGATTTAGGTCAAAGGGTCTTAGATTCAGATTTTTTCCATTACTACTAGTTACTGGATAGACGAGAGTTCTTTTTTTAATTTATGCTTGTGTGTTGGGGGGCGGGGCCTTGTCCAAAGTGGGGAAATATAACCACCTAGTATCAATACATCAGTGGGCCATAGGTAGGAATATCAATAAAAAGGTTTTCACTTTAACATTACCATAAAAGACTCAAGGGAACTTTTCATTACAGGGGGAAAAGAGGTGTAGCCTTCTGGTAGGAAAAGTTCTGTGCTGAAAAAATGTGCAATAAACTTCCAAAGGAACTGGTTCTAGCTGACTCAGTAGATTACTTTGCAAAATGTAAAATATAAAATTTGTAAAATATAAAAAAACTACAATTATCAGAATTTTGTTGCAACATGGAGCACATGAGTAGCACCCCCTGACCCCCAGATGCATGGTAGTGACCCCCAGAGACAGGGTGGGCTGACCACCTTAGGGTTAGATCACTTAGGTATAGTGGGATAGATGAATAGATGGGCACCAGTCCCTTTTGGATGAAACAAAAATGGATTTTATTATCGCACAGTCCATGGGAGAGAGGGTTAGGGTTACAGATGCTTAGTATTTCAGTAGGACTCTGTGTTTTCGCATTCTTCTGTGAACAATGTGATCAGCCACCATCAATCTTCAGGAGAGTCATCCAGCTTCCACACATAAAAAAGCCACATAAAAGTCCTGCAGACACGACCAGTAGGATCTTCCTCTGGGTCCTCATCCTATACCCAAACTGCTACAGGAGAGTTAACCAGCCTCCATGGGACACCATACTGCCTCCAGATAAAGTCAGCTGCAAAAGGCTAATCTTGAGGCCCCCTTTAGGCAGGCCTAAATAAGCAGTTACATCCCATGCACCCTCCCCAGGTCAGAGTCTAAGGGGAAGTGCACTTGTATCATCAAGCTCCAAATATTCATACACTTTCCCATAATGCACCACAGGCAAAGGAAACTCCTAGAGGCAGCCTGGAAAAATATATTAATATTCATAATTAGAGATGGGCTGAACACACCCCTGTTTGGTTCACACCAGAACATCTTGAACAGGGAAAAAGTTCTAGCGAACATGCAAACTCTATTAACCACTTTAAGACTGGAAGGATTTGCCACCTTAATGACCAGGCCCTATTTAGCGATTTGGCACTGTGTTATTAGTAGTAATCAGCATGGATTCATGAAAAATCGTTCTTGCCAAACCAATCTATTAACCTTCTATGATGAATTGAGCTGCCACCTAGATAAAGGTAAGCCTGTGGATGTGGTGTATCTGGACTTTGCAAAGGCCTTTGACACCGTTCCCCACAAACGCTTACTGTACAAACTAAGGAAGGTAGGTATGGACCATAAGGTGAGTACCTGGATAGAGAACTGGCTCCAGGGGAGAGTGCAAAGGGTGGTGATTAATGGGGAGTACTCGGATTGGGCAGGTGTGGAAAGTGGGGTCCCCCAAAGTTCTGTCCTGGGGCCAATCCTGTTTAATTTTTTTCATAAATTATCTAGAGGAGGGGATATCTAGTACAATCTCGGTATTTGCGGATGATACTAAACTAAGCATGCCAGTGTCTTCTATGCAGGATGTGGAGGCCTTGCAGGTGGACCTAAACAAAATAGTGGGGTGGGCAACTACATGGCAGATGAGGTTTAATGTTGAAAAATGTAAAGTAATGCACTTGGGTGCCAGAAACCAGAAAGCAAGCTACTCACTAGGGAGGGGGGGGACCTCTGGGTGAGTCTAGGATGGAAAAGGACCTGGGGGTACTGGTAGACAACAGGCTTGGCAGTGGCATGCAATGCCAAGCCGCTGCAAGCAAAGCCAACAGAATACTGGGATGTATAAAAAAGGGGAATCACTCCAGAAATAAAGAGATTATTCTCCCACTCTACAAGACTCTGGTCCGGCCACATCTGGAGTATGCTGTCCAGTTCTGGGCACTGGTCCTCAGGAAGGATGTGCTGGAACTGGAGAAAGTCCAGAGAAGGGCAACAAAAATAATTAGGGGAATGGAGGACATCAGCTATGAGGAAAGACTACAAGCACTGAACCTATTCTCTCTGGAGAAGAGACGATTGAGGGGGGATATTATATCAATGTACAAATACTGTACTGGCGACCCTAGCATAAGGAACAAACTATTCAGAGAAAGAGAATACAATAAGACGCGTAGCCACTCACTAAAACTAGAGGAAAGGCGGTTTAACCTTAAAATACATAGGGGGTTCTTCACTGTAAGAGCGGTAAGGATGTGGAATTCTCTTCCACAAACAGTCGTATCAGCAGGGAGCATCGATAGTTTCAAAAAACTATTAGATGGGCACCTTAAAGACCACACCATACAGGGGTATACAAAGTATGGTTAACATCAAACACACACACACATCATAGGTTGAACTGGATGGACTGATGTCTTTTTTCAACCTCACTAACTATGTAACTATGATATGTCATCTATGTTGTATTCTGAATAAAATATTGAAATTTGTCTTTTTTCAACCTCACAAACTATATAACTATGTTATTTAAACAGACAGTTGCGCGGTCATGCAATGCTGTACCCAAATAAAATTGACGTCCTTTTTTTTCCATTTTATTTTTTATTTTATTTTTTTTGCACTATAAACAAAAAAAGGAGCGACAATTTTGACAAAAAAAAAACAATATTTTCACATTCTGCTATATGACATTCTCAAAAAAAAAAATCAAAATCAATTTTTTTTTAACATTTTGGGCCAATATGTTTTCTGCTACATATTTTTGGTAAAAAAAAATTTTGATTGATTGGTTTGCACGTTTGCACATAAGTTATCGCGTCTACTAACTATGGGAAAGATTTATGTTATTTTTATTGTTTTTTATTTTTTTTTTACTAGTAATGGTGGGGATCTGCAATTTTTTGCAGGACTGCGACATTGCGGTGGACAGATCGGACCCCTAACTGACATTTTTGACACTTTTGGGGGTACCAGTGACATTACTACAGTAATCAGTGCTAAAAATATGCACTGTTACTGTTATAATGACACTGGCAGGGAAGGGGTTAACCCAGTGGGTGATCAAGGGGTTAAATGTAAGCCTAGGGGAGTGATTCTGACTGTGGGGGGCATGGTTTGTGAAATGACCATAGAGACATGTGATCCTATATAGAAGGAACACATGGGCATGGGCTCTATGGTCATTGCAGGGAGAAGGACGGTCGGCTGTGTTTGCTGACCGTCCTTCTCTCTCAGCGGGTAGCGATCGCGGGTGTCAGGTGGCAATCGGAGCCGCCTGACCCATGCATCAGGATCCCCGCTGCTGAGTGGGGGTAGGAGCGCGCCGGTGACAGCGCGCGCTTGCCCCCTAGCTTCCTGCGCGCGACCGGAGTACCCCTACCTTGGTTTGCGCAGGAGAGCCACCCTGCCGCAGTAAATATGCGGCGGGTGGTCGGGAAGTGGTTAAAGTCTATTGGACACGAACATGAAAACCTAATTTTTAAAGGCTTATATGCAAGTTATGGCCATAAAAAGTGTATAGGGACCTGGGTACTGCCCTGGGGGACATGTATAAATGCAATTTTTTTTTTTTTTTAAACAATCATTTTTAAAGTAACATTTTAATGATGCTTAAAGTGAAACAATAAAAATAAAAAAATCCTTTAAATATCATGCCTGGGGGGTCCCCTTAGTCTGCCTGTAAAGTGGCGCATCTGTACAATGTATGGAGCCTGCTGCAGGAATACTGACATCTCTAAAGGAAAAAAATATAATTTAAACTTGCTCGCGTCTGTAATGTATTGCCGCCTCCTTTCAATACAGATAAAAAAAATGGAAAAAGTGGCGTAGGATCCCCCCAATCCATACCAGGCCCTTTGGGGACAAGTGCCTCTTCCTGTCAACCCTGGGCTGTGGCTGTTGGGGGTCTGTGGGCAAGGGGCTTATCAGAATCTGGAAGACCCCTTTAACAAGGGGGCCCCCAGATGCTGCCCCCCCACCCTATGTTAATGGGTATCGGGTACATCGTACCCCTACCCATTCAGAGAAAAAGTGTCAAAAAATAAGAAACACAGGAAACAGTTTTTGACAAGTCCTTTATTATAGTTTGACAAGTCCCGGTGGCACCGCCCCTTCTGATGTCACGCGGCGTCACACAATGTCAGAAGGGGCGGTGCCACCAGGTGAAGTAGCCCGGTTGCCCCGCCCCGTGCCTATATAAGAACTGTCAAAGCGCAGATTAGGCAGACAGTGGAATGCCTGAGGCAAAAACATTTTTTATTTTTTCTATATTTAGGGTCCGGCGGGCGTCGTGACTGAAAATGGATTTACATCGAGGGACACAATTTTTTTATTTTTTATTTTTTAATAAAGGACTTGTAAAAAACTGTTTCCTGTGGTTTTTAATTTTTGACACTTTTTTGGTGATTAAGTAGGGGTCTATGTAACGGATACCCATTCACAAGGGGGGGGGCAGGATCTGGGGGCACCCCAAAGCACCCTTCCCATGTTGAGGACAAGCAGCCTAGTATGGTTCAGGAGGGGGGGGGGCGCTCGCTCATCCCCTCCATTTCCTGGCCTGCCAGGTGCATGCTCGCATAAGGGCCTGGTATGGCATTTATTTTCATCATTTTTTTTTTTTTTTTTATTCTGTCATAGGGTTCCCTTTAACCACTTAAATACAGGGAACTTTTATCCCCTTCCTGCCCAGCCCAATTTTCAGCTTTCAGTGCTCATTGGCATCTATGGGGAATTTTGCTCTGCTTGACATGGCACTGGTCCCTGTCCTTAACATTGGCATCTATGGGAAATCTTGGTCAGCTTGACATGGCACTGTTTCCAAGTCCCGAACCATAAGTGACAAGGACACCAAATTTGAGGGGACCCAGGACTACAACATATCTGATTTTGGGGGTAGCCAGCTTGCCTAGATAATCAATTATGCCTGTAAATTTCTATTGAAATGCAGTACATGCATTGAGAAGTAAAAAAAATTGCTTCACTTTAAGTACATTTTCTTTTTACATACATGCTGTGGTCCCATTGTATACTAAAAGTGGAGTATGCCTGTACACTACACTGACTGCATTACACTGACTGAACACAATATCCACTACCTGCCTAATCTCTATTGTCACACACTATACACGGCTGCCGTGTAAGCAGCAGCTTTATATAGTGTGGGTGTGTGGACTTAACCCCTGAGCCACGATTGGCCAAAGGTATTCTGCCTTTGGCCAATCATGGCTCTCACAGTACATTGTGCTGTGATTGGCCTAAGCATACAGGTCAGGTGCATGCTTTGGTCAAACATCAGCAATCAATGGGAAAATAGGAAAAGGTGAATAAGCGCTTAAGATATAACGGAATAAGCAGCTGGCAAAGGAGTGTAAAATATACGTACACTAAAATACAGAATAAAAAAGAGGTTGCAGCGCTAATAACTAGTTTTTCAGGCAGACCTGATCGGACCCTTCATTCTCCTCTATGGAGCAGTAATCTGCCACCATCTGATCCTGTCCACCAAAAACAGACGGATAGTCGTTCTATTTTCTATCCACCCCGTGGATCGGATCAGATGGCATCGTATGGAAAGAGACAGACAGTCTGTTTCCATCCAATTGCGCTATAGAGGAGAGTGGAGTTCTAGTCGTATTTATGTGTAAATTTAGTGTCCGTTTTACTAAATAAAGCTTGGTTGTTAGTTTTAAGAGCCCATTCAGACAGGGGCGACACGACTTGCTGGGGCGACCTGTGAAGTCAATGCAAGTCGCCTCCAGGTCGCCCCAAAGTAGTACAGCACCCTTTTTCTAAGTCGGAGCGACTTGTGTCGCTCCTATTAGAACGGGTCCTGTGCTAATCAATGGCAGGCGAGCGAATGCGACTTGTCAGGCGACCAAGTCGCCTGACAAGTCGCGCTAGTGTGAATGGACCCTAAAAAAAAAAAAACTGGCTCCTAACTTTTTTAGCTGCCTCCTAGATTTCAGGCAAATTTGTCAAGCCCTGGATTATACAATAAATGTTAATTTCAAGGATATTAAAAAGTTCATAAATAAATCCCGGTGCCAATGATGAAAAACAGGGTTCACAAGTGTTGCTTTGTCCACCACCAATGAATGAAATTCAAACTCACCAGAGCCAGGTGCTGTCTAAATTATAGGACAGCAATAAGGTGTTTATCAATAAGCCTCTTGATCTATGGACATCTGAGCGATCGCGGGTGCCCGGCGGCAATCAATGCCACCAGTCCCGTGGATCGGCATCCCTGCTGTCTAGTGGGGGAGGGTGCGTGCCACCGCCGGCGTGCGCTTATCCCCAGGCATGCTCCCGCGGATTGCCGTACAGGCACTGGGATTCGTGCAGCCGAGCCAGCCTGCCGCAGTATCAATGCGGAGGGCGGCAAGTGGTTAAGAAAACAATTACTCTTGCAATGCCCCCCCAACGCAAGGGTTAACTGCTCCTTAAGTCTAGGAATACATGGATAAGGGCGCCATAATATTTACCTTACTCCTTGCTACTGTAGTCTACCTCCATTCATGCAATTACTCCGGCAAAGCCTCCAATTTAAAGAGACCAAAGCATCAGAGGAAAGAGCTGGAACTTGCTGGAGCTGGGATAAGGGTGATACAGCCTCTTCAGCTCCCCCTAGACCTAACAACCATTTTACCTTTGCAGTGCAGTAGGGTGCCCCACTGCAAGGGTTTCTTTTTCCATCCCAGAGTTGGGCTTTTATTTTGCCGCTTCCATAGACTCCAGTGCATTTAGACAAAATGGCTAAACTCTGCAAAAGCCTGACAATTGTTGCCAGTCTTTTGAGGGAACGAAAACAGCCATGTTTCCTCATCCCTATCCAGAGCTGCTGATAAAGTAGTACAACTGGTTCTGTTGTACTGAGCTCAGGCCTCATCAGCTAAACAGGGGAGCCCAGGGCAGCCTTATTGTTCATTTCTGCCTAAATGAATACATTGATTTTACTAGACCAAACCCCGCTTCCTATTTGCTTAGCAGGGCTTAAATTACATTTCCCTGGGCCCCATCATGTCAACAGAGGGGCCCAGGAGGTATGAGCAGAATAGGGACTTTTTTAATTTTTGGGGTGTAGGCGGGTAAAGCCCTTGTTCCACTGCATCTCAGGGGGGTGGGTTTGGGGACGGGGTTGGGGGGGGCGTATACCCCTATATCCATCAGGAAGGCTGTACGGGGCACTATCATTTCTAAAAGCAGTCTCGTCCCTATCTATAGCATATGTAGTCATTAACTCTCAGCAATGCAATTTAGCAGTCTGCATGGATATGCCCAAAATCATCTTCTGGACTTTAATGCTTAAAGTGGAAAAAGGGCCTAACACTAAATAATCTTTAAAATGTTCTCTCCCCCCACTTCCTATCAATCCTGCATACAATGTATATTCTATTCTGATCATGTAATTCTGCCGCTCCAGCTCCTCTGTGTAAGGGAGTGCTTGATTTCTGGGAGCCATGACGTCACTCATACACTCCCATGGCCCAGCCATTACTGGTGCTCCCTTCTCTCCCCTGCAGCAGCTGCTCACTGACACAGGGGAGCAGGAGATGTAGGATTACGTGACGTGACCGAACTGGACTAGATTAAAATACAGATATTTTTTACACTGGTTATGCAGGGAAGGTAGATGGAGGTGGAGGGAACATTTTTAGAAATAGTGTAAAGTTGGGTATTCACTCTTTTTTAGGGAGCATTTGTTTGATTTTCTAATTGTTAGTGGGATGAAATTGATAGTTTTCGACTGGAGTGATGAGACAATTTGAAGGAGCAGAGTGGAAAAATATTCTTGCATGAAACTTTTTCTAATATGGGGGTTTTCATTCAGGAAATTCATTCTAAAACTGAATGTTAAATGCTTACAAAATTTTGGAACAACATTTATCAAGTCGTCGACTGTACTGAGAATTTTTGTATAAATTTTCATTAAAAAAATGTACCGGTTTTACCCAAATTTAGGCTTTTCTTCCACTTTAAGTCCTCCAAAAGACCATGAATACAGGCGTTACTAAAAATGGACACATCACAAGCAGCCATTTTGCCTTGTTTTTTCAAAAGTACAACTTTCCGTAAAACAGCAATATTGATTTGTCCTTTAAAACTGCCTTGTCTTTGGCAAAAATATAATAGGACATGCCATTGTAAGGTCAGTAAGCCCAGAGCAAGAATTATTGGCATAGCATGAAGTCACAAACAAGGTTACATGGCTATTAAATTGCAAAGATTGTAATTGAGAAAATGTTAGGTTAACGCAGACAGGCTGAGAAACTTGTAACCTGTCAGAGAGACAAGTAGCAGATTGGAGATGGGTGAAATAATGGCGGGTCACATTGTGGTCAGAGGTCTCGTACAGCTCCGAGGAATTCAGCAAGAACATTGAGGTAGTTTATGTATTTCTGCCTATAATTTGTGCAAAATACTGGTAATTTATTATGAGCAAATGTACTACAGGGCTGTGTAGCAGCTGAATCTTTAAAAACAACTTGATTAGAGCTGTGTCTGGGTTATGTGCCAAGTGAGGCCCCTTTTATTGTGTTGTTTTCTTTCAACGCATACTGCTGTGGCCACACATTGAATATAAGTAATAAGTAATGAATAAGTGTAAATCTGTATATTCAATCCACATGCAATTACCCCTTAAAACTGGAATCCAGGCAGCTAAATACACTATCGAAATACATATTTCAGATCTTTCAAAGGATTTATATTTCAGCCCATCTATTCCTGAAAATGTGCCATACAGCACAGCCAGTCTTAAAGAAGAATTCCACCTTTTTGCTAAAGAAAAATAAATAAATCAATAATAAAAATATTAATACAAATAATTGCATAAAAAAATAATAAAAATAAATAATACGTGTATTATTTTATTTTTTATTTTTTCATATTTGAGCATATGTAGCATAGTATATGCATTACAACCATGTTTAACCACTTCAGCCCCAGAACTTTTCACCCCCTTAATGACCAGGCCATTTTTTGCGATTCGGCACTGCGTTACTTTAACGGAAAACTGCGCGGCCATGCGACGCTGTACCCAAATACAATTGATGTCCTTTTTTTTCCCACAAATATAGCTTTCTTTTGGAGGTATTTGATCACCTCTGCGGTTTTTAGATTTTGCGCTTTAAACCAAAAGAGCGACGATTGTGAAAAAAATACCATATTTTTTACTTTCTGTTATAAAACATTCCCAATAAAAACATTTTTTTTTTATCAGTTTAGGCCAATTTGTATTCTGCTACATATTTTTGGTAAACAAAAAAATCCCAAAAAGCGTATTTTAATTGGTTTGCGCAAAAGTTATAGCGTTTACAAACTACGGGATAGATTTTTGGACTTTTTATTTATTTATTTATTTTTATTAGTAATGGCTGTGATCAGCGATTTTTAGCGGGACTGCGACATTGCGGCGGATAGATTGGACCCCTAACTGACATTTTTGACACTTTTTGGGGACCAGTGACACTAATACAGTAATCAGTGCTAAATAATAGCACTGTTACTGTATAAATGACACTGGCAGGGAAGGGGTTAATACTGGGGGTGATCAGAGGTATTAAATGTATGCCTAATGTGCTTGCTGACTGTGTGTGGGGGAGGGGGAGACTGGTTCTGTGACAGGCACAGACAGATTGGGGATGTAGCTTAGCTGAAACTGCTGATCTCTCCCTGCCTGTCTGACAGAAGATCTGCCTGCTTTGCTTACATAAGCAGGTGGGTCTTCTCTCGGTTTCTCGGACGATCGCAGGAGGGCAGCGGCCTCCCGTGGTCCGCCTCCCACTGTGTCTAAACACAGCAGGAGCGCGGCTCGCGCCGCCGAAACCACATGCACTCAGTCACGTAGTAATACATGACTGGACGCAGCCGAGCTGCCCTGCCGCAGTAAAAAGGCGGCGGGCGGTCGGCAAGTGGTTAAGGGACTGCAGTTGTAATGCTCTGCCTCCTGCAGATTCTTCCTCCAGCTCAGTTCTGTACCAAAACAGACCTTCTGTTACAGAGCTGGAAAAAGTATCATTGGACTACAAGTGCAGAGACACACATGTGCTCAATTAGGAATTACAGTCTCTCTGCTGCGGTGTTTTTTTTTCCTTCCTCCACAAGTAAATAAATGATGAAGCTTTTCAGGCTCTACTCACACAGCAGAGCCGAATTTAAAGGGTAACTCCATTTTCGTGGGGAAAAAAAATCAACAAATAAAGAAAAAACAATATAGCATATACAATTGCGACACAAATCATATTGTAATTGAATGTTATTAAACATGACCTTTCCTTTTCAATCTGCAGCCACTGTAATTTTCTGAAAATGCAATGCAATATGGCTGCCTGGAGGTGTTCTGTACACAGAATGTGAACTGACCACACCCCAGAAACATAATTTCCTGCTTGTGTGATTGGCTCACCAATTTTCCCAGAAGTCTGCACTAAGATACAAGTCAGATTTCTGACATCCCCTGTAACAAAAATGTTTTTGGTGAGATACTTCCAATAGGAACATGTCTAAAGGGATGCAGACCCAGCAGCTTTCCTCATTAGGTCCCTGCAGCTGCCACAGCTGATAGATAATTATGAAACCACTCCCATTAGAGCCACTCAGCACAGAGGAACAAATGATGATTTCTTCAGAATAACAAAAGGTAGGAATCTGCAACAAAGTTTGTCAAAATCCCTGCAATGTACAGAGATCACCCAGAGGGGAATGTTTTTTTTTTTAAACAAAAGTATAGTTACGCTTTAAATTTGATAGGAGCAGGCAAAAAGAACCCTTGATTCTGTAAGTAAGAAAGGGGGGAAGTTTTAGGGTGAGGGCTGGGGACTGCGCCCATGTTTCATGTTATACCCTTGTAGCACTACCCCCATAGGAGCTGCTGATTAGACTATTGGGTCTACGTCCTGCCTACCAACCCTCAAACGTGGCTCGAACCCTCCCTAGGCACAACTGACACAATATGAGTTAATAACACCAGAGGACTATTAAGGAGCAAAAATTGGCAGATATCACTTTAAATGAGAATAAATATCTGGTTACCTTTCTCCAGTAGCTCCCTGTGGCCCAGGTGCGACACCAAAGTTTACGTTTAGCTAAAACAACTTCACTGGGGTGCAATGAGAACAGCATACATTAGAATACAGATGGACTTCACAACATACTGCAGGAGACATCTAATGAACCGGAATTTAATAAAATTGGTAAGTCATGTAATTAATACAGCTACACAGGTCTACTTGTGTAGTTAAATGACACACAGGAGCCCTTCCCTTAAAGTTACTCTCTGTACACGTCCAATCACTTTACCATATAGGCCAGACTTATACGGACCCCACACACACAGTTTCTTTTCCCGGATGGATGTCTTTGCTAGCAAATGTTGGTGCACATCAATTTATAATCCAAGAGAGGTAAAAGGCAGTTCTAGGAGGGACACAGTAAAGTTAAAGGCTCCAAACATGCACCTAATGTCTTGTCACACAGGGATGGGCGGCTCACTAGCGTTGCAAGTGTTGTATCCTGGCGTTTTATGCACTGGTACTCACTTGGTGATTTCTGTGAAGGTACACTAGGCCTCAAGTATGTGACAGAACATCAGCTACTGATATAGTACCACCCGGAGACACTTTCTCCCAACAGGGAATCAATTTGTGGGCAGGTGCCCTTCTCACCAACCAGTCTTGTTCCTAGGTGCTTTCCGCTGCTACAACAGTCTCCAGTCCCGGTCACCAACCTCGCCGGGTGTTGACGCTGGGCGGCACTAGTCTCTGCAGAGCATCAATGGGTTCTCTGGGAAGGCTCCTTTACTGAAGATTAAATACTTCCACTCAGCCGCTTCAGGCCTAGTCCGCAGCATCAGCCCACAGCACTTGCTTCCTTCTAGGAGTTGTGTCAGGAGACAAGAGACAGAGCCTGGCTCCTCCCTTCCTTTATAAAGCCTCCCCCAAAAGGCTGTGCGGTGAAGCAATGCACCCTGGTATTCCAACTGAATTGTGGGTATTGTAGTATAAAGGAACTTCTGATGACAATCACCAAGCTGCAGTGTGTCAGTTTGGCCACTAGAAACTTCTGATGAAAATCACCAAGCTGCAGTGTGGCAGTTTGGCCACTAGATGGAGCAGAGTTCCTTCAAAATGTTATACAGTCTTCTAATGAACAATTGTAAAGGGGAGAATCCCTGCTACAACCTCAATATGGGTGTAACATAAAACATGGTCCAAAAGGTGGAGTAAGCTTTTACAGCTGACTTTTCTCTACTGGAATTAAAGAGGAGTTACGCCCCCCAGGAAAAAAATGTAAAGTCTGCAGCTACAAATACTGTAGCTGCTGACTTTTAAATATTAGAATGTACCTGTCCAGGGTTCCCGCGATGTCAGCACCCGAAGCTGATTTTTGTATTGGCTCTCGGTTGAGGCCACCGCCATTCAGGGTAAGGGAACCTGGCAGTGAAGCCTTTCGGCTTCACAGCCGGTTCCTTTCAGTGCATGCGCGAAGGCGCGCTGCACTTTCTAATTTGCCCATGGCAGAGGAAGGAGGAAAGGGGCCAAAATTCCTAAGGAAGGTGCCGCGGCACTGTCTTCCGGCAGTGGGGAAGGGTACCTGTCAATACAGGTACCCGTTCCCCCCTCCTCCCTGAGAGGTGCCAAACCAGAGGGGGGGGGGAAAGCGTATAAGCGGGTGTTCCACTTTTGGGCAGAACTCCACTTTAGGCAACATAGCTAGCTTACCTCCCCACCACCAGCCTTTTATTGGATAGTGAAAAAGCAGCAATATGCTCATTAGGTCATCACTTTGCTCTTCCCTCTTATCAACATGTTATTATCAGTATAAATGCATGCAGCACCAGGGAGGTTCTACTGCACAGGGGATAAAAAAAGTCTAATTCAAGTATTTGAACTAGGGATAGACTGATATGTTTTTTTCAGGGCTGATACCGATATTTTGGTCACAACGTATCGGTATCGGCCGATATGGGCCGATATTTTGTACATTTAAAGCTTTGAAAAATAAAGACAATTTTTTGGCACAAATCTGGTACTGAACATGTCAACTTTCGTTTAATGCTTAATGACTGGCTTGCTGGCACCCTGTGGTGGGTGGCTGGCTGTCTAGCACCCTGTGGTGGGTGGCTGGCTGGCACCCTGTGGTGGGTGGGTGGGTGACTGGCACAGGGGCTGTGGGTGTCTGGCTGGTACAGGGTCTGTGGGTGGCTGGCTTGCTGGTACAGTGCCTGTGGCTGGCTGGTACAGGACCTGTGGGTGCCTGGCTGTCTGGTACAGGACCTGTGGGTGGCTCGTTGGTACAGTGCCTGGGGCTGGCTGGCTGGTACAGGGCCTGTGGATGTGGGTGGCTGGCTGGTACCGGGCTGTGGTGGGTGGGTGTATGGCTGTGATACACTCCCGCGAGACTAGTCCCGACTCCAGACGAGGCTGTCAAAGGTGAGGGAGGCGGCCTAAGAAGGCAGAATGATGTCACAAAAATATCAGCAATATCAGTCAGTTCCCGGGGCCGATACTGGTATATCGGGGAAAGTGCATATCACCCCCTGATATATCGGCCTTGCTGATAATTGGTCTATCCCTAATTTGAACCAGTGTCATCTAAAAATACACTTAAAGTGGTGCTAAAGACTGAAGGTTTTTTTACCTTCATGTATTCTATGCATAAAGGTAAAAAAGCTTCTGTATGAAGCTCACCCCACAGCCCCCCCAATACTACCCAAGCCCATTTGACGTCCAGCAGGAGCCGCTGCTGTCAATCACAGCTCACAGCCAGTGAGGAGGAAGCAGACGCTCCCTCCTCACTGGCCTTATGGACACACAGAGTGGGGCTCGGGAGCGTGCATGCACAGACAAGCTGCTTGCTATGTGGGCACTTGGAGAAGAGGAAAGGAGTGCCTGTTGGGGACCTGATAAGAGAAAGATTGAAGCTGCTCTGTGCAGAACCATTGCAAAAGCAGATAATAATGACATGTTTGTTTTCTAAAAATAAAAATACCTTTATTATCACTTTAATTAGATTTCAGTAAATACATATCTGCTTTCATCAGTGTATCTTTTGTATCTGCATAAAGTTCAACTTAAAAATAAAGGTACACTTCAATCACATTTTAACATTATAATGGAATGTGAACAGGCAGGCTTTTTAATAGCTTGATTGTTTGCAATGTACATTGAGCTGCACAGGTGCAGCTCAGTGTGCAATTTTGGCATTTGCTGAGATGAATGAACTTGTGCCTGCATTGGAGTGAAATCATCTTGGCCCGGACTGAAGACTGGCGACGGAGCTCCTAGACACCTTATCACGAGAAGGCTTGGCTCGCAGTCTCTACTCGAATTCATCCCAAAGCTGTTCTATCGGGTTTTTTCCAGTCTCTATAGAAAGCCGTCTGCAGGTAATGCTCTTTTAAGGGCTGATTCTAATCATCCAAAACACACCATTAGAGGCATACCTGTGGGCCAGTTTCTGAGATTGAAACGCATTTGCAGCAATAATATGGACTTAAGAAGGAGGTGAAAGACATGACACATAGATTTAATGACAGGGGTTATTCCATGTCCATCCTTAATAGGGCAATTAGTATTGCTGAGGATACCCCAGGTAACAGTTTATTAGCCACTTCTGGATCAGAAGGTTTTTCCTATTATTGACCAGGCCATTTTCTGTGATATAGCACTGCGTTACTTTAACTGACAATTTCGCAGTCTTCCGAAACTGTACCCAAATAAAGAATTATTTTCCCACAAATAGAGCGTTCTTTTGGTGGTATTTGATAACCTCTGGGATTTTTATTTTTTTGCGCTATAAGCAAAAAAGTAGCAAGAATTCTGAAAAAAAAAAAATATATATATATATATATATATATTATTTATTTTCTGCTATAGAACATTCCCAATAAAAAAAAAAAAGAAAATCATCATTTTAATCCAATTTGTATTCTGCTGCATCTATTTTGGTAAAAAAAATCCCAAAAAGTGTATATTGATTGGTTTTCACAAAAATTATCACGTCTACTAACTAGAGGAAAGATTTATGTCATTTTTATTTAAATTTTTTTACTAGTAATGGCAGCAATCAGTGATTTTTAGCGGGACTGCGACATTGCGGCAGACAGATCGGACACCTAACTGAAATTTTTGACTTTCTATGTTCCTCCATTTTGGCGCTTCTTCTCATTCGGTCTAGGCATATCTGGATTCTGGAGCCGCTGGCAATTTTATGGAAAGGGGAACTGCATCTTCCATGAAACTTTTACTTTCGCCCCTCATCACTCCGCTGGTGATCTCGGCGATTGATGCCACTGTTCAGACCCTTCCTGTTAAGATGTCAGTAGGGGTACCCCACCAGGAGTGGATATCCTTCCTTATCCTACTTAAGGTCTCAACCCCTACCGTATTGGGCCTTCCTTGGTTACAGCTCCATTCTCCACATGTTGACTGGACTTCTGGGCAAATCCTGCTTGGGGGTTCCTCTTGTTTCTCATCCTGCCTACTCAAGGTTGCCACCACATCAGTACATCAGTATCTTCTGCTCTTCCCCCTGCATATAGTGAGTTCTGGGATGTGTTCTGCAAAAAAATCATCTGAGGTGCTTCCTCCTCACAGGTCCTTTGACTGTGCTATTTACCTTGTTCCCAGAGCAAGTCTGCCCAGGGGTCGTATCTAACCCCTGTCCATCCCAGAGACCCAGGCCATGTCTCAGTATGTTGCTAAAAATCTAGAAAAAGGATTCATCCGGAAACCCTCTTCGTCTGTGGGAGCAGGGTTCTTTTTTGTTGCCAAGAAAGATGGTACTTTAAGACCCTGCATTGACTACTGAGGCTTAAACGCCTTGACAATTAAAAATTGATACCCCTTACCCTTATTATCTGAGCTGTTTGAAAGATTGAAGGGTGCCTCCATTTTTACTACTCTCATCTTTTCTAAAAACCTGGCTGTTCACAGAAACCATGTCCCGGATTGTACTCCAGCGCCTTAGAGAAAATAATCTGTATGCAAAGTTACAAAAGTGTTCTTTTGAATGTTCCGAGATCCTATTTTTAGGCTGTTTTGTCTTTAGTTTGGGTCTTTGTATGGATCCTGGAAAGGTCTTGGCTTTTACTAACTGGCCTCTACCTGCCAGCCTCAAGATGACCCAACTCTTTATTGGGTTTACGGATTATAAGAGGCAGTTTATTAGGAATTACTTTTCCATAGCTGCGCCTATTAAAGCCTTGACCAAGAAGGGTGCGAATGCCAAAGAGTGGCCCTCTATGTCTCTGCATTTCCTGAGTTAAAACAGGCCTTTGTTTCTGGACCTTTCTTGAGGAGACCTAATCCTGGGGATCCATTTTTTATTGAAGTGGACACTTCTTCAACTGGGGTGCGAGCTGTGCTTCTTTAATCCTTTGAAGGGAAACATCAACCATGTGTGTTTTTCTCCAAAAAAAATTCTCAAGCAGAGTAATATTATGCTATTGGCGATCGGGAACTTGCAATTAAATTGGCATTAGAGGAGTAGCATCATCTCTTGGAGGGTTCCTCTCACTTCATAACAATTTTCACTGATCATAAAAATCTGCAGTACCTACAGAATGCCAAACGACGGAATCCCAGACAGGCCAGGTGGGGTCTTTTCTTTTCAGTTTTAATTTCACTATTAGGTACAAACCTAGTTCCTGCAATAGCCAGACTGATGCACCCTCTAGATCATTTGACACTCTGGATGAGGAGCCCACCTCTGACTCTGAGCTGATCATTCCTACCTCATGCATTCTTGCCCATTCTGCCACCTTGGAGTCAAAAGATCCTTCTGGCAAGACCTTTGTCCCCACTGAGCTAAGAGCTAAGAGGCAAGATCCTTCATTGGGAACATGATTCCAAGATGGCAGGTCATGCTGGGTTCCTCCGATCCCTCCTTCTCATCAGTCACCACTACTGGTGGCCTACTCTCCCTTCGGATGTCAAAGACTTTGTTAAGGCTTATCATATCTGTGATCTTCCACCATCTGAGAATAATATGGTCATTTGGGTGGTAATCAATCGGTTCTCCAACATGGTTCATTTAGTTGCTCTTCCTAGTCTCCCCTCTGCTCCTGCTTTGGTTCCCATTTTTGTTTGATAAATCTTCCGCCTCTATGGGGCTCCTTCCCATATTGTTTCTGACAGGGATGTTCAATTTCCATCTTGCTTTTGGAGAGCCTTTTGCAAATCTCTCAATCTTATCTTGGATTTTTCCTCTTCTTATCACCCAGCTTTGGCTATGGTTCAAGAATCATTCAATTCTATTTGGGGTGATGTTCATGATTCCCTACTGACAGCTGCTGATAAATTCAAAGGTTTTGCCGACCGTTGTAGGCGTAAGCCGCCTTTTCTACAGTCAGGAGACAAAGTCTGGCTTTCCACCAGAAACATCAAGCTCCGGGTTCCTTCTCTGAAATTTGTTACAAGATTCATTGGCCCGTACAATATAAGTTAAGTCCGGTTTGTTTTAAACTACAGATCCCTAAAAGCTTCAAAATCTCAAACTCCTTTCATCTTTCCCTTCTGAAGCCTTTAGTCTTCAATAAGTTTTCACGTCCTCTCCCTACCTCTGTTCGGGTCTCTGAGAATAAGCAGGAGTACGAGGTTAGACAAATTCTGGATTACCGGCTCTGTAAAGGCATCTTTTTTAGTACCTAGTGCATTGGAAAGGTTTTGGTCCTGAAGAGAGGTCTTGGATCCCTGCATCTGGTGTTTTTGAGTCTTTTGAGGAGGTTTCATTTGAGGTTCCCCTCCAAGCCTGGGCCCAAGTGGGGGGGGGGGGGAGGCCTCGTAAGAGGGGAGGTACTGTCATGAATCTGCAGTAATGTTTCATGCCCTGACTGTCTGCTTACCTCTCTAATCTGTGTATTAGGGACCGTGCTCTCACACTTTTGTTTATAAGTAATCTTTTCTCAGCATGGCTCCACCCCAGTCTTTAACAGGAAACGCTATTTTAACCTGCACTCTCCATCCAAATGAGCCAGCCGTGAGCATGAGCTGGGAGACCCTGGGGGGCCGCAACCTGGAGTCAGCTGCAGCCAAGAGGCCCTGGCGAAAACCTTCTGGCTCTTAGACTGCGCCCTGGGGAATCTTATTAAAATAATAAAGTATTAGTGCTGCACTGTCGAATGACAACTAATAAAGGTGATCAATAATCCATAACAAAATGTGCATATGGCAATAAAAATTGTGTGCAAAAGAAAGAATGAATAAACATTAGATAATATATATAAAAATACATAAAAGTGCACTAGGTGAGTGCAAAAAATAGAAGTTAATCCAGAATTATTTAAAACCATCTAGTGATCAATGTGTGTCCATCCCTAGAAACACAAAAAAAATGTCCATATACAAAACATGAAATGGTAGTCTCTGGATTTAAATCCGAGTGAAATCCCAACACCAAATAAAGAAAGTGACTGGTGTCTCAATTATCCAATATGGTGATACCTCTGTGTGTGCTATTCCCTCACTTTACAGCTATAAGGTTACAGCATAGATATCTTTAAGCTGGATGATGTTATCTTTCCAGGTGCCTCCAGGGGGTCTCCTAAGGCAGCCTCAACTGATGACCCTCTAAAGTAGGTGATGTCTGGTCAGCAGTGGTTCGGTATATCAACTCAATATGAATGGTGTATAAAAAGAGGAAGGCTCCACATAGTGTGATACTGTTTCCCAAATTTTATTAAAGCAGCTAAAAACACTCACTTTGAAATAATAAGCAGGGCAAATAATCCACGAGCCTCCGGAGACACTTCTAGTTTAGCCTATCGCTTGTTCCTATGCAAACTGCTACGGGTGTCAATACAAAATAATGACACCCCCAGATCGGTTCGCAGATCGCAGTGCAAACTGTGAAATGAAATGGTGCAGAAATCAGATCACATAGGTGTGAACAGCGATGCCATGTGATCCGATTCCAGTGCGGACCAAAAAAAGGGTCCTACACCATTTTCAAATTCAGCCATACAAACTTTGAGGCTGGATGTGCGTCACACACACATCTCATGTTATCTGCACACCAATGGGTGTGAATCACATGCGATGTCTGACATTGCAATAGTGTGAACCCAGCCTCAACCCCTTGAATTCCACACTAGCGTTCCACAACTGCTTGCATTGCGTCTGGATGCGGGGCACTAGCACAGCGGCCCCATTCACTTCATGGGTCCAGCACACTCTGAAAGCAACACGAGATATAATTCCTGGCATGAAGCAATGTGTCACCACAATGGCATGAGTACACACCCATCGCTGACTCTGCAGCTAAAAGGGGATCAGTTGGAAAAGGTAACAATGCAGTTAAACTATAGGGTTTTGTACAACAAAAGAGAAAGGAGAGCAGCGCCATCTAAGTGCAGTATAAAAGATGAGTTTAATAACAACAGACAAATTAAATCTCACAGGATGGGCATGATAAATCAGCATGTAAAAGGTTCATCCACTCCAGCGGGAGGACGAGCTGCGGGGATCCAGGGAATCTTTGCTGGTTCCGGCTGTGCTGGTGGCTCCCATCACTTCCGGGTACACGGTGTCTCTCAGACATGAGCCGCTGACTTCACTTCCAGGTAGAAGGAGGAGTGGGAGGTGTGCGTGTTCGAAGCATGCGTGCTTCTTCCTCAGGCACCAGCACAGCCGGACCAGCGAAGATTCCCCAGATTCCCGCTGCTCTTCCTCCCACTGGAGTGAACCGTTTACATGCCGGGTTATCATGCACCATCCTGTGAGTTTGCATTTGTCTGTTGTTATTAAACGCATCTTTTATACTGCACTTAGATGGTGCTGCTCTCCTTTCTCTTTTGTTGTACATTTCCACAGAGTTCCTTCTAGCTCTTACAGAGCCTGCAGCAAGTATTTCTCGATTGTCCAGCAATCAGCCCATGCTTGAACTTGTTAGACATTTTAACCAGAACTTACTCCTGCATATTCCCTCCTTCTCGCAGCCTATAGAGAGCTTATGATTTTGTTGTTTAAACTATAGGGTTTTACCACCCTTCAACCACATGTGAACGAGCCCTAAGCCTATCTACGCTCTATGCTGTAGAGGGAAAATAACCTTGCAGATCCCTGCCACTACTAACAGAAAAAGTAGCTCACTGTTGGGACCAACAGGCATTTGAAAAACAAAACAATTTATTATAAAGAAAAAAAAAGAAGAAACTGCAATGTTAAAAAAATGTATTGTAGAAACTATAAATATAATTTTTAGATGTACTCACACATTAACCGTTCCTATCTGTGGGCAACCGCTTTAGGGTTAGTGTACGTGGGTGTAAGAAGAATTTTAAATGCAGCATGTTTTCAGGAGCCTTGAGGAAAATGGCTTTCATTTGCAATCAGCCTAGGATGAGTTTGAGGTCAGCTTGGTACGTGTTTGAGATGCATTTGTTAGGAGGAATAAAAGGAAAATGCGCAGCAAAAACACTAAACAAAAGTGTACGGGATTGTTCCAATGGATTTAATACAAACATTGTGTTGCAGATCATTCAGCTATATTCCTTTCACTTCTCAGTGTACGCTGGCCCTTTATCTGCCCATATACTGTACAAACAAATCTATTTTCAAAATAGATGATAGGAAGTTTTCTTGACATTTGTCAAAGTCATCTTGACCTAGAAGAAATGACATATAATTTTATGTACTTATGATTTTTCTGTAGAAGGAGGACATATGTTAAATTGGCTCAAGCAATCTTTGCTGTAGACATTTGTGGCATCTGAGAGCAGATTGTAACTTGTGTCTTGGAGTTGAAGTCAACATTACAAAGTTTTATCTTTCCATAGTCCCGTACTCTTGCATGTGATGATTTGTGACTCATTTGTTACTTGGAATTGCCTTTAAATATCTTTTTTTTTCTGATAGTGCATATGCTCCTACACTGCAGTGCTCTGTGCTAACATGAAACACAAAAAAGGGCGCACTGACCTAGCGCATTATCCTCAATAATGGTTTTATTGTTGTAACATAAAAATGGCTACTCACAAACGCAGATGAAATCAATCATGTCGGACTCAGAAACTTGAGTGTCAGAAGTAGTCCATACGAATGTCCATTGTCCTTTTAGGATGACGGCTGACGCGTTTCGAGGCATACGCCTCTTCCCCCCCTTTTTTGTGTTTTTTGTTTGCAGTACTGTTGAACTGCCCCAGTCCTTTAGGGCAGCAAGACCATAGCCATCCGAGACGCCTTTTGCAAAGTCCTGTGGGAAGAGCAGTCGGGGAGCCTCGTTTTCTGAGCGCAGGAGAAAGGTGGTTCTTTCCCCTTATTTTGTTTGGAGCTCTGTGCTAACATAGCTGAGTAATGGCCACACCCCTCAGCACATGTGTCCTAACACAGATGTGTGCCAGAGAAGGGCAGGAGATGTGTCTGAGCAGGTCTGCTACGGAGGGATGGCTACTGAGATCACTGGGTTTCACTCTGGTGGCTCTGATGGACTGCAAAGTCAGTTTTAAACACTGAGAACATCAACATGGGGGTTGTTTGTAAAATATTTGTATGACTGCATACACTATATTGCCAAGTATTGGTACGTCTGCCTTTACACACACATGAACTTTAATGGCATCCCAGTCTTAGTCCGTAGGGTTCAATATTGAGTTGGCCCACTCTTTGTAGCTATAACAGCTTCAACTCTTCTGGGAAGGCTGTCCACAAGGTTTAGGAGTGTGTATGGGAATGTTTGGCCATTCTTTCAAAAGTGAGGCCAGGCAATGATGTTGGAGGAGAAGACCTGGCTCCCAATTCCTTACATAGGTGTTCTATCAGGTTGAGGTCAGGACTCCGTGAAGGCCAGTCAAGTTCCTCCACCCCAAACTCCATCCATGTCTTTATGGACCTGCAGGCTTTGTAGTATGGGAAGAAACGGGAGGGGTTAATATCATTCTTCTAGGATACAGTAAAGACTTCACAACAGAAAAATGCAGATTTATATTCTTTGTGGCTATTGAGATTGACAAAGGCCGAATTTGAATGGGCACAGCAAACCATTCAAATGAATGGGCTGGTGCACCTGTGTTTCCGCTAAAGAAAGGTACATGCACCTTTTCAAAAATGCAGCCGCGGGGAAATTGTGTGGTCTTCTTGACCATGCAATTTACCTCTGGTTCCCACACCGGCAAATGTGCTGCATGCCAAGATGCGTCTACTAATAGCAGTGGGATCTGGCTGCAGGTGGTTGCGGGTGGGGGAACAGATGCGATTCCATGCATAGGTGTGAACCAAGCCTTAGGCCTTAATTGAGCTCAAAAATGCCTGTTTTAGGCTAGGCTCACATCTATGCAATTGCAGTTGATGCGGTTTTTGCACCAAAAATGCACATTGCCGTTTGATGTTTTTCTTTTTCTGCCTCAAAATGCCGCTCTAGTTTATCCGATATGTGCATGCACACATAGGAGTTTAGGGGCAGAGACATTAAGGCTCGATTCACATCTATGCATGTTGCTTTGAAAAGTGCTTTTTGCTGTGCTTTTCACATTTTCGGACGTGTTTTTTTTTTTTGCGTTTTGATAGTTTTTCTTTTAATTTGGCCAATTTGTTGTTGGGCAGAGTAAACATTGCAAAACGCATCAAAAATGCAAGACTCGTGTTTTTAATGCATGCCCATTGAAGTCTATTACATGCAAAATGCTGCATTTTGCAGGGAAAAAAAGTCCCGACCCTTTCCAAAAACGAAGAAGCACAAAAATGCATTGATGTAAACGTGTTTCATGGAACCCCTGCTGGCTAATGGGGGTGCTCGCATGCCCCTAGGATCGCTCCAGCGGATCGCTGTATAGGTACGGCGATCCGCGCAGCTGAGCCAGCCTGCCGCAGTATATATGCAGCAAAAAAATGAAATGCATTTCTGCAAAAAGCATGAAAAAAATGTATTAATGTGAAAGGAGCCTTACAGGCAGAAAAAAAAAACATCACTTGAGCGTTTATACAGAAAAAACACCTGGCGCGCCTAAACGCGTCTAAACGCTCCTGAGCACCAGGCATGTTTAGCGCTTGAATGATTTTTAATTTCGATGGCCAGAATAAATTATTATTCTGGCCAATGAAATCAATAAATGCCCAAGCGCTTGATGCACTTAAACACACCTAAACACGTTTGCAAAAATGCTGTTTAGTAGCGTTTTGGAAGCTGCTTTTTTCCTGCTGGGGAAAAATCTTTACAAGCGCCCCAGTGTACATGAGGCTTTAGCACTGCGATGGTGAGAAGCAAGCAATATGAAGACACACTGGTCTAGAGTAGGCTTCAAAAATTAAAGCGTAACTCCACTTTTGCTGAGAAAAAAACATTCCCCTCTTTGTGATCTCTGTACATTACAAGGATTTTAACAAACTTTGTTGCAGATTCCTAACTTTTGTTATTCTGAAGAAATTACTGTTTGTTTCTTTGTGTCTCTGTGCTGAGTGGGTCAAATGGGAGTGGTTTGATAATTATTAATCAGCTGTGGCAGCTGCAGGGCTCTAATGAAGAAATCTGCCGGGACTGCATCCCTTTAGATGTGTTCCTATTGGGAGTATCTCTCCAAAAATGACATTTATATTGCAGGGGATGCCAGAAATCTGACTTGTATCTTAGTGCAGACTTCTGGGAAAATTGGTGAGCCAATCACACAAGCAGGAAATGATGTTTCTGGGGTGTGGTCAGTATACATTCTGTGTACAGAACAGTTCCAGGTAGCCATAGTGCATTGCATTTTCAGAAAATTAAAACAGCTGCAGATTGAAAAGGAAAGGTATTTTTTAAAAACATTCAATTACAATAAGATGTGTGTCGCAATTGCATACACTATATTGTTTTTTCTTTATTTGCTATTCCCCCCCCCCCCCCCCCACAAAATGGAGTTACCTTTTAAACTTCCAAAACACACAGAGAGCGGTTTATCTCCTACATTCCTCTTCCACATCATTAGATCTTCATCTAAATTACATGCACACTCCAAGATAGATTTTAGAAAAGCAAAAGTCCCCAAGGTTTTACTATGGGGCCCAATCATTTTGTTGCTGCTCCCGTGTACCCTATGCGAACGCCCTGTAACCAATTATCATCTGTAAGTGCTCCAGATGGCATCAAGATCATTTGTAAGTATTTGCAAAGAATAAACATTAGACAGATAATGAAAAGGGAGGAAACAGGACTGGGAAAAAAATCTGCCACCGAATGAATATTAAATTGCTGTCATTACGAGTTTCTCAAAACTGATCACTTTCAACACAATAGCAACTGGATTTTTTTTCTTTAACAAATCGTGAATCTCTAAGAAGCTCAACAAATAATGAAGATAATAGGGGCCGTGTATTTCTGGGGATTTTCATTATGTTTTTCTCTATTCAACCTCTGGGCCTATGCCTGAAAAGCCATTACACCTCTCTGTAATGTTGGGCTCATTGTTAAACAAAATGGACAAGATAATATACATTACTGGCCACTTTTTATTCCATTACCTATCATGAATAAGCCTTTCCTAAATGGGTCAGTGGCTGTAAAGGTGCAAATTGGAAATATTAGTTTTACCTTGTCCTTGGTTGTCTTCGTTTTCAGCTGAATACAAAAGTCCTTTTCAGAAAACAGAAACGTTGACCTACATTATATATCTGGAATTGAGACAAATTAGAATAAGACGTGCTGAAAATTAAATATTTCAGCTATGAAAAATAAAAATAGACCTCCAAGCTTATCCTCAACCTTACTTGCCAATTTCAGTTTTCCAACCACCAAAATGTGGACAGCCATTCAAGTAAAGGGTAGCCAACAATAAACATAAATGCAGGCACCTTGTGATGTTCTAAAGCTTTTTATATTGTAAGTCATGTCCCTGGAGCTAAGCCTCACCTCTAGTAATCAATAGATTGATGGAGATACTATTGGTGACTGAGGCTCTTTTAGTAGGCTGTTTAATGAAAATGGTGGAGCTTAGCTCTGAACTAGAGCAGAACATATTGCTTTTGGACATAGTTAGGGCTGGCTTTTATTTGGTGCCCAAAGTAAAGCTTCTTCCCTAGGATTACCTGATGATGATGGTAAAAAATCTGTAGCTGATAACTTTACAGGATTAAGATGCTTTTTGGCCTCTATTACCTATAGCCACAGGTCGATGTCACACTTGCGATTCTCTTACTAGTGACAGCTTCCCAGGGACAGAATAACTAGAAATAGCAAAATACTCACCTGCTTCTACAGTTATGCTTCTTGTCAGGAATGTGCAAGCCATTGGGCAACTGGAGTGGAGTTCCAAGGCACATGCAAATGCACAGGTGCAGGCCTGAGGGTGCCCGTCTTGCTGCCCACAGTTTCGCGCAGATGCGCACGCGCATTCGCCATTGACACTGGCGCCAAGTGGCCTATAGCAGATGCACTAGTCCATCTGCAGCTGTACCTGTGTTCCCCTATTTGATTCTGCTGTCTTCTGTATTTGACCCAGATTGCTCCTGACTTTGCTTAAACACTACCTGCCCAGACCTTGACTTGCTTCTAGACTTTCTTCTGCTTATTTGCCTAATGGTGTGTTGCCAACCTCTGCGTGTACCCTGATGATTTTTTGTCTGCCATCTATGCCTGTATCTGACCGTCTGTTGCTGACCTGGCTTGTGTGACTGACCTTGCATCCAGTTGTTCATCTGCCCTTCTTGCACCTGCCTAGCTCCCGCTGGAGATTCCTTTACTTGGCCACCAGTCTTCCTGCACCTGCTACCAGCCGCTGCCTACTGCTGATTGCTGTCCACTATCCTAGGGTCTGCTGTTCCAGCTATCCAGACAACTCTGGAGACTACTTCCAGCTAAAGACTACACAAACACTCATACCTCACCGCACTTGTAAGGCCACTGCCGCAACATCAGTGGCCCCCCGAGTTGGGGCTGTATGAGAGGCCTTCCTCTGCATGTCAGGTTTAGTGATAAGGTACTTGACACTTTTTTTGCTGGAGATGGAGACTCTATAGCACTTTTTCTGGCAAGGAAGCAATGCCTTGCTATTTCTTCCAGCAAGAGATTGACATTGTGAAACAGGTAAGTCGTTTCTCTGCCCTCTCAAGCTATTCTGTAGCCGGCGAGTTGTGAGCCTCAGAAAAGTTTATCATTGTCATAATTACAATTGCTAATGCCAAGTGTAACATTGTGCTAATGGTATATTTGGCCCTTTATATACTATATGCCTTAGATCAGGGTGGGGAAAGAGATCCTTTACTTCCCAGGGAATTATTTAAAGATCAATGAAGATACTTTCAGGCACCACAAGGTTCCAGTCCATTTTGCAATAATGGGTGAAAAAATTCCCTTCTGCACCACAAATATATATTATGTGTTACAAAAGCAAAAGATGTTTTCTAATATATTATGTTATGCCATGCTGTATCATTTTGCTCACCTTCTGAATGTTACTGTTTTTTTTCTACATTTTGTAACTACATTTGCCAAATAAAGCTTTTGGGAAAAAAAAACAACTCCCTTCTGGCCCTATTTATATATCAAGTTATTTAACACAATATAATTAGTATTCAGAGTCTTTAACCTCCGTTTGTCTTTTGTTGGGTCTCCTGTGAAAAAAGTCTAGAGTTAAAAATAGCATAATCATAAATACACTGAACCTCTCCTGATCTCTCCTCTCGTCCCTCCTGACCCAAAGGTAAAAAATGTAATAAGCTCAAAAGTAATAAACTCAACAAACTCAACAAACCTCAATAACCTACTTCTATAGGTCAGAAAGTGTGTGTGGGGTTACCTCTATTATGCTACACACAGGTCCCAATCTTTTTCTAGCTTCTGATCACCCAAATCAACACATTCATAAGTTTACTTGGAAATGTTCTGCCCCAAAGCTCATAGAGATACATTTATTCCAATAATGGCTGTCTGCCAGTCTTTAGGTCTAACAAATAATAAAAAAAGTATCTCCTTCTGCAGCCGTGTTATTAAATATAATAAAAATGAATCTGTAATAAAAAAATAAATAGTCTATCATACAGAAAAACATTGCATGCATTTTTCTGTGGTAAGACATCATTAACTTCTATAAAGCTTTCTGACCTTTGAAAGTATGGTCAAGTGGTATGTAGGTATGTTCACATAGTTTGGTCAAGTGAAAGTATTGTCTGATTAGTAAGTATGTTCACCTTTGTCAATGTAAAAGAGGTGAATCGGCGCTAATTTCTTCACAAATAATAATGTGACACTATAGCCAAGCTATGTATAAAGAATAAAACACAATATTGCTGTGCTAAGGATAACAAACCATAAAAACTATAGCAGGAAAAGCAGCCACACTAATCTGGAATAATGCAGATCATAGAAAATAGTAAAACAGCATCTGTGGCGCTAAACCTTAAAATACAGTCCCAAATGAATGAGATAAGAACAGCAGTCCATAAAGGTGCATCCCACACTTGTAAAAGGATGAGGCAGCTTCAGAACCGAAATACCACCACCGGACAGCACACCAATCACCACTCCTTACCAGCTGCAATGGATCCCCATAACAGAGATCTCACAAGCCCCTCTATATATGATTGAGAACCAGATGATCCCGCTCTCCAATCCCGGGCAAGCAGATTTAGTAGATGGTATATGCAAAAAAGAGCAGGACACTAACATAGCGTAGACTGCTGTTTAATTTAATTTGCACACAAATAGATTACACTTACAAAGTAAAAAGAAGTAACTCGCATCTCTCAAAGTGGTGTATGGTCCTCCCTGGATGTTTGATGGACGTTCAATGCATAGATAACCCAGGAAATGGCCGCCGTGTCTCCTCCACGCTATGGTGAGCGTCACCTCGAGCGTCACCCGACGTACGTTTCGTCCCACAAGGACGTCGTCAAGGGGTGCGGCCTCAAGGAGCGCTCCTACCATATGTAGCCACGGAGGAGGGCGGGACACACGCAAACACCCTACGGCCGGATATCAGAGGTGCGTTCCATTCGCCGGAAACATCACCCCGCCGGAAGGGGAAGAGTGGACCATGGCGACAACTGGGGGATCGAAATAATCGATCAAGATACCCCAGCAAAAGAATTAACTGGCCACGTCCTCTACAAAAATAGTATATGCACATACCGGATAGACTTCCATCGCATTATTGAAAATGTAGACAGATCTATAATTAAATACAAAACCACAGCCCGGGGGAGACAGCGCCATCTACTGGCATCAGCGCAGAGAGCACCCAACAGCCAAAGAGGGCCACCACATAGAGATGCCTAAATCATTAGTAAAAATGAAGTGTATAAAGAATAAAATCAATAAATAGATCCACTTCAATCAAACACAGTGAATATTTAAAAAAAAAGGCGTGGGAGATGTTGAGTGATGACAATGGATGGAAATAAATAAATGTAGGAATATAGTGCTTGAAAAACTGGTGACTATAAATACACAAATAATTTGTGGACCCTTGAGAAAGTCACGTGATTAGTGACACAACGCGTTGGGAGGAACCAGGTGACGTCACTTCTGGTTACGGCCGAAACTGGAAGTCCCCGTCCTATACACTGCTATTGCGGCTACTTGCTGTCTTCTGCTACAACTGTAAGTTACTGCTTGTTTTTGTCAAAATAAACCTTACATACTTCACTATGGAAGCCCAATTCTGTTTCTTTGAGTAACTGGGAGTGAGAACAGTGATCTGTTTAATATCCAGTATACACACCAAAGGAGTGGATATCGAGGGAGCCCCTAATTGGAAATCCCATCCAAAAGGAGAAAAGGAGGAATCCATTATCCTGACCCTTGAACGTCTACCATAATATAAGAATGCCTTTATTGGTGTGATGTGAGGTGAGCATCCATTGCACCTATGTTTGGATATCTTGCTCACCCTGCATGACACCATTTGGATCTCATAAAGAAAAGTCACTTATCATATTTTGAGATATCATCTTCAGCCACGTTATTTTTATATTTTTTGCACTTGGACATTATTTAGCAGGAAGATTCACTTTATTTTTTCACAGATTATTAAGCATTTATTGCACCAGATTGCACTCATTTATCATATTTGCATTATTATATATATTTATTTATATTTATGGATTTTGTAATTTGTGTCCACAAATTATTTGTGTATTTATAGTCACCAGTATTTCAAGCACTATATTCCTACATTTATTTCTTTCCGTCCATTGTCATCACTCAACATCTCCCACACCTTTTTTTAAATATTCACTGTGTTTGTTTGATTGAAGTGGATCTATTTATTGATTTTGTTATTTATACATAGCTTGGCTATAGTGTCACATTATTATTTGTGAAGAAATTAGCGCCGATTCACCTCTTTTACTTTGACCAGTACCAGTATTTTGTGAAAATACAGAATTGGCTGCTTGCTTTCTTTTCAATAATATTTATTTACTTATAATTGCTCTCACATCCTATACCTGATTAGCAGCGCATAGGTCTCTCTTTTGTTTTTCATGTTCACCTTTGTATTTTGAGGGGTGCAGGAGAGATTGGGAGAGCCATGTCTGTGTTTATTGTTGTACTACTTTCAAGGTGGCTCATGTGTAAGCTACTGCTATCAGAAAAAAAGACTAGTAACTAGTAAAGGACAACTACTGTACATCCTTTTTCCTTCCATTTTTTTTTTTTATAAAGCAATATTGTAATGAGCTTAGTACACTTAAAGCGGAGTTCCAGCCTTTTCCCTCACCTGTCCCACGGTCCAGCGATGGGGCCGCCTGAAGCCTCGATCCTCTTCCCTCTGGTCTCGGCGGTGCTGGCATCACTGGTGTGGGCACCCGGCTGTGACAGTTTGCGGCTTCACAGCCGGATACGCACTGCACATGCGCGAGTTGCGCTGCGCGTCTTGATTGTCCGGCAATCTTCTGGGACCTCTGACATGTCCCAGAAGATTGCAGGGAGGGAGGGGGAGAGGAGAACTTCCGTTCAGGGCACCGTGCACTCTGAGCAGGAGTGGGAGCGGGTACCTGTAATAACTAGGTACCCGCTCCCCCCACTAAAAAAAAAGACATGCCCCCTCCCCCCTTCCTCTTCCCCCCTCCCTCCATCCCTCTCCCCCTTTTTTCCTTGTCCCCTCTTGTTACCCCCTTCTCCCTGCCCTACTTCCTCCCTTCTGCATACATTTATTGTAGCACCTACAACGTTTCAGTTTGGCTCTGCCTTGTGATTTTACCTACAGCTTAATGGTTACTGTGCTCAACCTACTCCCTCATTCTGCCTGACTGTAACCCATGTTTCTCCTGTTTGGTTGGATACCCGTGAGGTCCCTCTCACCCCCCTGCCTCTTCTCACACGGTACTGTAAACTTGGGAACTGTTCCCTTTCAGGACAACAGTTGATTGGTAGCGCCTCCCCCCTTGGCACAGCGTTCTCCCTTTCCGGGGTGCCTGTGGGTTGGCAGCGCCAGTCATCGCTCTCTCATGAACACCCATCTTACCGCCCCTTGTCTACCGACCCTCACGATTTATCTGTAGTTACAGTTGTTTATTTTACTCTGTTACCAATCTTTGCACTTCTTCTCATTGTTCTATATGTCAAACGTTGTTACTCATTTACATTCTTCAATAAAATACTTGAAAAGAGAAAATCAACAGGCTAGTTGTACACAAGTAATTCGATAGAACGACTTGTATACAACCCGGGTCCCCAAACATGGATTTAAATTCATCCGGTCCCTACTGATCCAACTGCATTTTGATCCATGTGTAGCACACCCCACGTAGGAGCTGCAGATTAATGGGATACCCCACTCCTGCCCAACCAGGAACACCCAATCTTCACAAGCACTCCAGAGACAGAGAAAATCCATGGGTTTGTTTTTTTGTTTTATTAGGGGGTTTCAACTTAGAAAGTAAGGAGAAGTTATGGGATGTCCACTTGACTTTAACAACTTCAGGGACAACTTCCTATATACAGTCTCTATATACTGTTTCTATATACAGTCCCCACTTCTTCAGCCACCTGCACACACTTAGTTCCTTCTCCTCCACTCAGTTTCTGCTGGTTAACTCTTTAGAAGGGAGTCGACAGGCCTGATATCAGCTCAGCAATGACCCATTACAGGAAGGAATTCACAGTCCCTTTACAGTAGCACATTGGAGTGACACATCTTAAACTTTATGCTCCACTTCCTTTGTGGTCACCGAGCCCAGCACCACTTCTTCAGGCAATGCCAACCCAACTGGCTGCATTTGCCCCTTTACACCAGTCCACCTGACTGACTCTTTACCTCTCTCAGGAGATCTCTAGGGAAGGTCCTGAAGACTTAAGCACACAACTGTTTTGAAGGGAGACAGACTTTGTGTGGTAGTCTTCCCCTTTGTAGTCCCCACAGTTCTACTCACTCTGTCCTCTCTTGCTCCTGTGCCTCCAGGAAGGGTTTCCTCCCATGTGTTTTAGAAGTATTCTTCCAGCACCCTGGCTCAAGTTCAACCCCCCTTCCCCCACACACACAAGAGGGCACTCCTGAGGGACACCGACAGTCTCCTTAGCACTGCATCTCCATCTTCCACCCAACTGCCTCTGCTGGCATGGCTCATGTCTATTTATGAGGTAAGCTCTGCCTGCTAGCCCACTACTGAGGCTTCATAAATATTCATGGCAGCCCCTCCTTATTCCCACTCTCTAGTTCTAGAAGATTCTACAATCTTCCAGACCAGGGGGAAGTGCCAGAGAGAATTGCCAGATGAGTCATCCAGCCTTGACTTACTGACCCTGACCCAGATTCTATAGCTCAGATTTAGCCCTGAGCTAAACTTTCCTACTCTCACTCCTAGCACACACTAGAGGGTGCTACACATGTATGGCCAACTTTATTGAATCAGTAGTATAAATGCTACAGCTTTTTCCTCATAACTAGCCTTTTGACGTGGTCTGCTTAACTTAAAGTGGTATTAAAGCTAAGGCTCTTGTGCATATTGCTGGATCGTGACGGGGTTCAGGTAAGTATTGGGGGGCTGCTTCATACAGCAGTTTTTTTATTTTCATGCATAGAATGCATGAAGGTGAAGAACCTTGAGCCTTTACGACCACTTTAACTCTTTTGTTAAAATAAAACAAAATTGTGGCCTCTTACATCACTGAAAGCTTACAAATTGACCATCCAGGCTCCTAAGGAAGAGTAAGTACACAGCACTTACTATGCTGTTGTCTACAAGTCCCAGCATTCAATGCATCGAAATGAAAAAGGAAGACATTGAAGGCTAGCACTAAGACCTAATCATGCACTACTGTTTGAACAAGTACTAAAAGAAAAGTGTTGACAGGAAATGAGAGCAGAGGGATAATCTCATTACTCTGCCACTGCACCTTCATTTTCCAATCAACAAGTTGTAGGTTTGCTTTTTCCAGTGTTCTCCATCTCCAACAAGATGTGCAGATGCAGCAAAGGCTAAGGATCTGATTATGCTGACTGGCAGGTTTGCCTAGATCATATTACGGATTGCACAGAATTACAAAGAAATTCTCACACAGTGTTCTCTGCATTTAACAGATTGTCTGAGGCTCTGATTTAGGAAACTGCCACTTGTAATGAACAGCAGGTATCTGGATAATGGTTTCCATATGTAGCAAAGCACCAGTGGGGATTGAATACTGGGGTGCTCTTATATGCAAATAAAGTCCAGCTCCTTTGCCTGCTGGTTTCTTTATATCACCACTTTATCTTTACTGTTAGCTGATAAGGTCACCTGGAAGAAAAACAGAAGCCCTTAGAGTATAGACTGTGTTCCATTTATCAATTTGAGGGTCTAAATGTCTCTGTGAAATGGAATATACCTTTAAAACCTCGTGTTAGAACCTTCTTCTGAAGCTTGTGTTTAATGTAAAAGGTCCACTAAGAACATTGAAAAATCGTTCATGTTCTAATATCGTAACACAATCATTTCAGAGGAAAATTGTAGAGTTTAATAGGTAAGGTCAGGCTTGAGTATAACATCTGAAAATCTGTGTGAAGAATAGATATAAAATAACCTACTTTAACAAAAAGTAAAGGTATTATTAGACCTTAGGGTATTCAATAGGTTCAGGGCATATTTTCACAGGAAGCTGTGATGGCTTACGAGTTCTCAAACTAAAGGTACCCATAAGGGAGAGAGATTGTTGCATAGTTATAAAAATTACCGTATTGTCACCTTCTTGCTCCCTGTTGCTCCTAGGACAGTTAGAAGTGCTAGCCATTGCCAATCATCCCTGTGGTCTTTCATACTGTGAGCCTGTTTCTGGGGTTAGACTGACAGCCCTAAATAATGGAACAAAGCCTGATAGGCTGAATTAACTGACTTTCCCTTTCTCTGTCTGTGTGCTTCTGTGCAGGAGATTATTGGAAAACAAAATATAGACAATTACAAAAAGTATTGGGACGCCTGCCTTTACACGCACATTCATGGGATCCCAGTCGTTCTCCGTAGGGTTCAATATTGAGTTGGCCCACCCTTTGCAGCTATAACAGCCTCAAAACTTCTGGGAAGGCTGTCCACAAGGTTTAGGATTGTGTCTATGGGAATGTTTGACCATTCTTCCAGAAGTGCATTTGTGAGGTCAGGCACTAATGTTGGACGAGAAGGCTCGGCTTGCAAATGGTATCCCAAAGGTGTTCTATCGGGTTGAGATCAGAACTCTATGCAAGCCAGTCGAGTTCTTCCACCCCAAACGTTCTCATTCATGTCTTTATGGACCTTACTTTGTACACTGGTGTGCAGTCATGTTACAACAGGAAGGGGATAAACTGTTCCCATAAAGTTGGGAGAATGAAATTGTCCAAAATATCTTGGTATGCTGACGCCTTGATAGTTCCCTTCACTGGAATTAAGGGGCAAAGCCCAACTCCTAAAAAACAACCCCACACCATAACCCCCCTCCACCAAATGATTTGGACCAGTGCACAAAGCAAGCTCCATAAAGAAATGGATGAGCAGGTTTGGGGTGAAGGAACTTGACTTGCCTGCACAAGGGTGGGCCAACTCAAAATTGACCCAGAAATATCAGCAATATCGGTAACCTCAGGGGCCGATTCCGATATATCGGGGAAAGTGCATATCGGCCCCCGATATATCGGCACTGCCGATAATCAATCAATCCCTAATATTTATCACAATCACGGACTAAATCACACAAAATTGGAACTTTTTTTCATTATATTTTGGCAGTTGAGCTCTGCTAATTGTTCTTTTTGTTTTTGAAAAGTTTATTTGTTTTATAAAATACATGCATTTGATATTAGAATATTGAACGGTTCACTGGATATCAACATCATTTCATTCACCAACACGTATTTTTCACATATTTATTGTTACATATTATTTAGGATATTTTATTTCAACACTATATTATTTTATTTTCAATCACTATATTACTTATTTATTTTTTATAATAGTATTTATATGCGCAGCACTTTTACACATAATCTGTATAATTAGTTGTTTTTCCAGTGTAGCTTTAAATCCTGACTATAATAAAGAAACAATGAAAATATGTACAAAACCTCGGTATATTCTCTTTGACTGATACTTGGTCCAGGTGTGCCTCAGTTTAGATCCTCAGAAGTGAGAGATGCCATCGGGCAGCAAACAATATCCGCTGGGCTGCAAATTTTCAGGTAATCCAGAATGTTGACAGGTATCATTACTTGAATTTTTAAACCTGTCCCTCACGACACCTTCAAAGACGGAACATCTGGGATTTTGTGACTTCCTCCAGTGCCTGATGACAGAGGCCCTTTAATTTTTTGTGTTTTTGAAAGATCAGCAGGACTTTCAGAAAGAAAATATTACAGCTTTACAGATGACTCCTGCAGAATGCAAATTCACATTTAAATACAGTCTTTGCAGGCAAGATACATTTTAGAATGTTCCGGAACTGTCAGGTAGATGCTGTCTGAGCTATTTTGTAAACAGCGCGGGTAACCTCGGGTTATTTAATTGAAGTATTAAAGCAAAGTACTATCTCGCTTCTCATCTTATTATCCAGCCTTTCAGTAGCAACGATTCCTTAAAAAGGACACTTTCTTATTATACGGAAGTTAAGTCGATTGATCACAAAAGACACATTTGATGGTTCAAAAAATATTCGCAAAATGGGTATTGAAATTATAACACAGTAAAATGCTTGAGTAACTCTGCCATTTACTCTCAGCAAGATATTCAGAGGATCTTTTTGAGAAGGAAAGCAGGCAGAATGTGAAAAAAAAAAAAATAGTTTTGTTTGTAAGTTTTCTGGGTAAATGGCGAAATACTTTTAAAGTCAAGCTCACTTCCACATTTATAGGAAAAAACGGAGAAAGTCGCTAAGGGGTAGCCCACTCATGCCGGTCGCGTGCCTGCAGCTAGGGGGCAAGCGCACGCTCCCGCCCGCACCCGGCAGCGGGGACTCCGATGCACCAGACTGGTGGCTCCGATTGCCGCCTGCCACCCGCGATCGCTCACTGCTGAGAGAGAAGGACGGTCAGCTATTGTAAACACAGCTGACCGTTCTTCTTTCTGGAATGGTCACAGAGTGCCCACCCACGCCCTCATATATTACAGAATTTTAAGTTATATTGGAGAACTATGTCTACTGTGATACTAGCAGAAGTGTGCCCATTCTGTGATGTGCTGTATATTGTATTCTGCAAATGTAGCATGCAGCTTGTCAATCTGCTTTCCAATGTCACTCACTATGTAAAAAATAATTAAAAAAACACGCTAGTGTCAGTGGTACTCTTACGCATATGTGAGTAACAGCAGCGACTAAACCATGTGATATAGCCACAGTCCAAAATCCACAATAACAAAAAAGCCACGCTCAGTAAAAATAAAATGAACAAACCTCAATAAACATGATATATATATATATATATATATATATATATATATATATATATATGATTGATATAAATAGAAAGAAAAATGTAAAAAGTCAATGTGAAAAAGTAGTAGTGTAGAAAGTCTTTAACTACTTCCAGACCGCCTGCCACAGTTCTACTGCTGTAGGCAGCCCATCCTGCGCGAAGTGACGTAGCTGTACGTAAGTCACGCGCCTGCAGCTAGGGGGCGAGCGCGGCCCACCACCGGTGCTCTCCCACCCGCACTCAGCAGCGGGAACAGGCGGCTCCGATTGTCGTCTGCCACCCGCGATCGCTCCCCACTGAGAGAGAAGGACGGTCAGCTGTTGTAAACACAGCCGACCGTTATTCTCTCTGTAATGATCACAGAGCACCTGTGATCCTTCTATATAGGATCATAGGTCTCTATGATCATTTCAAAAGCCCAACCCCCATACAGTTAGAAACACTCCACTAGGTACACATTTAACCCCTTGATCACCCACTGTGTTAAATCCTTCTCTGTCAGTGTCATTATTACAGTAACAGTGCATATTTTTAGCACTGATTACTGTAGTAATGTTGAACAATATAAATGCAGCGCTGATATTAAAAAGAAACAAAAAATTTATAAAGTCCACACATATGTGATCAGTCCACGTCAGTTAGCACCCTGGTGTGCGAAGATGAAACAATAGTGGGCAATCAAAGACAGCCTACACCTCCACCACATGCAGCGATAAGCCTCTTACCAGATCCAATTGATCACTGTTCTCCCGTGATCAAGGTAGCCTTAGAATCCCAAAAACAGATCCTACTGAGGGACACTTAGTTGATCTTGATTCCCCAGGAGACAGTGGATACTAATCCCTTTGGGCTTCCTTAGAATACGTAATGCCAAAAGGAAAAATAGAAGAGGACCAATGGTGCAGTATTTCAAAATTGGATGTTTTAATATAAAAAATATTGCACTCACCACATAAAAATTACAAAGCGCAGACAGCAGAGCACAGTACGATTTAAAACCGCTATACAGTGGCTGGCTTCTTCCGGCTTGTGACGTCCGATTGCGGGCAGACTCCAGCTACATGTTTCACAGTAAGCCGCGGCTTACTGCAGACTTTTGGGAAATATGGTGAGCCAATCACACAAGCAGGAAATTATGTTTTTGGGGTGTGGTCAGTATACATTCTGTGTACAGAACAGCTCCAGGTACCCATATTGCATTGCATTTTCAGAAAATTACAACAGCTGTAGATTGAAAAGGAAAGTTAATATTTAATAACATTCAATTACAATATGATTTGTACCACAATTGTGTACACTATATTGTTTTTTCTTTATTTGCTGATTTTTTCCCCACAAAAGTGGAGTTACCCTTAAAAGGAGTTGTAAAGTTAGGTTTTTTTTGTTAATGCATTAAATGCATTAAGATAAAAAGCCTTCTGTGTGCCCTTGCAGCAGTCGCCCCAGCAACCCCTAATGCTTACCTGAGCCCCCTCTTTATCCAGCAATGTCCACAAGTCTCTCGGTGGTCTGGGACTCTCCCTTCTGATTGGCTGAGACACATCAGCAGCGCCATTAGCTCCCGCTGCTGTCATTTAATGTCAGTTAGGCAATCAGGAGAGAGAGGGAACAGGGCTGAACAGCAGCTCCATGTCTGAATGGACACACAGAGCTGTGACTCGGCTCGGGTTTCCCCATAGCAAGCTGCTTGCATTGGGGGCACTCGACCAGAGGGAGGAGCCAGGAGCACCGAAGAGGGACCCGAGAAGAGGAGGAACCTGGCCACTCTGTGCAAAATCAACTGCACAGAGGAGGTACTGTAAGTCCCCATTCACACTAGCGCGACTTGTCAGGCGACTTGGTCGCCTGACAAGTCGCGGTGGGTAGCCTGCCATTGATTAGCACAGGACCTGTTCTAATAGGAGCGACACAATCGCTCCGACTTAGAAAAAGGGTCCTGTACTACTTTGGGGCGACCTGGAGGCGACTTGCATTGACTTCAATGATATGAAGTCCGTGCATGTCGCGCCGAGGTCGCGGTGCACAGGTCGCCCCGGCAAGTCGTGTCGCCCCTGTGTGAATGGGCTCTTAGTATAATAACATGTTTGTTATTAGAGAAAAAAAAAAACACTTTAATCTCTTTTTATTTTTTCAATTTTGTATGTAGTAATTAGACTTGGTAAAATACAGTCCACCTCACGTTTCTGGGATCAGTGTGGATGCGACGACATCAGCAAGTACCTCCATCCGGCAGAGAGATTATTTTAACAAGTCTAATTACTACATGCAAAATGTAAGTGCAATTTTAACCTATTTTAATAAAGAGATTGGGCAATTTTACATTGGAGCATCTCTCTCCCCCTATATACCCTGTTCTTTTGCAATTGATACGGCTGGCCTGGAGACAAGTGGCAGGAGTCTGGGACCTTAGGAGGGCATATCTATCTACATTGTCCCACTGGAGGTTACTATTAAAGCATGTTTGACCTCTCTAGCGATAGAGGGTCAACAGGATCTGGTAAGAGCCCCTGTCAACTGAGATGGTGGGTGTCACTGAAGGAGCTTCTACAGATTTTGGTGTTGGAATTCCTAATGAATAATATTTTTGTAAAGAATTTCTACACTACTACTTTCTCAAGTGGACCTTTTACGTTTTTACTTTTGATTTATATTTTATTACAATATTTGTACTCTTGTTTGATCAATGTTTATTGAGGTTTGTTCATTTTATTTTTAACTAGTGTGGATTTTTTTGCTAAACTCTGCTTTCCAGACTGACAGCACTGTCTCTGCTGCTGAAGCCCTTCCACTGTGAGCTGCAGTGTTTGAGAGGGGGAGCGTGTGAGACACAAATACATTAGGATTTGGCTCAGTCTAGAAGTGAAAAGAAAGATTTTCCATACTTTATGATGTTTACTTTATCATAGCTCCCAACTTTTTGAAATGGGATTGAGGGACACCTGTTAGCAAAAGTATGTAGGCATAGGACACACCCCCTGCCACGCCCCCTTAAAGGAGAATTATACAAAAAAAAGATTGCCAACCACCAGCAGTACATATACTGTGGCAAGTCGGCTCTTTTGCGTGAAACAACGTACTTGTCCATAGTTCCATGCAATAGCCAGCAGCTGATTGGCAAGAGGGGGTCCAATTTAGAAATTGGATGAAAGGTTTAGCACTGGAAAACACTTTCTGAAACAAAAATAGTGCATTTTATATACAACTATATAGATCAGACCAAAATGAAGGAGAAATGAGGAGGAAAGAGGGACAGAGGGACTTTGTTCCAAATCAGAGACAGTCCCTCGTTACTTCAGAATATCATATAGCAAGGGTGCTTAACCTTTGGAAGAGTGCA
Source organism: Pelophylax lessonae (assembly GCF_965119305.1). Taxonomy (NCBI): domain Eukaryota; kingdom Metazoa; phylum Chordata; class Amphibia; order Anura; family Ranidae; genus Pelophylax; species Pelophylax lessonae. Next base: position 47,820,608 of record NC_138775.1, read on the forward strand.
GGCTACTTAAATGATTTGGTATGTGGTCACAATGAAATTAAATGGTTCAGAATTTCAATTTTTTTCTATTTTGAATGAAGATTTTAAAACATAATCAGGATCATCATTTTCCATGAGACCAATCCCATTGGATGTTTACCCACTGTTTAATCACAACCACAAAAGTGACATTTTATTATTAAAGCAGAGTTCTGGCCTCAGCAACGTTTTTTAAATAAAAATACCCCCAGGACAGTCAGGGCTAGTACGTTTCAGAATGGATAGCCTCTGACCTGTCCCAGGTTGCACTTACCTTTTAGAAGAAATGCTTACTTTGAAAATTTCTTGTCCAGCGCTGCCATCTCAGGTATGGGTAGCTGAAGCCAGGGCGTCCTCTTGGGTGTTCTCTTTGGTCCCAGAATGCCCTGCACTGGCCCGCTCATCAGTTGCGGTTCAGGCACGTCATCCCTGCGCAGCTTCTGGGCATGCCCAGAAGCTGTTTAGCAGGGAATGACGCGTCTGCACTGGAACTGACGAGCAGGGTCGGAGCAGACGCATTGACTCCTGGGAGAGATGACATTCATCTCCCAGGAGTCAATGCAAGGAGGAAGTGACGGCGTGGGCCGTGTCCGCAGAGGGAGGAAGAGGAAGTAAGGTAAGTATATTTTCTTTAAAAACAAGGTAAGTGAATAATAAAAAAAAAAAATAATTATCCAATTGTTTTTCAGGTAATTTAGAGCAAGCGGAAGGGGAAAATTACATTTTGAGGGTGGAACTCCGCTTTAACCAGATAACCATTATTCCACTCTCACGTTCATCTGTGTCAAGCCAAAAAAGCTCCAAACAAGTGTTGTAGCCTTCACTATATCAGGGTCTTTGCAGCCATTCCTTAAATTGTCAAAACAAGGACAAACTACTGTGGACAAATTAAAAAAAAAAAAAAAAAAAAAACATGCCCTAGTGCATGCCCTAGTAGAGCAATAAATTAAAAGACACATAATGCATTCACATGCTCCCAGAATGACAACAAACTCATCACACAGCTGTGAAAATCCACCTTAAGAACCCCTGTATGGATGCCACTAGATGTAATGCACTTGGCTAAAGGTTCCTCTCCCCATGTCTGTGTGTTAGGAAAGAAAAAAAATAATGGCTTGTGTATGACAGCTGCCGAGACAATAGAGGATTGTCCGGGTTGAAGAATGCTGTGCGGGATGCCATAGGTTAGAGGTCACAGGTCACATCAGATGGCTCCGCGGGCCATGGGCTGAGCATGCTTTCATGCAGGAACCTTTAGTTATAATTTAATACAACTAAGATTTCTGAATACTCGGTTTAATGCATGGGCATATTATTTTTTCATTATTTTTTTCTAAAATGTACAGTATATGCTTACAGAAGACATTCTAAGATTTTAGATTTTTTTTCCATAGATATAACTGTAGAGCAGGGCATGGATGTGGATTGCTGTAGTTTGGCCACTAAATTTCTCCATAGGTGGAATGAGAGATGTGGCCATGGGAAGTAGGTGATAACTATACTGCGTATACTTTTGCATGAAGCCAAGATGATAGCCTCTACTGGGAAAAGTAGTCACCTTCATTCTCTGGGTTGGACCATCAAGGCCCAGGATGTAGTCGCAAGGCTTTTACTATGGTTTTTCCAACTTGGGAGGAAAGGGGTGGTGTGAAGGGATGTTGCGTTAAGGGAGTACTCACTTCCCTCTGCTTGGGGATGCTGAACTCTGGGACACCCCTCATATAGGTATGGGTCTCACCTCTCAACTCTACTCTCTCTCTCTCTCTGAACTCTCCTTTGGAGTGTTTGTAACCTTTAAGTTGTGTGTTTCCCCCCCTCATGGAATTCTGAAATGTACTTCACGCTATTGATTTTGAAAATACACTTTTCCCCTCTTCTAACCTACATGGGAATGTCTATTGGAAATGGCCCTTTCCATTGGTGTTCCAGCTAAGCCTAGGACAAGTGTGAGAATATTCTGGGGAGTGTTGGTAAGGCCAAGCTAGGATGCCCTGCAAGTTTTTTCCAAGTACCTGGTGCTGGGTTCCTGAGGAGACCCATGTTGAAAGTACTTAGTCAGATCAGTGGAATCCACTTTGGAATGGGTTGAAGAACATTTGTGTCCCTCCCCCCCAACACACACACACACACACACACACACACACACACCGCTCTGCTACAAAACTTAACAATGTGCCAAATATGCTGAATACTGTGTCCAGTGCTTATGAGGTTTGCATTGTTTAGCTGGAAACTCACTTCAGATGTTTATGCAGCCAAAGGGTGGAAAGGCAAGAAAGAACAGCTAATGCCAGAAAGTGTGCCACTCATCCTCAAATAAAACTTGATGCCTTTCTTAAAATGACTATGCCATGAGAGAGGTACAGGAGCTGCTATTGCTGGCCTCCTTCTAAAAATGATCCCCACCCCTATAATTAAAATCACTGATTAAAAACATTAAAAAGGCTTCCGGTTCCGGCGCCCATGTAACAGGCAGCGCGGAACAGCGGCTCCGGACTCACCTGCCCATAACCCGGCTTCTCTCGCCCATCCGAGCCCTCCGATCCTCGGGACAGCCTCCCACTACACCACGGAACCGGTAGGCATGGATAAGTTTGTCCTGCACGGCCCCCACTCGTCCGCCCCCCCCGAACAGGGCTCCCGCTCTGGAACAGGCCCAAGGCGACATGGACGTGGCGGACACGGCCTCGCCTCCCGTCATCACGGCACCACAGGCTGTCGCATCTCCTCTCCCTGAAGCACAGGTGGCATCTCTGGCACAAGCGGTGGCCGCCCTGTTGTCCCCGACTATTACAGCGGCGGTGGACAATGCGATTGCCTCAGGGATGGCACAGCTCCGGCGGGAACTGGGGGAACACACCCATAGGCTGCAAGAGCTCGAGCACCGTGTCTCAGACATGGAGGAGGAAGTGCAAAGCTCCTTTACACATGACCAACACGCTAGACAGACACAACGCTATATACTGGAGAAGCTGGACGACCTTGAGAACCGCTCTCGGTGTAATAATCTCAGAATAATTGGTCTGCCTGAAACCTATCAACTGGATTCACTGACTGACATATGCATGACCCGTGTCCCTGCAGCCTTGGGGATAAACTCTCCTTGCTCCGTGGAAAGGGCGCACAGGATTGGCCCCCCCTCAAATGAAAGGAGATCCCCCCGTCCCATCATCGTCAGATATCTCAACTACGCTGACAGGCAGAATATCCTCAGATCATTCAGGAACTCAAAAGGATTGCAAATGGATGGCCACAAACTCCTGATATTTGCGGATTATTCCCAGGAAGTCTCCAAACGCAGGAAAGCGTTCCAGCCAATATGCCAAATGCTTTACAACAAATCGATCAAATTCACCTACCCGGCCACGCTTTGCATAACGGACGCTTCAGGTGATGCTAAATCCTTCACCCATCCGGAGGAAGCCAGCCATTACCTACAGTCTGCTTTTCACATCACTCTGGATTCTTCCGCGGGTCACCCCCCCCAACGCTCTCCAGGGTCTCGGGATCAAAGAAGTCCTCGGAGGGGATCAGCTAAGAAACAACGGCTATTGGGCCATAGATCCAGATCACGTACCTGCTGAGGACTCCCAGGTTTTGGAGCTCTGAATGTTTCTTTTTCTTTGCAGCTCCGGGCACGCGAGCCAGAGCGATTACCCTTGGTTTAGGAGTTCTGAGTTTCTCCTCTGTCTCCCTGGTTGGGTACTATTGTTGGTAACGTTTAGTTATTCTTATCTGTACTGATTTACTTGTTTAATAAGCTGTGGCAGCGGGTACTCCCAGGTGCTCTCTCGGAGTGCGGCCTGATAGTCTCCCCGGCTTTTATTTTGAGATACAGTTTCACCGGACACTGCTTCGCGGGAATCAAGTCCCCTCCTCCCTCCTCTTCTGCTTTACCGAGGATCGAGAGACAGTACTTATCCCCGCCTCTTCAGGGCACTGAGCAACGTTTCCGGTAACACTGTTCCTTACGATGGTTTTCTGTTACATGCCAAAAAAAGAGAAGCGCAGTCTCCCTACTATGTGTCCTTTGGGACTTTTGCTCTCAGGCCTAGATAGGGCCACCCTAACCCTCTTCCCTAGTCAACCCTATCATGACCTACCCCCTCATGATTTACCTTGTTACTTGTTTTACGGTGTATGGAGTCATTCAACTGTTGCCAGGTTTTATTAAGGTATCTGAACCGGCTCTTTAGTCCTATCCAGTCTTGGCTGCTCATATGACAGTGGTAACTTGGAATGTTAAGGGCCTCAGGTCCCCCCACAAACACATGGCTTTTTAGACATCTTAGATGGCATCTTAGACGCCTGAAGGCAGACGTGGCGATCTTACAAGAATCTCATTTGCATGCTGATGATTTCCATCGCATGAAGAAGCTATGGGTGGGTCAGGTACACGGTTCCCCTGCAATCAAGGGCAAGGAAGGAGTATTGATACTGCTCCACAAACGGTTTTCCAGTGTCCTGCTCTCCTCACACTTTGACGACCAAGGCCGCATAGCGCTTCTACACCTCCAAACTTTGCAGCAAAAATGGACCCTTGTGGGAATCTATGCTCCCACTCCCCCCCCCCCCTAAATCCTTTTTCCACTCCCTCGCACCGCTGCTAGCTCCCTACCTCCATCTACCTTTGATGGTGGTGGGAGATTTCAACCAATGCATGTCCCCCTCAGAGGATAGGGCTGGGACCCTCACTTCATCTCAGCCACTCACTACACCCCACTCCACTTGCCTAGCCTCCTTTGCCTCCAGTTTTCTACTCACTGACACGTGGAGACTGTCTCACCCACTCGATAGGGAATTTACATTTTTCTCGCACCCTCACAACTCCCTATCCCGCATAGATTATGTATTTGCAAACGACCCCATGCTCCCCTTTACATCACGCACATCTATCCATGACATTGTGATCTCGGACCACGCCCCTGTTTCAGTGGACATTTCCTTTACCTCCCACACTCCTGGGGAAAAAATTTGGAGGTTCCCCTCATATCTTTCCAAAGACAAAGACATCCGCTCTGTCCTTCATGACACATGGAAGGACTTCCTAGCACACAACTCTTCCCCGGACTGCTCCCCGACCCTCCTCTGGGAGGCAGGCAAAGCTGTCTTGAGGGGTCGCGTTCTGTCCTATGCCTCGGCCTACAAGAAGAAAGTAAATGCTGCATATCAGACTGCTAGTCAGAACCTTAGAGAGGCTCAGGCGGCACTTAATCGCTCCAATACCCCCCTCCACAGGGAGAATTGGAAACTGGCAAAACTGCGCTTTGAACAGTGGGCGGAGGCGCAGGAGAGTCTGCACTCCTCTTTTCGGAATTGGCAATTCTACAGGTTTGGGAACAAGCCCGGTAAACTTCTGGCCTCCCTCTGCAAGACTCCCTTCACTCCAACGAATATAACGGCTCTCAGAGACAAGCAAGGCTCTGTGGTCGAATCCCCCTCCGAAATAGTTGAGGTCCTCGAGCGATACTACAGCTTGCTCTACGGCCCAGACCCTATTGACGAGGCGACGGCATCGGAACTTATAGAGACAGCACACCTACCCTCAGTGGCAGAGGAACATCTTGCTCTCCTAAACGCTCCCATCACGATAGATGAAATACTATCCACCATTAAGCAACTCCCCCCTAACAAGGCCCCAGGCTTGGATGGCTATACCTCCGATTTTTACAAACTCATGGCCCCTGACTTAGCACCTATCCTTTGTGAAGTCTTCAATTATATTCTCCAAGGCCACAGCTATCTCCCCACGGGCTTCCAAGCCCTCATTAAGCTTATCCCAAAGAAAGGCAAGGACCCCCTGGATCCTGGTTCATTTCGTCCCATTTCCCTTCTCAACCTGGACTCCAAACTGCTTTCAAAGATTATGGCCAATCGTTTGGCCTCCTTCCTCCCCACCATCATCCATCCCGCCCAAGCAGGTTTCACGCAGGGGCGATCAGCCACTTCGAACATTCAAAAAGTTCTGGTGGCGTTGGAGGCTGCCCGCAACGACCCCGCCAAGAACTAAGCCATAATCACCCTCGATGCTGAAAAGGCATTCGATAATGTCAGCTTCCAATGGTTAGAAATGGTCCTGAAGAAATTTGGCTTTTCTGGCCCCTTTCTTCATCTGATCCAAGCCATGTATGCCTCCCCTTCAGCACAGGTTATGGCGGCAGGTCTCTCCTCTTGACCCTTTCGTCTGTTCAAAGGCACTAGGCAGGGCTGCCCCCTTTCCCCTCTCCTTTTTAATTTGGCTGTTGAACCCCTTTCCAGGACACTCACCACTCACCCTCAGTTGCGTGGGATACGAGTGGGAGGCGTAGAACTCTGATCCGCACATTTTGGATGAATTTTGGAGGGAGCAACAATTCAAGATCCTGCACAGAGCCTACTTCCCTCATCTTCGCTCATCAAGGGACCTCCGCCACCACTATTGCACGCTGTGTCACTCTCTGCATCCCACCCTACTCCACAAATTTTGGGAGTGCCCACAGATCTCAGCCTTCTGGGACAAATTACTTATTTTCACCTCCCGCCTAGTGGGCTACCCACTACCCAAGGATGTCTATGCTCTAGTGTTCGGCTACCTGGACACACAACTGGACTCGGTACCTTCCCGCATTAGAGCTTCCCTGCTGCAATTCAAACTTTGGCTTTCCTCATGCTATATGGTCGCCCGCAGGGCAATACTCAAACACTGGATGGACACAACTCCTCCCACTATCTCTGAAATCAGAGCTGACGTCAGGGCACTTTGGAAAGTGGAACACATGGACCTTACCAATCTTCCCCTCCAAAACCCCTCCAGATTCAGGAAAAAATGGATAGGCCCCTTTTCTATCTCTGGTCTTCCCCCCGATAAGGGGGACCTGGGTTGATCATCGGCCCTCAACATGGTCACTGATTTGCCCAATATCATTCCATTTAAATGATGGTGACTTCTGACTGGTTACTTCCTACTACTTATTTGATACCGCTTGATGTTCTTTTAACTGTATAAATCTCTTTAATCCATGACTCCATACGATACACCGCGATATCCCTCTAACATAAGATAAGTTGACGTTTGCATTTGAGCTCCTCTCTCCCCCCCCCCTCTCCACAGACCCTTCCCTTCCCTTCTCTCCTCTCTTCTTCCCACCTTCCCCCCCCCCCCATCCTCACTCACTAGAAGGTCAGCAGGTCCCTCCGGGGACGAATTACTAGTACTATATAGTCTTCTTCATAAAATGAAACTTGAGGCTTGTCGGTTACCATGGTTCTATTGCTATGTGCTCAATTGTTCGTTGTATTGAATGTTTTGGTTACTGCACTGTCTATTTGTTGTATAAATTGACAAAGTCTCAATAAAATCTTGTTAAAAAAAAAAACATTAAAACCAAAAAACACTAAAAAAAAAACAGCTAAGCATGTCAAATCTCATCAAAAGGTTCTCCAGCACCATATATCTACAGCATTACCTAGGAGGGTCTGCTAGCAGTTTGGCCATAAAGTAAATTGTGCTTTTTTTTCCTAATGTTTCATTTTTTTGTATGTTTTGAACTTAGGATTTTGTTGGGAGTGGGGGTGCTAGCCATTTACTGCATCAGGCCTTTTATTTTAATGCAAGATCTTCTTTAAAGGTCATTCCTATCCAAAGCTAGTGTTTGATTTTATCGAAAATATTGGTAAATCCATCACATGTGTCTCTGCAGAGAATAATTTTGGATTACTACCTTTTATACACATTGTCTGCCAGCAATCAATTTTCGATAAAAAAAAAATGCAGTTGTTTTTTGTTTGTCAAGTTTAACTGAAATATTTTGAAAAATCGTTCTGCGTTTCCCCAGGCAAAATAATTGCAGTTCAGGACCTCTGAAGGTATCTAGAAGAAATCTTTGAAGACTGTGTAGAAAAAGTGTGCTAACAAAGTGTAGGCAGATGCTTGGCTAGATACAGAGAGCAATTTAGGACATTGTGCTGCAGTACCCTCTGTGCTCCCAATGGACTTCAGTGTGTTAACAGTAGGGATATGCCGATTATCGACAAGGTCGATATATCCGGGGCTGATATGCACTTTCCCCGATATATCGGTATTGGCCGATATTGCCAATATTTTTGTGACGTCATTCTGCCTTCTTAGGCCGCCTCCCTTGCCTTGCACAGCCTCGTCTGGAGTCGGGACTAGTCTCGCGGGAGTGTATCACAGCCATACACCCACCCACATGAACCCAGTGCCAGCCAGCCACCCACATCCACAGGCCCTGTACTAGCCAGCCACAGGCACTGTGCCAGTGAGCCAGCCAGCCACCCACAGGCCCTGTACCAGCCAGCCAGCCACCCACAGGCCATGTACCAGCCAGCCACAGGCACTGTACCAGCCAGCCGCCCACAGGCCCTGTACCAGCCTGCCACCCACAGCCCCTGTGCCAGCCACCCCCCTACGACAGGGTAAAAGCCAGCCAGCCACCCACCACAGGGTGCCAGCCAGCCAGCCATCCACTACAGGGTGCCAGACAGCCACCCACCACAGGGTGCCAGCCAGCCACCCACCACAGGGTGCCAGCTAGCCACGCACCACAGGGTGCCAGCAAGCCAGCCATTAAGCATTAAACAAAAATTAACATGTTCAGTACCAGATTTGTGTCAAAAATTGTCTTTATTTTTCAAAACTTTAAATATACAAATTATCGGCCCATATCAGCTGATACCGAGATGTTGTGACCAAAATATCGGTATCGGTATCGGCCCTGAAAAAAACATATTGGTCTATCCCTAGTTAACAGTACCTCGCTTCTATCCACCAGGGAAAACTGAAGGAGTTCAAGAGACTTGATGGTTGGCAGCATTGAATCATAGCAGTTGAAGATTAGAAAATAAACTACTAAGGCAGTTTATGGATGATTGGACTACAATTCCAAATGTGAGCTAGGTATTAAGATAGAGAGAGCTGTATTATCACAGGCTAAATACCAAGGAATTCTCTTTAGGCGTCAATGAACCTGTGTGCACATCAACCTGCTACAAGCCTGCAGCCATGTGCTGAGGCCTGGACTTGCTCCAGGCTTATCCAAAAGTGAGCTGACATCTGAACAGTGGTACCCCAGTTGCTAGTTTGCTGGGACTGGCGAGAGGACACTGCTGCCCATAACCTGTTGCTGTTAGCTGAGTCTGAGCACAAAGAGACTGGCCATCTAACTAGCAGCATTATTCACTGCATTTTAGTTTTTACTGGGACTGTACTCATGTGCACCACCATAAAGACTGGTCCCCGAATCTTGCCATCTAAACAACTAGGCTAAAGACTGCTTACTCAGATAGCTGCTTCACAAGAACTTTGCCTATTGTCTATGGTGAGAGGTACCTCTTTAGAGAGTTTTACATTTCATTGCTGCCATTTGTATAGAGTACATTCTAAAGTCGATATAGCCTACTATTTACAGAGGAGTTATCATAGTATTGATTATCGTTGCTGTTTTCTAATGCCATTAAATTTTGCTGATTTTGTGCATTATCAGGTTTACTCTAATTTAGCTGCATAGAGCTCCTTTCTATGCTGCTATAGCTTAGTAAACATATTGTCTAGTGAACCTAGATTGACCTAATCCTTTACTTACTCAACTATGTGCATACAGCCATTTACTGCAACCCATGACAATATATTCGGTTAATTTACTATTAACTAGTCTGATATTTGCTTTTTGATTCTGAACCTCAGTTGTGTGCAGGGTATCTATATTTGTGTTCCCAGTAGCAGTGCAGTATCCATTTGCTTATCCTGGTGTGTCAGAAGGGCTGAAATTGTTCTCAGAATCGAGGCAGAAGAACAGAGAACCCAATCTACCAAAGGGCTCCCGCAAGGGTAGGGCTAAAAAAAGCATATCTTTATCCTATAACAACCAGCTTCTGGCTGGGACTTCTGAAGACCATAGCTGGAAATTAAACAACAATTCTAATTGGCTGCTAAAAGCATACAAGAGTAGTCCATCCCTATTTACATGCAGTAAAAAAAATTTAAAAAAAAGGAACGTATTCCCCCACTATACTAGCTTAGCACTCCTCTCTAAGGGAAACTGACAGTGAAGCCTTGCAGTTTCACAGCCAGTTCCCTGCTGTGCATGCGTGAAGCGCGCTGTGCTGGTGCGAGTTGTGAGGTCATCAGGAAGTAGAGACAGATACCTGTCAAATACAGGTACCCGCATCCCCAGCCCGAATGGTGACAAATATGGCAGTGGAGGGGGAGGAAGCAAACAAGTGGAGCTTCCCCTTTTGGGTGAAGTTCCGCTTTAAACATTTTTAATACAAAAAATACAATAGGAATCGAAATGTTATCGGTACCCCACAAACTTTACAAACCAATGTAAAAATCAAAATTTTATAATGTAACAAAACCAAGATATACACATACAAAAATGGAAAAAAAGGCACATCAAATAAAATGCCTCACTCATGTTACCAGGAACCCCCCCCCCATACATGTAAGCATAGCAATGCAATAGACTGAGGGTCACAAGGATAGGATGTGAACAGTAATCAAGAGATTCCTGCTGTTGCTTAGACTCTCAACCTAACAGCTTCCTCTGGAGGAATGAGGCATCAAACCACATTAAAGTCATTCTAAAGCCTTAAGGTTTTTTACCCTAATGCATTCTTTGTATTAAAGTGAAACACCTTCTGTGCTGAAGCTCCCCGACCCCCCTTTTTCTTACCTGAGCCCGGTCCATCAATGTGCACGAGCGCAGAGGCTCCCACCACTGTCTCTCTCCTCATTGGACAGATTGATAGCAGCAGGATCCACTGACTCCCACTGCGGCCAAGTCCTTCTGTCTGTGTCAATGGACGCAGCAGCGGGGCTCAGGAGCGAGCATGCAAGGGTGCCTCAATAGAAAGCGACTTTCCATGGGGGCACCTGATGAATAGGAGGGGCCTTGATTTCCGGTGTGGGACACCAGAAGAAGAGGATTGGGCTGCTCTGTGCAAAAGCATTGCACAGAGCAGGTAAGTATAGATATGTTTGGTATTTTAACACTTTAAAAGCAAACCTGGGTGGGTGGACAGCTGCATGTCCATGATTTAACATCATCCTAGGCCGAGTGTGGAAGAACATACAAGGGGTGTTCAAAAAGTTTCTGCATTTTTTGTTATTTTCCTTGGAAACAGCGAGGACGGGAGGAGTAGCAATTGGTTGTGTCTGAGAGTGTCATGTGACTAGTTTGTCTGGCAAGCCAGCTGACCTTGCAGTTTAGTATAACAGTTGCCATGCTGTGCTGAAAATGGCTGTGAATCTTATAAAAAAAAAAGCATGCAAACTTTTTGAAGAACCCTTGTATATACACAGTAGGGGGACACTCCCCCCCAGAGAACGAATACACTATTCGTCCTGTCCAGTTCCTTTATATCCAAGATGTTTGAAATTAGGAAAGCAGGCAGATGCCCTCACATGTAGGCAAAAATTGAACTCCAGAATGAAGCCCACTTGTAAGATAACACAAAACCCTTTGGAAAGACTTGTTGTAGTACTAAGTGCTTCAAACAGCCTCCAATGGCAAAGTGTGGATTTTTTCAGGACAGCTACAGTCTTATAGATAATACATTTTAGATTATAGGGACTGTTTTGGTAACCACATAGGGTCACAGACCATTGATAGAAAAATGTGGCATACTGCTTAAGCCCTCCAGGTATATGCCAAGTCTTGAGCTCTGAATGATCAGTTACTTTAACGAATGAACAAGTAGCACTGATTGTTCATTAATATTAGTCAAAGATCACTCAGCTTACAAGCCAAACTCAATGCCCTGTTTAATTGAAAGACTATATGGCAAATTAGATTTCATGTTGATAAATGTATGCACTTGGGGACTAAGAATATGCATGTATCATACATACTACTGGGTGCCCAACTGGGGGAATCAATGGTGGAGCAGGATCTGAGGGTTTTGGTAGATCCTAAGCTTAATAATAGCATGCAATGCCAAGCTGCAGTTTTCAAAGCGAGCAAAGTCCTTTCTTGTATTAGGATAGACATGGACTCCAGAGAGAGAGATATAATTTTGCCCCTGTACAAATAATTAGTAAGACCTAATCTGGAATATGCAGTTCAGTTTTAGGCACCAGTTCACAAAATATTATTCCCTTTTGAGAAGAGGAGATTAAGGTGAGATATGATCAACATGTATAAATACACAAGGAGTCCATATAGTAAACTTGCTGTTGATTTATTAACATTAAGGTCATCACAGAGGACAAGGGGGCACTCTTTACATCTAGCGGAAAAGAGATTTCATCTCCAAATACGGAAAGGTTTCTTCACAGTAAGAGCTGTGAAAATGTGGAATAGACTCCCTCCAGAGGTGGTTCTGACCAGCTCAGTAATTTGCTTTAAAAAAAGGCCTTGATTATTTCCCAAATAAACATAATATAACTGGGTACCCCGATTTATAGGTAAAGTTGATCAAGGAAACATCTGATTGCCTTTTGGGGTATCAGGAAGGATTTTTTGCCCTGCTGGAGCAAATTGGATCATGCTTTCTTGAGGTTTTTCACCTTCCTCTGGATCAACTGTGGTATAGCATTGTGTATATGGGATTGTATGGTTGTTTTTTTTTTTTTTTTTATTGGTTGAACTAGATGGACTTGTGTCTTTTTTCAACCTGACTAACTATGTAACTATGTAGCTTAGAGGGGGGTGGGTGGGACTCTGTGTTGGCTATACCTCCCCCCACAGGAACACCCATAATTTGGGCTTTGAAAGGGGGTGGAACTATAATCAGCATTAAGAGTTGTGTTTAGGGGACAACAAAGCCACCAAGAAGATTGGGATCAAGTTCTATATCTACTTGATAAAACATTTACTGATAATTCTTCTTTAATCTAAATGAAACTTCAAATATTTAACACATGATGTATTATCCTTCACAAACTTCTAGGGATGATATCTTAAGCAACGTATGTACTTGACTTGAGTTTCAAATATAAAACCTCTTCAGCAATTAGCCGCTTAAATGTGAACCATTGAAAGACGATTTTCATCTGTCTTCCAGTTACTGCTTGCACAATGGGAGTACATCTGTGAGTGCGCGCCATACAATAGCATGGAATTTAAAGAGCTAAGTACGTGTACTAGTGAACAAACCATTGTACCTTGGAATGGAACAATTCAGCTGAACCCCATGGGAGATCCGAGTCGCAGCTAAAAATAGAAAGCTCTCTGTCGAGCTTTTGAAATTTTGACTGCATTCCGTTCCTTTTCTCTAAAAATCAAAAGTAAACCGTAGGGCCCAATGAATGTCGATTGATTTCCATGTGGAGTTCAAATTATGTTTTTCCATTGTCAGTATTTATATGCTGTTTTTGAGAAATGCTTTTTTTAGGGGGGGGGGGGGACAGCTTTTTGCCAAAATTCAAGAGGAATAATTTTCCCCTCTACTCCATTATCCTGTAGCATCAGAAGGGAGATTGTGATCACAGTTGGTATTTTACATAAAGGTCAGATAAATGTCGCTGGAAGAGCTGACATGTAAATACACATGATGCAGCTCGTCGAAAGTTATGCTTTACAAATGAGATTTTTTTTTTGTTTAAATGTTAAATACATGTGTTCAGCTGAGCATTGATAAGGCTCAGTTTATTTTTAATTTGTAATTGCTATACTCATTTAGAAGGCTGACATTTTATAAAATCATTTAGACACATTTAGGTTGTCACTAAACACATGCATACTGTCGTGTCTGTGAACACTGCAAACATTACAGCTGAATTCCGGCTGATGTACATTTTCATCTGGTCAAAATGCAGTAATTCCTGATCCTATGCATGTTGTAATAAGTTCACAATGTACAATAGAATCTGCATGTTTGTCATTACCAATAAATCCCCGGATGATTGATGACCAGCATTATCCAGCCCTGTCCTCCTGAGCTTGGCTGTAAGTGGCCTGACCCTATTTGGAGATTACACATACATAGAATATAATGGGAGTGCCAAACAAATGTTCAAGAGTCCAAGGTAATTTATTGAAAAATTGATTAATAGCCGAATAGAGCCAATGCATTTTGGGCCGAAACACACTTGCCCCTTCATTGGGTCTTAAGAATTCTGACTGGGCTTAAATGGACTCAGGTGAGCAGAAACCTAATAAAAACTGCTGATGCCCGGGATGTGACGAAACGCATAAAGATGAGGACTTCCAGTGCCGCAAAACTTTTGCGATTTAGAATGCACACTGGCTCCAGTGTGTATCAGAGCAGCTGCGTTTTTTTTAGAGTTATTGGCAGATCATTCCAGATGCCAGACAGGCACTTTAATTTGTGAGTGTAATACCTTATATTTTATGTTTTTTTTTTTTATAAATGGTGATACACTATGATGGTTCCCTGACTTCTTTTTTTGTACAACCTTCTGGGCATGGCAGGTGTTGGTTCCTGGATGGTGGTATAAACAGCATATGACCGGTGGTACATGTGCTTTTTGACCTTCCTTGGAATATATGTAGCTCTTACTTCTGTAGGAGCTGCTGGAAATTTGCCCAGGTTTTTCCCCAGTGGATTGCCCAGCAGCTAGGCACACAATCTCAGCCACACTTTTCCTCAATAACCAGTCTATGGGGTGTTGTTTTTATTTTTGGAGAACTTGGATATGTTTGAGGGAACTGAGTGGGATACTTCAAAAACAGAAACTATATACAGAATTGAGGACAATGAACTCCTTTCTATAAAGCTGAAGCAGAAGTCCTTTCATATAGAAAACTCTGGACTTGGCAGTGGCGGCCGGTCGATAGGGGGCGCAGGGGTGCCGCCGCCCCTCCCCCCAATCATCTTCAAAGAAAAAAAAATTACCATTAAAAGCCCACTATGGGGCGCCGGACCTATTGCTGTCTATGGGGGGGGGGGGGTTGGCATCCCACGTGGTGCCAGGCAGAGGCGCCGATTGGCGGCCGTTCTGGGTGTCATCGGGGCGCAGAGCAATGCGCCCCGACACTCCCCGCTAGTCCTGTCCTGGCTGTGATTGGTCCAGACTCCAGCCTGGACCAATCATTCAGGACATCCTGGCTGACATCGTGCCGGTGCGTGCGTCAGTCACTCACCGTCACCGCCCAACTCCGTCACCTTCCTGCCGCCGTCAGAGCGCAGAGAGAGGAGCAGCACGCCATGGACATCTCGCAGTCTGAGTGTGGAGTCACAGGACAGGAGTCGAGTCAGCGAGTCAGCGAGCCAGCCCACTGCCCAGTGCGATGCCATGTTCTTACCATGACCTGTGCCATGCCTATACCATGACCTGTGACAGGCCTGTACCATGACCTGTGACATGCCTGTACCATGACCTGTGCCATGCCTGTACCATCACCTGTGCCATGACCTGTGCCATGACCTGTGCCAAGCCCTTACCATGACCTGTGCCATGCCTATACCATCTCCTGTACCATGACCTGTGACATGCCTGTACCATGACCTGTGACATGCCTGTACCATGACCTGTGACATGCCTATACCATCACCTATGCCATGCCTGTACCATCACCTGTGTCATGACCTGTGCCATGCCCTTACCATGACCTGTGCCATGCCTATACCATCTCCTGTACCATGACCTGTGACATGCATGTACCATGACCTGTGACATGCCTGTACCATGACCTATGCCATGCCTATACCATCATCTGTGCCATGCCTATACCATCACCTGTGCCATGACCTGTGCCATGCCTTACCGTGACCTTTGCCATGCCTATACCATCTCCTGTACCATGACCTGTGACATGCCTGTACCATGACTTGTTACATGCCTGTACCATGACCTGTGCCATGCCTATACCATCACCTGTGCCATGCCTATACCATCACCTGTGCCATGCCCTTACCATGACCTGTGCCATGCTCTTACCATCTCCTGTACCATGTCCTGTGACATGCCTGTACCATGACCTGTGACATGCCTGTACCATGACCTAAGCCATGCCTATTCCATCATCTGTGCCATGCCTATACCATCACCTGTGCCATGCCTATACCATCACCTGTGCCATGCCTGTACCATCACCTGTGTGCCATTTACCTCCAAAAATGCAGAGACATGTAGTCACAATGCCCTGTGAGTTGGTACCCCTGTGTCACACTTCACAAAGCCTGGCTTCCGAACTATAGAGGTGCTAAGAGGAGGAATTTCAGGAGGTGGAGTCAGTAAAAGAAATACACTGTGACATCATCACTGCTTGTTGGTACCAAGGTTCCATGGGATATGTAGTCCTTAGAAATTCAAAGCAAACAGCAAAGGAGAAGTTGCAGAGCATGCTGGAATCCAGGAAGTTGTGGAAAGAAATGGTCAACAGCTAGGCAGAACTCACAACATGAAAGGACATTTTTCACGTAAGATTATATTGGATTGCCAAATATGACTTTCGTTTGTGTTGTTATTACAATGCTGATGTTATAAAAAAATGATGTGTGTGTAGCCGAGCATACACCCCCCCCCCCCGCTCATCTGCCTGCCACCCTCACCAGGGTGTGTAAATGTCAGGCAGGCTCTGTGTTCTTCTGCTTTACCCACACCCGTTCCTGTCAGATTGTCAGGAAAGAGAGAGTGCTGCAGGCTGAGTGTCTGTGTGTGCGGACTCCCCCCCTCCTGCTCACCCCTCCCCCATGCTGGGATCAGATCCAATCAGCAGCAGGGGGAGAATACTGCAAAAGGACACAGCACAATTCTAGTGAATGAGATAGGGATGGACTCTGAACTAAAGTGGTCAAGATACCTATCTATAGAGGAGTAGAGAAAAAGGCTGTTTGGCTGGCTTTTGGAAGGGTAAGTCGAGCTGAAAGGACCTTCTATGGGATGTGCCACCACGCAGGGCTAGGACAAGAAGTGGGAAGGAGGAGAAGCTGCCCAGGGTGCTACGGTAGGGAGGGAGCCTCTTCACCACACGCAATCCCCAGATCAGTGGCTAGCAACCAGCAGGGCGCAGATTCATGTCTACTCTGACAGCTACTGATGCCAAACATGCTCCAACTGCATTGGCCACAGCTGACACAAAAAAAACACAACTACCTTCTATTTGCTAGAAATCAAGCAATTGGTGAAACATGTAGTACACACTCCAGGGCAACCATGGACAGCCAGGGAAAAGTGGGTTGAGAATGGGCACAAGGTAGTACACCCATTCAATTGCATGAGTTAGCAACACTGTAGGGGGTCACAGTTCTGCATCCTTGCCTTGGGCGCTGGACAAACCTGTCCCAGTACTGCCACAGCGGCATAAGAGAAAGAGTCGATCTTACTACTGGAGTCTGTCTTCTTGCATCAGAGGAAGGATAGTCCCACTACCGCAGCTTGCCATAGACAGCACATGTGTGAATCAGAGCTAAGAGACTAAGCCTTCGGGACCTGATGTTTGGAACTGCTAAGCACATGGTGCAACGGAACCACCAACCCACACTGTACTTGTGGACTTCAGTCAGTATACGGCTTCCTTGCAGTCATGAACATAGATATCAAATCCTAGCCGCCTCCGTACAAAGCTAGCCAACAACTTAGCTTGTACAAGTTTTGGAACCTTCTCCTTTATTGAACAGTTTCACACTCAATTTATACACACATGAGCACATCCCCATCCTGATCAAATTACTACACACAGGTCAGGGGTTGCCTGACTACATTATCCTATGCAGATGAAGTTGTATACAGAAATAGAATTAACATATCTAAAGAACAACCAACACAAACAGTATATTTCTACTCGGCAAATAATAGATGACAGTGATTCAATCAACCTGGGCCAATTAAGTAGAAAAAAAGCCATCCTCAAGCTCCTGCAATACAATACACAAACAATAGGTGTAAATACAGAACCTATTGTAGATAACAAGTGAGTACATCAGCATGTTCAACGATGTCTGGAAGACAGGTGGTTGAGCTGATGATATTAGCATATTGTCTGTCTTTCATTTCCAGTGACAGTGAGTACAGGGATTGGGACCTGTTACCAGGAGTGGTAAGAGAACAGCACTTAAATACCTTGCTACATGCTGCCATACATTATTTAATCTTAATGGGACAGACCCTCGAGCACTACTGACAGAAGGGCCCCACCGCAAGCCGGCCAATGCTAGCATTAAAGCGTCTGGTACTTTGCAACCACCTTTAAGGGGTAACCCACTCAGGAACACTTATGGATAATTTTATCTTGGGTATCCTAACAGAGTGCACTCAGGAACATTATACTTGTGTAATGGAGTCTAATCTAGCTCAATAGTAGCAATGTAAGTAAAATCTTGGTTTAACATTGCCTTAGTTCAGTTAGTCTTTCATTTTATAGGCTAGTGTTAACTTTATTTAGTTCTGCAACATTAAATTGTTTTATTTGCTTGATATCAAGTCTTATACTGTTTACCTGCTTTGAGATAATTCATTTATTTAACCTGCTATCTGATAGCCTGGGCCTAATTTTATGTGCATTGTTACATTGTTGTGAATCACTAATGATTACGTTATCGAGGTTTTAAAATTCCTCTACCTCTAACCGGGGGTGTCAGTGGGAACTAAGTGGTTTTAAGAGTCCGGGCAGAACAGAGGACCCATGAACCTCAGTGGCTCATGTGGGGGTAAGCGCTACATGTGTAGGTTGCAACCATAGATTTCCTTTATTGGTATGAATAAAAACTGACCATTGTTAGCATTCCTGCCAGTGTAAAAGGCTAAGCTCACCCTTACAAAAAAAAAAAACATTATGCAGTCTAGGGTCTCCAGCAGATTGCAAAACATTGTTCAGCTTATAAAAGCACACCTGGAAAGTAGTGCTCTTCTTTATTTCAAAACAGCGCATGCAAAATATCTCTCTCACTGTAGTAGCAGTGAAGCAGTGGCTCTTCTGCATTCTAAACCAGTGCATGCGCAATGCGAAAGAGCAGATACTGCTGCTGAAGTGAGAGCACACACTGTACATGTAGTAATTTAAAATAAGGAAGAGCATTCATTCCTGGGTGTGCTGGCTCCACGTGTTATGTATCCCTGCTATTAGAAGGGACTTGGGATCACTGGCAATGAGAGTTTTTCAGGAAAGCGGTGAGGGTGTTTAAAAAAGCCCACAGGTATGGCATTCAAATGGAACTACAGTTTTAGAAGCCGAAGAGTGTTTTCTAACCTACTGGGGATCTTAGACTTCATAATTATTTTTTCTCATAATTGAACTTAGCCTTTAACCACTTTACCACCGGAGGATTTTGCTGTCTTACGTCCAGGCCACTTTTTGTGATTCGGCACGGTGCGACTTTAACTGACAATTGCGCGGTCATGCAATGCCGTACCCAAACAAAATTTACGTCCTTTTTTCCCCACAAACAGAGCTTTCTTTTGGTGGTATTTGATCACCTGTGCGACTTTTACTTTTTGCGCTATAAACAAAAAAATAGGGACAATTTTGAAAAAATAACAATATTTTTCACATTTTTTATATGAAACCCCCGCCCCCCCAAAAAAAATTTAAAAATCAAAGATTTTTATCATTTTAGGCCAATTTGTTTTCTGCTACATATTTTTGGTAAAAAAAATCACAATAAGCGTATTTTGATTGGTTTGCGCATACGTTATTGCGTTTACTTACTAAGGGAAAGATTTCTGTCATTTTTGGTGTTTTTATTTTTACGAGTAATGGCGGCGATCTGCGATTTTTTTTGTGGGACTGCGACATTGCGGCGGACATATCGGACCCTTGACTGACATTTTTGACACTTTTGGGGGTACCAGTCACATTACTACAGTAATCAGTGTTATAAATATGCACTGTTACTATAAAAATTACACTGGCAGGGAAGGGGTTAATTTTTATTGGTGACCAAGGGGTTAATGTATGCCTGGTGCTTACTAACGTGTGTGGGGGGAGGTAACTGAGTGACACAAGGACAGATTGCAGGTTTAGCTATGCTGAACCCTGCAATCTGACCCTGTCTGTCACTTAGGAGATCCGCCCGCTTTGTTTACACAAGCGGGATGGTCTCCACACTCGATTCCCCGATGATCGGGGAAGAGCGGCGGTGATGACCGCCGCTCCTCCCCTGGCCCGACTCCCGCTGTAACTGAATACAGCGGGAGCGAGCCTCCGGCAGCGCGCGAGCGCCGCCGAGAGAGGGGAATGTCTGGTGACGTAGGTCTACGTCGCCAGACGATAACGAACCACTTTGCCGCAGTACAGTCAACGTGACTGGTCGGCACGTGGTTAAAGCTCAACTCCATGTTTAATGTCCCTTTTCCTTTGGTCCAAGCTGCCCAAACCTGGCAAGCATGTGCGCTTGCTGGGTACCCTGTATTAACTATATGTAGCCTTAACTACATACTGTATACAGTCCTGTGTTTTAGCAGTGGGATGGGGACTTCCCCTCTCACTCCCAGAATTCCCAGAACAAAATAAAGTTGGGCTAAACATGGCTCACCCATTCATGAGAGTTTTGTATTCTATGAATGAATACAAAGCTGAGGTGGAGATCATAGTCATCCACCCACCCCTCTGCCTCAGCCAGTCAGATGAAGCTTTGTTTTCCTTCATAGAATACAAAGCTTCCTGTGAATGACTGAGCAGTGCTCAGCCCAGCTAAATTTTGTTCTGCGAGTGGGGCGGAAAGTTAATGCTAATAACAGACTACATCATAAATGTTATTTCTTTTATTTTGCCCTCCTGTCATATTTGAAATCAGCATTCCTGTGAATGGCTCCTCCCACATAGCTGCATAATTCACAGGAGTCTGTGCATTAAAGAGCTACAAGTCCCATCTGCCTCCACGGGAGAGGGTCTGTAGCTCTCAATGGAGCACAGGTGCGGTGATGTCACTGCTCTTGTAGTCTGTTGTTACTGTGTAGCTGAAGGTCCATACCTCAGTACATACCTAAGCTAGGGGAATAGTCTGCAGGAGCCAGAGCACTGCACTCATATTCCACTGATTGTGGGTGCAATGCTTTACAGGCTCAAAGGCAACAAAAATAAAAAATACTCTTTTTTTTTTTTGCTTTTTGAAATATGGGTATACTTAGTATTTTTTTTGCAAAAGATAGAACCCTCCTTTAAGCTTATTTGCATCTCGCAAGACAGAAGGTGTATTTTTTTCCATTTATGAAAGTTCTTTATGTCTTTTTTTTTTCTTAATAACACATAATTAACAAAAAAGTCGTTAGCATCGGTGCATATGGAATTGTGCATTTTTAATCTGGAAAAAAATATTTAACTGAAATTTCATTTTCAGCTTGCCTTGTTCGCTTGGACTATGATTACAGAATAAATTAAAAAGTAATGATATGTGAATTAGATTTCCTCATCAATGCAACAACTGATTAATTGGGGAAGGTAAAAGCGACGTGGTCCGCTCGCAGCTTGCTTCCCAGCCGATTTCCCCTCTAACACAGTCATTATTACCAGGTTGATTTAATATTCATTTTCCTAATATTCTCAGCGAAATGGGCCAAACAACATTCTCAGTACATTTCATTTTCGTGACATGCGTCTATTACCATTTATTTTCCTGAGCATGCGGGATTGATGAAGAGACTTTCTCAGTCACAATACATAAAAGAAATCACACACATGAACCATTCTATTCTAGCCCTTTTCCAAATGATTGACAGCGGCTAATAGGGGTGATGAATGATCGTCACAGCAGAGAGTTCCCTGATCATGATATATATATATATATATATATATATATATATATATATATATATATATATGAATGTATATATATATATATATATATATATACACACACACACACACTCACTATATTACCAGAAGTATTGGGATGCCTGCCTTTACACGCATATGAACTTTAATGGCATCCCAGTCTTAGTCCGATATTGAGTTGGCCAACCCTTTGCAGCTATAACAGCTTCAACTTTTCTGGGAAGTCTGTCCACAAGGTTTAGGAGTGTGTCTATGGGAATGTTTGACCGCATTTTCGGATGTGAATTTGTGAGGTCAGGCACTGATATGGACAAGAAGGCCTCGTTCGCAGTCTCCGTTCTAAATCACCCAAAAAGTGTTCTATCGGGTTGATGTCAGGACTCTGTGCAGGCCAGTCAAGTTCCTCCACCCCAAACTCGCTCATCCATGGCTTTATGCACTGGCCAAATCATTTGGTGGAGGGGGGATTATGGTTTGGGGTTGTTTTATTAGGGGTTGGGCTTGGCCCCTTACTTCCAGTGAAGGGAACTCTTAAGGCATCAGCATACCAAGACATTTTGGACAATTTCATGCTCCGAGTCCCAGTTTTGTGGGAACAGTTTGAGGCTGACTCTTCCTGTTCCAACATGAATGCTCACCAGTGCACAAAGCAAGGCCCAGAAAGACATGGATAAACGAGTCTGGGATGGAGGAACTTGACTGGCCTGCTCAGAGTCCTGACCCCAACCTGATAGAACACCTTTGGGGTGAATTAAATCGGAGACTGCGAGCCAGGCCCTCATGTCCACATCAGTGCCTGACCTCACAAATTCACTTCTGGAAGAATGATCAAAAATTCCCATTGACACAATCCTAAACCTTGTGCACAGCCTTCCCAGAGGAGCGGAAGCTGTTATAGCTGTAAAGAATGGGACAACTCAATATTGAACCCTACGGACTAAGACTGGGATGCCATTAAAGTTTAGGTGTGTGTAAAGGCAGGTGTCCCTTTACTTTTAGTTTTATATATATATATATATATATATATATATATATATATATATCATTTTTTTAAAGAAAAACTATAATGGTTGATCAATATTATATATTTGTTTTATGTATGTTTTTACTATATGTGTACAATCTTTGTTTTACAAACATCTGATAAAGAATTCACATAGCAAGGGAATAGCTAAAGAGACAGTACAGCAGAAGCAACCTGCTTAATGCCACAAATTGTGGTAAATCTGTGTAGTTTGGAGATGCCACACTCCTGGCAGCTTGATGCCAAGGTTTGTCTGATTGAAACCTCAGGCAAAGTTTTTCTGTAGGATGAGTCAATTCTCTGATTTGTTTTCTTTGTGTGTGTATATTTTTGAGTAGGCTATTAAAGTGATATATGTTATTATAACAAAGCAAAATAGTTCACCGCTTAAGGTAGTCACCCTTAAAGTTCTACCTCCACTGCACACTGCACAAACAAAGGGTGCTGGCACATAGCAGGAATTCTAAAGTAAAGAAGAGATGTCTGGATGGCTGCACTCCAATAAAATCACATTTATTTGAATCCAAATAAGCGTAAAAAAATGACAGTCTATATGGCAAAGGGGGGGGGGGGAATAAGATACAGCAAGCAGTACAGCTAACGTGTTTCACACCATTCTTGGTGCTTAATCATAGCTTTGATTAGGGACCAAGAATGGTGTGAAACCTGTTAGCTGTACTGCTTGCTGTATCTTATTCCCTCGTTTGCTGTATATCTGTCATTGTTTATGCTTTTTTAGATTGAAATAAAGGTGATTTTATTGGAGTCCGGCAGTCCAGACGTCTTTTCTTTACTTCAGATACATATTATTATGTTAATAAATAGCAAACATGGTATACTTACTTGCTTTGTGTAATGAGTTTGCACAGAGCAGTCTCCTCCTCTTCCCAAGCCCCCTGCTGGTGCTCCTGGCCCCTCCCCCTTGTTGAGTGCCCCAATAGCAAGCTGCTCTGTGGGCACTTGTGCATCCTCGCTCCTTAGCCCATAAGACACACAGAGCATGGCTTAGCCCCACCACCCCCGCTCCCTCCTCACGGGCTGTAAATGACAGCAATGGCTCCAGCTGCTGTGTCTGAGCCAATGAGGAGAAAGAGAACTAAAATAGATAGTGCTCTCGAGCACAGTGCTGGATTGAGATCATACTCAGGTAAGTATAATGAAGAGGGGAGGTGCTGGGAGTAGAGCTGCACGCAGAAGGCTTTTTACCTTAATGCATAGAATGCATTATTATTATTATTATTGTACAGGATTTATATAGCGCCAACAGTTTGCGCAGCGCTTAACAAAATGAGGGCAGACATTACAGTTACACTACAATTTGGAACAAAAGGAATCAGAGGGCCCTGCATTAAGATTTAAAAAAAAAAACTTGTCTGCCTTTAGAACCAATTTGGGATTGCTCACAGTGCTGATATTCCCTCTCCAGTGCTGCTATTTAGAGGGTTATAAATAGATGGGTCATCTTTTTTGTTCTGCCAATGAGCTGAATGGAAAAAAAAACAAATTCTTCCATCCACACAAGCAAAGTGGATGAAGGAATCTACCCACTAAGAAGTTGTATTTTGACAGCAAAGCTCCCCAACAAAAATTTCAAACATTCCAACGATTTACTTCGGTTACACAGGAACGCCCACTCACGGTTTTAAATTCCACCAGTCGCTACTGAACTGGCCAAATTTCAATCCATCTATGGCCATCTTCTGCTGGTTGTTTGGAGATATACAGTATATTGATAGTTGTATGGATGGCCAAAACTTTTTTTTCTGTTTGGATACAATAGCTATGGGTTAGAACAGTGGTCCTCAACCCTGGCCTACAGGGCCCACTAACAGGCCAGGTTTGCAAGATAACTGAAATACATCCCAGGTGATATCATTTGCTGCTCAGTGATTGCAGTATTCTAGTCTGCATCTGCCCAAGTTAATCCTTAAAACCTGGCCTGTTAGTGGGCCCTGTAGGCCAGGGTTGAGGACCACTGGGTTAGAACACCTGTCATGTATTTATTGCTGTCTGTATCCCAGGTAGATTGGTCCTTTCTATTCACCCTGGTGACCAGAGATAAGCTAAGGTTAGATTAAAGGCATTGTACACATTCAAATATTTTTGTTGTTTTGACTAGGCGTAGCACCCTCCTAGATAGGAGGAGTATATTTGTTAGGTCCTTCTGCTTACCAGAGAATTGTCGGGTAAATTTAGATTGCTCTCTGCCTACCAGAGAGCAGGATCCATTGGTAAGGTCTGCTCATGGTGCTCAGGTGCAGCTCAGCTTGTCTGAATGTTTCACACTGGTCCAATACGGAGGCATATTGGACAATGGGAGGAAACCTGATAAATGAGTGCACAGTCATTGTAACAGCCCTGGTAATTGGCAGAGGAAAGTGCCTCAGTGCTGGGTGACTGTGTAAATGCTAAGGGCACATGTGTTCAGGGTCTTCTTCAGCTGGAGAGCGGGGTCACAGAGGGAGGAGACGGCTGCCCATCCTTTGTAGAAGCCGCCATGTGGCCTTGGGTAGTCGAACTGAGGGCCTGAAAGTCAGATAGGAGCTGAACCCAGAGGTCCTGTAGAGTGTACTGGAAGAGACAATGGAAAGGATCTGATTCTGTCTACAGTGAGTACAGATCTGTGTCAAGGGGCCTGTCATGTGAGGGCCATGCCTTATGTGGAAGAGTCAGTGGATGGGTGTCAGTCAAGGGGATGCTAGAGAGTGTCCTGAAGATAAAGTTGTTGCATCAAGTCTGCTTCTAAAGAGAGCAAGATGACTTAAGTGTCTGTAGTATGGTTAATAGTAGTATGGTTAAAGTAGTCTGCTTCCACCAATAACCTGGTAAGATCAAGTGAGAGTTGTCCTTATCCTCTGTGAATATTTCAGTTGGAGTATTCCACTATTCCCTTTTCCCATCCAAGTTCCACAATAAATACAAAACCAAATACCCAGGACTGTTTATTGAGTAACAAGCAAACGGAAAGGGGGGAGCCGTCCCCCTGGGAGAAGACAGTGATTACTGCTAGCGGCTATACAAGCCGCTAGTGATGAGCACATGTAAAATCCGGCAGGCTGGTTGTACCCAAGTTGATCGATCAATCAACTTAGTACATTCAGCCTGCCCATACATGGTTCGATTCTCAGGCCGGTTCCTGCTAAAGTGGCCGAAAATTGAACCGTCTATGGTCGGCCTGAGAGACCTAGGGATTTTGGGATATGTTGTCTTTTCAAAGAAAAATGCAGTTCTACAGACAGAGATCATGCATTAACCTGTACAGTGCCACATGGCATGTCTCATGTCTGAACACAAACAGAAACCTCTGACACTGCAATGTAAAGATTTACTCTACTATAGACTGTACATACATGCCAACAAATGACACCATAAGACTACAGGATCAATGTACATCATTTGCAGGTGAAAAGCACAAGGTGTAGGTAGAAAGGTTTACACTCATTGGCCACTTTACTAGGTACACCTGTTCAATTGCTTGGCAACACAAATTGCTAATAAGCCAATCACATGGCAGCAAGATGTAGACAGGAGCTGGCTAACATTGTTTGCATTGTCAGGAGACACTATGCAGCATTGCTGCTGTGAAGCTGTTCTCTCCTACTGTTCAGCCTCTCTGTGTCGTCATATCCTGAAGAAAGAGTGATTGAATTCTAAAAGTAAAGCAAAGCATCTTGGGACGTGTAGTTCAGGGAGCCAAGATTTTCATTCAGCTGGACTGGTTTGAACTACAAATGTAATATAAATAGAAGAGAAATTTCCACGCTAGATGTGACAGAAAACCAAATGATTGAGAACAATAGTGAGCAGCTGGCACAAAATCAACTAACAGTGATTCAAAAAATACAATAAAAACCAAAAAGTGCAGCGCTGAAATCAGTATACAATTATATAGCTGAAAAGCTCATATAAAGAAAACAAAAAAGGAGAGGGGATATTCATTTGGTCACTATCCCCTCTCCTTTTTTGTTTTCTTTATATGAGCTTTTCAGCTATATAATTGTATACTGATTTCAGCGCTGCACTTTTTGGTTTTTATTGTTTTTTTTGAACTACAAATGCCAGCCGGCTGGGGAAGAAGAATGGGATGCTGGGAGAGGTGATAAAAAGCCTGTGTGTGGGCGGGATTTCTCTCTTGGGACCCTGGCCTGAAACTATGAGCAAGTGACTCTGCATCAGTGTGTGCTGTGGCCGATTTGCGGCCTTTGCTACAGGGAGAGAAAGAGAATAATTGTGTGAGGATACAGGAGCATCCACTGCCAACTACTCCTGACTGTCCAGCCGCAGCCTGGAGGCCGCTCTTCACATGTCCACGCCAGATCCAGCCAAGCTAAAGAGCAGTGTGACTCCAGACTGCATTATCCTTTGAGCAGGGCTCTATCGAGGCCTATCGTGGAGACCTACGCCACTTCCACTACCAAGAGACTTTGGGACTGGTGGGCGGGCACTTGCTCATTCTATTACTACAAGAGACACTGCATTCAGACCCCATTGCCTTGTTCTTATGCCAAAGCCTGAAGGACCTGGTGCTATACTGACTTTTTTTGGAGCAGCAACAGTGTTTCTCTTTTCACTGGACACCACAAGTACATTTTGCTGCACACTGCCTGTTAGGGCATCACCAGGCTACTTCACCTTCTCCTAACTACCTCAATATTTCAAGTATTTCACTAAAGAGCTAGCTGAAGACTAAAGAGTTTCTCTCCCCTGAGAGGTTACAACATATTCCCCCCCACTAAGAGATTAAAGCAGTCAGTGCTGAAAGGAAAACTATTTTAACCCAGGACTCTATCTGTTAGTTGAGCGGGTTTAGGTACTCCAAGGTTTAGTTTCATTGATTTAAGAACAGTGTTGTAACTTTCTGCTTTATCTGGCCTGTGGTGTTGAGGCACGGGAGGGAGCTGTTTGACATAAGAAAAGGTCATTCCTCTGCCCGTCTCCCATCTGTTCCCATAGGTTTCCAACTAAACAGAGTGTTGTTTAAGTATTCCTCTGAGCCTCCACTCCATCCATACAGCAACAAGGTGCCACCTGATGGATGGAGCAAAAATTACACCTGCGTATAGGTTCACCACCAACCCCTGATACAAAGCAATGCCATGTTGTCTAGCCTGTGACCATTTTCTTATTAAAAAGCTCAGCAGCAATTGCTACCCTGCAGAATGCACCACAACATGGTTTTACCTGCCCTATTTGCACTTTCATTTAGGGCCACTTAATTATTATCAATAAAATTAATTAAAGGGATAAATATTCATGAAACCACTAATTCTAAAAAACACTGTTAGATAGTTAAATCAATTCAAATCCACACAGCACTAATCTATATTACTGCCAGGAAAGCTGGAGCCAATCCAAACTGAACATATTTGTAGACATAACCTTAATTCTCTTTAATTCCCTGATACAATTAGCAAAGATTACATCTACGGGAGAAGTGTATGTCCTAGATTTCAGTCAGGTTTACACTCCCCCTTTTTAAATCTATGAAAGAATTTTAGACAAAGGCTTTTTTTTTTTTTTTTTTTTTTTTTTTTTTTAGTATTCCTTTCCTTTATAGTATGCACAATTGCTACGTTTTTTTTTTTTTTCTTTTTTTTTTTTAATACAGTGTGGAGATAATTATGCAATTATTACTCATTGGCAGGGAAACCAGCATGTTCAATAAAATGGAACTATGGTTAAATAACTGAATTATTTTGTAAATACCTGTTGATCCTGCCAGTAGAACTGTTGTATACACACTAATTTTGATAGGGTGACAACATTGTTCTTTCTGCTGCGAAATCACTTCAGCATTGCCACCATTGCCAATGCTTTAGCTGCTTAGATGCTGCACTGTTGATAGCCCTTTAGATTGGTGGCCCATTGCTCTGTTTGCAGGAGGAAGGAGAAATTACTGCTCAGTCCATCCCCTCCAGTCTAGCAGGGTTCATGAGAAATCTAGCTTCCCGACTGCATTACTCATTAAGAAAAAAGGTAAATAGCATTTTTAAGACATTTCATATGGCAACTTGCATGGAAAATGCCTGTTCACCACTTCAAGAGGAACACATTAGAAGGTTTAGATTGACTTTAAGTGGTTAGCACACGTACTTGCAATATTAGGGGCTTAAAGTGGAGACTTATCAAAGGATCTCTTATCAGTCGGTGCTCTGGTCTCCTTTTCAAGTCAAAATAGATGATAATTGGCCACCGCTCAAATCTAGCCAATCAGTTTGCGTAAGGCTGTGTTGCAGAAATTAGATGCTGAGCTCAGTTGGGGGAAAGGAAAAATGGTATAATATTCTCTGTGAAATGTGAAGTGTTTGTTGGCCAAACCAGTAAGGTGTCACTTCCCTTCGATTCCGCAGGTAAAAACAGGTAAATAACCGCTTTAAGCGTTCTGTTGCTGACAGTTTGCCAGTTAATTATTATTATTATTATTATTATTAGTATACAGGATTTACATAATGCCAACAGTTTGCACAGCGTTTTACAACATGAGGCCAGACAGTACAGTTACAATACAATTCAATATGGGAAGAATCAGAGGGCCCTGCCAGTTAACTTTATCTTGATGCAAGCATGTTCTTATCAACAACCCTAAACTTATTTTACAGCTTTTGCTCGAGCTTTCAGAAAAAAATAGAAAGGTGAACTAACATCCTATACACTCCCCACCCCCCCCCCCCCGGTCCCCGCTGCACTTACCTCTGTGAATGACACAGTTTCACCGCCTCCATAGTCTGTTGGGGCGGTCCGGGGGTTTGAAAACCTCGCTGTTCTTATTCTTCTTTCCCTAGGGATGCTGGGATAGAGTGGTGGAGCGATCCTGGGGTTTGAAAACCTTGCTGTTCTTATTCTTCTTTCCCTAGGGATGCTGGGACAGCTCAGAGTGGTAGAGCAGTCCTGGGGTTTGAAAACCTCGCTATTCTTACTCTTCTTTCCCTAGGGATGCTGGGACAGATCAGAGTGGTGGGGCAATCCTGGGGTTTAAAAACCTCGCTGTATCTCCTGTATGCAGTGGCATGATGGGGAAGCAGTCTTAAGGTGTCTGACACAAAAAGATAAAACTAATTTGCAAGGCCAGTAATGTTGTTGGATTGGAATTGGAGCCTTTAACAACAGTGTTGGACAGGGTAATGTTGTTCAAGGTACATTAAATCTTGGCCAACTCTTCCCCTCCACTCCACAATACGCTGGTCAATCTGAGGAGAACCATCAGTGACAGATTGTTACAACCACAATGCATTACAAAGCAATGCAGGCAATCATTTTTGCCTATGGCCATCAAGTTATTTAATTCTTATCTGTGAGGGCTGGAGGTGAAGATTTAATTCTGGTTCGTGATCATTATTTTATGTTGTTTTGTTTTATGTTATTAAAACATGTTATGTTAATTATTATTTGCATTTGGTAGCTTGATTTTCTGTTATTTTAATCTGTGTTATTTATTCTATACTGTATTTTAATTGTATGGATGGTTTTATTTATAGTGTAGTTTTAATTTGTTTTATTTGCTGCTAATGACTGTTATTGGTAATTTTGTTGTGCTTTTGTATCTTGTTCTGTTCATTGGTGTGATCGTGTGTTGTCTTTGTTTGGGATGAATAAAGCATTCTGTATTCAGTATCTGTCCTACACATGGAGATAAGTGTAGCATGGACTAGGGGGGTGAAAGGGTATAGTTCATTTTTCAAATTTTTTTTTACACTTTAGGGCTTGTGCCTTACATATGTCAGTGTACATTAGCATTGTTCAAATACCACTAGTTCTGCTTTCCAAAATTCCTACTTAACCAGCCCTGGTTTCCAAAATTTCAAACCTTGTCACCTGCCGTGGCCACTGTTTGGAGACTGGCACTCACAATAAGTAGGAAACAAGTGGACAGCCAACAAACAGTAAATTGTTGTCACAAATGGCATTTGTGACAGTATGTGGGCAAAAATGCACAATCATGACAATGTGTGGGTAGCTTACAGCAATCATGTAAATAAAGGGGCAACAAATAGGTAATTGTGAGAATATGCATGCAACAAACAGGCAATTGTGATAATATTTGGCCAAAATTCCTCCTTTCTTCCCCTCAAGAAAAATTCCCTGCCATTCAAGCGCTCATCAGACCTCAAATACAGAAGTGCCGGGTAAGCTGGATATAAGACCTCCTAGACTTTCCCTCAGGGGATCTTTTTTCTGTATCTGATGTCTAACAGGGCTGTCACCCTCATTACCATTATGTGTCTTCCAACCATGGCTTTGTAGGAACCTCTGCATAGGGGGTGCAGTCCCAAAGCCTCCAGGATGAACCCCTTTCTTTCCAGGTATTCCACTGCTATGGGCCTTGATGCTCATGAATTTCCACAAGCACCAACATATGGGGCCAAATACACAATATAATTTAGCTGCAGTGGAGAGAAAACAGTTATTAGTGGATAACAAAATGATAAATATATTTTAATATGCACCAGACATTCTTTCAAAAACACTAACATCCAGTCCGCCTTTCTACAGCCTACGTCTGTGACCCCTAATGCTCTTATTATGATTACAGGGTGCCAAAATTACAATTTTTAAAAACTATAACGGTACTTTATATAAAAGCAATTCTACCATTACAATGGAGTTTGTTCATATAATGAAAAAAGTTTCCTTTCCAAAGATAAAACCCAGCAAAAGAACCCCCTGTAGATTGATCAGATGTATTTGTTCTTATTAATCTACTTAATATTAAGGATTGTCATCTGTATTTACAATTATACTCACCAAACACGCCATAAGCCAGTTTGTAAACTCTCATTTCATTTCTATGAAGAGATAAGAGGAATAAAAGTGTCTCATCTGGAATATATTTCAGGATTTATGTCCCGTGTAGAACATCATCTCCTTCAACATGCCGCATCTGGTGAGACATTTAAATGACTTGACTGCATTTTACTTATTGTAACAGCGGCATTTAGCATGTCAAGATGAGGAATGGCATTGCTCTAAACAAGCTGTACGTATGCTCGTTGTGTTTGTGGAATATCAGTCAGTGCCTTAGTGAGGTCAAATGATTATACCGGTGGGAATCTAAAGGCACGGTTTTCAGCTAGACACATCCATGTTACCAAGTAGCTTGCTATGGGGGGCACCCAAGCCGAGCCGCAACTCCCTGTGTCCATTCAGACACGGACCCGCGACCCAACCCTGCTCCCTCTCTTTCCTCATTGGCTCACTGAATTTTATGGACAGCAGCGGAGGCCAATGGCACCGCGCTGCTGTCTCAGCCAATGAGAAGGCAGAGTCTCAGGCAGCCGAGACACTCCTGCTACATCACTGGATAGAGATGGCTCAGGTAAGTTTTCGGGCGGCTGATGCATTAAGATAAGAATGGAAAAAAATATGTAACGAAGTTACAAAAGTGCGCTAATATGTGAACAAGAGAACAAAAATGTTCATAGATAAAAATCAATTAAAGTGTCCATAAATAGAAAAAAACAACAAAATCAACAATTGGAAATAAAGTCTTTTTCATCCCGAAAAAAGTGTTCCCAAGGTGATGAGTGCAGAATAACCAACTGAAGAATGATGGGTGATGTGAAATGGATAAATTAGCCTCTTAGCAAAGGGTAATCCATTAACGTGACTTTAAACAAAAATACACTCTTGTGATGACACCCAGTGATGTGAATGGACTCTTACCACAACTGAGAGAGGATGAAGCATGTACTGTGGTACCAAGGAATCCAACAGATCAGCCAGATAAGTCTCAAGTGGGATGGATGGATGGATCAACGGAGATTCCCGGTTATAGGGGTCCAGAGGCTTCCAGAGATGGGGATGCCAATACTGTGTATGACCTTGGACAGGATAAAGCATTATCCTGTCCAAGGTCATACACAGTATTGGCATCCCCATCTCTGGAAGCCTCTGGACCCCTATAACCGGGAAGCTCCGTTGATCCATCCATCCATCCATCCCACTTGAGATTCCGTCTTATCTGGTTGATCTGTTGGATTCCTTGGTACCACAGTACATGCTTCATCCTCTCTCAGTTGTGGTAAGAGTCCATTCACATCACTGGGTGTCATCACAAGAGTGTATTTTTGTTTAAAGTCACGTTAATGGATTACCCTTTGATTAAAGGCTAATTCATCCATTTCACATCACCCATCATTCTTCAGTTGGTTTTTCTGCACTCATCACCTTGGGAACACTTTTCTCTGGATGAAAAATACTTTTTTTCCAATTGTTGATTTTGTTGTTTTTTCTATTTATGGACACTTTAATTGATTTTTATCTATGAACATTTTTGTTCTCTTGTTCACATATTAGCGAACTTTTGTAACTTCGTTACATATTTTTTTCCATTTTATATTTATGACAGTGCTGCTTTTACATTTATTTCACATTGGTTCGTGCACCTTTTTCTTCATCACCACTTTATTAAGATAAGAAACCCTTTGTCCTTACAACCACATTGTTATATATAGTATATATATTTCTGTTTTAAAGGAATTGGTTTTTGTTACCATTGTTACGTTAATACAAGGTTGCTCTGGCCATTCTTTTATCCAAACTCTGGTGTGGTCTGGTTATTGGAGGGTATATGAATAGACTAGTTTTGGGATGGCATAGCAGGTTACCTATCAGGAATAGGACAATTGTTCTACCAGAGTCATGAGCTTGTATGCCGAAAAATTTTGTTACCACTAGTGTTGAGCGAACACGGACTGTATTATTCGTGTTCGTACCGAATAATTGGATTTTTTTTACCCGAACACGGACACGGACACTTTACTGTATGTTCGGGTAAAAATCTGTGTTCGGTCGTTTTATTTCCGGGTTTTGCATGCTTTGGCGCTCTTTTCATGGCGGGCTTTCAACAGCCAATCAACAATCGTTTAACTGGTGTGCCTTAAGCCATCCCAGCCATGCCTGCAAATGTCTTAGTAGCTGTGATTGGCCGTCTGAAGCATGTGACCAAGTCTTTATAAGTTCGAGGCAGCCGCCGCAGCAGCGTCATTCTGCTGCTTAGCTAAGGGACAGAGCACACATCAATGTGCTGGCTGCTGATTAGGGAAAGATAGGCAGGAAAAAACCATTTGTGTCCGGATAGAATTGAGGGACAGGTCGGAGTGTTTAGGCAGGGCGAGTTGTAGGCATTTTAGGGATAGAGTCTGCTGAATTATAGGGTCAGTGTCTTCTACAAACTACAATCGATATTGCTGTGTGGGGGGTGGGGTGAATCTGCACTCAATCCTGATCTACGATCTCTTCTCAATCCTGTTAGGGACAGAGTCTGCTGAATTTTAGGGAAACTGTGTTCTACAAACTACAATCGATATTGCTGTGTGGTGTGGGATTGGAGATAGGCAGGTGTCAGTGATCCACATCCATTTTTCTGTGTGTGAGCTGCAGTGAACACAATCTTTTTGGGCTGCAGTGAACACAATCTTTTTGGGCTGCAGTGAACACAATCTTTTTGGGCTGCAGTGAACACAATCTTTTTGGGCTGCAGTGAACACAATCTTTTTGGGCTGCAGTGAACACAATCTTTTTGGGGTGCAGTGAACAAAATCTTTTTGGGGTGCAGTGAACACAATCCTTTTTGGTGTGCAGTGAACACAATCTTTGTGGGGTGCAGTGAACAAAATCCTTTGTGGGGTGCAGTGAACACAATCTTTTTGGGGTGGAGTGAACAACATCCTTTTTGGGGTGCAGTGAACAACATCCTTTTTGGGGTGCAGTGAACACAATCTTTTTGGGGTGCAGTGAACACAATCTTTGTGGGGTACAGTGAACAGAATCTTTGTGGGGTGCAGTGAACACAATCTTTGGGGGGTACAGTGAACACAATCTTTTTGGGGTGCAGTGAACACAATCTTTGTGGGGTGCAGTGAACACAATCTTTTTGGGGTGGAGTGAACAAAATCATTTTTGGGGTGCAGTGAACAACATCCTTTTTGGAGTGCAGTGATCAAAATCCTTTTTGGGGTGCAGTGAACACAATCTTTTTGGGGTGCAGTGAACAAAATCCTTTGTGGGGTGCAGTGAACAGAATCTTTGTGGGGTGCAGTGAACACAATCTTTGGGGGGGTACAGTGAACACAATCTTTTTGGGGTGCAGTGAACACAATCTTTGTGGGGTACAGTGAACAGAATCTTTGTGGGGTGCAGTGAACACAATCTTTGGGGGGTACAGTGAACACAATCTTTTTGGGGTGCAGTGAACACAATCTTTGGGGGGTACAGTGAACACAATCTTTTTGGGGTGCAGTGAACACAATCTTTGTGGGGTGCAGTGAACACAATCTTTGGGGGGGTACAGTGAACACAATCTTTTTGGGGTGCAGTGAACAACATCCTTTTAGGGTGCAGTGAACACAATCTTTGTGGGGTGCAGTGAACAACATCCTTTTAGGGTGCAGTGAACACAATCTTTGTGGGGTACAGTGAACAGAATCTTTGTGGGGTGCAGTGAACACAATCTTTGGGGGGTACAGTGAACACAATCTTTGTGAGGTGCAGTGAACACAATCTTTGTGGGGTGCAGTGAACACAATCATTGTGGGGTGCAGTGAACTCAATCTTTGTGGGGTACAGTGAACACAATCTCATACTTCTGAAGATTTGAGGGTGCTGCCTGTTCCATACTCCCCCTACTCCTCATCTAGCCTTTTAGGGGTACAAACAATAGTAATTGGGGCCCAGTGTGGTTGTGTACGTGTGATATACATACACTTTTTTTGGATCATATTTTCTATTCCGCTATTTAATCAAAAACCTTTGGGGATCAGTTAAATTGGGGGATAGTCTGTGTTGGTACGTGTGAGAGAGATCCACCTTTCCAAGTTGTTGGGGTTCATCTCATACTTCTGAAGGTTTGAGGGTGCTGCCTGTTCCATACTCCCCCTACTCCTCATCTAGCCTTTTAGGGGTACAAACAATAGTAATTGGGGCCCAGTGTGGTTGTGTACGTGTGATATACATACACTTTTTTTGGATCATATTTTCTATTCCGCTATTTAATCAAAAACCTTTGGGGATCAGTTAAATTGGGGGATAGTCTGTGTTGGTACGTGTGAGAGAGATCCACCTTTCCAAGTTGTTGGGGTTCATCTCATACTTCTGAAGGTTTGAGGGTGCTGCCTGTTCCATACCCCCCCTACTCCTCATCTAGCCTTTTAGGGGTACAAACAATAGTAATTGGGGCCTAGTGTGGTTGTGTACGTGTGATATACATACACTTTTTTTGGATCATATTTTCTATTCCGCTATTTAATCAAAAACCTTTGGGGATCAGTTAAATTGGGGGATAGTCTGTGTTGGTACGTGTGAGAGAGATCCACCTTTCCAAGTTGTTGGGGTTCATCTCATACTTCTGAAGGTTTGAGGGTGCTGCCTGTTCCATACCCCCCCTACTCCTCATCTAGCCTTTTAGGGGTACAAACAATAGTAATTGGGGCCTAGTGTGGTTGTGTACGTGTGATATACATACACTTTTTTTGGATCATATTTTCTATTCCGCTATTTAATCAAAAACCTTTGGGGATCAGTTAAATTGGGGGATAGTCTGTGTTGGTACGTGTGAGAGAGATCCACCTTTCCAAGTTGTTGGGGTTCATCTCATACTTCTGAAGGTTTGAGGGTGCTGCCTGTTCCATACCCCCCCTACTCCTCATCTAGCCTTTTAGGGGTACAAACAATAGTAATTGGGGCCTAGTGTGGTTGTGTACGTGTGATATACATACACTTTTTTTGGATCATATTTTCTATTCCGCTATTTAATCAAAAACCTTTGGGGATCAGTTAAATTGGGGGATAGTCTGTGTTGGTACGTGTGAGAGAGATCCACCTTTCCAAGTTGTTGGGGTTCATCTCATACTTCTGAAGGTTTGAGGGTGCTGCCTGTTCCATACTCCCCCTACTCCTCATCTAGCCTTTTAGGGGTACAAACAATAGTAATTGGGGCCCAGTGTGGTTGTGTACGTGTGATATACATACACTTTTTTTGGATCATATTTTCTATTCCGCTATTTAATTTAACTGGGCCTCCATGCGAGACCTGTGTGCCTTGTTGCGCTGTTTTGAGTACTCCACCAACATGGCCAGTGGCAATGACGCCGTTCTCAGCTTAACTATCCCACTTCTATGCCTCCTTGAAAAAACAATTCGGGCGATGATGGAAGAGGATGTGGCACAGGATGAGGAGGAGGAGGCGGATGAAGAGGTAACATTTCCAAGGCTTTCAGGGCAGTCATTCGCAAGGGGCTCCGAGGGTGGGTTCCTGCACACGCAAACGCCAGGGACGCAATTGTCCAGCAGGGGCACAGTTCTGGAGGATGAGGAGGATGAGGAGGAGGAGGAGCTGGAGGAGGAGATGGAACCATGTTCACAGCAGGGTGGCACCCAGGCCAGCTCATGGCCATCACTGGTGCGTGGCTGGGGGGATACAGAGGACACGGACGATACACCTCCCACAGAGGACAGCCTTTCGTTGCCTCTGGGCAGCCTGGCACACATGAGCGATTACATGCTGCAGTGTCTCCACAACGACCGCCGAGTTGCCCACATTCTAACTTGTGCTGATTACTGGGTGGCCACGCTGCTGGATCCCCGTTACAAGGACAACGTACCGTCCTTAATTCACTCACTGGAGCGCGATCGCAAGATGCGCGAGTACAAGCGCACGCTGGTAGACGCCATGCTGCTGGCATTCCCATCTGACAGCGGGGCCACAGTGGAAGCACAAGGCAGAGGAGGAGGAGGAGGAGGTCGCCAACGCAACCAGGGCACCGCCAGCACCTCAGAAGGCAGGGTTAGCATGGCCGAAATGTGGAAAAGCTTTGTCAGCACGCCACAACAAACAGCAGCATCAGCAGCTCAGATGGAACGTCTTAGCAGGAGGCAGCATTTTACCAACATGGTGGAGCAGTATGTGTGCACACGCCTACATGTAGTGAATGACGGGTCTGCCCCCTTCAACTTCTGGGTCTCCAAATTGGGCACATGGCCTGAGCTTGCCCTTTATGCCTTGGAGGTGCTGGCGTGCCCTGCAGCCAGTGTATTATCTGAACGGGTATTTAGCACGGCTGGGGGCGTTATAACAGACAAGCGCAGCCGCCTGTCCAGAGACAATGTGGACAAGCTCACGTTCATTAAAATGAACCAGGCATGGATCCCATGGGACTTTTCCGTACCTTATGCAGAATAGCAATGGATACCGACCTTACCCACCCATTGTTCCATTTTTGCTCTTTCTCACTCTTTTGGGGTGTACCCTCATTTAAAATTTTTGAAAAGAAGCAGTGTTGGCTACCTCGTCCTCCTCCTCAGGGCCAGATTAATGTAGGGGCTATTGGAGCTGCAGCTCCAGGCCCCTACCTTTTATATAGGCCCCGGGTTGGCCATATTCACTGTTACCGCTCTTCTGTCACTTGTAAACACAGAAGTCTGGCTTCTATGCTCGCTTCCCCAGGCAGCACCCTCAGAACCTCCCCACACAGCGTGAAGGCCGGACAAGGAGGGACAGTTGGCGATGCATGGATGTGTTTATGGGCTTCAGAGACAGCATCCCATGTTGAATTAGGCATGCATGGCTGCACCCTTCCTCCTCTGGGTGCATGGCAAGGCACGGCCCTTAAGGCCCTTCAAAATCCTCAGCACCAAGCCCATGATGCTGTTAATCCGGCCCTGGTCCTCCTCCACCGCCGCTTCCACCTACACCGCCCATAGGTGTGCGCAGCCTATTGCATTAAGGTGTGCACCCCAAAGTTGAAATACACATGCATGTGTTTGCCAGCAGGGAGAGTAATGTATCGGGGCCATGTACCTGTAGGCAAGGAGAAATAGAGCAGAGCAGGTCCCAGGGAGATCTTTCCCATCTCCTCACTGGCAATGCTATGTGCCCTAGGTGATTAGGGTGTGCCCAGGCACACCCAGCACACCCTGTGCGCACGCCTATGTCACCGCCACATCCACCACCACCTCAACCTCCCTCCTACTCCATATGGGCCTCGTCCTTCAGAGATGAAGAAGAACATTGTTTTATTTTTCTGTTTTTTTTTGTTGTTTTAAGTTATTTCCCTATCCACATTTGTTTGCAGAGCACTTGCCATGCTCTTAATTACGTTTTGCTGCCATTTGCAGCACTCTAGCCCTTTCCTTTGGTGTTTTAGAGCCATTTTAGTGCCTTAAAGTTCGGGTCCCCATTGACTTCAATGGGGTTCGGTGTCCGGGAAAAGTTCGGTAAAAGTCCGGGACACGGACCCGGACTTTTTTTTAAAGTTCGGCCGAACCCGTCGAACACGGACATCTAGGTGTCCGCTCAACCCTAGTTACCACCAAGCAATAGTTGCTTACCCTTGAAAACGTTATAAAAGACAATGGTAAAACAATAAAAAAAGGTTTTATTTTTTATAAATGTTTTTCTAGGATAAGCACTATTGCTCAATGGGTCCACAAAGCAATTTTTTATACACGCTCATTTTATTGTTACAAAATGTTATTTAAGTGAAAGTACATTATTAACCAAAACTATTTCCCAAAGACAACCTCTGGATATGACGCTGAGCACGTGCACTCAACTTCTTTGGTCGACCATGGTGAGGCCCGTTCTGAGTGGAACCTGTCCTGGTAAACCGCTGTATGGTCTTGGCCACTGTGCTGCAGCTCAGTTTCAGGGTCTTGGCAATCTTCTTTTAGCCTAGGCCATCTTTATGTAGAGCAACAATTCTTTTTTTTTTGAGATCCTTAGAGAGTTCTTTGCCATGAGGTGCCATGTTGAACTTCCAGTGACCAGTATGAAAGAGTGAGAGTGATAACACCAAATTTAACACACCTGCTCCCCGTTCAAACCTGAGACCTTGTAACACTAACGAGTCACATGACACCGGGGAGGGAAAATGGCTAATTGGGCCCAATTTAGACATTGTCAGTTAGGGGTGTACTCAATTTTGTTGCCAGCGGTTTAGACATTAATAGTTGTGTGTTGAGTTATTTTGAGGGGACAGCAAATTTACACTGTTATACAAGCTGTACACTCACTACTTTACATTGTAGCAAAGTGTAATTTCTCCAGTGTTGTCACATGAAAAGATATAATAAAATATTTACAAAAATGTGATGGGTGTACTCACTTTTGTGAGATACTGTATATATCATACTAAATTACTCCCATGATATATAGTCCAATAAATGTCCAAATATGCAAAATATTTAAATAAAACAGTAAGTAATATTCAGCTTCAATCCACTGACATCACCACTTTGACATGCAATAAGTAGAGTGAATCCACCACCCATACAGAATGACCTCTCACCTCACTGACATGACCCCCTGTTTTACCAATAGGTCACACCACACAGTTTTCCCTCTCTGGAATGAAGCAAAAACAGCTACTCCTTCCGAGTCTTCACTGCTTCATAATCACATGAGTGGATGGATGGCTAAATGGATCTCCAATCACAGCAATACATATACAGGGAGAGAAAGCACACAACCATGGTGTTCTCCATTTAAAAATCTTAAATTATTAAAAGGATAAATATTACACTTACAGAAAACAGCACTATAGGCAGTGCTAACCATACATCGCTCGTCTTTGGCAATCACTGGTGAGACAACTTGGTGCAGAGATGGCCAGGGTATAACATCATGTACGAGGCTCCTTCTCCTAGAAACCAACTAGGCTCATTGAAATACATTAACTTTTCTTGCAT
This sequence comes from Pelophylax lessonae, assembly GCF_965119305.1. NCBI lineage: Eukaryota > Metazoa > Chordata > Amphibia > Anura > Ranidae > Pelophylax > Pelophylax lessonae. The sequence goes on from NC_138775.1 coordinate 47,860,949, forward strand.
ATGAATTTGTACTGCATTAATGCTGCATTAACAAAAAAAAAAACACACTAAACTGAAGCTGGTGTTAATAAGCCCAAAAGACGTCACTCACAAAACGTAAAAATTTTTAAATGTATTTATCAAGACTAAAGACTCATATGGTGCTGGATTGTACTTGTATATTATAAAAAGATAAGTGGTGCTAAAATAGCGTTCAGAGATCTAATTATCTAGGTAGACTCCCTGTTATTGTTACGCGATCAGTGTGTTACAGCACGTCAGTATGCACTGTGTTGCACACAGATGCGACATGTCCAGCTTGTTTTCAGCCAACACCAGCTCAGCTCCTTGATATCAACTGAAGCCAAAGGACACAAGACAAATTGCCCTAACGAGCCCTTACAGTGCCTTGAAAAAGTATTCATACAACTTGAAATTTTCCCCATTTTGACATGTTACAACCAAAAATATAAATGTATTTTATTGGGATTTTATGTGATAGACTGTTACCCGGAAGATACGAGATGTAATTTACCTCAGACAATATTCGGGTTAAATGAGAGTTCTTTGACCATGAGTAAAAGTTTCAAAACAGCAATTATTTTATTGAGAAGTAACCTTGAAACCTATTTTATTTCTAGTACATACACAAAAGGAAAATATTAAAAGTTTAACTGAACACATATAGCACATTTTATTATGATATGCACCACAAGACAGACAACACACATATACATTTAAGTGCCAGGAGGTGCCCTGATATTTACCAGTGGTTAAGATGATATGGGGTCCCCTTCTCAGATTAATGGCTCCTAGTTCCTCTCTGCTCACCTTGGAATAATATACCCCTCTATCTCATAGACTTGTATAGGGCTATTCTGATTGGTTCAGCTATCCCGCCTTGTTCCTCCCTCTGGGCGTATCTCGTTCAGGATTGGACATCTTCCTCCTTGCCTAGCTTAGCATAATTCAGCCCCTTGCTAACCCCTCCTCTCTGTTGGAGGGAGAATTTAATTTTACCTGTTGATTTGCCCTGAAATTGAAAATTAAGATATGCAAGGTTCATCTCCGGAACACATTGTCCAACACTCAACAGATAGTTCATCTTCATTGCATATCTTAATGAGAGTTCTTTGATATGGAGGATGAATTAGGGGCGGATATTACATGGCCTACTCACCTTATTGCATTGACCCCAGGATGTCTGGCTCACAGGAATTTAATTACAGATTGATACTATTTGGCATATCAGCAGGCCACCTCCCGGCTAGCAGACAGCTCGTCCTTCAAACAGACTTATCCTTTTATGTGTTTAAATGTGAATAGCAGGCTGGCATTTCAAACTGACTTATTAAATTGGAATCATACTACTGCCTGTCTGTCTGTGTTACACAACGTACAAATCTATCAATCAAAATATGAGTTTGAAATAAAAAATGTGTACATTTATATTTACATTAATATTTACAATTACTAATGGAGATTTATACATAAACTCCTCATGAGGCAACATAGACCAACACAAAGTGCCACATAATTGTGAAGTGGAAGGAAAAATGGTAAATGTATTTCAAAATGTTTTACAAATAAATATGTGGCGTACATTTGTATTCAGCCCACCTGAGTTAATATTTTGTAGAACCACTCTTCAATGCATTTATGCTGCAAGTCTTTTTGGGGATGTCTCTACCAGCTTTGCACACATTTTTGCCCATTCTTCTTTGCGAAATAGCTCAAGCTCTGTCAGATTGGATGGAGAGGGTCTGTAAACAGCAATTTTCAAGTCTTGCCACAGATTCTAAATTGGATTTAGGTCTAATTTTTGACTGGGTCATTCTAACACATGAATATGCTTTCTTTTAAATCATTCCATTGTAACTTTGGCTGTATGTTTCAGGTTGTTGTCCAGCTGGAAGGTGAACCTCCACCCTAGTCTCAATTCTTTTGCAGTCTCTAACAGGTTTTCTTCTTCTATTTGGCTCCATCCATCTTCCTATCTACTCTGACCAGCTTCCCTGTCCCTGCTGAAGAAAAGCATTCTCACAACATGATGCTGCCACCATCATGTTTCACAGTGGGGGTGGTGTGTTCAGGCTGATGTGCAGTGATAGTTTCCTGCCACACATTTCGTTTTGCTTTTGGGCCAAAAAGTTAATTTGACCAGAGCACCTTCTTCCACATGTTTGCTGTGTCCCCCACTTGGCTTCTCACAAACTGCAAACGGGACTTCTTATAGCTTTCTTTTAACAATGGCTTTCTTCTTGCCACTCTTCCATAAAAGCCAGATTTGTGGAGTGCACACCTAATAGTCATGTGGACAGATTCTCCCATCTGAGCTGTGGATCTCTGCAGCTCCTCCAGAGTTAGCATGGGCCTCTTGGTTGCTTCCCTGAATAGTGCTCTCCTTGCCCAGCCTGTCAGTTTAGATGGACGGCCATGTCTTGGTAGGTTTGCAGTTGTGCCATACTCTTTCCATTTTCAGATGATGAAAATGAAATTTGAACAGTGCTCTGTGAGATGTTCAAAGCTTGAGATATTTTTTATAAACTAACCCTGCTTTGAAATTCTCTACAACTTTACCCTGACTTGTCTGGTGTGTCCCTTCATGATGCTCTTTGTTCACCAAGGTTCTCTAACAAACCTCTGAGGGCTTCACAGAAGAGCTGTATTTATACTGAGATTAAATTACACACAGGTGGCTCTATTTACTAATTAGGTGACTTCTGAAGGCAATTCGTTTTCAGACACTTTTCAGATATTTATTTGTAAAAAAATTTGAAAACCATTTACACAATTATATGCCGCTTTGTGTTGGTCTATCACAGGGATCTTCAAACTATGGCCCTCCAGCTGTTGCGGATCTACACATCCCATGAGGCATTGTACAACTCTGACATTCACAGACATGACTAGGCATGATGGGAATTGTAGTTCCTGAACAACTGGAGGGCCATAGTTTGAAGACCCCTGGTCTATCACATAAAATCCCAATAAAACACACTTACGTTTTTGGTTGTACTGTAACATGACAAAATGTGGAAAATTTCAAGGGGTATGTATACTTTTTCAAGGCACTGTAGCAATACAACCCTAATAGGAGTTCTTATCCCTCAATACTCTATCCAAAACTACAGAAAATGGCTTTAGATACGTATATTTTATCTTTTTAGCTTCTGCTAGCAACTCAAAAAAATCAGCTTTGGGAGGTCTGACCCATAAATGATTTCTAACAGCCTGGAAAGGCTGAATCAGCAATAGACAGTATTCTGGGAGTTGCATGTTATAGATCCTGATTGATTGGTCTTGAATTGTTCAAAGGGTAGCAAAGGCTCTCGCTCATGTTTTATAAGAACACAAAAGACAAGAAAAAGTTTAATTTGTGTTCATTAGTAGAAGTATGCTAGTTTACATTAGTTTGTGCTTTTCAACAGACTGCTGGTATAAACACAGGTGCATTATGAATGAACATGCTGAAATTCAAGTACATTTTTCATTCAGCTGTGTTCTAAATTAAGTTCTCATTCATGCATAATTTCTGTCGCTACATGTCATTTAGAACATCCACGCTGAAGATGGAAAATGAAATGAAACAGACCTTCTAGTAAATAAATAAAAAATCCTGCTCTGAAGGATTTTGAAGAAGTTAAAGTAGACATCCAGCTAATTGTTATTTTTAGGTTTTAAGAAGTTCCTCCTTCCAACTTCTACATCACCACAGGACACAGTAGTGGCAGTGGATGAGAGGAACCACTAGGTGCAGCAGGAGACTAGAAGATCAACAGTCCAAGAAGTTTCAGTATCTCAGCAGACTCCAGAAGAGAATTTCCCTTCAACCGAATCAGAAAAAGTGCTGGCCTTGATCTTCCGCCCCTCTCTTTACTTATCTATGTAACTTTTTATATATCTTCTAGGGCAGAGCTTGACAAATTTGCTTTGAATCCAGGAGCCAACTAAAAAAGTTAGGAGCAAGGTGGTTGGGCAGCATGACAGATGGGGGGCAGCGGGACAGGAGGGGGGCAGTGGGACAGGAGGGGGAGTTGTCATGGGAGGGGGCAGCATAGACAGGTGGGGGGCAGCGGGACAGAATAGGGAAGTGTCACAGGAGGGGGCAGTGGGACAGTTGGGGCAGCGTCACAGGAGGGAGGCAGTGGGACAGGAGGGAGGCAGTGGGACAAGGAGTGGAATTGGGTGTTGTACAGGGGGTATGGGGTTGGGGTATGGTGGAGATAGGTGCCCCTGTGTACAGGTAGGTGGGGTGTTGGGGGTATCTGGGCCCCTGCTTACAGGTAGGTGGGTGTTAAGGGGTATGGGGGCCCTTATGTACAGGTGGGGTGTGTTGTCACTTACCAATGTGCAGGGTGGGATGATGGAGTGTGAGTACTGGATTCTGGCCAGCATGGTCTGGCAATGGGGGTTCCTATACCTAGGTGGGTGTATGGGGGTAGATCAGGTATAGTGGGATGGGTCCCCTGTCTATAGGTATGGGGTGTTGGTGGGTATCAGAGCCCCTGTGTACAGGTATGAGCTGTTGTCACTCACCAAGGTGCAGGGTGAAGTTAAAGGAATGAGGGTACTGGATCTTGGCCAGGGGGGAGTCGCATGTATTGGTGGCCATCAAGGTTGAAGGTAACATTGACAAACTTCAACATACAGAGCTGCAGCAGGCCATCCTCTGAACACGTATCCATGGCTGCCCTCCAGCAGGAGTAGTATGGGCAGGGCGATCAGCGTGGAAAGCCACATCCTCCGCTCTATGGATTCTCCAGGGTGTGATGGGAGATGAGCTAGCAGCTTATAGGGCTGTGCGGAGAGTTCATGGAAGTTCTTCACCCGGGAGAAGTGTGCACCAAAAGGTTCCTCCTAGACTCTGTACATGGGAAAGTATGGAGGAGACTCCGGGATCCTGGGACACTGGATTGAGCTCCGCTCTATGGGACAGAAGAGAGGGGCCAGCCGAGGACACAGGATGGGGAATGGGAGAGCACAAAGCAGTGTGGGCTGGTAGGGGCCCAGGTGCCAGATTGCGGTTTCTGGTCACCATGGCGGCATGGTGCCTGGGATTTGTCGAGCCTGTTCTAAGGGAGGAGTAAAAAGGAATACTATAGAGAGCCACTTGAGTGACAGCTCTGAGTCTTCTGGGACTGCTGACAAAGATGGTGGCACTCAGCAGCAATCTAAGGGTTTGGAATGTCTACACAAGAGATGCTTTATAGGTAAATGGCATTCAAAAAGAATATATTTATATCTCAAACTTTCCAATTTAGTTTTGAATTGAGTGGAAAGATTAGAATATAATTCTTGACAGATTTAGGCCTCATGCACACTGGACATTTTGCTAACTCTCCTGGTGCTGGGCCAGATCTTTTGCCCCTCTTCCCACTTATCTATATAACCTTGTATGTATCTTCTAAGGGAGAAGAAAAAAATAAATACTATAGAGAGTTAGATAAGTGGCAACTGAGTCTGCTGGGGCTGCTGACATCTCATCCAAGATGACAGCACTCTCAGGGTTTGTGGATGTCTACACAAGGGAGGCTTTTTTAGATAAATGGTATTCAAAAAAGTATATCTACACCAAAAACTTTCTTTTTTAGTTTTGAATTGAGTGTGAAAAGTTTAGAACCCTTGACAGGTTTAGAGCGAAGAAATGTCATCAGCACACCAATGATTCCTCAAAAGGTTCCAAAGCTTTATTTTCATTGTAGCACCATCCTAGGTAGGTGCTAGTGAGATAATACACAGTAGTTTTGAGCTCTGTCTGATTACCAGAGGGGCTGCAGGTAAATCTATATTGTAAAAAAGTTTGGTGCGCTACTAAATTACAGTAAAATGAACAATGTCAATCATGCATACAAAATAGTGTACAAACAATTTGAAACAACTTAAAACAATTGAAAATGTGAGTGAACAAAGTCTCTGGTTTTTCTTGCAAATCAATATGTTTTCCGTGAACAACTCCACCAGAAAAAAGCTATATAGATGAATGTGCAAATGAAGTCCAGTGTTCATGTAAATTCCAAAAATAATCACTGGTAGCCGTGAGAAAACCAAGTGCTGCTGCAAATCAACGAATGTGACGTGAAAATCCCATCACCTGGTGAATTCACCGCTTACCAGCTTTAAGTAGATTTAAGCCTCGTACACACGCACCGATTGTTGGCCGTAAATTTTCGGCCAACGTCCGATCGGCCGATTGTCGGCTTGTTAGTATGATGCTTCCGATAACAGACTGCGACTTTTCGGCCAAACAAAATCTGGTGTGCATGCTTTAAAATTTTTGTTGGCCGTCACCAGAACGGCCGATTGTTCGTCAGTCAGTACAGATTTCGGCCGACAAAAGTCAGATGAGCAAGACTGGGCATGCTCAGAGAAGAAAAAACACACGAAAAGTAGACCAGAACATGACATCACTTCTGCAGTTGGTTGTTGTTGGCCGACAAAATTTGTGTGCAGTCTAGAGCACATTTCAACCAACACAACAACACTGGACAAAAGACGGCCGATCGGTCGGCCAACAATCGGTGCGTGTGTACGAGGCTTTAGGGCAGATAGACAGAATATGAATCTAAAGGGACCTCAGATACCACTGTTTCCAAACATGTAATGAGTGTAGAATAGGTAAAGAAATCAGGTGCGCTGCCCTAGTGCATATGTGCAACATACAAAATGATGTAAACAAATAAACCAAAAATGCAATAATAATGCAAAAAAATGAAAACGTATGCAAATCGTGTAAAACAAAAAATGTCCAGAAGGTGGACCTTCTGGACATTTTTTGTTTTACACGATTTGCATACGTTTTCATTTTTTTGCATTATTATTGCATTTTTGGTTTATTTGTTTACATCATTTTGTATGTTGCACATATGCACTAGGGCAGCGCACCTGATTTCTTTACCTATTCTACAACATACACTCTAAGGTAGCAGCACACCCTATATTGAATCAGCGCACTTTCCTACCCACCACATGTAATGAGTGTAGACTCTCTCTGGATACGTAAATGAGGGACTCCTGGTGTTTCCTGGTTCTTCTCTCAGACTGACACTCATATAAGGTGCACCATGAAAATGAGGGAAGAGACTAATAGTGCATTACCTTTTATCACATTTATTAGAAAAGTAAAGATTGCGCTTACAGGAAAAAACGAAGATACAAGTTCTGTCTGGAGAGCGGCGGCTGCCTGCAGTGCAAGCCGCGGCTGTTGTGATTGACGGCGCGACTCCGTGGAAGCCCAATAGGGAGGAAATGCGTCAGAGTGAAGGAGGAGTCGCGCCGTCAATCACAACAGCCGTGGCTTGCACTGCAGGCAGCCGCCGCTCTCCAGACAGAACTTGTATCTTTGTTTTTTCCTGTAAGCGCAATCTTTACTTTTCTAATAAATGTGATAAAAGGTAATGCACTATTAGTCTCTTCCCTCATTTTCATGGTGCACCTTATATGAGTGTCAGTCCGAGAGAAGAACCAGCAAACACCAGGAGTCTCTCATTTACGTATCCAGAGAGAGTCTACACTCATTACATGTTTGGAAACAGTGGGATCTGAGGTCCCTTTGGATTCATATTCTGTCTATCTGCCCTAAATCTACTTAAAGCTGGTAAGCGGTGAATTCACCAGGTGATGAGATTCTCACGTCACGTTTGTTGATTTGCAGCAGCACTTGGTTTTCTCACGGCCACCAGTGATTATTTTTGGAATTTACATGAACACTGGACTTCATTTGCACATTCATCTATATAGCTTTTTTCTGGTGGAGTTGTTCACGGAAAACATATTGGTTTGCAAGAGAAACCAGAGACTTTGTTCACTCACATTTTCATTTGTTTTAAATTGTTTGTACACTATTTTGTATGCATGATTGACATTGTTCATTTTATTGCAATTTAGTAGCGCACCAGACTTTTTTACACTATTTCATTTATACACCTTTGGTAGCAGCACACTCACATTTATCAGAGCACTTTTTCATTTATATGTAAATCTATATTGCTCTCTGCCTACTAGAGAGCAGGATCGGATAGTGAGGTCTGCTCATTGTGCTCAGTATGCGATCCATTCAGTCTGGAGGGTGTTTCACGCTGGTCCAACAGGGAGGCATGTTGGACAGTGGGAGGAAACCTGACGAATGGGTGCATAGGCTTTGATACAGTCCTGATGATTGGCAGAGGGCAGGTCGCCTCAGTGCATGCTGGGATACTGTATAAAAAGCCGGAACACATGTGCTCGGGGTCTTTCATTGGAGAGTGGCTGCCTCCTCCTCTGTAGAGGTGCCATACGGTCGCAGGAGGTCATCCTGAGGGTCAGAAGAGCATTTGAGAGGAGCTGAACCCAGATATCCAGAAAAGCTGACTGAGAGAGGAAACACTGGAGACCCTGTGACTGCAGTATCGTGAGTACAGGGACTCTTGTCAAGGGGCCTGACCTGAGGGGGGCAACCCCTGCTCATAGGATAGTCAGTGGATGGGTGTCAGCAGATAGAGAAAGGAAATTAGGGAGAGTGTCCCGAAGATAAGAAAGTGTTCACCAAGTCATCTTGAAGGAAACAAGAGACTTAATTCTTATTCATCCAAAGTGACAGGATGAATTTACAGCCTGGCTGTTCCATACCTAAAAGTGAAGTAGAGAAGTTAGAAGTCCTAAAATACTGTGAATAGTTAAATTGGAGTATCCCAATATTATCTTCATTATAAATTAAACAACAAAACAATCAAATACCCCTGGACTGATTATTGGAGTGGGAGCCATAAGGAATTAAGAAATTGCATTTGCTTATGGCCGTGTGCTGATAACCAGGGGGACCCGCAGAGTGAATATCTGGCAGTCCTTATGGGGGCAGTGCTACATCATGGTCACATGGCAAACATATGGCACTTGCTTGATGTAGGGGCCCTATGTAGCTCCAAAATTTTGCTGTATGTTTACCATATGACCACGAAAATAAAGCTTTGCATCCTTTCAAGGAATCCTTAGTGTGCTGATGACTTTTCTTCACTTTGTTTGGCCACAGTTTCCAGCCTATGGTCATTACAGCACTCAGCATTACTAAATAGCTATTTTCTTGAACGTATGTGTGGGGAATATTGTATTTGAACTTGACAGGTTAACTTTTTTACGTTTTTCCTTCTTTCTGTTATAGAATTTTGCAAACAGGTAATTTTTCTCCTTCACTAATGTGTGCTTATGAGGCTGCACTGATGGGCACTGATAGGCTGCACTGATGAGGTGGCACCGATGGGCAGCACTGATGGGCACTGATAGGCAGCACTGATAGACACTGATAGGAAGCACTGATGGGCACAAAATCTGGCAACAGGGTCTGTTTAATGTTCAAGTATTAGACATGCTTATGCTTGGCTTGTCCACACAGTTACACTCTTTAATATGAACAAGCAGAATCTTTTGTAAATCCTAATACTTGGAAGCCCATGTCTTTAGACACCAATTTGCAGGGTATTATTACTGAATTTATGAGAAAATGCTTACCACATCTCCCTCCAAGCTCTGTAGTTTTTTCTTTTTTTCTTTGTGCATATTTGAACTTCACTGGATTAGAAATTTCTGTTCAATTCGTTTCTTTTGAAATTTCTCTGCCTGTGCAGGGTTAGCTGTGTTTATTGAGGTTGTGCTCTGCACGCATTTTACCACTTGAAACAAATTAGATTTGCCTGTACCTGGAAAAACAGCCAATAATATATCTTCAAAGAAGTACAGATATACTTTAAAATGTATTATTGAAAGTTGTATAAATGGATCCTGATATTTTTAGGATTTTCTTTCAGACAAAAACTAAAAATATAACCAAGCCTCAATTCTCAAAACACCACAGAAAAATACATATCACATTTCTAAGTTTTAATTTTTAGTGTATGATTAGAGGAAGAGTGGCAGATATTGAAAAAAATTGTATATACAGGCTGGATCAGTGGAGTTAAAACAGCCTTTAGCCAAGCAGAGTGGACTTTTTCCCCCCAATTTCAGCTAGCAGATATCAGGGCATACATACTGTTATGGGGGGCATCCCTCACAGTCGACACAGGCTCATTCAAGGCTCAGAGTCTAAATGGCAACTTGGTCTTTATCAATGTATCCTGCTAGGAATTATGGCCTGATGAACCTAGTGCCTACTGGGCTAATTTTCTACAAGTAATCACCAGGTTGTGACCCCTATGATTGCCCCACGAAGAGGGTTGCACAAGCAGGATGAGTATGCTGAGGAGACAGGGTGCAAGATAGTGGAAGGCCAGCATTCAAGCTGAGGTTGGGTAGGTAGCAGGCAAGTGAGTAGTCATGTCCAGGGAGAGGCTAGGGTAGGTGGCAGAAAATGGAATACAAGGAATTGCAGAGTTGGTAACAAGGGCAGGAGACAGGAGAATAATCAGGCAATCCAGGTTGGCAACAGGAACAGCACAATCAAGGGCAAACTATAGACAAACATGTAAACAGTGGAGCAAGCAGGAGTGTGTTTAGATAAATGCAAGGTCCGTTTTACAGTCCTTAGAGCAACAGGCTCTATTCAGAAGTTGGGATGTGCACAGTTAAAATGCTTAGGGCCAGCCTGGGGGGGGGGGGAGCAGAAGTGGACTCCAGACATGCTAAAAACATGAAAGAAACAGGCGCCTCTGAGTGCAGACTGCTAGTGGCTTTAATAATAAAATAGAAGAATAAAACTCGCATAGAGGCCAAAGTTGGTGGGCACATAGGGTAAACCAGTGACTGGAGACCACTATGGGTCTAGAAGTATGGATTATCGAGCAAATGCCAAAAACCTCTCAGAAGCTGAGAGGTTTAACAGACTTTGTGAATGTGAAACGTTCTGGATTTATTCCCTTGACACCCTCTCACCTGGAGGTCTTAAATGAGGAACTTGAGATGTCCACTATTTTTTCATCCTAGATCACTAACAATATGTTTATTTCTCCTTTCATTTAGGTAAGAATATACAATGTGTCTATCCTCTTATGGTGGATTGGGTGGTGGGCAGTCCCTCTCTAATAGTAAGTAACTATACCCAATAGCACACATATCTATAAAACATCTTTAATTGCTATTTATATCATTACTCTAATTCTTTAACCTCTTGCCGACCGCCCACCATAGTATCACTGCGGCAGGGCGGTTTGGCTGCGCAAAATCACGTAGTACTACGTGAGTTTATGCACGAGGTTTCGGCGGCGCGTGTTTAGACACAGTGGGAGGCAGGCTGCGGGAGGCGATTGCCGCCTTCCTCCCGCGGTCGTTAGATAAACTGACAAAAGATCCGCCTGCTTATGTAAACAAAGCAGGTGAGTCTTCTGTCAGACAGGCAGAGAGAAATAAGGAGTTTCAGGTAAGCTGAAACTTCGATCTCTCTGTGCCTGTCACAGAACCCTTCCCATACACAGTTAGTAATCACATTTAGGTACACATTAACCCCTTTGATCACCCCCAGTGTTAACCCCTTCCCTGCCAGTGCCATTTATACTGTAAAAGTGCATAATATTTAGCACTGATTACTGTATTAATGTCACTGGTCCCCAAAAAGTGTCAAAAATGTCAGTTAGTGGTCCAATCTGTCCGCCGCAATGTCGCAGTCCCGCTAAAAAAATCCCCGATTGTCGCCATTATTAATAAAAGCAAAAAATAAATAAAAATTCCAAAAATCTATCCCGTAGTTTGTAAATGCGATAACTTTTGCGCAAACCAATTAAAATATGCTTTTTAAGATTTTTTTTTACCAAAAATATGTAGCAGAATACAAATTGGCCTAAACTGATAAAAAATTTGATTTTTTAAAAAAAAATTATTGGGAATGTTTTATAGCAGAAAGTAACAAATATGGCGTTTTTTTTTCAATATTGTCGCTCTTTTTTGTTTATAGCGCAAAATCAAAAAAACGCATAGGTGATCAAATACCACCAAAAGAAAGCTCTATTTGTGGGAAATAAAGGACATTGTTTTCGGGTACAGCGTCGCACGACCGCGCAGATTTTTGTTAAAATAATGCAGTGCCAAATCGCAAAAAATGGCCTGCTCATTAAGGGGGTAAAATGGCACTGGGGCTCTGCCTACACAATCACCCACAAGAATAAAAATGCAAATTATCGATAAGGCGATATTTATTGGCACAGCAATGCCAGGCTAATGACAGCTTCCAAGTTCAGCGGCTGGGTCCAATGAACACATGGACGGGTGTCAGACTCGACTGTCCTGTGTATGCCTGTTCCAATGGAGGCAGACAGGCACTCCTGCAGTTGTGGGCTCCCCCTCCACGGCCCAAATGGCCTGAGAGCAGCACAGGGTCGGCAGGCGCTTGCCACCTGCTAAGTTCAGCGGCGGGATTCACATGGGAATCGGGACTAATGCTTGGCTGGGTTGCTGAGCAGGTGGAGCTCCCCAGGCAAGTGGGGCCCCTGGGCAACTGCTCAGCGTGCCCATTCGGTAAGATGGCCCTACTCTGAATACTACATTTAATAACATATAGACTTACGGTGATGATAACCAGGCCACAGGTCCACAGTATTCCTTCCCGGTACTAATATAGACATCCTTATTCAATTGGCCCATACATCATTCCTCTCCTCATATTTATTTCATTTTAATTTCCTTTAAACCTTTTTACTTTTAAATCTATTCATAGATATGTGTATATATATACATAGATACCAGCGTTTGCAAAAAATAGTCTCATTCGTTTTTATTTTATTTCATGTATTATGTATTACATTTTAACCATTTAGATATATATATATATATATATATATATATATATATATATATATATATATATATTTTTTTTTTTTTTTTTTGTACTGTGCTATGTTGTATAATTCTTATCTCTAGACAGACATGTATTCATGTCACTATATAGTTTATGGCTTTCAAAACATTTTTAATTGTTAGCCAGTAATCCAGCATTGTCTGGATTCTAGATGGCAGTGCACCTTTGCATACATAAGGCACTCCTCGGCCCCTTAACAATAGCTTGAAGAAGGAGCGTGCTCTAGCAGTATACCTCTAGTGCACATGCCCTGAAATGCATCACGAGCACGCCTGTGACGCCATCACGGACGACGCTGCGGTCCAACCTGTGTCCCAGCCTGTGTTCCAGCCCTCGATCCCACATACCATTATACACTTCCTGCTGGCCAGGATGGCCCTACGAATGGTGGATCTGTTCAGCCTCCAGTCACTGGTTTACCCTATGTGCCTACCAACATTGTCCTCTATGTGAGTTTTATTCTTCTGTTTTATTATTAAAGCAACTAGCAGTCTGCACTCAGAGGCACCTGTTTCTTTTCTGTTTTTTTAATGGCAAACTTACATGCAGGTTAGCTGACAAGAAGACACAGCAATGGTTGCCAATAAGAAAAGGCCTGTAGCAGGGGCTAGATGCTCCGAGCAAGTAGCCTTTCTCTCGTCTGGTCCTCCAATCCTTCCAGGGACGTCACTTCTGCTGTGTGTTCCATACTGGTTGGCGTGGTTCTCCGGGGCTCCTCCAGTCTCCTGAGCCGGTCATCACCACCCCCAGCAGCCGGAAACAATGCCATTGGTTCTGCAGGACAGATGCAAGAGGGACTAACATCTAAAACTATTGTACCAGATGAGCATATCTTTATTTTATTCTTTGCGGATGTTTTTTAATCCATTGCTGTTAAACCATTTTAACTGGGATACTACACTTAGCTGGTGCTCCCTTCATTTTTCTCTCTCTCTAATTGGTTTACATAGAGCCAGTCACAACTTTGAGGATAGCAGCCGCAGGTGGTCTCGTGCCCCCTCTTATTTTTCCTACAACAGGTCAGAGACATTTATGGACTTGTTTTATCCAGATCATCTGGATCATAGATAATTATGCTGGCTGGACAATATATTCTCTGTGTACCCCAATTTATTTATTTTTAAAGAAAGATGTTTAAAGCAGAGTTTTGACAGGTACCCGCTCCCACTTCCTGGTAAGATTGCGGCACATTGATCAACGTCATGTCTGGCCCCTCCTCCTTCCCCCTGCTGCCTTCTGGGACCTGTATGTGTCCCAGAAGATGGCGGAACTATTCAGAAAGCACAGTGCAAGTCGCACGTGTGCAGTAGAAAACTGGCTGTGAAGCCTGAAGGCCAGTTTCCCTTACATGCAATGCCAGCGCCTGCACTCGAAGCTGCTAAACGAATCCCCCTGGGGTGCCAAAATCATGGGATCCCTGGACAGGTAAGTGTCCTTATATTAAAAGGTTAACAGCTACAGTATTTGCAGCTGCCAACTTTTAATATTTTTTTCCTCCAGACTGGAACACCGCTTTAAATCCCCTACAGTACCCAAGAGCACATCCAGCATGAGAGATGTATGCAACTGCATGCTAACACATGCGTACCAAAGCATGCTAACTTCGCAATGCACCCACAACAACAATTACGTATGTGACCAGTAGTAGCCAAAAGGCTGCTAGCCGGAATGCACGTGCATGCAACCTGCTGCAGGTGGACAAGATAGACCATGCTTCTGGACATGGATCCAGGAGCTACTGTAGCACTCAGACCCCCCGCACAATTTAGGCTGGTTTACCCACAATTAACAATCCATGGTGCCTCTTTTGGTAGGGGAAATAGGTAATTGGCTTCTGCAGTTCAAGTAAACAGACGGATGTTGTGGCCTCCCTTTTCTTGTGATGTCATGACACTACCTGTAGAAATCTTCAGGACTGTAAAGATGCCGCTGATGAACCCTTTTGGCAACCAGTGAGAAGCATTCATGTAACCAGGAAGCAACATAGCCACTTTAAGGAGGACCTTCCTATACTCCAGAGACCTGAAGAAAGAAAACTTGGGACTCTGTCTGTTACATGACCGCAGATTTAGTTAAGAGTTTGTGGTATTTAGGTAGTTTTTAAAAAAAAAGTGTAAAAAAATAATATGTGAGGGTGGCTGGGACTACATTTTTCTTTTTTTACCCCTAAAAGATCAGCTTTAACAAAGAGAACTAAGATTTGAGGCTCAAAACAAAGAAAATGATTTGGCATTGCAGGATACTGGGAGATTTTAATGCTCCAGTTCCTATGATAATATTCTTCATGATCTAATTCCCTCAGTAGGAAACAGTAGTGTTACAATGCACAGTCACGACCCTCCTGCTAAGGGAGTACCAGGCTGTATACATGATATGTGCAGTGGAGCGGAAACTATTGAGGAGGCTACAGCTGTATATCTGCTTTAACTTCCAATGATAACTGTCATCTATTGATAAAAGAACAAAGATATAAATCTTGCAAAAAATTACCAACAAATCCACAGATGCAAATGGGATCCAAGGAACAGATGGGCTGAATCTCTAAAGGAATTGATTCTAAGAAGTGTTGTTATTCCTCATTCACACTGTTGCATTGAGATAACATGTGCAGTACAGCAAGGCATGTCAGCACAAATGCATGCATCAGTATGTTGTAATGCTATTCATAATAATGCAATACTGTGCATTTTCATGCACTGCCTTGTAAAAGTTGGTAAATTGTTTATCAGCTTTTGGTATGTTGTTTGCCCGTTCATTTTAATGGTCTGCCACGGCGTAATGCATGTTAATGCAACATACCAGGATGATAAGATGTGTTAGATCCTTAGAGTGCAGTTTTCAGGCAATGAGTGTTTTCAGGCCATGAGTTTTTCAGGTCAAGACTGCTAGAGTGCATAAATAAGGTTTTGCCTTTCAATAGGTAAAACATTTGTACTTATGTAGCATTTTCTGTCCATCTCCAGGTGCCTGCACTATCTGTACATGTCTACCTGTTTTCCTATTTGCAGACATGGACAGTATCTCAAGAAACAACATGCGCATATCTCAAGAAACAGCATGTGCGTGCATTGCGCTGTTGGCAGAAAATGAGTGACAGGAATCTGGACCACCGGATTACCATCAAGTTTTGTGTGAAAATTTACAAAAGTGCAAGTGAAACTTTAGCTCTGTTACAACAGGCTTATGGTGAACATTCCATGAAGAAATCAAGTGTTTTTGAATGGCATGGGCGGTTTAGGGAGGGGTGGGGAAATGTCCATGATGACACAAGAAGTGGGCAACCCAAAAAGCAAAGGACTGATGCAAATGTGGGCAGAGAATGAACCCTTGTACGCTCAGATCGAAGATTGAGTGTGTGAATGATGGCAGAAGAACTAAACATGAACATGAAAACAGTGCAGTAGATTCTAAAGGAGGGTTTGGGAATAGTGATGGGTCAAACACTCCCCTGTTCTGTTCGCACCAGAACATCTCGAACAGGGAAAAAGTTCTAGCAAGCATGCAAACTCTATTTAAGTCTATGGGACACGAACATGAAAAATCAAAATTCCTCATTTTAAAGGCTTATATGGAAGTTATCGCTATAAAAAGTGTATGGGGACCTGGGTACTGCCCTGGGGGAACAAGTATTAATGCAAAAAAAAAATGTTTCAAACCAATTGTTTTTACAGGAGCAGTGATTTTAATGATGCTTAAAGTGAAACACTAAAGATAAAAGAAATCCCTTTAAATATTGTGCCTGGGGGGCCCCTTAATGCGCCTTTAAAGTGGTGCATCTGTACAATGTATGGAGCCTGCTGCAGCAATACTGACAGTTCTAAAGGACAAAATGTAATTTAAACTTGCTTGCGACTGTAGTGTATTGTCGGTTCTCCTTCGGTCTGGTATGGATTTTAAGGGGGACCCCACTCCAAAATTTAAACAAAAACCGATCTCCTCCAAATTCCATACCAGACCCTTATCCGAGCATGCAGCCTGACAGCCCAGGATGGGGGGATGTCAGAAGGGGGCGGTGTCACCAGGTGATGTAACCAGGAGGCCCTGACCCTTGCCTAAAGAGCTGTCAAAGAGCGGCACACAGCGGGTAGCCTCAGAAGAGGCAAACATTTTTTTTTTTAAATGCTTCTATTTTTCGGGTCCAACGGGCAGCGTGATTGACGATAGATTTATATTGAGGGACACAATTTTTTTTTTCTTTTCAATAAAGGACTTGTCAAAAACTGTGCTCTGTGTTTTTTTTCCTTTTTTACACTTTTTTTGGTGATTGAGTAAGGGTACCCATTCACATGGGGGGGGGGGCAGGATCTTAGGGCCCCATTGTTAAAGGGGGCTTCCAGATTCCAATAAGCCCCCCCATGCGCAGACCCCCACAACCCAGGGATGTCGGAAAGAGGCCCTTGTCCCCATCAACCTGGGGACAAGGTGCTTCAGGGGGCACCCCAAAGCACCCTCCCCATGTTGAGGGCAAGTGGCCTGGTATGGTTCAGGGGGGGGCGTTCACTCTACCC
This sequence comes from Pelophylax lessonae, assembly GCF_965119305.1. Classification (NCBI taxonomy): domain Eukaryota; kingdom Metazoa; phylum Chordata; class Amphibia; order Anura; family Ranidae; genus Pelophylax; species Pelophylax lessonae. The sequence continues at coordinate 47,878,193 of NC_138775.1, forward strand.
CCCCCCCCTTTCCTGGCCTGCTAGGCTGCATGCTCAGATAAGGGTCTGGTATGGATTTTGGGGGGACCCCAAGTTGCTTTGTTTTTACATTTTGGTGTGGAGTTCCCCATAAAATCTATATCAGACCCAAAAGGCCTGGAATAGATTTCGGGGGGGACCCCTGCGGTTTAAAAATCTGTCATAAGCTTGCCCTTAACAACTTAAATTCAGGGGGCTTAGCCCCCCCCCCTTCATTCCTAGACCAATTTTCAGATTTTATTGCTCATTGGCATCTATGGGAAATATTGGTAAGCTTGGCATGACACTGCTCCCTGTCTTTAACATTGGCATCTATGGGAAATATTGGACAGCTTGGCATGGCACTGCTCCCTGTCTTTAACATTGGCGTCTATGGGAAATATTGCATAGCTTGACATGGCACTGCTCCCTGTCTTTAACATTGGCATCTATGGTAAATCTTGGTCAGCTTGGCATGGCACTGCTCACAAACTATAAGTGACGGGAACACAAAACTTGGGAGTACAACATATCTATACATTTTAAAAGTGGGGTATACCTGTACACTACAATGACTGCACTAAACTGACTCAACACACTATCCACTAACTACCTGCCTAATCTCTATTGTAATACACTATACACGGCTGCCGTGAAAGCAGCACCCTTATATAGTGTGTGGCGTGGACTTAGCCCCTGAGCCATGATTGGCTAAAGACAACCTGTCTTGGGCCAATCATGGCTCTGACAGGACATTGAGTTGTGATTGGCCAAAGCATACAGGTCAGATGTATGCTTTGGCCAATCATCAGCAATCAATGCACTGCAACAGCGCAGTGCATTATGAGGCGCTCATCAGCAGGCGAACTTCCCGCTGAGCGCCTCATTTGTTTGCGTGTTCAGCAAACACTTGAACAGCTGATGTTGGAGTTGAACTCAGGTTCGACTCGAACATAGAGACCATCCCTATTTGGGAATGAGAAAGATTTCTGCAAAGAGGGTGTTCCAGTCTTGAAAGAAAATCAGAAAACTTGCCATCTTCTGGACTGTGTGTGAACCTAATAGTAGCAGAAAAGCACCCACAAGTACCTCAACCCAATACAGGGTTCCTACATAGGGGAGGCTTTTGAGATCCCCTTTATGTGCACAAGAATAGCTGATTAAATCACTTGGTCATGTTGCACATACAACCCTGAAATCCACCAAAAAAAAAAAAAAAGCCTGAAAATGATACCTGCAGGTGTGAATGGAGCCTTAGTGTTGTAATGCTTTACTCCAGGTGTGATCCAAATTGCATACTTACATTGTTAAAACTTGGACCAATGTAAATATGCATATCTCATACATGACTGACCTCTGTAGAAGCTGACAATCAATGTAGTAGTTGGTGCTACTACAGTAATAGCACTGATCTTCTAGGCCCAGAGCCGAGTGGCTGTCTCATTGCATACTGACCACCAGGGGTTGCTTGCTCAGCACTGCCACCATTCACAGAACTGTTTGTACCTATCTTTTCAGTGAATACAAAGCGTTCTCCAATTGTGGAGATCATGTTGTCACCACCCCTCTTCTCTACCTTCTACAATCAGAAAACACATTGTATTCATTGAAAAAACTTCAAGGCACTGATAGGCTTTTGGTCAACTGATCAAGGACGCTAAGTAGGCTCTTCTACATTGTGCAATTGTGGGCCTTTTCGCACCTCAGCAGAAATTGGCTTCCTATCTTTTTATCTCTGCCAAACTTACCATAGCTCAGGCCTGGAAGACTTCTATGGTTTCCTTACATGGTATAAAAACTCGGTTGACTGCTATGATGGTAAATTAATAGATGTCTAGTATTCTTAAGGATTCACACCCAAGTTTAAAGCGGAGTTCCGGCCTCAAAATCGAAAAAATCTATTTTGAGTCATCCGCTTGCTGAGGGTCACCTGAAAAAGAAATGGATGCTCCCAAATTTTTTTTTTTGTTCACTTACCTTGTTTTTGAAGAAAATATACTCACCTTCCTTCCACTTTCTCCCTCTGCGGCCTCGGCCCGCGCCGTTACTTCCGGCTTGCGATTACTCCTGGGAACTGAACACCATCGCTCCCAGGAGTCAATGCACCTGCACTGGCCCCGCTCGTCACTTCCGGTGCAGGCGCGGCATTCCCTGCTAAACAGCTTCTGGGCAGAAGCTGTGCAGGGATGCCACGCCTGCACCGGAAGTGACGAGTGGGGCCGGTGCAGGGCATTCTGGGACAGAAGAGGACGCACTGGCTTCAGCTGCCCACACCTGAGATGGCAGCGCTGGAGAAGAAATTTTAAAGGTAAGTATTTCTTCTAAAAGGTAAGTGCGACCGGGACAGTACAGAGGCTATCCATTATGGAATGCACTAGCCCTGACTGTCCCGGGGGTATTTTCATCTAAAATTCAACCCTGAGGCCGGAACTCCACGTTAAAGACTGGGAATCCTGGATAAGCTACTGCTTCCCATCCTTACCTCCGACCACTTATTGTCATTTATAGGTGTTATCCGCTCCGGTCCTGAGTCCGTGATACCTTTTTCCCCTCTTGCTCCTCTCTCCTTTCTTTCTTTCTTTCCTCTCTCTTCCTTTCTTTTCCTTTGTTCTTCTTTTCTTTTACCCGATGAGACTTGTCATTGGAGATTGTCACCCCCTTAAAGGACAGCTAGGCAATAATAGCTATGTTTGCTTTTACTTTCCTACTGGTCCTCCTTAGCTTTGGCTAGTCCTTTAATATTATACATTTCTGATGTAGCACCCTCCTAGATAGGTGCAAGGTAGGCAGAGTAGTTTTGGCTCAGTCTGCTTAACAGCAGAGCAGCAGGCTAAATTGATATGCTCCCTGCTCTTCAGGGAGCAGGATTTGTTAGTTAGGCCTGCTCCATGTGTCCAGTGTGTGATTTACCTGGGCTGAGGGAGTGTCCCCATTGTGTCAAATAGGGAGGCACATTGGACAGTGAAGGAAACCCAGCCAGTGACACACAGGCTTTGTTACTGCCCCAGGGATTGGCACAGACTGGCTGTCTCGGTGCATTATGGGGCAGGGTATATAAAGTCAAGGAGACATGAGGTAGGGGTCTTTGGGCCGGAAGCCAGGTCCCAGAAGGAGGGTGACGGCTGTCTCCTCTTCTGTAGCAGTGAATGGTGGTTACAGGCGGCCAGCCTAGTGAACCAGAGTGCGTGGCTGAATCCAGAGGTCCAAGAGAAGCTGACTGGTGGAGTTGGAGGCATCGGTGACTCTGGAAAAACAGTGTCCATGAGTACATAGGAACTTGCCTGGGGTCTGCCCAGGAAGGGGACCACTCCAGAGTGTAGGAGTCAGTGGACAGGTGTCAGCTGCACAGAGAGAGAGAAACAAGGGGCCAAGTTAGAACCCTGAAAATAATTACAAGCAGGAACACTTAAATTACCTTTATTCCAGTGGCAGAGTGAAGCAGCGGCCCTTCCGGATCCTCAAGTCAGATGTCCTCAATACTGTGAATAGTTACTAGTTGGAGTTTCCCACTCATCCCTTCTCCTATCCCAGTTCTAAATAAAACTACAAAACAACATCCCCTGGACTGATCAATGACTGAGCCAAGTACTTGAAGTGATACGTTTCTGCAAGCAGTTGCTATGGGTAACCCAGGGGAATCCAGAAAATGTTATATCCAGCAGTCCTCTAGGGAGCAGTGCTACACCTATTTGTACTTTTTCTTAAATGTGACTGTTTAGCTCTGCCCCTGTGTGGGCAAACCATGAGCTTGTTATATTTACTCAAATTCAATAAATGTATTAAAACAGAAAAAAATGCTATACAATTTTATCTATTCTTTGACCCAGGTGAACCTGCGCAAGTCCCCGAGACATAGACATACACTACTGGGTGGATTGGTGACTGACGCCCCCAAGGGGGCTAAATTGCTTATTAGATTTATCTTTGTGGCGACCAGGGTCGTGATTGCACGGTCTTGGCGGTCAGCCACTATACCTTTTGAATTGCTCAGAGCAAAGTTGACTTGGTTGATGATTAATGAACGTCTATCGGCAATACTTCATGATAAGGTACAACTGTTTGAGAAGACCTGGAACCCATGGTTGCGATATCTGGAGGGAGACCCCCAAGCCGACTTCAGTTAGCACTTTCTGGGATGTCCCGACTTTCTTGAGGATCTGTGATTACATTTGCTCCTCATGGGTACCGACTGCTAGCTATCTCTTATCCTTATCTTCTTCTCGTTCCTTCCTTTTCTCTATCCCTTTGATGTCCTGTCTCTACATATGTCTTTTGGGCGGGCGGTCCTCTTTGGTCCGCCTTGCCCCCCATTTTGGGGACCCTCTAGATTGACGGGACCCCTATAATACTGGAATTTCCTAATAAGGAGTGAATGGTCATGACCAGATATTTCAGACGAGGTTTATGGATATTTTTACTGTCTGTGTTTTACTTTGCTTGTCATTAACCCTTCTTTGTACTCTCTTTCCTCATGGAAATTGATCTGTTGCAATTATTTGCATCTGTTACATTTCCTGCTTGGATTTCTGTTCCCTATGTTATGGCATTGTTGTAACCTCATGAAAACTTTTTCTAATAAACACATTGAAACAAATAAAAAAAAACAGAAAAAAATGCAAGGCATTCTATGAATAGCAGCAGTGCTGGGTAAGCAACCCTCTGAGGTCAGTATGCAGTGAAGCAGCTGCTTGGCACAGTGCCTGGAAGGTTGCAGCAATGACTGTAGTAGTGCCAACTACTACAGTGCTTGTCAGCTTTCACAATGGTCCCTCTGGTATGAGATATGCATACAGTACTTATATTGGTCAAAGCTGGATCAATATAAGCATACCATTAAGATTGTACCTGGAGTTTAACTTTAACCACTTGCCGACTGCCGCACGACTATTTACTGCGGCAGTCTGGCTCTCCTGGGCAAACCGATGTAGGGCTACATCGCTCACCCAGGAGCCTCTAGGGAGCGAGCTACCGTTCCCGCTCGTTCCCGCACATCCCCGCATGAGTGACTGGCGGCTCTGATGTTCGCCCGTCACTCGCAAACTCCCGCTGGAGAGGGAGAAAAGCAGGCGGCTGATGTAAACAAAGCCGCCTGTCATTCTCCCTGATGTAACTTCAGAGACTACACGATCCTGCTATGTAGAATGGTTTGTCTCTGTTGTTACATCACAAGCCACGCCCCTTTACAGTTAGAACCACGCCCCTAGGGACACACTTAACCCCTTGATCACTAATAAAGTTAACCCCTTTCCCTGCCAGTGTTTTTACAGTAACAGTGCATATGTATAGCACTGATTACTGTAGTAATGTCACTGGTACCCCCAAAAGTGTCAAAAATGTTAGTCAGGGGTCTGATCTGTCCGCCGCAATGTCGCAGTCCTGCAAAAACATTACTAGTTAAAAAAAACAATAAAAATTACATAAATTTTTCCCTTAGTTAGTAAACGCAATAACTTTTGTGCAAACCAATCAAAATACGCTTGTTGCGATTTTATTTTACCAAAAATATGTAGCAGAAAACAAATTGGCCTAAAATGTTAAAAAATGTTGATTTTGACATTTTTTTTTTTTTTTGGAATTTCATATAAAGAAATGTGAAAAATATTGTTATTTTTCAAAATGTACGCTCTTTTTTTGTTTATATCGCAAAAAATAAAAATCGCACAGGTGATCAAATACCACCAAAAGAAAGTCCTGTTTGTGAGAAAAAAAAGGACGTCAATTTCATTTGGGTACAGCGTTGCACGACCGCGTAATTGTCCGTTAAAGTCACGCAGTGCCGAATCGCAAAATAGGCCCTGGTCTTTGAGCAGGAGAATCCTCCGGGGCTTAAGTGGTTAAGGCAACCCTCGATGCCAAGGTGATAACTACCCGTTTTCCCATCAGTCAATTTTAAAAGAAAATGTTTATGTTTAACTGAAAGTTTTCTCTAGGTACACAAGCCAAACCTGAATTGCATTTGCTTTCCATTTTGAAATGAATCAGACGCATTTACTGAAATATGCCATCACAATATTTTATCACTGAAGCCTGAAATTCTCCCTCTCAGCTACTACTGAATTTAAATAACTTCTGCGGCACCCTTACTGCTCATTCTTTTATCTGTGTTTTCCATTAATTGGAGCCAAATGTCATTCCGTATTCCTGGAGGTTAATGATCCCAGAATGGCTCATGAATGGTAATTGTGGAAGGCCAGGAATAGGTCCTCAAAGGCCCAACCTTGTTCTCATTACAAAAAACACTCCATTTTCTACTGCAAACAAAATAACTGTCCTCACCGTAACCCTAAGTACTCACCTTCTGAGATGCAAAATAATAGAGAAAATTTAAAAAATTTTATGTGAGAGCTGCAAAATGTACAGACAGGTGTAGTTAGATAGACAGAAAGATGCAAAGATAGATAGTAAGAAAGATACTGTAGTTATTTTAGAGAGATAGATGCTAGATACATCGGTAGATTTAGGTATTAGCTTAGGGCAGGGCTGCCCAGCCTCTTGAAGAGTCAGGGCTATTAAAGTGATGTGATAACTGGTCACGGGCCACAATGAAAAAAAAAAGTTTCAGAATTTTAAATTCTGTATTTGAGTAGCATAATGCAGAGCTTATCCACTTGAGCTCTGGAACTCCCCCTCATGACAAGGCCATTTTTTGCTATACGGCACTGCGTTACTTTAACCACTTAAGCCCCGGAGGATTTGGCTGCTAAAAGAGCAGGGGGTTTTTTGCGATTTTTTACTGCGTGATTTTAACAGACAATTGCGTGGTCGTGCGATGCTGTACCTAAACAAATTTGACGTCCTTTTTTTCCTACAAACAGAGCTTTCTTTTGGTGGTATTTGATCACCTGTGCGATTTTTTGATCATGCGCTATAAACAAAAAAAGAGCGTCAATTTTGCAAAAATAACAATATTTTTCAAATTTTTTTATATGAAATTCCCCCAAAAAAAATGTAAAAATCAAAATTTTTTAACATTTTCGGCCAAATTGTTTTATGCTACATATGTTTGGTAAAAAAATCGCAAAAAGCGTATTTTGATTGGTTTGCGCAAAAGTTATCGCGTTTACTAACAAAGGGAAAGATTTTTGTCATTTTTGGTGTTTTTTTTTAACGCGTAATGGCGGCGATTTGCGATTTTTTTTTTCGGTACTGCGACATTGGGGCGGACAGATCGGACCCTTGACTGACATTTTTGACACTTTTGGGGTTACCAGTGACATTACTGCAGTAATCAGTGCTATACGTATGCACTGTTACTGCAAAAATGACACTGGCAGGGAAGGGGTTAACTGTATTGGAGAGGGAGGGGTTAAGTGTGTCCTAGGGGCCTGATTCTAACTGTATAGGGACATGGCTATTGGTGTAAAAACAAAGATCAACGGTCCTACATGTTTACATAAGCCGCTCCGCCTTTCTCCCTTCACCGGAGCGATCGTGGTGTGACCGGCGGACATCGGGTCCGCCAGTCACACGCACTGACTTGTCAGTGAACGAGCCGCGGTGGGCGCGCACTGCCCGCAATTGGCTCTCAAGTCAGTGACAGGCGTCACTCTGCCTGGCCGGGGCTGACCGACGCAGTATATAGTCGTGCGGCGGTCGGCAACCGGTTAATTGACAACTGCACAGTTGTGCGACACTGTGGCAAAAAAATATTTTTCTTTTTTTTTTTACCACAAATTCAGCTTTCTTTTGGTGGTAATTGATTTCCTTTTTATTTTTTGCGCTAAAAAAAAAAGCAAGCAAGTTTGAAAAAAAATACTATATTTTTTCTATAAATCATATCCAATAAAAAAATGTAAAAAATCGAATTTCTTCATCAGTTTAGGCCAACATGTATTCTGTTACATATTTTTGGTAAAAAAAATAAACAAAATCTCAATATCAAAAAATATTTATTGGTTTGCGCAAAAGTTATAGTGTCTACAAATTCTGGAAAATATTTCTGGAATTTTTAGTTTTTAATTTTTACCAGTAATGGCGGCAATCAGCGACTTATAGCGGGACTGCGATATTGCAGTGAACAAATTGCAAACTAACTAACATTTTTGACATTTTTTTGGGGACCAGTGACACTAATACAGTGATCAATGCTAAAAATATGCACTGTCACTGTACTAATGGCACTGGCTGAAAAGGGGTTAACATCAGGGACAATCAAAGGGATAACTGTGTGCCTAGCTGGGAAGCTGTGTGCCTGTGGGAGATGCTTTTACTAGGGGAAGGTATGAATCAGTGTCCCTGCTTTGCAGGAACACATGATCAATGCCTTCCCTACTGACATAACAGCAATCTGCCTTGTTTAAATAGATTGCCATTCTGCCTCTGTACCAAACCAGCGGGCGCCGGCAGACATCTGGTCCGTGGGACCCACTGATCAGCTCCCGCTGTGTAGGATCATAGTTAAAGCAAGCAGGCGATGGCGCACACTCGACCCAGATACCCAGAAGTGCAGGATCACACATATATATATATGTATATATATATATATATATATATATATATATATAAATATATACGTGATCCTACACAGTGCGGCCACCCTGTAGCAGTAAAACTGCTATAAGGGGATCGACAAGTGGTTAAACAACAATCAGGATCATCATTTTCTGTGGGACCAATCCACTTTGGATGTTTACCATAACCACAGGATGTAATTGAAGTCTATGGCTCAGTGCAGCTAACCCACAGGAAAAGACGCTTATGCACTGTGCTGCATCCAAGGATCAGTGTGAAAACAACCACAATAGTTATTAACACCTTTATGGATCCCCATGACTAAGCTCCAGGGGGAGGAGTGAAACACGTGGGGGGCATTGCCTGGTGGGAGTCCAGGCTGAGGTGGTCTCTCTCATACCACCATAGGACTCCATGAATGTTTGGCACCATGGATCTTTCCTCTCTTCCATCCAAATCAGTACCTGACCTCACAAATGTGCTTCTGGAAGAATGGCAAAACATTCCCATTGACACTCCTAAACCTTGTGGACAGCCTTCCCAGAAGAGTTGAAGCTGTTTGCCAAAAGGCACCTGAAGGCTCACAGACCATAGGATACAAAATTCTTTGGTCTGATGAACATGGATTGAAATCTTTGACCTGAATGGCAATCGTCATGTCTGGAGGAAACCAGGCACCACTCATCACCTGGCCAATACCATCCCTACAGTGAAGCATGGTGGTGTCAGCATTATGCTGTGGAGATGTTTTTCAGCGGCAAGAACTGGGAGACTAGTCAGACTCAAGGGAAAGATGAATGCAGCAATGTACAGACATCCTTGATGAAAACCTGCTCCAGAGCGCTCTGGACCTCAGACTGGGGCAAAGGTTCATTTTCCATTAGGACAACAACCCTAAGCAAACAGCCATGATAACAATGTGTGGCTACAGGACAACTAGTGCTGCTTTTTTTTTTCTTGTTTTGTTTTTTAATTTACCTTAACTTAGGCTTTAGATCTGTAGTGCTAACATGTTCTGCTGTAGGAACTACCACAAACAAAGCAATTAGACTTCCAACTGTCGCAAACTATGTCACATTATGCTTTTCACGTGTGAGCGGTTCAGTGCAAAATTGCAGTGGTGACATTACTAATGAGTTTACAGCTACGTGATGCAGACTTGAACTCACTCATAAATACTTCAGATGAAGACGGTTTAGGTTGGATGGTTGGAAAATCCTTGATAGGATGATTTGAGGCTATTGCTGCAGGTACATACATCATATAAAGATAAAATGTATTTCCGAGTACAAGGAGTTTCGAACACTAAATCTTAGTAAAAAAAAAAAATGCCTTCTATAACTGGAACATTGGACTACCTGACATATTTTTTAAAAGGCACAATAACAAAGATCCATTGACTGTTTAGCTTGGTGACAACTTTGGATTGATTAACTTAATAATTAGATGTATTTTTAGGCAAGACATAGAATGTTGCAAGAAAGCCAAGATACTGCAGCCTTACAAATCTTTTTTCTTGAAAAAAATCCTTCCCATCTTTTTCCAAATATAAAATGATGCATAAAGGAAGAAACAGCGACACTTTAAAGTGAACCTGTGCTTTCCCCTAGTGGGTTTACTTTACTCTTCCACAGCAGCAAATATTTATCTTTCCTTTGCTCCTCTTCTGCTCTTATCAGGAGCATAAAATTCATCAGGCTCTGAAGAAGAGGGGACACCCCTTGAAAAGTGTTAGCCTTTATAGACCTGGGTGGCTTCTTCCCATGATAAGAAGTTGGTGCAGAGGGCCTGTCATACCTGTTTTGGATTGCATTGGTAAGCTGTTTTTTACATTGGTTCAAGAGTATATTACTTGATTTTTTTTTTAGCAATTAACTTGTGTATAAAGGTAATTCCCTAGGCTTGTGTGCCCTATTTTGTTTTTCCAGTGTGGGACTACCCCAGTAGGGATGATCAAACTTTTCAAAAGTTCGGTTCGACCAGAACACCCGAACTTCCCGAAAGTTCGGCCCGGATTTCAGAACCCCATTGAAATCAATGGGACCAGAACTTCGGTAATCAAAAAATCAAATTTTGAAGCCCTAAAACCCAATAAATGCCCCTAAAAAGTGCCTAGGGTTCTGGGTCATGCCCCAGGGACTATTAATCACACAAAAAAAAGTTCTTAAAAATTTTCTTTTTTGATAGAGAGCCAATTATTGAAAAAAATATTGAAAAGAAAAATGAGATTTCTTTGGATTTTGTGTCTGGGGGGTCTAAAAAGTGTACCTGTGAAGTTTCAGCACTGCAGCATATCCAGAACCAGAAAAAAAAAAATTGTTTGTATTAGAATTGCAATAGAACAGGATAGTGGCTCCGCTATTTTCACACCTTGCCGGTTTAGTAGCAGGCTTTTTTTGGGCATTTTTGGGGGTCTTTGGAGGCAGGCATAACATCAGAATTTCTGTGTAGGGGTATATACACACACACACATGTATGTGTGTGTATGCTTCTCTGCTATAACACCTATATATGTGTATGTGTATAAATACATATAAGTGTGTGTGTATATATACCCCTATAGAGAATTTCAGATGTTTTGCCTGCCTCCAAAGACCCCCAAAAAATGCCCAAAAAAACGCCTGCGCCAAAAAATAACGCCCAGGTGTGTTGTTGCAGGCGTTTTTTTTGGGCATTTTTCGGGGGTCTTTGGAGGCAGGCATAACATCTGAACTTCTGTATAGGGGTATATATATACACACACACACTTATATGTATTTATACACATATATAGGTGTTATAGCAGAGAAGCCATATGGGTGTTAATTATTTCATTAGCGCAAGCATAGTGTTCTGCTACTTTCACACCTATATATGTGTATATATATACATACATGTGTGTGTGTATATATACCACTACACAGAAGTACAGATGTTATGCCTGCCTCCAAAGATGCCCAAAAAATGCCCAAAAAAACGCCAGCTACAAAAACACCCAGGTGTGTTTTTGCAGCAGGCGTTTTTTTTGGGCATTTTTGGGGGGTCTTTGGATGCAGGTAAAACATCTGAAATTCTGTATAGGGGTATATACACACACACACACACTTATATGTATTTATACACATACACATATATAGGTGTTATAGCAGAGAAGCCATATGGGTGTTATTTATTTAATTAGCGCAAGCATAGTGTTCTGCTACTTTCACACTTATATATGTGTATGTGTATATATGCATACATGTGTGTGTGTATATATACCCTTACACAGAAGTTCAGATGTCATGCCTGACTCCAAACATGTCCTCAAAAAAGCCCTATAAACGCCTGCAACAAAAAGCAGGATGACAGGGGCGAAGCCACTATCCGGTTCTATAAGTGTTCTAAGAGAAACGATCTTTCTTTATAGCGGTCACCCTGAAATGGAAGGGTTTTGTCACCCTGCCATAGCAGTCAGAGTCAGTTAACCCTACACTACACTACGGTCCCCTTACACTTAACACTTTCCCTACAGAAACTAGATTATTAAATCTAACTATAGTGGAAAATAGTACCCTAACTACACTAGATATCCCTTTCCTCACACTAATAATTGCTAAATGACACTTTGAGAGCAGAAGTAACAGAACTGCTTCCACTCTCTTCCACAGCCCTGTATTAAAATGGCAGAGATTTGGCGGGGCTATCTTATATACTGGGGGGCGTATTCACTAATGATTGGCCTCTGGACCCCCTTGTCACTCCAATCACATTCCTAGCATTCTCCTGCCCCCTCAATTGGCTTTTACTGATGGTTCTGGTCCAATCACAGGCTTTTAAAGCCCAGTTCCTGTCCCATTGCATTTTGGTCGGTTCTGGTTGCCGAATTCCGAACTTTTTCAGCAAAAAGTTCGGAATTCGGCCGAACCTCGAACAGTCAATGTTCGGGTCGAACCGATGGTCGACCCGAACCGTTCGATCATCCCTATACCCCAGTCCTGAAAGGCCAGCAAGGCATGGATGCTGTTTAAAAAACAGAGAGAGTCTATTGTTTTTGAGCACCACACTTGAGCGCAGGTTGATTATCTATTAGAGCAAAAAACCCACCCTTCGTTGCCTACATGTCTTGAAGTCATAACTAAGGCAGGCAATACATGGTGCAAATTTCTTTCCTGTAACCACAGGTTGCAGGAAAGAAATGTGCATGATTCCCCTATCAACACAGACAGTGATGAGAGGGGAATCCTTCCTACCAAGCAATTGTCTGCTCCCAGCGGGGGCGTGGGGGAAGCCGTCCCTGCTAGGACAAGACATTGATTATCGCTAGTGGCTATAGCAGCGGGTAGTTATAATCGCAAGAATATCCAGCAGGCTCGTTGTACCCAAGATGATCAATCAATCAACTTGGTACATTCATCCTGCCCAGTAACAGTTCAAATTAGCAGGAACCGGCTTCGATCCCAACCGTGTGTGGCCGGCCTTACACAGAGCTATGCCTCTCTCCATGTGACAGTAATTTGCGATTGCTGACATGCTCTTCCATACCCAGTATAAATGGCTATTTTGTCAATCCCAACAGCAAACAGAGAGGTGAGGGGTATCAAAGGAAAGGTGAGTATGTGCTGCTGGGTACGGTAGATTAAAGCAAACCTGCTGCTTTGCCTTGCATGTCCAAAGCATGCATAGGATTGCTTTAAAATTCATCCAAAACCAAACATTTTTTGGGGAAAGAGTCTTGAAGAGTACTATGAATGCAGCTCATGTTTTGTGATCTATACACAGCTGTGCACATGGGCCAATAGTGTAAAAAATGCCGCTATATATACCTATATATCTACACTATATTACCAAAAGTATTGGGACACCTGCCAGTCTTAGTCTGTAGGGTTCAATATTGAGTTGGCCCAACCTTTGCAGCTAACATTCCCAAAGACACACTCCTAAACAGCTTCAACTCCACTGGGAAGGCTGTTCACAAGGTTTAGGAGTGTGTCTATGGGAATGTTTGACCATTCTTCCAGAAGCACATTTGTGAGGTCAGGCACTGATGTTGGAGAAAAGGCCTGGCTCGCAGTCTGTGCTCTAATTCATCCCAAAGGTGTTCTGTCGGGGTGAGGCAGGCGAGTCAAGTTCCTCCACCCCAAACCTGCACATACATGTCTTTATGGACCTTGCTTTGTGCACTGCTTCATAGTCATGTTGGAACAGGAAGGGGCCTTTCCCAAGCTGTTCCCACAAAGTTGGGAGCATTAAATTATCCAAAATGTCTTGGTATGCTACTGCCTTAAGAGTTACCTTCACTGGAAATAAGGGGCTTAAAACAACCCCTGAAAAACAACCCCACACAACAACCCCCCCCCCCCCCCACCACCAGATATGGACCAGTGCACAAAGCAAGGTCCATACAGACATGGATAAACGAGTGTGGGGTATAGAAACTTGACTGGCCTTCACGGAGTCCTAAACTCAACCTGATAGAACACCTTTGGGATGCATTCGAGCAGACAAGGCAAGCCAGGGCTTCTCTCCAACATCAGTGCCTAACCTCACAAATGCGCTTCAGGAAGAATGGTCAAACATTCCCATAGACAAACTCCTAAACCTTGTGGACAGCCTTTCCAGTAGAGTTGAAGCTGTTAAACCTACAAACAGTAGGCCAACTCATTATTGAACCCTATAGACCGAGACTGGGATGCCATTAAAGTTCATGTGCATGTAAAGTCAGGTGTCCCAACACTTTTGGTAATATAGTGTACATAGCAACAACAATCAGCCAGAAGTTGTTGTCCATCCTAAAAAAAATCTAAAATGATTCTTAGCACTGTTTTGTCCCCTTTTCATAGATTTCCAATTACATACCTATTGTATCAAAGACATGACAAGATTTTCTATTCCTATATTTTAGCTGGCATTCCACTTCAAAGATAGATTAAGGAAATTACATGATAATTTCCCTATAAACTGTATAAACTGAAATATGCTGTAAATAAGACAATATCCATCTATATGCCATACCAACATATGAATTTCCAATGGAATTGGTTTTCTGTGTCTTTTAATGCTGAAAATGTATTTCTGTCTGCAGTCTGGATTCTGCATGTGTTATATAGAACAAGACTCGCGTCTGTTCCCATACAATGTTCCAATGAAGCTTAAGAGATTAGACATTTTAGCAATCATGCTGTTTTCCAACTGTTTTCGTGCATCTCAAAAAGCATTTAGGAGCCTGTTACAAGAGATGACAGAGATGGCAGGAAATCTTGTACTTCCGTTCCTCCGATGATAATCGTTTTTTCTCTTTCATCCGAGACATATGAATAAAGTTAAGTTCTTTGATGAAATATCCAGTTGACTAGGAGAAATTGGATAAGCTATAATATCCCAGAAACATATATCAGCACTGAAGTAGGTCAGCTTTTTTTATTTGCTGCTATACATGCTTATAGAGAATTATCTATTTCAAAACACTATAGTTCATTTTTGTCCCGTTGAATGGTAATATGTTTATAGAGCAAGAAGAACCTAAAGGTACACACAAGTCAAAGGACAAAGTTTGGCCTGAAGATACAGAAATAAGGCACATCCTCCTTAAGGCTTTCTTTTAACAATCTGGCATTGAGTACAATAGGCCTTAAGCCATAAAAATGGGTGCAAGGTAGTTAAGTATTGGAATTGAAAAGACAAGAACTCACTGCTCAAGGTGGTGTAATTGCCTGATGACTCACACCGGTGCATGCCCCGGCTCGCCTCCGTGAAAACTTGATAAAGGAAAAGGAATTGGCAGCACTCCAGGTTGAGTCAAAATCCAGATTTATTGACTGGACATCCAAATATGACAATCGTGACAAGGTAGAAGCATTTCACACACTGACTGTGTGCTTAATCATTACCGCAATTATTAAGCACACAGTCAGTGTGTGAAACGCGTCTACATTGTCACGATTGTCATATTTGGATGTCCAGTCAATAAATCTGGATTTTGACTCAACCTGGAGTGCTGCCAATTCCTTTTCCTTTATCAAGTTAAGTATTGGAGATGGACAGACCTCATTTCCATTGGGCCTCTGAAACAGCTGGCTGAGACAGGCAAAACTGGTCAGCCATAGTCTGTGTCCACCTCTCTTTTCTCACAAATCAGCGATCCTCAGAAGATATAATGGCTCTAGCTTGGAAGGCTTATCCATAGGACCTAAAGGATATCGCAGACAGCTGGACCTGATAAGTATACACTTGAAAACATGGATGATGGACTTATATTACATACAAGAACAGTCTGGTACACCCTATGAATGAGCATGAATCTTTTGGTATGATGTTAGCCCTACTCAGACACTCTTTTCAGTGCGAGGGAGGAACTCAAGGCATACACTGTCATCTGCTAATACGGCTATATAGGCTTGATCCACTGCAGATTTGATCTAGCAGAGCCGCATTGTCCAAGCTTTGATTCATTAGCCTCCTCTAGACCACTGACTCTTTCATAACATTAGCATACTACAGATTTTGCACATTGTCTGAACCAACAATCCATCATTACAGTTCTATTATGGACTTCATCCATTCTGACATTACTATATTAATAACTGTGATTCAGTAATGCCTAAATATCCATTTACAGGACCTCTCTTTTCCTCTAGAGCATTCATTTGGACATTTATCTTATGGGGATCATTAGACACTGCTGCAGTGGTGTATTTAGGTTTTGTGCTGCCCTAGGCCTGACTAAACTTGTGCACCCCGATAGCTCTTTACCGATAGCTCCTGTGCTGTTTCACTTTTCTGTAAGATATAATATAATGCATAGTTATGGTAATGTCTATATAATTGGTTATTATACTGCCATCTTGTGGTTCTTTCGGTTTTTGCACCTGCCTTTCTGCCTATCCTTTCTGTATTCTCTCCGCCTCTCCCTTTCCCTGTTCCTTTATAATGCTTGGCCCACATCTGTCTATGCCTTATGCAATCTGCTCGCATCTGGGAACACATTATCATGTTTTGACCTGCAAAATACTGTCTTTCAATCATCTACCGCATATTGTTGTCTGCTGTAACTGCTGTGGTCAATAATACCTACGTGGATGGAAAAAGATGTGTTTTGGTGAGTTCAGCTATCTGATGAAAACTGTCAGCAGTGATTATATCTGCCTATACAGGCCAGGCATAGGTCTCAGCAAGGGATAAGTCACTATTACAACAGTTGGAGTCAGAATATCTCCCGCCTCTTTTACGTCAAATTATTAACAAGGGGAATATATTGCAGCTTTGTGAAGGTTAGCATCTTGAGGGTCTGTGCTCTTTTGTGTCTGAGTAATGGAGATGACCAAAAAAGGTCTGCAGACCGGCTCCAGCTCAGCAATCTCATCCAATGGCTGAGAGCGCTGACCTGAGTGTTTTGCACATTAGCACTGACAGGGGAGATCACTGTACTAACATCAGATTGTTAGAACAATGGCTCTGACCTGAGCTGTCAGCTTTTTAGTTCAACCCAGCTAGTAGTGTGCACGAGGCTTTATGCACGACTAAGTTACCATTGCAACTTTACATGTAAATGCGACTTAGTTCACCTTTATTGCACATCTGTGAGATTCTGTCTATTGAACACTAGAAAGGGTGGAAGTACAGATGCAGGAGTAGGAGGTAACCGCAAAGATGGCCCCATCTTCAGACAGAGCCATGAAATATCAAAACAAACTGCACAAATAGTAAGAACGATGCAATGCAGCTCCAGAGTATTCTGCTATGTTTAGAAATGTAATAAATAGTGGCCTTATGTTTGCTTGGAATTTTTGTACATAGATCACTACCGCTTTAAGCACTTGTATGTTTCTCCAGACAGCACTCATACTCTGTGGTGTTCACATGTAACTCTGGCTGAAACCTTGCACCCATACAGACTTCTGCGTAGCATGGAGCCCTCAGCCACAGTCACTCCTAAATCAAGAGGGATTGTGCAAAGCTACAAATCAGGTATAGCTCACAAAACATTTACTAGGGTTGGAATTTTCATCCCTCCCAAGTCCCTACAAAGCCTCCAGGCTCCAGGACCCAAACCTGGATCCACCAATCCCTGAGTAAATCATCAAGCATATTTTATCTCTGTATGTCTTGGACCCCCTCAGTCTGTAAGTGATGCCATAGGTGTGTGCAGCCTATTTCATTAGGGTGTGCACCACAAAGTTTAAGTGTGTATATATGTGTGTGTCTTTATGTGTGTGTTTATGCTGTATGTATACACATACACAGACACACACACACTCATATATGAGTTTAAGCAATAATATAAAAACAGCTCAAACTTTATTAAAAACAAGAGCCACAGGATAGGAGATGGATAACAGCATGTCAGGTCCTCCAGGGATCGCAAGGCTGCAGACACAGGGGCTCCTCTCGGAGTTCGACAGAACGGTGCAGATGTTCATTCCTAGCAGTCTTGAGTGTGCCCCCTTGCACATGCCACGTTCTACCAAGACTCCGAGGATTTGAACGCACGGCCTCGTGCAGCGGCAGTCTGGAGGCTTGTTGCTCCCCCTGTTCCCCCTCACACTCAACTGCTGGGAACGAACATCTGCACCGATTTGCCGAACTCTGAGTCTGAGAGGAGCCCCTGTGTCTGCAGCCTTGCGATCCCTGGAGGGCCTGACATGCTGTTATCAATCTCCTATCCTGTGAGTGGCTCTTGTTTTTTTAATAAAATTTGAGCTGTTTTTATACTACACTTAGAGTGGTGCTCCTGTTTTGTTTTCATGTTGGATAGAGAAACCTTCATCTACTGTGAAGCTGCCCTCTTGCTGTGCCTGCCATGCTGCTATTGTCACCTACCTGCTCTTCCTGCCAAGATTCCTTATACTAAGGCTGTCGCTTTGCTGCATTAACTCTTTGATATGAGTTTAGGCAAACATTTTAAAATGTATTCAAACATGGAGGGTTTCAGTAGAGCAGTTGACGTGTCAGTAGGGCAGAGGATGATGTCAGTCAGTAGAGCAGAGGTTGGTGTCAGTAAGACAGTGGATGGGGTCAGTCAGGAGGGCAGAGGACGGTGTCAGTAAGACAGTGGATGGGGTCAGTCAGGAGGGCAGAGAACAGTGTCAGTAGGGCAGTGAATAGGGTCAGTCAGTAGGGCAGTGGACACTGTCAGTCGTTTTTTTTTTTTGAGTGGCGCAAAGCTTTTATGATCTTGCAATCCAGTCTCATCTGCAGAACTACACTCTAACTGCTATTTTTTACCATTACATGGAGTTGTACAGTTACTGTCAGGTCACCTGTGGCCAGGTGACAACTGCACCCTGTTGGAGGCAGGGGAGCAGCGCAAGGTAGTGAACCCGATAGCAGACTGCTGTGGATAGACCCGAACGTGAGCCCAAGATTCCCCAGGGCGCAGAGTCCAAGACCCAGCAGGTGTTCACCAGAGCCTCTAGTAGTGAGGATGGACTTGGCTGCAGCTGGGCCCAGGTCGCGGCCCCTGGGGTCCCCCAGGTCACGCTCCGTAGGGAGAGAAGGGAAGCAGCCACTCAGGACACACGGAATGGTGATGGGTAAGCCGAGGTCAGGGTATCAGGCAGACAAGGGTAACCAAGGGACAGGCCAAAGATCAGGGTAACAGGCAAACGGGAATAGTCAGAGACAAGCCAAAGTCGGTACACAGAAAAGAAGATCAAGCACACGGCAAACAGGAAACAGGAAACAAACACTGTTGAACAGCAAAGCAGACCTGCAGTGCACTGGTTAATATAGACTTCCTGTGATGACCTGGGGTGGGGCAGGAACAGGAAGGAGAGGTGATAAAAAGGAACCAGAAGTGCAGTCTGACCTCTAATACAGACATGAAGGGACAGGTAAGCTTGTCAAACACTATTGCAAGTCCATGACAGTTACAATGTGTAACCCCAATCACTAAAATCTCAAAAGCTTTAACAAAGGCAATGTCAATTCAAAAGTTGTTTTCATTATTTCTTAATCTGCAACTTTCAATAAATAAAATAATGCCTGGTAATCATGTAATGAAGATCCTTGTTCAGACACAAAATTGTCTCCCAGTTGTGCTCTTGTGTTGTCACCATTTACACCCCCCCCCCCCCAATCCCTCGTGATGGAAACTACAAATAGGCGCTGGTTTTGTATTTTTACCTGGCAATGCAAAAAATACAGAAAAAGCTTAAATAAGAAAACTAATACAGACACCAAATCTAAGGGCTGGTAGGCTGCAATTTAATATATTTCTGTTTTGGGGTTTAGATATGGTTTAAGCAACTACAGTATGTAACATTGGGAATATTAGCAGAACCAAACACTGGCTAGATAGAAAAACAATATGATGTAAAGTGTTAAATGAGTAGCCATTATAATTGCTTAAAGAGTTTTTCTTTTTAATGTTTTTTTTTTTTTTTTTTTACAAAACAATGCTATATGCATTATTCAAGAAGAAATATTGCTTTTTAACCAGAAAAGCTTTTAGTTTACATGATCTCTATTCAGCATGCATAGCTCTCTTGTTTATAGCTTTTTTTTAATTTTTTTATTTTTTATTTTAGGAATACCCGAGAAATGCACAGCTTGTGCTTACATATGAAAATGCATTCCCATTGTAAGTGACATGTTCCACCCTGCCTGATAATAGAATTTCTCATAAACTTTACAATTTTCTTTATTCTTTTACAGGAAAATATAAATAATAACTACAACTCCTAGCCTCAAATAAACTTATAAATAATAATGTAATACTGACTGCTAAATTATTCAGAATTATGACTTCACGTATTGTTTAATTAAAAGATATAAAGGGAAACCAATCCAGTTTGCTTGACTGAGAAATATTCTATATCGATATTTTCCACATTTTGTCATGTTACAACCAAAAACGTAAATGTGTTTTATTGGGATTTTATGTGATAGACCGACACAGAGTGGCACATAATTGTGCAGTGGAAATAAAATGATAAATGATTTTCACATTTTTTTTACAAATAAATATATGAAAAGTGTGCCACCCTGAGTCAATACTTTGTAGAACCACCTTTCACTGCAATTACAGCTGCAAGTTTTTTTGGGGATGTCTCTACCAGCTTTGCACATCTAGAGAGTGACATTTTTTGCACATTCTTCTTTGCAAAATAGCTCAAGCTCTGTCAGATTGGATAGAGAGTGTCAGTGAACAGCAATTTTCAAGTCTTGCCACAGATTCTCAATTAGATTTAGGTCTAGACTTTGAATGGGCCATTCTAACACATGAATATGATTTGAGCTAAACCATTCCATTGTAGCCCTGGCTGTATGTTTAGGGTCATTGTCCTGCTGGAAGGTGAACCTCCAGTCTCAAGCCTTTTGCAGACTCTAACACAGTGTTTCTCAACTCTGTTCCTCAGGGCAATTTAACAGGCCAGATTTTAAGTATCACCTTGGGGAGATGCAGACTAGAATACTGCGATCACTGAGCAGCAAATTATATCACTTATGATGTATTTTAGTTTTCTTGCAAACCTGGCCTGTTAGTGTGCCATGAGGACCGGAGTTGAGAAACACTGCTCTAACAGGTTTTCTTCTAAGATTGCCCTGTATTTGGTGCCATCCATCTTCCCATCAACTCTGACCAGCTTCCCTGTCCCTGCTGAAGAAAAGCATCTCCACAACATGATGCTGCCACCACTATGTTTCACAGTGGGGATGGTGTGTTCAAGGTGATGTGCAGTGTTAGTTTTCTGCCACACATAGCGTTTTGCTTTTAGGCCTAAATTTTCCATTTTGGTCTCATCTGACCAGAGCACCTTCTTCAACATGTTTGCTGTGTCCCCCACTTGGCTTCTCGCAAACTGCAAACAGGACTTCTTATGGCTTCCTTCTACAGCTGCTCCAGAATTACCATGGGCCTCTTGGTTGCTTCTCTGATTAATGCTCTCCTTGCCAGGCCTGTCAGTTTAGGGGGATGGCCATGTCTTGGTAGGCTTGCAGTTGTGCCATACTCTTTCCATTTCCCGATAATGGATTGAACAGTGCTCCGTGAGATGTTCAAAGCTTGGGATATTTTTTTATAGCTTAACCCTGCTTTAAACTTCTCCACAACTTGATCCCTGACCTGTCTGGTGTGTTCCTTGGCCTTTGTGATGCTGTTTGTTCTGTTAAGTTCATGTTAAGTTCAAATGTTAAGTTTGAGCCATGAAATAATCTACGTCAATCAGGTTTGCATCTGTTCAGGAAAGCTTTACTGAGATTACTTGCGCAAGGACCACATCTCATACAGAAATAGAGAATGTGATGCCTTATACATTTTTGATACATGCTTTTATAGAGAGTTATCACAGTAAAACCTATGGCGGGCATAGGTCCAAAAACATAGTCATACAAGATTACACAATATTTCAATAACAGCCATAATACAGCCTTTGTTGATTATTTAGCAATGTTCTTGGTCATCTTGCTCTAAGAGCAAAATGGGAGTATGACAATTAAAAATGATGGATAATATGCAATTAATGGCCGGTTACTGGAACTATAATTATCTAAGCCAATATATATTTGTTTATCTGTTATTCCGGAAAGTTAGGGAAGTTCTCTTGGCAGAACATCTCATGTTATAGTTGACACATATTCATAATAAAGACAACATAATCAGACTAAAGACTGAATTTCTAAAACTATGATGTTTAAATATATTCAGGGATTAAGAGGGGACTCTAGACTGCTATACTGATACATGAATACATAATATAAAAGTCTTTAAGAGTCCTCAATATGTTTTCATCTTGACAGTTCACTAAGGTTCTCTAACAACCTCTGAGGGCTTCAGAGAACAGCTGTATTTACTGTATACTGAGATTACATTACACATTTGTGGACTCTATTTACTAATTAGGTGACTAGGGGTTAGGGGTATCAGAGTAGGGGACTGAATACAAATGCATGCCACACTTTTCAGATGTTTATTGGTAAACAATTTTGAAACCCATTTATCATTTTCCTTCCACTTCACAATTAGCTGCCACTTTGTGTTGGTCTATCCCATTTAATACCAATAAAATACATTTACGTTTTTGGTTGTAACTTGACGAAATGTGGAAAATGTCAAGGGGTGTGAGTACTTTTTCAAGGCACTGCAGTGATCTCTTAGTCAAAAAGACCCAAAAAATTCATATAAACAAAAGTTCATCAGAAAAAAAAAAAACAGTCCATTTCAAATACAGGTTATTTTATTGATCCAAAAAGTGCTGTTGTGCGATGAAGACAAGAGGAAATCCACCACCAGTTAAACAGTTGACAGATGCCTCTTACCAGAAAAGATGGACCATTAATTATAATGGTCAAAATAGCATGTGTCACGACATTAAGGGCCGGCATCTAGTGTGTGGAAAATTGTCGCTCAGCAGCAGGTTGTGGTGTAGCAATAAGAGAAAACATAAACTGCCAGAGTGAAGCATGTTTCTGTTTCTGTTTCTGTTCTTACAATTCTGTTCTTACAATTTATGCATGATCATCCAAATGTCTCCAATCACTGTACACAAGGATATCCCAGCAGGCTGATGACTCGCATTAGCAGGAAAAGCCGTTCGATTTCAGCATTGGCTCACATCGATGGAAAAGCCGTTCACTCTCAGAAAATAGTGCATGATGATGTCAGAAAGTAGCTATGCCCTATGCGTTTCGTCACCAATGACGTGATCAGGGAAAGGCTGTTTACAAAAGGTTTAAGGGTCTCTCACATGGGGCATACTACAGAATACATCTGTGCATGGGTGTTTCAAGCATACCCATGCAGGCAATCCCACTGATGTCAATTGGGACACAGCTGCACAGACAAAGCCGCTGCTCTTAATTTGACATTTGTTTGGGTGCAGGTGCATGGCCCCAAATGCAGACAGAGTGCACTCAAGGGGACTGCCTGCATGACATTGTGCAAAACATCAGTGTACCCCTGTAAACACAGCCCTCAAATGGGTGTACACTATAGTATGCCCTGTGTGAACAAGGGCCTACAGCTCACCCTCAGTTTTCATTATATGCAATAAAGTAACATTTATATTTTCAGCAGTTTTGGAAAATCAGACTGAAATGGCAATTTTCATTAACATTTTCATTACAAAATGATTTGTGTAATAAGTTATCAGTTTTGTTTTTTAGCACAAGTGGAGCTTTCCTTAACCACTATAGCCCCTGGAAGGTTTTACCCCCTTAATGATCAGGCCATTTTTTGGGATACGCCACTGCGCTACTTTACCTGACAATTGTTTGCACGTGCGAGGCTGTACCCAAATAAAATGTATATCCTTTTTATCCCAAAAAACATAATTTCCTGCTTGTGTGATTGGCTCGCCAATTTTCCCAGAAGTCTGCCTAAGATACAAGTCAGATTTTAGAGAAATAAATTAGTCCAAACCAATCGAGTCATGCACCATCACCCCAATAAGAATATATGCAAACAATGTGAAAGAAAATGGGGCTATCTACCCCCTCAGTACGACACTATCCACAAAAGTATAAAAAACATAAATTCTATTATATAAAAAGATAAAAAAGAAACTGACATATGATCTGTTCACATGTCGCAAACAATAATTCATAAAGACATATAATAAAATGACCCTTTCCTCAAAAACCCAGGCTTGACCTCTCATTGAGACACACAAAACATCCATGTGCCCATGTGTTTTTAGAGAGCAAGACTCTTCCGACGCATTTCGTCTTTTAGGCTTCCTCAGCGGTATTGGGTAAAGAGGGTTCACCGTATCAATTTACTTCAAGAAAAAGACAAATAATGATAATAGTATATACATTTAAGCAGCATATTTATATCAATATTCATTTGTATCCATTTTTGTGCGAAAACTTCCTCATATTAAGTTCATATTTAACATCAATACTCAAATCATAGAATATTACTTACATATAATTGTGATTTCGATAGAGGAGAAGAGAATGAAAGCAAAAATGCCATTAAACCAGATTGCTAGCAGACCAGGATAATTTTGTTATTCAGTAACATACAGAGACAAAGCAAGGTCTCCTGTGCCATAGAAGGAGAAAGAGGGAGCGGTGTTACCGCAACGAGACGTTCTGACCAAAAGAAGAGAGTGAGGGTATCCTTATACGTCAAATTTGTTTAGGTACAGCGTCGCACGACCGTGCAATTGTCCGTTAAAGTCACGCAGTGCCGAATCGCAAAATAGGGCCTGGTCAGGAAGGGGGTAAAATCTTCCGGGGCTTAAGTGGTTAAACAACCTAAGGTGGAGCAGATTACTCTGAAAGTTATCAATATTTTCATGCAGTCTGTTTTCTGAGTTGTGTTTCCACTCTGTTCCATGTACATGTCCCACACATTATTCCACATAGACCCAAGTGCGATTTTCATGCATTTTTAAACACCTTTTCATAATGACTGACAGATGTGAAATGATGGCTGTGCAGCAAAGGTGCCAGCAAGTGTAATTTAATACATACATGAGTAACTTTTCACTAACAGAACATAAAAAATAATGCTGCTTATGCTTGTACAGTTAATATTGTTTATCCGCTTCCCCGTCAGGTCATGAACAAGGGTCATTCACTGCATACAAGTCAGGAGTCATTAGGCAGATAATGCACCAGTTAGAATGAGATAACGCAAAGAAAAGAAATATTGTTTCCATGTAAAGTATTCTTGACCAAAAACTATCCACAGCTGTTTGCTTGCAACCTGACAGTTAGGACTACTGAATTCTTATTTTCTCATTTAAATGCCATTGGTATGTTTGATTGGATTTTTCTATGGTTCTTCTGTTTTCCTCCAATTAAAAAGAAAAATAATTCTGATTCTGAGTTATTCTAAGGAATAACTTCAGTCAAACATAAGCAACAAGGTCAAGGGGCCAAATGGTCTGTTGGGAACTGGTGTATATACAAGTGACTATTGACAATGAGAATGCGGTTGGGTCTTCTTATTTGATTTAAAAGTGTAGCACCTTCCTAGGTAGGAGCTAGGAAAAATCATCAAGTGGTTCCTTCTGCTTACCAGGGGAGCTGGATCTGTTAGGTTTGCCTGTCACATGTTTCCAGGTGTTATTTACTGGGTCTGGGGGGAGTGTCCCCACTGTGTCCAATGAGGGAGCTTGTTGGACAGTGGAGGAAACCTAACCAGTAGCACATCAGGGTTTATGGCAGTCCCAGTGGGTGGGCATTGCTGCAATGCATCCTGGGATTGGCAATAAATCCGGAGGGAGCATGTGACAGGACGTCTTTTGGCAGGAGCAAAGTCCCAGGAGGAGGTGGACGGCTGTCTCTCCTCCTGCAGGTGTGAGGAAGGTGGTTCAGGCAGTCGGCCTAATGAACCAGCTGAGCTGCAGGGGATCCAGAGTGCTGACAAGCGGAGCTGCTGGCAGAATCTTGTGGGAAAAAAAAGTATCATGAGTATTCAGGGATTTTCCACAGGGTCTGCCTAGGAAAGGGGACCACTCCAGAGAAACCAGGGGATCAAGGAGCTAGCTCACACAAGGAGTGTATCAGGAAAGGGGGTGCCGTGTAGTTGACCCTGAATATTAGGAACAAGCTGAGGTTAGAAGCTGATTGGTTTCCAACATTATTTGTATGGTTATGAGTAAGCGACTGAAATTGTTTTGAAACGCGTCAACCTTTTAGCTGTCCTGTGTCTTAATAGTCTTGCTTTGATGTCTGTGATGAAGAATAAACTACTCCATTTGCTTTGATTTTGCATCAGAGTGCAGTCATTACCATTTTTGTGTTTGATTGGTTTCTATGCAGGACTGAGGCTGATTTTTCACTCTCCAGTTTTAGTAAATAAACCCCACAAAGTCTTGAAGTGGAGATGCCTTATTCCCACTGGT
The DNA here is from genome assembly GCF_965119305.1 of Pelophylax lessonae. Classification (NCBI taxonomy): domain Eukaryota; kingdom Metazoa; phylum Chordata; class Amphibia; order Anura; family Ranidae; genus Pelophylax; species Pelophylax lessonae. The sequence goes on from NC_138775.1 coordinate 47,904,400, forward strand.
TTGGAGGGTTATATTGATATGGTGGCATATTGGCTTTGAAATCCCCTTCTGGTCTAATCCCTGTTATTATTCAGAGCCTATAGTCTCTGAAACAGGTTGACATATTGGAATCTGTATGCATTTTTTTAACAATGTGTAACTTTTTCTATTGTCCAACTTGCTTATAAAGTCCCAGCAAATTCAGACACTGTTTTTAATATATTCACCTAGAGCATAGGCACCCTAATACAGGAGAGGGTGTTACTGACCAGATCACTGCGTGAAAACAGAGGGAAAAATCCTAAAAAAGAAAACGATTAGATGATTGGAAACAGTGGCAGCTCATCCATTGGGGGTGCAGGGGCACCGCCCCCCCCCCATCCATGCATCCAGTCCCCTAATCTATATGCAGGGCGCCGGACGCATGGATTCCAATGGGGTTTTTATTTTTTATTGAAGCACGTGATTAGAGACAGAGGTTCTAATTGGCTTCAAAAAAGGGTGGGCTCGGGGCGCAGAGCACTGTGCCCTAAGCCCACCCAGTTGTGTGACAATAATGAATATTCGCCATTGTCACATGGATTCTCCTCCTCGCCAATCAGGAAGCGGGTCCTGAGACCCATTCTCGATTGGTGAAAAGGAGAAGCCATGCTATTGGCCAAGGAGGAGGAGGAGGGAGGAGACACAGGGGAAGCCCGCCCCACAGAGGAGACTGAGGGGAAGCCGCCGCCGCTGCCTGCCCTCCACATGTCAGCCCAGGGTGAGTGAGCTGGCGACCGGGGGGGGGGGTATGGTGTGCGGGCCAGAGCTGGTGTGGTCCGGGGGGGTATGGGGTGCGGGCTGGTGTGGTCTGTCTGCTGCCCATGGAGCACCAGCCGCCACTGATTGGAAATTATTGGCAAGATTGGCAATATATTACATTTTTGGTTTTGAGTTTATTACCGCTTTAATAGTTCTTATAATTCTGGGTTTCTCTGTAATAGTACATGTGCATTTCGGGAAAAGGGAAGGTCACCTGACACTGATCATTTATTTCCAAATACTCCGATCCTTTGTATGGCCAACATAAAGCCAAGCTTCTCCTTCGCTTATAACCGCCGGTTTAAAATAAGAGAGATCTTGTTCCTACTGAAACAGGAGACCCAGAACAAATGCTTACAGTGTCGGATTTACTCATTTTGCAAAAAAAAAAAGAAGAAAAAAAAACAACCTCTATTCTTTAGCAGTAAAGTTTTACCTAAAAGTTCTCTTTGGAACAATGACTATTTCAAAACTTCTACGGGTCTTTAAAAAAACAAAATACTTCATTCAGTCAGAGTGATTTCTCCACCGCTGTTATGATTTGCCTTCCAGGCTTTTTATTCACACTAACAACCCAAAGACCATATTTTTTTTTTTTGGTGTTCTGTTCTCAGCAGAATGAAAAATATACTTAAAGATTCGATGCTCAGTGGAACCGGGGCCGTGTAACTCCATTTCTTAAAACATGATCTATGGGACACAAGAGGTCCTAGAAACAACGTGCAATTAATTGGAAAAGTTTTTAGTACACCAACCAGTGCTAAACACTTCCTGGCTCAACTTCCTAATAAATGATTGAACGTGTCTGTTGATTTGCCTTGTGTAGAATATAATTTAGGAATATATTCCAATCCATCCTGCAATATTTAACCACTTCAGGATTTTTGGCTTTAGAGATACATCTAAAAATATAGCTAAAGCAGAACTAAACTGTATCTGATCACCACAAACTGAAATTGCTATTTAATAACCAATTGACCTCTGGGAAGATTGACCCCCCCCTTCATGACCAGCCCAATTTTGCAATCTAGGACTGTGATACTTTAGCTGACAATTGCACGGTTGATGTAGCCCAAAAAAAATGTATGTAATGTGCTTCCTTTTGGTGGTATTTGATCACCTCTGTGTTTTTTATTTTTTGCGCCGCGAAAAAAGACCGACAATTTTTAAAAAAAAAACAATATTTTTTTGCATTCTGCTAAAGAACATATCCAATAAAAAAAAAATAAAAAATAAAATTTCTCCATAAATTCAGGCCAATATGTATTCTGCTACATGTTTTTGGTCAAAAAATCCCAATAAGCGTATATTGATTGGTTTACATGAGCGTTATAGCATCTACAATCTATGGTATATACAGTATTTATGGATTTTTTTATTTAATTTTCTTTTATACTAGTAATGGCAGCGATCAGCGACTTATAGCGGGACTGCGATATTCCAACGGACAATCGGACACTAACTGACACTTTTGACATTTTGCAGGAACCAATGACATTCAGTGATCAGTACCTAAAAATATGCACTGTCACTGTACTAATGACACTGGCTTGGAAGGGGTTACAAATTTAGGGTGATTTAAGGGTTAACTGTGTGCCTAGCCAGTGTTTTTGTGTACTGCATGTGCTGCTTTTAAAGATGGAATTTTTTTCCCCCCTGTCAGAACAGTGATCTGCCTTGATTACATAGGCAAATACCCATTCTGTGTTTTTTCCTGACCATCAGGGGGTGCCAGGGTGACACTGAGTGCCCGGCACCCGAAGAAGAATCACAGAAAAAGCACCCCGCCAGTGGCGCACGCATGCCCCCTGCAGGCGGAAGTGCAGGATCACACACATTATATATATATATATATATATATATATATATATATATATATATATATATATATACATACAAGATCCTGAACAGAGCTCCTGCCCTGAAGCAGTAAAACTGCTACAGGGTGGTCAGCAAGGGGTTAATTTATTTGTAATATTCAAAGAAAACTCACCCATCCATCCATGTCTCTGTGCTTTATTTTGCTAAATAATCATTCTGAAAAACACCCCCTTGCTTTTCTAGCAGCAGCCATCCCGAGTAAGGGCAGATGATTCATGTTGTATTTACGTCCTAGAATCTCCCTGTCATTAGCTCAGGCATGCAGATGGGAGGGTGTGTTTAGCTGAGAAAGACCCTCCTCCCCTTCTCCAGGTAAAAGACTGCTGGGATATATGACATCATTTTTTCCTAGGCCAAAATCCAGGGAGCAAGTCAAGAAATGTAAAAAAAAAGTTTAAAACAAGTAAATATAATATACCTTCCTATCCATTTCCTGTAACACATGGTAAGGTTACTGATTGCAGAACTCTTCCCCTTCCACAAGATGGTAGCACTGCTGTGCTTTGTTTAGCTAGTGACTGACTTTATGCACTCTGGGAGATGTAGTCTAAAGAAGGATCTGAGCCACAATCATTACGGGGAAGCTATTACAATGCTCACATATACCTGGGAGCAGGAGGGGTCACATAAATAGAAAAGCCCAAGGAGTGAGCAGTTGGGGGAGTGGGCAAAATAGGGGAGGAAGTGCTGTACTGAGTTTTCCGAGCCATTTCCGTGTTGAATTTGCTGAACATTGTTGCCCACAAGAGCCAGGAGGCTGGACTGGATTGACTCCGCTGTTTGACGACTACTCTGAAACTCACCCTAGACACCCGCTGTTACCCGAGCATTTACTGCCCAGAGTCACTGAGGAGGATACCACCCTACCGGAGGGTTGCTGAGGAAAGAATTGGTGGGAGGGTCACAGACCCACTGTTAAGCTGCCTCTATTCTCAAACCATTGACAGACCCAAACCTCACAACTGCTGCTCTAGAAATTGCTTGGTCTGTTCTAGACACAACCTAACATAGCCCAGTTGCCTGTACTGATCAACAGAGTGCTGGAGTTGTGCTTGATAGTACATTTAACTACTATAAGTGTGCCCACCATTATATCCAAGTATTTCAACTGGCTGCGATTGAGTCTACCCCTCCAAAGAATTTATCCACACTAAAGAGTCCTATCTTTAATTGCATTCAACCTCCTAGATATATTGCTGTAATACTCAGTTTATTAACATATCTTCATTATCCTGCATGCCAACATTCTTGAGGGCCCCAACGTAGCCGGCTAAAGACCAACCACCAAGATTTATTAGAACTACTTTATCCTGAGGGCATTTTTGCGTTTAACTCTGTGTTTCATCTTGAAGGCCTAAACCTAACCCCTTTTTTTGAAAGCTCTCAAGTGGCATTGTTTGGTCTACGCTTATTTTACTTGGTATTTGCCACTTGGGACATTTCTTCTCATACACATAACTACTGTTTATGCCCTTGGGATCACAATATAAGCTGTAATTTGAATTGTTATACTAAAGGACTTGAGAGGTCAATTATAACCCTAATATTGTGTTCATGCTGATTGACTGCAAGTGCCAATGTATTCTGTTATATTTGTATGACTTGATTTCTATGATTATGATTTCCTTATTACAGTGATGATCCCTGGTATAAGGAATTGTTTTTATGTATGGCGTCAATTCATGTGTCATTGATTGTGTACAATTGTGGTAACTGTGGCCACAGCTATCACATTGTACAGGCCCGCTATGATTGGCCGTATAGCATGTGATCACTTTGACCAATCACAGAGATAATAATAGTACACAATGAATGGATATGAATAAAAACCACTGTGTGCAACTGACATGTGATCGCTGTAATTGATCACAGTGATTAAATGGTACCAGGGCCAGCCCGGTACAAGGATCTATCCACTGGAAACAGTGGATCACAGATCGCACTGCTAAGTGGCCCCTAGAGTGCGCGAGTGGAAGGATGTCATTTGATGCCCTCCCAGAATAATAGTGCTCCCACCCAGCCGTAATATTATAGTAGGTGGTTAACATAGCTTCAAAGACAACATTTAAAAAGATACACATAATTTATATAATATGCTACGCGTAGTAATATAGAACAATACAATTTCATAGGCAGCCTTGGCGACACAATGCATATTTGGCTGTGGAATTGATTTTTTTCTCTAATTTTTTTTTTTTTTTAATTAGCTTGGCTAATGCATATGATTCATTTCAGTTTGAATGTAGTCATTAGTCAAAAAAAAAAAAAAAAGGAAAAAATGGAGCAATCTTCCCCTCAATATTCCAACAAGACCCTTATCCAGGTATGCAGCCTAGTGTAGGTGGCTAGGAAAGGGAGGGCAGGGAGCATGCAGATCCTCCTTCCCATCTGTCTGTTGAAGGACAAGGTCTTCTTATCCACTTCTGGCAGCCCAAGGGTTGCTTATGGTGTAATCTGAAAGCCCCCTATGGTAAGGGAGCACTCAGATATTTGTCTCCTTCCAGGGGAATGAGTTCAGGTATACACCGGTACACCGGTACACCAGTACACCAATTCAGGTGTAAAACCGATCCCAGTAGCCTCTTCCCTGCACTTTGGCATGTTGGACACTCTCTGACATTAACAAGAAGGATGTAGGGCCCATAGCACTACACTGGACATGGGAGGCTGAGGAACAGTTCATGACAACCAGTTTTCTTGTCCCCTAGACAATTAAGCATTTAATCCATGCAATGTGCAGCCCCATTGCAGGGGAGGTTTTTTACTTTTTTTATGGAGTTGGCCTTGAAAAGTATGAATAATAATAAGTCCTTTAACAACTTGTGCATATACTGTGGCAGGACAGCCACTCTGCGCCAGATCACCTACCTAGTACGTGATCCGACCCTTCCGGGTCTGGGACACGCATGCGCCCCACTGGTGACCCACTCCTGCTGTGATTAGACACAGCAGAAGCTGATCTTCAGGTACGGCGATCTGCCTATGTCAACAAGGCAGATCCCCATTCTGTGAGTAGGGAAGGCATTGATCCTGTGTTCTTGCAAAGCAGGAAAATGAATCAATACCTTCCCCTAATAAAAGCACCTCCCACACAGTACACAAACACTGGTTAGGCACACAGTTAATCCTTTGATCTCCCCTGATGTTTAACCCCTTCCCATCCAGTGTCATTAGTACAGTGACAGTGAATATTTTTAGCACCAATCACTGTGTTAGTCTCACTGGTCCCCAAAAAGTGTCAAAAGTGTCAGTTAGTGTCCTGACTGTCTGGCACAATATCACGATATAAGTCGCTGATCACCACCATTACTAGTAAAAATAAATAAATAAATAAATAAAAATATCCCATAGTATGTAGGCACTATAACTTTTGTGCAAACTAATCAAAATAGGCTTATTGGCATTTTTGCTACCAAAAATATGTAGCAGAATACATATTGGCCTAAACTGATGAAGAAATTAGATTTTTTTAAAAATAATTTTTTTTTATTGTTTTTTTTTTTTTTTTTTAATTGTCTGTCTTTTTTTGTTTACAGTGCAAAAAAAAACTGCAGAGCACTAAAATAAAGCTCTATTTGTGGGGAAAAAAGGACATTTTGTTTGTGTACGGCGTTGCACGACCACGCAATTGTCAGTTAAAGTAACGCAGTGCTTTATCACAACAAATACCCTGGTCATGAAGGGGGGTAAATCTTCCGGAGGGCAAGTGGTTAACCACCTCAATTCCAGTATTTTACATCCCCTTCATTTCCAGGCCATTAATCAGTTTACAGTGCAGTAATAGTTTGATTGACAATTTCTCTGTCATGGAATACTATACCCAAATGAGTTGTATTTAGTGGGTCATATATTGCATGCCTTCCATCCAGGGCTGGCCCAAGACATTGTGCTGCCTGGGACCAAGAATGAAATGCTGCCCCCCCCCCAAAAAAAAAAAAAAATAACACCCAACAAAAAGCCCCCACATCCAATAACATAAAATGTAGAAAATATTATATATATTGATATTATCTTCCATTACTCACCACCGGACCAGTCCACCAAACACCCACTGTCTGTCCTCCTGTCTCTCCTGTGTCTGCCGCACCACCGCCCTAGAGGATCCAGCTTGAGATGGAGTGCGCTGATGTCTGACGTCATTGCGCACACCAGGATCATGTGAGGGACGAGAGGAAACCCTCCGCCTCCTCATACTCATCAGTTTGCACTATGGGTGGCAGTATGGTATGGGAAAATGCCACCCGTAATAAGCCGCACACAACAAAACTGCTAAAAAAAATCTTGGGAATCAATTTGCTGCCCTTCTCCAAGTGCTGCCTGGGTCCAATGGAGCCATCGGGACCCATGGTAGAGCCTGATTCCATCATCATCCTCAGTATTATTTTACCTTAACCGCTTAACCAATATCTTTGAAAATGAATAATGTGACCAACGTAGTATTTCCTTATATTCTTTTCTATAGTTATTATTATTTTTTTTTGTTTTAATGATTCGGTCCTCGTGAACTGGAAAGATAATGAGCACCTAAAAACACAGAATTCAAATACAGCTGCCTGGCATGTTTGTTTCTTTTAAGGCAATTTGAATTATCAGGAAGCTATTAAAATGTGAGTCAATGTTTACAGAAGATTAGGAAACTGTGTTCCTTGTGATGCATCATTTGCATACAAATGAAACAAAGCACCTAAGAGAATAGGATTATTTAAAAAGCACATTTCCTGCTTTTCCTTCTGAAAGAAAACAGAATTGAAAGGAAAAAATGCCCTCTTGGTATTTTGTTTTGGTTATAATATTCTTTCATGTACAACAGACCAGGCCTCTATTTTGTGTTGTCAAAGTAATTGTTATTTAAAAATGTTGTTGACCATTTTTATTATTTCGACTATGTCACATCATTACTATAATATTTTTATATCTAAGAGTGCAGCCACTAGGGGGCACAGCTAATGCTATGGCACTCGGGGCAATTCAATAAAGCATTTAAAGCGGAGTTCCGGGCACAAAAACTATATTTTTTTTGTGCCCCTCCGCTAGGTATGCCTCACCTGAAAAGGAATTGGATAGTTATTTTTTTTTTTTTTTGTTTACTTACCTTGCAATTGAAGATCGAAGATACTCACCTCAGAGTACTTCCTCCCTCGGAGCCGCGGCTCACCCCGTCACTTCCTGCCTTGCTATGATTCCTGGGAGCTGAACGTCATAGCTCCCAGGAATCAATGCGACGGCACCGGCCCCGCTCGTCATTTCCGGGCGACGCTGCATTCCCCTGCTAAACAGCTTCTGGGCATGCCCAGAAGCTGTGGAGGAATGCGGCGCCGCGCCGGAAGTGACGAGAGGGGCCGGTGCGGCGCATTCTGGGACAAGAAGACACAGAAGAGGACCGCGCCGGCTTCAGCTGCCCACAAGAGAGATGGAAACGCTGTGGAAGAAATTTTATAAGTAAGTATTTCTTGCAGGTAAGTGCGAACCGGGACAGATCAGAGGCTAGCCATTGTGGAATGTACTAGCCCTGACTGTCCCGGGGGTATGTTTATTGAAAAATGACATCTGTGCCCGGAACTCCGCTTTAAGACACTTTTCTGGCCTTGTGGCCATACTCCTGCACCGAATTCAAGCTGTGCAACAGTTTTCTTGCTCTTTTCAAAGTGTACAACTAATTTAGGTAGTTTTTTTTTTTTTTTGCAACACTTTTACAATCTAACGCTATGGCAGTGATAAATTGATTAACCACTTGCTGACCCCGCAACATACATTTACTGCGGCAGGTCAGCTCTATTGCGCGAAATCACTGCACTTGTACGTCTTTTAATGCAATAGCCTCAAGGTGCCGTGCTCGTGCCTCCGGAGACCCACGCTGATTGGAGATGGAGAGAGGGGCAGCCAATCAGCGGGTCCTCCGGCCACCCCCGATCATTCCCGAGTCAGAACGGCCTTCTGCCTATGTACACAAGGGAGATCGCTGTTCTGACAGGGGAGAAGATGGAGATCCTGTGTTTCTGCTAAGCAGGAACACAGATCACTGTCTTCCCCCCAGTCAGAACAGCGATCTCCCTTGTGTACATAGGCAGACGGCCATTCTGACTCGGGAAAGATCGGGGGCGGCCGATCCTTCAGTCAGAGCTCCAGTCAGAGCACCTCCCCCGCACAGTAAGCAAGCACCCCCTAGGCACACAGTTAACCCTTTGATCGCTCCTGATGTTAACCCCTTCCCTAAAAGTTACTCTCCTGCGCTCAGGTGTTATGCTTTTCAGAGAAGGAAGTGTATCTTATACTTCATTCGTAGCGCCTACAGTCTTGCTAAGCTCTCAGGACCATGCGTGTCCACAAGATCTAGAAAGATAACAAAAACAAGAGAAGGGCGTACTGACCTAGTGCAATTCCATTAAACATTTATTGAAAGATAAAAAAAACGGTGCCCTTAGAAGGAGGGTTCCCCCTTGAACCGCGTCAGCCAACATATATAGATCTGAACTCGATGCAGCATTGGAACAGTCCATGTCCTGGAGTAGAGCTATCGATAAAGTGCTTTGACATGCGTATTGATTACATGTGTCTGTAAGTATGATGTATGATACCTTTTTATCTTTCAATAAATGTTTAACGGAATTGCACTAGGTTGGTACGCCCTTCTCTTGTTTTCGTTAACCCCTTCCCTGCCAGTGACATTAGTACAGTGACAATGCATATTTTTTAGCACTGATCACTGTATTGGTGTTACTGGTTCCTAAAAAATAGTCAAAAGTGTCAGATAGGTGTCAGATTTGTCTGCCACAATGTTGCAGTTCCGCTATAAGTTTGCTGATCACTGCCATTACTAGTTAAAAAGAAAACTATTTAAATTCCATGAAAAATGTGGCAGCGGAGAGGGAGAGGAAACAAACAAGCGGAGCTCCTCTTTTGGGCGGAGCTCCACTTTAAGTGAGGGAAACCATCGGTGAAGCATGCGCGAAGCTCGCTGCACTTTGTAAATGGCCCGGCAGTGAGGAAAGGAGGAAGGGGGTCAGACTTCCGGGTGACTTCGCCACAGCGAAATCACAAGGAAGTGGGAGTGGGTACCTGTCAAAATCAGGTACCTGCTCCTCCTTGAAAGGTGCCAAATATAGCCACGGAGAGGGAGAGGAGACAAACAAACAGAGCCTCCCCTTTTGGATGGAGCTCCACTTTATGTAAGAGAAACTGTCAGTGAAGCCTTGCAGCTTCACAGCTGGTTTCCTACTGCGCATGCACAAAGCGTGGTGCACATCGTGAATGGTCCCACAGTGTTCTGGGACCTGTGATTTGGCCCAGAAGGCTGCTGGGTAAAGAGGAGGGCGAACTTCTGGTGGTGCAACTGACCAGAAGTAGGAGGGTTACCGGTCAAAACCAGGTATCTGCTCCTCCCCCCCCCCCCACAAAGTGACAAATGTGGCAGTGGAGGGGGGAAGGATGCAAACAAGTGGAACTTCACCCAAAAGGTGATAGTGAATGATAAAGTAGCGATAGTTGATTGTCAGGGGTCCACAAGTTTACTGCAGTGTCTCTCATCTCCAGTCCTCAGGGCACACTAACAGGCTAGATTTAAGTATTACCTTGGGGAGATGCAGACTAGAATACTGCAATCACTGAGCAGCAAATTATATCACCTGTGATGTATTTCAGTTTTCTTGCAAACCTGGCCTGTTAGTGTTCCCTAAGGACCGGAGTTGAGAAACACTGGTTTACTGTATGTGTGACTGAATCCACCAATCTATATCAATAATAAATACCTCTTTAGGTATACTGACCCTTTAAACATACACTATACTATCAAAAGTATTGGGTGCCTTTACTCGCAGTCCCCACTCTAATTTATCCCAAAGGTGTTCTATCAGGTTTAGGTGCAGGCCAGTCAAGTTCCTCCACTCCAATCTCGCTCATCCCTGTCTTTATGGACCTTGCTTTGTGAACTGGTATGCAGTCATGTTGGAACAGAAAGAGGCCATCCCCAAACTTCCTACAAAGTTGGGAGCGTGAAACTTTCCGAAATGTCTTGGTATGCTGACTCCTTAAGATTTCCTTTCACTGGAACTAAGGGGCCAAGCCCAACCCCTGAAGAACAACCCCACACCAGGGGCATAACTACAGGGGTTGCAGGGGTTGGCCCTATGCTCCAGGAGGCCTGTGTGGCTCCCCTGTACACCTGGATAGGAGAGGCGGCGAGGGGCAGCATGTAGAGAAATCACTGTCCTCCTTTTTCCTCCTGTAGCTGCAGGAGGAAAATGGAGGAGATTGGTTCCTCTGTATGCTGCCCCCACCACTCCTCCTATCCAGTTCACTTTTGTTCTTCTGTCTCTGGGCCCCTGTGTGCACCCCTGGTCCTCCCCTATTATGCTGCCCCCCCCCCCCCCCCACTGTGCTCCCTCCCCGTTCCTGCCAACTGCTGCAGGGGATGTGTCACAATAGAGAACAAGGAAGGGGTCGGTAAATATTTAATTTACGAGCTCCTTCCTTTTCTGATTGGACAGAGTCATAGTCAGTGACATTGTAAAAAAAATGAAATAAAATGATAAAAAATATTACAATTAAAATACCAAAAAATAAAAACTACCGACTCCAGTGCGTGAACTTCCAGGATTGCAAAGGTCACACTTGCAACCGTGCCCTGGCATTCCAGCACCGTGTGGAGGCCCCAAGATGGCAGGAAGGGGGCCCACTGCAGAACTTGTGAAAGGGTCCCGCTGTGGGACCGTAATACAGGGCCCCACAAAAAGAGCAAAGGATCAGAGGGAAGAGCCCCAGACTTGAAGAGAAGGGCCCTGGCCAGGGGTCTTGGGGGCCCTTCATGGTTTCTTGCCTCGGGGCCCTGAAGGTTCTAGTTACTCCTCTGCCCCACACCATAACCCCCCTCCACCAAATGATTTGGACTGGTGCACAAAGTAAAGTCCATAAAGACATGGATGAGCAACTATTGAGTAAAGGAACTTAACTAGCCAGACCTCAACCTGATCCATTGGGATGAATTAGAGCGGACCCTGCGAGCCAGGCAGTGCCTGACCTCACAAACGCCTTTGTGGTAGAATAGTCAAACATTACCATAGACACACTCCTAAACCTTGTGGACAGCCTTCCCAGAAGAGTTGAAGCTGTTATAGCTGCAAAGGGTGGGCCAACTCAATATTGAACCCTACTGACTAAGACTGGGATTCCATTAAAGTTCATATGCGTGTTAAGGCAGGCGTCCTAATACTTTTGGTGATATAGTATATATGTAAATGTAATTTAACAACCCCAATGATGTACCTATGATTTATTCCATTTTCTGAGGTGCAAAGGCAAATTTACACTTAAGTAAGCTGCATTTCAATAAGCTTACAGGTAAAGGAAATTCACATTCACATTGAAGAGTTACCAGTGTTACAATTCAGTGACATCTGCTTCCTCTCATTCCATCTGATATCACCAATCCTCACATAATATGCTACTGATGACAATACATTTATTTCTTGAAATTATATTCTTGATCTAATATGAAGGTATAAATAATTCAGAAGACTCATATTATTATAGGGGAGTTATATTAAGGAGATCAGCCTCGGATGTGTGTAACGAGAATCATTCACCTTGCTGAAGGAATACTATTTGTGCATTTAATCTTATAATATTCCCTTCAGGGCGAGGGGAGACAGCTTGACGCACAGCGGAATGACTCCATGGCTGCTTTTACAGATAAAAAGAAACAATAGTGCTGAGATTAGTTTTGTTTTCCAGTTCCTCGTGTTATCCAAGAGCAGATAAATATGTAATGAAGAACAGGCATTGGGTTAACGCCTTATAGCTACAGAGAAAAAAATGTAATTATTTTTTATTCCCAGTATCTTTTTTGATGTATGGCCGTGAATTTGTTAATTTCTTTTAAATGCCTTCACAAAGTTCTGCCATGGTTCTGCTTCTGTATTGCTTCAGACATCAGACACATAGGTCGCTTTTTACCGTGTTTGTTATATGAACTTTTACTGGAGATAACTGGGCCAAAGAAAGTAGTAATAGCCACTTCATTAAAAAAAAAAAAATGGTGTCAATTAGCGGTAAGAGCCACCAAAGAAAGGTGACCTTAAAGTATTACTAAACCCAAAACCAAAAATATAAAGTAAATAACCGCGCTAAGCCAAAGAAAAAGCAGCAGCTGAAAAACCAAAAATGTAAAACATTGCAGCGTATCAATTATTAGATCTGGGGGCTGCATGAGTTTTCTTTTTCTTAGGCTTTTCATCCTCTGTTTTCACCTGGTGATCTGGCCAGTAATACAACTCCTATTTTGCTAAGGGGATAAAGGTGCCCCCTGTGCTCCTTCATCCAGAGTGGGGCCCACTCTGGATAAAGGAGCACAGGGGTTACCTTTGGACAAAAAGGGGAAAACAATTGCGCTAATCCAAGAATAAAATAAAATAAAAGCAGCAACCTCAAGTGAGACTAGCACCCAAAAAATGTCCAATATAAAATAAGTTGCGCTGTGGATGATGTATACAGGTTGACTGTATGGTGAAATAATGAAGAATCCGAATAATGTCCAGAATATGGAAACAAAAACGGGTAACTTGTGCAGGTACCGCTTACCGGAAATAAAATAAACAAAGGCCCATCAACATGTTCAAAATACGTCCTAGGGATGAGGTCCAGGTGGACTACCAGGTTCCGACGCGGATCCCTCAATGGAGTGGTAACATGTGTGATACAAAAAAATATACCGCCATAGCGTAAAACCAAAAAAAATTTATATATGTAAATAAAGGACACCCAAAGTGCATTGAGAACACCACTGCTCCCGTAGTGAAAAATGTGATAAAGGATGCCACAGAACCCCAATAGGTACTCCTTACCAAAATATAGATGAAAAATAGCAGATACACCAAAAAAGGGGGGAGAAGGGGGACCACCCCAATAGGACAGCAGCTTACCACAAGGATGAATATGGAGGGCTTATATAAGACTGGATAGGTGTGGTCTGAACAAGCAAGCAAGTGGGGGGAAACACCTCTGATGGATAAAACACCCTTACCGACTCCCGATGATAAGGAGGCAGGAGGGATGTGTATGGAACCGATCCGTTGTGTCTCCTCACTCAGATAGGGAACTCAGATGGACGGTATTGGATCAACCATAGATGATACAAAATATGGAAAACGCCATAGTGTAAAACCCACGGATGTATTTATTAATAAAATAGTAATGCACTTACAGACAAACAGAAGATCTAATGCGAAGAGGAAAGGAAGCCGCCGGCCGGACGGCTCCGCTCGCCCGTCCCTCGTGGACAGCAACGTGTAGGTGACGTCAGCACGCCGTGACCTGACGCGTTTCATCAAAGATGATATTCTCAAAGGTACGGGCGGCGTGCTGACGCCACCTATTAATAGCCATAATGGTGATTAAATCGATGACCGGAAGTTCCCTAACCGCCATCTTGGTTGAGGTAACCCGGAACCGGAAGTTGCCTCCACGGTCCGGTAACCATCAATAAAAATAAAACAAAACAAGGTGATCCTGCATAACCCAGAACCGGAAATCATGGCGAACCCGGCACTGAAAGGGGTCAGGACCATCAGGATGTAAACAACATAAGGAGTAACTGAATAGTGAGACCCGCGCCCATAGGGGTTAGGCCAACTGTTGTATGATGTGAAGAAATTAATCAAAAATGATTAAATATTAGATATTGGATATTGAATAGATCCAACATAGTCGTTGCACTTGTTGAATAGTAAAACAAACTATGAATCCAATTTGTGCATAAATTAAATAAATCAAATATGACAACAAGAATAATAAAAATATATAAAAAAATTTTAATTATATATGTATTAAAATAAGTGGGAAATTCCGGTGATGGATTCTGACCCCCAAAAAAAAAAAAGATTGTGCAGTGTTTATAAACCCTGTTATAAATTGAAAAAATTATAATAAAATAACCGTAACAGGCATCCAAAAATAAATTGGAAAATTAAAATAGTAACATAAACCAAAAAAAAAAGATTACAGTAACATTCTATAAATTTATAAAAAGCATAAAAGGATAACAATACGATAATCTCTGGACATAGTAATAAATTGTAAATTGGACAAAATACAATCTACCACCTTGTGTGGACTATGAATTATCAATAAATGCATTGATCTCAGTATCTACATTTAAACCAAACGGCGTATAGGTCTTGGCCCTATAGATCCAAGCCATTTCAAGACGGGAGATACCTCTAGTTTGGGGCTCCCCCCTCCAGTGGGGAGTGAACCTATCTATTCCCAGAAACAACGTATTCCTAGGGTCACTGTTGTGGGCCTGTGCATAATGCTTTTCCGGTTCTGGGTTATGCAGGATCACCTTGTTTTGTTTTATTTTTATTGATGGTTACCGGACCGTGGAGGCAACTTCCGGTTCCGGGTTACCTCAACCAAGATGGCGGTTAGGGAACTTCCGGTCATCGATTTAATCACCATTATGGCTATTAATAGGTGGCGTCAGCACGCCGCCCGTACCTTTGAGAATATCATCTTTGATGAAACGCGTCAGGTCACGGCGTGCTGACGTCACCTACACGTTGCTGTCCACGAGGGACGGGCGAGCGGAGCCGTCCGGCCGGCGGCTTCCTTTCCTCTTCGCATTAGATCTTCTGTTTGTCTGTAAGTGCATTACTATTTTATTAATAAATACATCCGTGGGTTTTACACTATGGCGTTTTCCATATTTTGTATCATCTATGGTTGATCCAATACCGTCCATCTGAGTTCCCTATCTGAGTGAGGAGACACAACGGATCGGTTCCATACACATCCCTCCTGCCTCCTTATCATCGGGAGTCGGTAAGGGTGTTTTATCCATCAGAGGTGTTTCCCCCACTTGCTTGCTTGTTCAGACCACACCTATCCAGTCTTATATAAGCCCTCCATATTCATCCTTGTGGTAAGCTGCTGTCCTATTGGGGTGGTCCCCCTTCTCCCCCCTTTTTTGGTGTATCTGCTATTTTTCATCTATATTTTGGTAAGGAGTACCTATTGGGGTTCTGTGGCATCCTTTATCACATTTTTCACTACGGGAGCAGTGGTGTTCTCAATGCACTTTGGGTGTCCTTTATTTACATATATAAATTTTTTTTTGGTTTTACGCTATGGCGGTATATTTTTTTGTATCACACATGTTACCACTCCATTGAGGGATCCGCGTCGGAACCTGGTAGTCCACCTGGACCTCATCCCTAGGACGTATTTTGAACATGTTGATGGGCCTTTGTTTATTTTATTTCCGGTAAGCGGTACCTGCACAAGTTACCCGTTTTTGTTTCCATATTCTGGACATTATTCGGATTCTTCATTATTTCACCATACAGTCAACCTGTATACATCATCCACAGCGCAACTTATTTTATATTGGACATTTTACCTTTGGACAGCAGCATTGTTAATTAGGGATCGACCGATTATCGGCATAACTGATATATCAGGGGCCGATATGCACTTTCCCCGATATATTGGAATCAGCCCCTGAGGTTACTGCCAATATTTCGGGAGAGTGCTTGTACCAGAGTGATGCTTGCAGCTAGAGGTCGGCCGACGGTCGGCTGTCTTGTAATGACAACCGATGCGGCTGAGAAGCCGCTTATCTGTCATTACAAGGAGCTGGAGGGGACATCCCCCCTCCCGCCCGCCTTCCACTGGGACGGGGCGGGGTAGGACGGGAGACCCGGGCATCCTACCTGCACAGCCGCCGAAGACCCGATCAAAGCCGCATTCGGCTCTGATCGGTTCTCCATGTAAAAAAACCCAGGTACTCGGCGCCACATTCAGAAAACTGACAGCATTCAAAACAGCCAAACTTGGCGTTTTGAATGCTTTTCAGTGCCGACAAGGGGTTAGGGGTCTTTTAAACCCCTGGATCCCTCCACAAGGAGTACCTGGAAAAAAAAATGTTTTTACATGTCCGAAAATATCGGCCAATATCGGCCGATACCGTTATCCGTTGACCAAAATATTAGTAACGGCATTAAAAAAAAAAGATATTGGTCGATCACTATTGTTAATCTGAGGTACTGGGGGGACTGTTGGATGCAAGAAATGATTTAAACACACTAGCAAATTGAAGCCAAACATTTTCCTTTTTTTTTTCCTTTTGGGATAAAGGTTTTACATAAATAAAAGCTAATCATTGTAAGCACCTCTGTCAGTGGTAGATGGTTTTTCTCTGCCATAGGTATGCGCACAGGGTTTGCTGGATGTGCCTGAGCACACCCTAATCACACAGTGCATATTAGCCTTCACCTCCTGTGTTTACTGTGATTCTTAGTAAACTATGCTTACTATGCTTCAGTTTATGAATGAACAGGAATGCTGTGCAGAGATTTTCCTGTTCATTAATTCTGGGCAGATGAGGCTGCAGAAAGGAACTGGGGGATGTATTTTCTCAGTCTCTTTCTTTGTCCCAAAATTGAGACTTCATGGGTCTGACTCCCATCCATGTGTGTGTGTTCACCGGACCCAGCTGCCCAACTTGGAAGCTGTCATTAGTCTGGCACTGCTGTACCAATAAATATCATCTTATCGATAATTTTCATTTTTATTCTTGTGGGTGGTTGTGTAGACAGGGCCCCAGTGCACTGCATTGCCCGGGGCCCTTTACTGCTCTTAAGATGGCACTGGCACAGTATAATAGAGAACAGAAAGCTTTGTCCATTATAATGGAACCCCTAAGTTTAATATTTGGTGGTGGGAATTGATGGGTTATAAGGTCAAAACCAGGATTATGTTAGGTCAGGGAGGGTGTGGAGGAACACTTTTTTTCTTGTCAAAAGCCTTGAAAATAAATGCACTGGACTCCCATGTAATGTTACCAACCATTAGATGTGCTTCTAACCAAATAGTATAGGAATGGTACAAAGAAGAAAAAAAAAAAACAATTGCCCCTGAAATTTTTAGACGAAAAAATATACACACAAATTATGTCATCCCCTTTATTACAAACATGTATTTAAAAAATGTACTAAAAACAGAGAAATGACCCAGGAACCTAATACTTACAATTTTTTATATTTCAATGCAAAGTCACAGAGTTCTTCATGTGAATATTTAATGATCGATGTAACAATCAACAATAGCAGATGGAAAACATCATAGTCTTAACTCATTTTGTGCAACATAGTTTACTTCATCGGGAGTTTGAAGTTGCAGGGTGTAACTGGTCATGATAACTGTCATTTGGTGCCAGATTATTGTACAGATAGGTAGTTGTACATTGTCGGTAGGGTGTCGGTAGGGCGGTAGACACTTCTTGATATGAATGGGCGAATTAATTTATTGTGTTTGTGCCCTTAGCCTTGCCTGTTCACTGCTCCTTATCCCCCAGTTTCATCAGTGGACCTGCTCTCCTGCCTCCACAGCCTCGGGGCTTGATGCCTACTTTATGGGTTCCATCAGATTTTTTGGAGCAGCAGCTGCCTTCTTCTTTTTGGGATTTTTGGTTTTCATGACCAGTTAAACCCTGTCAGCAACGTCAAACTCCTGAAAAAGAGAACTCTGTTTTACAAACCGCGTTGATACTATGATATTTTCAATCTGTTACTGTTGATTGTTACATCGATCATTGAATATTCCCATGAAGAAACTCTGTGACTATGTATTGAAATGCAAAAAAGTTTAATATATTACTATCTGGTGCAATTCTCTGTTTTTATTTAATTTTTTAAATACAGTACATGTGTGACAGACCTAACCAGGACAGGGGCTTTGAGAGGGGACTGCAGGGTAGCATCTTGCCTACTGACTATGGACCCTGGCTTTTAAGGGGGCTCTATTCTTGGGAGGTGTGTGCCTTGGGAATACTTGAAGGGGTTTTTCCTTCAATTTGGGGTATGTGTCTCTCTGAAACACACAGACTCTTGGAACCTATACCTGGATACAGATTTGGGGCTTCTGTACCTAAACCAGTGATGACTGCTTCACCCCTCCTCCTAGACTCAGAATAGACATTTATATAATCAGCTCAAAACAACCTGATGCTGGGGTCTCCTGCTATAATCTGTTTTTTAGGGTGTCTTTCTCTCATGGTATAATTCCCCATTGTGTGCTACCTAGGTGTGAATTTTCATTGTTAATTAAGTCTTCTATTGTTTCTGTCTGCTAGTATTGTGTCCACTTCACCTTGTTACCAAACTATTTTAGGTTGTTATATGTGTATGTTAATTAGCTTACTGTTTAATTAGATTACTGTTTATGTGTATGTTATCTGTTCACTAGATGTACCGCTATTACTGTTTACAGTTTGCATTGTTTAAGATAATGTGGTCAAGCTCTTACTTGATTTTGTGTGGTATATATTCTGTTAGAGTTTACAATAAAGTCAGTTCCAGTTTGCACCTAAGCTAGTGTCAACTAGTTCTTGGGTGCAATATTCAGCTATAATACCTGGTTCCAGAGTGGAGGAAGTTGTATCTTGACGGAGGCACCCAATCTGGGTGCCAGGTGCTCCGTCACAACATGTTTGCAATAAAATGGAGGACTTTTATCATTTAGATGTATATTTGTTGTGTAACCCCCACAAAAATCTCAGGGGCAAATGTTTTTGACTTCTTATTGACAGTGCGCAAGTATTTTTTGGGGATGGAGGTATCTTAAGTCTCTGTAGTAGACCTTTGCTGTTTTACATTTATAGGGATGGTAAACAACTAGGGTTCTAATGATAAGTTCCTACAACACAGTTCTCACTTGTTCTGTTATGAAAAATTATCTGCGGTGAATCGCTTTTAAGGCATCAGGATGTGATCCTGATGCCTCATGAATTTCTGTTTTTTTTGTTGTTGTTTGGCAATTTTCAATGGGACTTATATGCAACAATGGTGAGCCAAGCATTTGGCTCACAGTTGTGGTGCGGCCCCATTGATGCCCATATGAAAGAGGGCTTGGGATCCCGAGCATCAGTTTGTACAAACTTCAAAGTTTATCTGATTTAACTTTTAGAAAAAGTTTGATGGATGCATTGTTAACTTCTCAATCCAGACAAGGAAATCTCCTTTACCTTTTTTGGCTATGGCATGACTAGGATACTAAAGATGTCTTGTCTCCTTCAGCTTTGACCTGTACCATACCCTCAAACCCCTTTAATAATCACTCGGACAACAAGCTGGAGTTAGGCCCCGTTCACACTGGGGCGATCCGACTTCCCGGGGCGACCTCTGAGGTCGCGGCGCGCTGCTCGCACCGCGACCTCGGAGCGGCCGGCACGGACTTCATAACATTGAAGTCTATGCAGGTCGCTCCGGGTCACCCCAAAGAAGCTCCAGATCCTTTTTCTAAGTCGGAGCGACTTGCGTCGCTCCTATTAGAACGGGTCCATAGCTTCTCAATGCAAGGCGACCTACGGCGACCTGTCAGGCGACCAGGTCGCCTGACAGGTCGCCCCAGTGTGAACGGGGGCTTAATGGCCAAAGCAGCCTTATATTAACCAAAGTAATAAATAACACATAAATAAAAACATAACAACTTTAATACCAGTTAAATACAGTATAACTGGATTCTCAAGGTCCTAGTCGGCATCACTCACAAGAAAAAATACCGCAACACCACCGACTCGGAGACAACCAGCTGCAGATACCTCTATAACAAGTACCTTTTTAGTGCCCACAGAAACCTACAAGGACCTTGCACCCCGCCAGCTGCTTGACAACAGTCATCCCCACCAACCCCCAACCAAACAATAAGTTGCTTACCAGAAAAGTAAAATTACCAAGGTGGGCGGGAGGGAAGTTTTCCCTTGGTGGTCCTCTCTTCCAGTTGGAGACCCTACCCCCCCACTCAGCCTCACAACTCCCTGCAGCTCCACCCCCTCCCAGACTTGTACCCGATTCAAAACTTTCCTGTAACTACTGGAGTCTCATTAATAAATATATATATATATATATATATATATATATATATATATATATATTTATATATAAAATATATATCATTAATAAATATATATATATATATATCTATATATATATATATATATATACTGTATATATATATATTATGTATATATATCTTTTTATATATAGACCTAATTCTACAGTTCTCCAGACCCTTTAACCCCTGTCGTGCCGTCCCGCTGTCCATGCTCTTCTTTTATAACTCCGGGCCTCTCTAGAATTAAATACCAGTAAGTGAATGGGACTGTAGGTCTTTGTGATATTATGCTTTGCGTGTTGACTAAAATATGAATAAATAACAAAAACCACCTTTAGTACAGAAAAAAAAACTGTGCCCGTTTATGTGTATTTTTTTAGACTAATGTTGTTTAATAGCACCGAGCTTCCATACTGTATACACAGATTTCAAGTAGATTTAGTTAAACATTTGCAGCTACAACAGAAAATTTTATATGGCAAACTATAATAAATGGGCTAATTAAATAGATTTTAAGTTGTATTTTTTTTTTCATTTTCCAATAAAGTAAACTCTATAGACAAAATACTATGTGAGGGTAAATTACTGAGCTTAAAGAGAAATGTCTCCCCTACAAGTAGGAAATGTCCTAACTTATCTATGCAATAAATGTCCCATAAAATGGAATAAGTAATATAAGTAGCAGAGACAGTTTTACAGGGTTTGTGTGCTCTGCATTAATTTATTGATTTGTACATGGATGAAACTTTTATTAAAAGCACAATTACTAAAAAAAGGTTTCTTGTTAATTGTATCTGGTAGAGGGTAATATATATAAATGGGAGACAATTTCATATTACCCCTCTGTGCTAATGATTTATTAATACAGTCTGGACGTTTTATCCAACTCACAGGACCAAATTGGCTGCGGCATGGCAAGTAACTTGCAGAAAACTGCATTCGGGAGCCCAGATGTGTGCGGACAGCTGCAGCTGGAAAGCCTGTACAGCGGTCACTGCTGTCTGTTGGTGTATGGGGGATGATTCCTGAGGTTAGAGATAGACAATTGTCACTGAAGACAAACAGCTTGCATCCAGGGGTGATCATTTGCAGGGCCAGGACAGGGGGTGAGCAGAAGGGACAGCTGCCTTGGGCACTGTGATATGTTAGGTGGTTGGGGGGAGGGGATTAGCGTTGGAAGGGGGAATTTGGGGGCTGCAGAGGGTAATTATTGTTCTAGGAGGAGAGATTTGAGGGAGGTTAAGAGTGGTGATTTAGGGGGATTAATGATGGGAGGGGGGAAGAAGATTTGTGCTAGGTGGGGTTTAAAGGGAAAATATGTGCTGTGAGGGGGAGATTTGAAGTGGGAGGGAGAAGATGTGTACCAGTAGGGAAAGTTAAGGGGTAGAGGATTTGTGCTAAGAGGGGTGAATTTTTTTTTTTTTGGAGGGGAGGCACTGGAGCTGTTCTGGTAGAGGTGATTTCAGCAGGGGGGTAGATTTGTACTAGGAGGAATGGAAATTTATGCTAAGGGGGTAAGCATGCAGATTAGTGGTGAGTGTTTTTGTGGGGAGATTGTTTCTGACACTCTTGGGGGGGGGGGGTGTTTTGGCATGTTCGCCCTGGGCTCCAGGTGATCTTGTTCCGGCACTGATCATTTGTTCCTAAGAGCAGAAAATCGCTCCCTGTGTGATCACTTACAAACACAAGCAAAAAAACCGAGGCTGCTGTCAATCTGCCATTGCTTTCTACAGGCTTCCCTGTCACATCTGTGTACACCAGTGCCATCTTAAGAGCATTAAAGGGCCCCGGGCAATGCAGTGCACTGGGGCTTCGCCTACACAATCGCCCGAGAGAATAAAAATGCTAATTATCAATAAGATGATATTTATTGGTACAGCAGTGCCAGGCTAATGACAGCTTCCAAGTTCGGTGGCTGGGTCTAGTGAACACACACACGGACGGGAGTCAGAATCAACTGTCCTGTGTGCCTGTTCCCATGGAGGCAGAAAGGCATTCCTGCAGTTGTGGGCTCTTAATCCACAGCCCAAATGGCCTGACAGCAGCGCAGGGCCAACAGGCGCTTGCTACCTGGTAAGTTCGGCGGCAGAATGCACACGGGAATCGGGACTAATGCTTGGCTGGGTCACTGGGCAGGTGGGGCCCCCCTGGCAAGTGGGGCCCCCCGGGCAACTGCCCAGCATGCCCATTTGGTAAGATGGCCCACCTGGACACCTGCAGCACCATAACTGATTTGACCATGTGAATGAGGCCTTAGTATTTAGTCCACATCCATAATTACAATTACCACTGATGTCACCACTAGAACACTCTCTAAAGTATTATACATTCATGTTGTCACAGCTTTATTTAGGAACTTCACCCAGGTGTTTGAAAATTGAAAGTGAGCAGTTGCAAATACTGTAGCTGCTGACTTTTAAGAAACAGATCATTACTAGCTCATGGAGTCCAGCACTGTCTTCATGAAGCTGATTCTTCTCAGCGTTGTGACTGCCAAATGATTCCCCGCCAGCTCCCCAGTGTCCATGCATGAAATTAGGTGACGCACAGAGACCGATCCTGCAGCCTCCTGTGATGTGCAATGTTATCCCAGGGGGCAGAAGCAGTGGGCCGAGGCAAAGTGTTCCTCGCCTGGGGGAAGATTAACCAGCTCAAGACCAGACACTTTCATCCCCTTCTAATGCCTTGTACACACCATCAGATAATCGGACGACTTATTGTTTGCATTTTGTTGCATGATACTAGTATCGAATTCAACAGTGTGTACTAAACGTTTTTTTTTTGTACGATTCTGGAAAAGCTTCCTGGTTGCGTAGCTACGTATCGGATAGTGCAAAATAAAAACAATGGCAGCCAGGCTTTTTTCAGGTTATTTTGGTGTTTCTGATCATGCGTGTCTATCGATTTTTAGCGGACGCATACTGTACTGATTGAACGATTGTCGTTCGCTAGGCTATCGTACGACAAAAGTTTTCGTGGTTGTCCCTTCGGATTTTGTTGGACGAAATGTCGTGATCGGCTGTCGGCTGTGTACTAACGATCAGATTATCATACGATCAATTTGAAAGTGATTTTCTTTGTGCGATTATCTGATTGTGTGTACGAAGCATTACTGTGGCCATTTTTTAGCTTTTAGCGCTGTCACACTTTGAATGGCAGTTACTCATTCATGTAACACTGTACCCAAATTACATTTTTATCATTTTTGAGACAGATAGAGTTTTCTTTTGGTGATATTTAATGACCACTAGGTTTTTACTTTTGGCTATTATAAACCAAAAAATACCAAACATTTTAAAAAAATATATATTTCTTAGTTTCTGTTATAAAATCTTACAAATAAATAATTTTTCATGTTTTTTACAATACATTTATATTAAGTTTTTTAAAAGAAGTCAGTACAATAAGAAAATCAGCACAGTAAGAAAATCAGTACAGTAAAATACGACCAAAGGAAATAATAATAACAATTCCTGTTTTACAATGGAAATAAATAATTTTTCTTCACAAATTTAGGCCAAAATATATTCTGCTACATTTCTGTGGTAAAAATAACCTACATCAGTGTATATTATTTTGTCTGTGTAAAAAGTATAGAGTCTAACACTATGGTATTTATAGTTGAAAATTGATTAATCCTGATGTACTGATGGCCCAACTCATTTTTTGAGGCCCTAAAATGTCGGAACAGTACAAATACCCCCCAAATTACCCCTTTTTGGTGAGTAGACAGTCCAAGTTATTTAGTATGAGGAATGGTGATTTTTTTTTTAAATTGTAATTTTTTTGTCACATTAATTTGGATAATGAAGACATTAAATAAGATTAGGTACTGTTTTGTTTTTTGTTCACAAAGTTGTCATTTTAACAGGTTATTTCTCCCACACAGAATAGCCATACTTATAATTACACCCCCAAACCCATTCTTATACACCTCCAGATTACAGGGATTCCATGTTGATGGGGAACTTTTTAAGAGACTAGATGCATTTAGGAGCCCGAAATCGAAAGCACACCTTTGGACTTTTAAGGAGCATTAATTACACATAAATTACATATCTAATTTTCTTACTACTTATTACATTTGTGGAGGCCGTGGAGCACCAGGACAGTGGTTGGATATGTTTTTTTTTTTTTTTTTTTTAATGATTGCTTATTACAGTGATGATCTGTTTTTGGCATCCATTCATGATGTCATTATTTACTATTGTGGTTGCTGTGATTGGCCACAGCTATTACATTGTACAAGGCCATTGTAATTGGCCCTGTACCATGTGATCACTCTGACCAATCACAGAGATCACAGTAGTAAGCAATGACATCATGAATGAAAGCCATTGTTTACTACTGGACATGTGATCCCTGTGATTGCTCATAGCGATCACATGGTACCAAGGCCAATCACAGCAGCCTGGTACTGCAATCAGTAATATGCTGTGTCCAGTGGACACAGCAGTCACAGATAACACCACTGTGCACAGCTTCTCAGAAGATGTATAGGTACGTCCTCCCAGAACCGATACTTGTCCCACCTGGCCACTGTATTTAAAGACAAGCAGTGGGAGGGAAAACGTGTTAAAAAAGCTACCCAGTCCCCACTCCCAAAAAAACTTTATATTGCAGTTGGCAAGAGTAAGAAAATAAGAAAAATTTTCATTTTTGGGTGAAGGTCTGCTTTAAGAAAAAAAAATATATAACCACAAAAGGTCTTCTGAAACTCCAAATTGAGTTGCTGGAGTGTCCTTAATGAGCATTTTTTCTCACTGCAGGTTTCGACTCCTGGCTGCACAGAAGCATTGGTTGCTAAGACACTGTCAGCTGTCATAACCAGTGACTTATCCCTGGTCCCATTCAACTTCCAGTTGGGGCGGACTCCTGTCATTGTCTAAATATGGCCATAGCAATATTTGGGTATTGACATCAGCCAACATCCTCGCCCCTTTAGAACAAAAATGGTCAGGGGTAGTCTAAATGCTATCTAGTCCAAATGGACACAGGAAGCTTAACAAACTATCACCCAGTATAAATTAGGATTTTCCAAGGGCTATGGAATGGTTTATAGAAGTATAAAAATAACACATATAAAATTTCAATATACTTTATTAAAAGTGTAAAATGAAATATAAACAATTACAATTACAGTAAGTGCCGGTTCACACTGCCGCGACCACTAAAGTCGCGTCGCTTCCAGCGCGACTTTGACGTGACTTTTTATTTGGCCAATCACAATATGATGTGTTGTGACCTTATTTCCTTTTCCTGTTTTTTTTTTTACATATTACAAAAAAGTATGGCAGACCAATGTGCAGGTAACGTTTATGGGGGAGGTGTAGGAGTGGCTGAACTGTGGAATGTCTAGCTTGATGCTAGAAAGTAGATAAGAATGCTAATTGAGGTCACTCACATTGAAGGAAAAACATCTTTTGTCTGTCTGTCCAGAAACTTAAAAAAAAAGAGCTTTTTTCATATAATTTTTAAGAAGCACATGCCTCCAAAGACGCCCAAAAAATACCCAATAAATGCCTGCAAGAAAAAAAGCGGAGAGAAGCCGCATTACTGAAATTATAAGAAAAATGCTATTTTGTGGTTGGTTCTGGACATGCTACAGAGCTGAAACTTGACAGGTACACTTTTTAGACCCCCCCCCCGACACTAAATACAAAAAAGACATGCTTGCCTAAAAAAATGCCCGATAAATGCCTGCAAGAAAAAAAGCCAACTGGAGAGAAGCCGCATTACTGAAATTATAAGAAAAATGCTATTTTTGGGGGGTTCTGGACATGCTACAGAGCTGAAACTTGACAGGTACATTTTTTAGACCCCCCAGACACTAAATACAAAAAAATACATGTCTGACTAAAAAAATGCCCGATAAATGCCTGCAAGAAAAACGGCCAGGTTGACAGAAGACATATTCATGTTTTAATAAAAATTATGCTCTTTTCTTGTTCAATACCATTTTTTTCCAAAGTCGGATGACAAGTCGGATCACAAGTCGCTTCAATTAAGATAAGGAGGCGACTCCCATTGAAGTAAATGGGACAGGTCGGATCACTGGTCGCCTCAAAATAGTACCGGACCCTTTTCTGAAGTCGGAGCGGCTTCAGTAGTGGCAATTAAGACGGCACTGATTGAATTACATTGCTTTGGTTATGTCAAGCGACCTGGGGCGACACAAGTCGCCTCGTGAGTCGCCCTAGTGTGAATAGGCACTAACTGTAATCTGTAATTGTTTATATTTCATTATTTAGAAACAGTGATGTGATATAAATCATCTGGTCCCTGAAGAAGTCAATATGAGAGCCTTCATGCCTCGGCGAAACATGTAGGACTCATGAAATCACACTGTTGTTCATTGATAGGTCATGCTGTATACGTTTTTGTAACTGTGGGTTTTTGTCAATTATGTTTTTAATATGTACTGTTAATGCACTTTAATAAAGTATATTGGAATTGTATATGTGGTATTTTTATGCTTCTATAAACCATTCCATAGCCCTTGGAAAATCCAAATTTATACTGGGTGATAGTTTGTTAAGCTTCCTGTGTCCATTTGGACTAGATGGCATTTAGACTACCCCTGACCATTTTCTTTACTATGTACAGGGATGTGGCTGTGGATGGTTGTTGTTTAGAGCCAACATTTCAATTTATTTCTCCATATATCCTCGCCCCTTTGTTTACAACCAGCTGCCATCCAGGAATCTCCCCACCAGCAGCTAGGTGACTAGTTGTTAAGGCGCCGGTGGCTACCAACAACATAGCCGCCAAGAAGCCCTGTGTGGGAAGCTTTTAAATTTATGATAGCTTCCCAGGACATACATGCGCCACTCTGAGCACTGACATCTCTCTGTACACTAACTCGGAGTTGGTCCTACTGTAAAATGCAAATGGGGGTAATAGTTTTTAGATTAGTCACAGTCAAAGTAACAGAGTCTTCAAGTGTCAGAAGAAATATGATTTATCTGATTCTGTCGCACATGTCAGAACTGGTAATAAAATCGTTGCACAACTTTCCTGAATTAGGCAGAGGCCATTTTAAAGACCCTGCTGCCGAAAATTTTTGTAAATGCTTTATTGATTTTCACCATTGTTTTATAAACTGTTGGCAATCGTAGATGCTCAATGAGAGTTAGGCTGGTGATAAATAGTGCGGATTTCTTTCCTACAACCCCAGGATGCAGGAAAGAAATTTGCACGATTTCCCCATCAACACAGACAGTATTAACAGGGGAATTCCTCATGCCGAGCAGTAATCTTCTCCCAGTAGGCGAGGGGCAGGTGGGCAGGGGAAAGTTGTCCCAGCCGGGAGAGGACAGTGATTATTGCTAGAGGCTATAGCAGCCGCTTGCAATAATCGCAAGAGGATTCGACAGCGTGGTTGTACCCCATTTTGATTGATCAACTTGGTACATTCAGCCTGCCGATTAACAGTTCGGATCATGGTTTCGCAGGAACCGGCCGAGATTAGAATCGTGTACGGCCGGCTTAAAGCTAGTTGCTCATGCAAATGACAGCGACGATCATCACAGGCCAGCATCTGACCTGTCATTGGAATGCACAGGGCTTAGCAATAGCAGCTAGCCGCTCACAGGTGACTAAAACAGCTGCAGGAATTGTCAGATTCCTGTTGCTGTAATTTGCTCATGAAAATGTAGCCTTGCAATTTGTTAGCATACAAGTTAGGGCCGGTGTTTTATCAGATCTCCCTACACATCAGAAATCCATACCCTCGTCATTTCCGGTTCAGATCAGCTGTGGATTCGTCATGCATCAGCTGTATGCATCATGCGGGTCGGGCAGCAGGCAGAGAGATCTCTTATAACAAATATCCATCCGATCTCCATGCCCCACACTGCACCGACCCGACAATGGGACAATTCGATCTCCATGCCCCACACTGCACCGACCCGACAATGGGACAATCCGATCTCCATGCCCCACACTGCACCGACCCGACAATGGGACAATCCGATCTCCATGCCCCACACTGCACCGACCCGACAATGGGACAATCCAATCTCCATGCCCTACACTGCACCGACCCGACAATGGGACAATATGCCCACTGTCCATTTGATCTCTATGTCCCATTGTCGGGTCGGTGCAGTGTGGAGCATGGAGATCGGATTGTCCCATTGTCGGGTCGGTGCAGTGTGGGGCATGGAGATCGGATTTCCCATTGTTGGGTCGGTGCAGTTTGGGAATGGAGATCAGATGGATATTTGTAATAAGAGATCTCGCTGCCTGACCCATTGACGCGCATGCGCACTAGGACATGTGCCCTGCCGTTGCAATGTTATTAAATTTCCCTACCAACTGATGCATACAGCTGATGCATGTTGAATCCACAGCTGATCTGAACCGGAAATGACGAGGGTATGGATTTCTGATGGGGTAGGGAGATCTGATAGAACACTGGTCACACTAGATGTGGTGCGGATTAACAGCGATTTCGCTGCAAATAAACACTGCATTAAAATCGCAACGTGTTCATGCAAACTAATTGCGGAGTCTATGTTAAAGTAACGACACCCATCAATCGGTTTGAAAAACGCAATGCGATTTGCAGAATTGAGGAAAAAAAAGGGTCCTGCACGAGTTTTGGCAGAATGTGATGCAAATTTGCATCGCACAGATATCGCATGTGATATGCACATCAATGTGGTGTGAATCACATGCGATATCTGGCATCACATTAGTGTAAACCAGCCCGGAGCCCCTGTTCACGTGATAAAGTAACAACACCCTGCAGTCAGTTTGTAAAACGCAATGCGATTTGCAGAATCGGATTGCATGGGTGTTCACACCCATGCGATCTGATTTCAGTGTGGACAAAAAAAGGGTCCTGCACAAGTTTGGACAGAATGTGATGCAAACTCGCATAGCACAGACATCGCATGTGATATGCACATCGATGTGGTGCGAATCACATGCAATGTCTGGCATTGCACTGGTGCAAACTGTCCCAGAGCCCCCGTTCACATGTTACCGTAACAACAACCCGCAATCAGTTTGCAAAACGCAATGCGATTTGCAGAATCGGATTGCATGGGAGTGAACACCCATGCGATCTGATTCCAGTGTGAACAAAAAAGGGTCCTGCACGAGTTCGGACTGAATACGATGCAAACTTGCATCGCACAAACATCGCATGTGATCTGTACAGCAATGTGTTGCAAATCACATGCGATGTCTGGCATCACACTAGTGTAAACCGGCCCTGAGCTCCAGTTTACATTGGGCCGATTTTTTTTTTTTATGGTAGACATACTTTTTGCCTATATATGTCTATGTGCATGCGGCCTATAGTGTCGCCCTTCTCTCTCGCATCCCAAGTGCTGCTTGCTTACAACACAGGTCATTTCAACTGCGTAGCTGTCCGCCCAGAATTTCACTTTGTTTTTCCTTAAAACAGATATTTGGTTATAGGAAAGAAAATATAGTTTGTGTAAATGTGAAAATTGTTATGTTATTATTTGAGGGATAAAATTCATTTAATACTACTGAGGATAATGGTAATCACTTCTGTGATGAGTATGTTCCGTTAATATATATGACTGCTTGCAGGAGGTGATTCCTTCTCTGTTGCATCCCCACCTGGGGCATTGAGACAGGAATTAAATCAAGATCCTATAGCTACAAGCCCAGTGCATGTCTTATTGATTCATTGTAATGTCATTTATACAGATTACACTTTCTGGGGATTTGTTTAGTGGAAACGCAACCTTGTTTACTTGTACAATTTACGATTCTTTTTATAACGGATTTTGTTTATGGACTCTGTGTTTGTTTCAGGCTAATCTTGTTTATTAAATTTTCAGTGGAAAAATTGACTTTTGGTGACTTGTAATAGTGAAAACAAATGTTCACAATTAGCCTTGATTTAAAGTCAGGGAAGCTATAGTCCTGCTGCGTAGGGGTATCGAGAAAATACACTCTGTGTTACCAACAACCGATCACTGCTAAGAACATGCACAGTTGAAATCTGTTATTTATTGCAAGTAATTATATAGCACCAATTTATTCAGAGGTGCAAAAAAAATATAGGGCGGGGCTTAAAAAAAAAATAGACATAGGGTTTTTCTTTTTTTATAAGTGGCAAAATTGTGGCAAAATGTGAGCACTGCTTTGTCATTAGAAGTATATACAAATAGGTTGTCCAATATACTGTGTGCTATACGCACTCCTCTCCTACATTTTTCCTACACAAAAAAATATACATTTTTTGCTAGAAAAATACTCAGAAGAACCCCCAAAAACATTATATATAGTTTTTTTTTATTCCCTAGGGAATAAAATGGTGGTCATTGCAATTTTTTATGTCATGTATATTTGAGCAACAGTTTTTCAAACGTGTTTTTTTTTTGGGGGGGGGGGGGGGAACTATTTCATAAAAAAAAAAAAACAAACAAACAATAAAGTTAGACTGATTTATTTGTATAATGTATAATCTGAAAGATGATGTTACACCGAGTATATAGATACCTAGCATGTCACACTTTTAAATTGCTCACTCGTGGAATGGCCCCAATTTTCGGTACTTAAAAATCTCCATAGGCGACATTTTAAAAATGTTTACAGGTTACCTGTTTAGAGTTATAGAGGTCTTGGGCTAGAATTATTGCTACCGCTCTATTGTTTACAGCGATACCTCCCATGTATGGTTTAAATGCCGTTTACCTATGCAAGTGCAATGTGCATATGCGTTTGCTTCTGCGTGTGAGCATGCAGGGACGGGGGCGCTTTAAATTATTATTTTTTCTTTATTCTTTATTTTAATTTCATTTTTTTAATTTGACAGTTTACCTTTAATTCATTTTTTTAATAACTTTTATTTCTATCACAAGGAATGTAAACATCCCTTGTAATCGGAATAGGGCATGACAGGTCCTCTTTACGGCTAGATCTGGGGTCTATAAGTCCCCATATCTCGCCCCTAGGCTAGAAAGCCTTAGATAAAAACAATAATAAAAAAAACGATCTTGGCTTTCCACCCGAAGAAACGGCAGTGTTTCTTTATTGTTTGTTTTACTTTCATTTTTTTATTTTGACAATTTACCTTCAATTTTTTTTAAAACTTTTATTTCTATTATGAGGAATGTAAACATCCTTTGTAATCGGTATAGGGCATGATCGGTCCTCTTTACAGCTAGATCTGGGGTCTATAAGTCCCCAAATCTCGCCTCTGGGCTAGAAAGTCTTAGATAAAAAAAAAAAAAAAAACGATCTTTGCTTTCCAGCCTGAAAAAAATGTCAGTGTTTCTTTATTGTTTATTTTACTTTCATTTTTTTATTTTGACAATTTACCTTAATTTTTTTTACTATCTTTTATTTCTATTACAAGGAATGTAAACATCCCTTGTAATCAGAATAGGGCATGACAGGTACTCTTTATGGCTAGATCTGGGGTCTATAAGTCCCCAGATCTCGCCCCTAGGCTAGAAAGCCTTAGATAAAAAAAAAACAAAGAAAAAAAACGATCATGGCTTTCCAGCCGAAGAAACAGCAGTGTTTCTTTATTGTTTGTTTTACTTTCATTTTTTTATTTGGACAATTTACCTTCAATTTTTTTTAAAACTTTTATTTCTATTATGAGGAATGTAAACATCCTTTGTAATCGGTATAGGGCATGATCGGTCCTCTTTACAGCTAGATCTGGGGTCTATAAGTCCCCAAATCTCGCCTCTGGGCTAGAAAGTCTTAGATAAAAAAAACAAAAACGATCTTGGCTTTCCAGCCGAAAAAAATGGCAGTGTTTCTTTATTGTTTATTTTACTTTTGTTTTTTTTTATTTTGACAATTTACCTTTATTTGCTATTTTAATAACTAGATAAGATAGATAACTAGCTAGATCTGGGATCTATAAGAATCCAGATTTCACCTCTAGGCTGGAAAGCCTTGTATTAAAAAAAAAAATTAAAAAAACAATCTTGGCTTTCCAGCTGAAGAAACGGCAGTGTTTACATCTGCCGAGGCTGGATGTGACGTCATAACGTCCTACAGATGTACACCCGGCCTCCAAAGGTCATAGAGATGACCGGGAACCATCATTTATACAATTACCTCTGTGTAGATCTCCCGACACCTTATCTTGCCTACATGGGTCAATGCTTGTCTTTTCCCCATATAAGGTGTTTTGATCTGGTTTGGTTTTCCCATGTGCTCAATCTGTTCAGGTAGCGCAGTTGGTTTATGCAATGGACTATTGATAAAATTGAAATGTTACTATGTTACTATAATATTCTATGTATATCTCTTTTGCATTTAGTGAATATACATGTGCTCTGCTAATGATATCCTGATGAAGTGGACTAAAGTTCAAGAAATGTGTTGAGCGTGCAGAAAAACCTTATGTAAAAAGTACATTGCTTAGGCAAACATTGACCAGTAGCATGTTTATATGGTTTGGGCACTGAAAAAAACTATTTGGGAATAGTTCATGCATTGATAAATGTACATTTTTATGCTTGTGATTATTTTAAAAGGACTTTTGTAATAAACTTTGTATTTTATAATTACATACTCTTTGTTTGTGCTGTAAAAGTCCCACCATCTCCATGGGCTAGACCCTTTTAGAAATGTAAATATGTTCAATTTGGGGTGTGGCACTAAAAAGGTCAATTAACTAGTTCAACTGCATATAAAAAAAAAACATTTAACATCAGACAAAATCCAAAAATCACAGTTCAAAGATTGTTTGGTTCCAATGTAATCCACATGTAAACTCAGCGTGTTTCGAAGGATCTTCCTCAGGAGTACAATGAACTTTGAAAAATATAAATTGTGAACATATTGGAAATAAAAACTAGCACATCATCATACAAGTAATTTCAAAAGTTTTTTTAAGTAATGCCAGCAAGATGAAACCAATCAATTCTCTTTATTAAACAAGACAGGGCCTGTCTTGTTTAAATCAACCTACTGGAATGCATCTAACATTTTTATACTGATGGTTTCCAACACCTTTCACAGCTACTTTTTTTTTTATTACCAATTGCCGACCGTCCCACAGATTTGCTGCGGCAGGGTGGCTGGGCTGCGCATTATCACGTAGATCTACGTGATTATGTGCACGCGGTTTTGGAGTCACGCTCCCATTGTGATTAGACACAGCTGGAGGCAGACCGTGGGAGGAGCTCGATTGCCTCCCCCCTCCCGCGATCTTTGGCAAAACTGACAGGAGAGCCGTCTGGTATGTAAACAATGTAAGACGGCTCTCCTGTCCGAGAGGCAGGGAAAGCTAAGCTGAATCACCGATTTCTCTCTGCCTCTGTTCAATCCATCCCCCACACAGTTAGTAAGCATATCTAAGGAACACATTTAACCCCTTGATCACCCCCAGTGTTAACCCCTTCCCTGCCAGTGTTATTTATACAGTAACAGTGCATATTATTTAGCACTGATCACTGTATTCATTTCACTGGTCCCCAAAAAAGTGTCACTTAGTGTCAGATTTGGCTGCCACAATGTTACAGTCCTGATAAAAATCGCTGATGGCCGCCATTACTAATAAAAAAGCATAATATATAAAAAGTCCATAAATCTATCACGTAGTTTGTAAATGCTATAACTTTTGCGCAAACCAATTATTATGCGCTTTTTTGGATTTTTTTAAAATAAAAATATGTAGCAGAATACAAATTGGCCTAAACTGATAAAAAAAAATTAGATTTTTTAAATTTTTTTATTGTGAATGTTTCAAAATTCCCGCGCTTTTTTGTTTATAGCGCAAAAACGAAAAGCCGCAGAGGTGATCAAATACCACCAAAAGAAAGCTCTATTTCTGGGGAAAAAAATACATCAATCGTTTTTGTATATGGCGTTGCACGACTGCGCAATTGTCGGTTAAACAGCGCAGTGCCAAATCCCAAAAAAAGGCCTTATCATTAAGGGGGTAGAACCTTTCCGGACCAGAAGTGGTTAAAGTTAACGTCCAGGGGTATAAATTTACTTGGCAAAGGATTTGTAATTATGCTCATCTATTCTTGTGATCCAGGCAGGCATCTTTATCAGACAATATGGTCAGGCCAGTGCACTCCCTTTCCTCTACTGCTGTTAATCAATATAAACTTGTCTCCAGCCTGGGACTGGAGAAAGAATGAGCAGCAGATCACTGTGGAAGTTACCACTCTGTCCTTTCATCCCATATACATTTTGCGACTGTTAACTGACAGCAATGTGCAAATCAACCAATCAACTTGGTTTATAACCAATGGAGGTTCCTCTTGAGTTTGCTAGGGGTTCTTTGAGCTAAGACTAATTGACCTTCTATTTTATGGTGCCTGTGTAATTCCAGAGCCAAAACCACTTGGCAGACCCAGCAGGATGGCACCAATTATCTATTTATCTGTCGATAAGGGTGGAATTCTGACCTCCACTGTACAGTTTGCGTTTTTCCCATCGGCCAGCATAAGGAGCATTTTTGCCATTCTCCCCCAATGGAATGTCTTCAGTAAAGTTTCAGTAAAGTTTCCTCAAGACGTGAATATTATTTTTTGGATTCAAAAGGTCCAAAGTTAAGGTAAAGTTTGACATTGTGAGGTTGATTTACTAAGGGCAAATAGACTGTGCACTTTGCAAAGTGCAGTTGCGCTCTTCAAGAGCAGTTGCTCCAGAGCTTAGTAAATGAGATAAAGCTTCACTTTGCAAAGAATACCCAATCACGTGCAAGGAAAAAAAAAAAAAAAAGAACAGCCTTTTTGCTTGCACATGATTGGATGATGGAAGTCAGCAGAGCTTCCCCTCATTTACTAAGCAAAGTGCACAGTCTATTTGCCTTTAATAAATCAACCCCATAGTGTTTTCCATCTTCAGCCTGCTCTAATGCTGCTCTGTGCAGGGAATTACAGGTTCTAAATATCAAGACAGATTCTGGTACCGTATTTTCCGGCGTATAGGACGACTGGGCATATAAGACGACCCCCCTATTACATGATCTACCGGTAATACTTATACTTGGTTACCTTGGAGATATTATACTCGGCGTATAAGACGACCTCCCATTTTTGGGGGATTTTTTTGAGGTTTAAAAGTAGTCTTATACGCCAGAAAATACAGTACTTATTCTAATCGTATGTAAAGATACATTAAAGGGTAACTCCACTTTTGTGGGGAAAAAATCAGCAAATAAAGAAAAAACAATATAGTGTATACAATTGCGACACAAATCATATTGTAATTGAATGTTATTAAAAAATACCTTTCCTTTTCAATCTGCAGCTGTTGTGATTTTCTGAAAATGCAATGCAATATGGCTACCTGGAGCTGTTCTATACACAGAATGTATACTGACCACACCCCAGAAACATCATTTCCTGCTTGTGTGATTGGCTCACCAATTTTCCCAGAAGTCTACCTAAGATACAAGTCAGATTTCT
This sequence comes from Pelophylax lessonae, assembly GCF_965119305.1. Taxonomy (NCBI): domain Eukaryota; kingdom Metazoa; phylum Chordata; class Amphibia; order Anura; family Ranidae; genus Pelophylax; species Pelophylax lessonae. The sequence goes on from NC_138775.1 coordinate 47,940,324, forward strand.
GGCATCCCCTGCAGCAAAAATGTCATTTTTGGTGTGATACTCCCAATAGGAACACGTCTAAAGGGATGCAGACCTAGCAGATTTCCTCATTAGAGCCCTGCAGCTGCCACAGCTGATAGATAATTATGAAACCACTCCCATTAGACCCACTCAGCACAGAGGAACAAACAATGATTTCTTCAGAATAACAAAAGGTAGGAATCTGAAACAAAATATGTTAAAATCCCAGCAATGTACAATCACCCAGAGGGGAATGTTTTTTTCTCAACAAAAGTAGAGTTACGCTTTAAAGAGGAACTTTAGTCGGAAGAATATGTCTTGCTAGACTACTTCAGGCTGACCCCTTTTGTAGGTATAGCTATGTAAAACATTAAAGATGTTGTAAACCCAAGAAATTTTTTTTTTCCAACCTGAAAGACAAACCCATAATGAGCTAGTATGCATCGCATACTAGCTCATTATGAAATACTCTCCTTAGAACGAGCCCCCGCCGTCCCGCCCGCTTACCTGTATGACGGGCGACATGTCCAGTCGCCCGTCTTCCGGGATCGCGGCATCCGGCCATCTGATTGGCCGGAGCCGCGGTGACGTCACTCCCGCGCAGGCGCGTGGGAGCCGACAGTCACGGCACGGGGCTCTGAAGAAACGGCACCAGCGGCCGTTCCTTCAGGGCGCATGCGCCAGTGACATCACTGGCTGCATGAAAGGTAAATATCTCCTAAACAGTACATGTTTAGGAGATATTTACAGTACCTATAGGTAAGCCTTAATATAGGCTTACCTATAGGTACAACTTGCAGAGGAGGGTTTACTTCCTCTTTAAAAAAAGTGACTGTACTGTTTAAAATCCAGTAATACACTGTCTCACCCTACTCTATACATGCTTATATGCTCTCTATTTTTAGGCATTGTGCTGAATTTGTAGAAGCTGATCTGCTGCCAGCCTAAAGATTTACTGCTGCTGAGGGGCTCTGGGCTTCAGCAAAATGGCAGCCTCTGGCCAGAAAAAACAGGAACAATGCTGGAGGCAATTTACAGCACACACTCATTTTGGTAGCGTAGTTACTAATGTAGAATGTATGTTCCTTGCTAAAGTTTATTATTTGTATCATTTTTTTATGAGTAAAGTTCCACTTTAATTATTTTATCAGTGCATACAAAACTGGAACATGTTTTATTGGCTGCCTGGTGCACAGGTTTAGTACTATTGTTAAATTATAAATATTTTTTTTTCCAGTTTTTGACATTTTTTCATGCACCACTTGGCAGAACGTGTACTAGCTGATAACATCTGCCAAGGTTTTGATTCCATAGAGGGCCTTTCGTCTTCTCCATCCAAATCTACATAATAGATGGGAATGGATTTGAACCATCAGTAAATGGTATTTCTGGAGCTTTCTTCCTGGGTACATATATGTTTATATTGTGTGAGTGTACTTTGTAACAGATAAAAAACATCTTTAAATTTAGCTTCCATAACATATTCTAAAAAAAATAAAATAAAAAATAATATAAAAAATAAAGCTTTATAGAGTGTGTTTTTATTTCAGAGCCCTCCTATGGTTATTTAAGCATTTTATAGATAATTATTTTATAGATAGCTCATAAATGGTTTGTCATTATACAACCAGTTGATGATTTTTTTAATGGCATTTTTTTATAATTTCTGAAAACTGCTCCCACTCCTATTAATTAGTTTTTAAAGAAGGGTAAATGGTGGATTTGTTTTTTGACATCAAATCGATGATAGCCTTGAGGATACCACTGACTTGTCAAGTAATCAATACTGGAACCTTGCACCTCTACAGAAGGACAGATATATTTATGTGATTCCAGCTTAAATATAGTTGAGAAATATTCACTTTTTTAATATTTTCTAGCATTGATTATTTCATGTTGTTTCTGCTTTTTTCAAAGATGCAGATGTATTTGTTATTTTTAATACAGTTTTAGAGCAGAAATAATCCGATTTACATTTGCACTTATGCTATTAGAATGTTTATTATAACTATTATCTGTGTTATTAGCTTGGCTGCATGGCTACTGTAACAAATTTAACGGAGCTTTGACTGTAAAATCCATTAAAATCTCTTCCTGGCCAGTCCAGTGGTAAGAAAAATGGAAGGTTTAGCAGTTTAGAATGTTGATTTATATAGTGCCATTTAGGGTTTATAGAAAAGATTCTCATGTAAATTTTTGGACCTTACACCTTACTCCTTTGAGGTTTGTATTGGTAATTGGAGCAGTGAGGGCATGCAGATTCCTCCAGCCATCTATAATGTTATCTAAGGAGGTGGGGAAGCTTTGGGAGGGGATGACAGCAGGACTGCAGAGGTAAAGAGTATTGTATGTACTAAGAAGTTAAAATCCAGGCAGCTAAAAAGACAAAAATTAAAGCGGAGTTCCGCCTCCCCCTCCAAAAAATTAGAAGTCAGCAGCTACAAAGACTGTAGCTGCTGACTTTTAATATTAGGACCCTTACCTGTCCTGGAGTCCAGCAATGTCGGCACCGCAGCCGATGTTTCCATCGGCTGTCAGGTGCTGCCGCCACCATTGCTGGTGAGGGAACCCAGCAGTGAAACCTTGCGGCTTCACAGGCGGGTCCCTACTGCGCATGCGCGGATCGCGCTGCGCATTACTACTGGCGCGGCGTAGGAAGGGGTCGAGGTTTAGGGGGACGGCACCGCGGAGCCGAATCCCGGAAGCGGGGAAGGGTACCTGTCAAAAAAAAGGTACCCGTTCCCCCCCCCCAAATGTGGCACCAGGGGGGGGGGGGGACAAAAAAGCGGAAGTTCCACTTTTGGGTGGAACTCCGCTATAATGTAGCTTTGTATTAACAGAAACTGGTTTGGTATCAGCCTCTTTACAGCAGAGCTCAGACTGGGGAAGCAATAGATGCACAAACATCCATTCATTTGTGGTGCAGTGCAAGATGAATGGTGATGGGAGGAGAGTGGCAAGCTCATCAGTGTGTTGCTTCTCCTTTTACTAGGAATTAGGGATTACCTTGAGTTTGGTCAGAACCTAGAATTTAGCTCTCACCGCTGGGCCAATGAGCTGCAAGTGGGAGATTCCCTGCTCCACAGTCCCATTTATACAAAACTGTGTGAGAAAAACATAGGAATATGGGTAAACCTTATCCCCATAAGCCCATGTTTTTTCCATTGTAGTTAGGAGGACTGGGCTGGAAGTGAGCAATTGTCTTTTTGGCACATGCCCTCTTCTATGACACTGCAGTAAGAGGAGAGCCTCCACTGCAGCATTTTTATTGGACATCTTGGACCAATGGTGATTTACCATTGGTCCAAGGCTCCAAGCTGTCCATTGAGCTCAGTACCTCTAACAAGAAGTCAGAGGCACCATGAGCTCATCCTCTAAGCCTGCTGCAAACATTGTGTGCCAGCTTGTATTTAAACTGGCCGCGCTGTATGTAGCTTCTGAAAGGCTGCCCAAGGAGCACCGTAAGTTTGATCAGTGGCGGGGTAGGACTTTGGCTACCTGTGACCCCAGGTCACCGAGCTACGACCTTCAAAGCTCAATCGGTTTTTTTTTTTATGTTCGTGGCAGGTGAGGCTCTGCTTCGTCTGCCTCTCCTGACTGCACACGTCCCTCAGAGGGAGAATCTGCTGCTGCTTGAAATGGTAAGTTTTTAATCAGGCAAAATAATATATTATTATGCTATATGTTATAATATAATAATTTATTATTTATCTATTTACTGTGAAATTACTGGTTTGAAGTTATAAATTCAAACTTCAGTAATTTGTCCGTTAAACCACCTTCTTAAATACCGTTTTCGAAAATATAGTAAATTACCTTAAAAACAATAGATACAAATTATTTGTATATTACTTACTTATGGTAATTAACGACTTGCCACCCAGGCCAATTCTGACACTTCTCTCCTATATGTAAAAACATTACTTTTTTTACTAGAAAGTTACTCAGAACTTTATATATATATATACAGTATCTCACCAAAGTGAGTACATCCCTCATATTTTTGTAAATATTTTATTGTATCTTTTCATGTGACAACACTGAAGAAATTACACTTTGCTACAATGTAAAGTAGTGAGTGTACAGCTTGTATAACAGTGTAAATTTGCTGTCCCTCCATAATAACTCAACACACAGCCATTAATGTCTAAACCGCTGGCAACAAAAGTGAGTACACCCCTAAGTGAAAATCTCCAAAGTGGGCCCAAAGTGTCAATATTTTGTATGGCCACCATTATTTTCCAGCACTGCCTTAACCATCCTGGGCATTGAGCTCACCAGAGCTTCACAGGTTGCCACTCCTCCATGACGACATCACGGAGCTGGTGGATGTTAGAGACCTTGCGCTCCTCCACTTTCTGTTTGAGAATGCCCCACAGATGCTCAAAAGGGTTTAGGTCTGGAGACATGCTTGGCCAGTCCATCACCTTTACCCTCAGCTTCTTTAGCAAGGCAGTGGTTGTCTTGGAGGTGTGTTTGGGGTTGTTATCATGTCGGAATATTGCCCTACGGCCCAGTCTCCGAAAAGAGGGGATCTTGCTCTGCTTCAGTATGTCGCAGTACATTTTGGTATTCATGGTCCCTCAATGAACTGTAGCCCAGTGGCGGCAGCGCTCATGCAGCCCCAGACCATGACACTCTCACCACCATGCTTGACTGTAGGCGATACACACTTTTCTTTGTACTCCTTACCTTGTTGTCGCCACACACGCTTGACACCATCTGAACCAAATAGTTTATCTTGGTCTCATCAGATCACAGGACATGGTTCCAGTAATTCATGTCCTTAGTAGGGATGATCGAACGGTTCGGGTCGACCATCGGTTTGACCCGAACATTGGGTGTTCGAAATTCGGCCGAATTCCGAACTGTTTGCTGAAAAAGTTCGGAATTCGGCAACCAGAATTGACCAAAATGCAATTGGACAGGAAATGGGCTTTAAAAGCCCATGATTGGACCAGAACCATCAGTAAAAGCCAATTGAGGGGGCAGGAGAATGCTAGGAATGTGATTGGAGTGACTAGGGGGTCCAGAGGCCAATCATTAGTGTATACGCCCCCCCAGTATATAAGATAGCCCCGCCAAATTCCTAGCATTGTAATACAGTGCTGTGGAAGAGAGTGGAAGCAGTTCTGTTACTTCTGCTTCAAAGTGTCATTTAGCAATTATTAGTGTGAGGAAAGGGATATCTAGTGTAGTTAGGGTGCTATTTTCCACTTTAGTTAGATTCAAAAATCTAGTTTCTGTAGGGAAAGTGTTAAGTGCCAGGGTGACCGTAGTGTAGTGTAGGGTGAACTGACTCTGACTGCTATGGCAGGGTGACCAAACCCTTCCATTTCAGGGTGACCGCAATAGAGAAAAGATCGTTTCTCTTAGGTCACTCATAGAACAGCGATATGGCTTCTCGCCTGTCACCCTGCTTTTTGCTGCAGGCGTTTATAGGGTTTTTTTGAGGACATGTTTGGAGTCAGGCATGACATCTGAACTTCTGTATAGGGGTATATATACACACACATGTATGTATATATACACTTGAACAAAGACCCCAAAAAAATGCCCAAAAAAAAACACCTGCAATAACACACCTGGGCAGTTTTTTTTTTTGGCGCAGGCGTTTTTTGGGCATTTTTTGGGGGTCTTTGGAGGCAGGCAAAACATCTGAACTTCTGTGTAGGGGTATATATAAACACACACATGTATGTATATATACACATACACATATATAGGTGTAAAAGTAGCAAAACACTATGCTTGCGCTAATGAAATAATTAACAGGCATATGGCTCCGCTCCTATCACACCTATATATGTGTATGTGTATAAATACATATAAGTGTGTGTGTATATATACCCCTATACAGAAGTTCAGATGTTTTGCCTGCCTCCAAAGACCCACAAAAAATGCCCAAAAAAACGCCTGCGCCAAAAAAAAAACGCCCAGGTGTGTTATTGCAGTCGTTTTTTTGGGGCATTTTTTGTGGGTCTTTGGAGGCAGGCAAAACATCTGAACTTCTGTATAGGGGTATATATACACACACACTTATATGTATTTATACACATACACACATATAGGTGTGAAAGGAGAGAAGCCATATGGGTGTTAATTATTTCATTAGCGCAAGTATAGTGTTCTACTACTTTCACACCTATATATGTGTATGTGTATATATACATATAAGTGTGTGTGTATATATACCCCTACACAGAAGTTCTGATGTTATGCCTGCCTCCAATAACCCCCAAAAAATGCCCAAAAAACCGCTTGCTACAAAACCGGCAAGGTGTGAAAATAGCGGAGCCATATCCCCGTTCTATATTAATTCTAATACAAACGATCTTTTTTTTCCTGGTTCTGGACATGCTACAGAGCTGAAACTTCACAGGTACACTTTTTAGATCCCCAGACACTAAATCTAAAGAAATCTCATTTTTTTTTCAATAAGTTTTTCAATAATTGACTCTCTATCAAAAATGACAGTTTTTAAGAACTTTTTTTTTGTGTGATTAATAGGCATTAATAGGCATGACCCAGAACCCTAGGCACTTTTTAGGGGCATTTATTGGGTTTTAGGGCTTCAAAATGGTGTTTTTTCATTCCAGAAGTTCGGGTCCCATTGATTTCAATGGGGTTCTGAAATCCGGGCCGAATTTTCGGGAAGTTCGGGTGTTCTGTTCAAACCAAACTTTTGAAAAGTTCGATCATCCCTAGTCCTTAGTCTGCTTTTCTTCAGCAAACTGTTTTTCAGGCTTTCTTGTGCATCATCTTTAGAAGAGGCTTCCCTCTGGGATGACAGCCATGCAGACCAATTTGATGCAGTGTGCAGCGTATGGTCTGAGCACTGACAGACTGACCCCCCCCCACCCCTTCAACCTCTGCAGCAATGCTGGCAGCACTCGTATGTCTATTTCCCAAAGAGAACCTCTGAATATGATGCTGAGCACGTGCATTTAACTTCTTTGGTCAACCATGGCGAGGCCTGTTCTGAGTGGAACCTGTTCTGTTAAGCCGCTGTATTGTCTTGGCCACCGTGCTGCAGCTCAGTTTCAGGGTCTTGGCAATCTTCTTCTTCTCAGAGAGTTCTTTGCCATGAGGTGCAATGCTGAACTTTCAGTGACCAGTATGAGAGAGTTAGAGCGAAAACAACAAATTTAACACACCTGCTCCCCATTCACACCCGAGACCTTGTAACACTGAGTCCCATGAGACCGGGAAGGGAAAATTGCTAATTTGGCCCAAATTGAACATTTTCACTTAGGGCTGCACTCACTTTTGTTGCCAGCGGTTTAGACATTATTGGCTGTGTATTGAATTATTTTGAGGGGACAGCAAATGTACACTGTTATGCAATCTGTACACTCACTACTTTACATTATAGCAAGGTGTCATTTCTTCAGTGTTGTCACATGAAAAAATATAATATAATATTTACAAACATGTGAGGGGTGTACTCACTTTTGTGAGATACTGTATTTTGTAGTTGGCCTGTTTCACCGTTTTACCATTTGTTTTCAATTCTCCTACATTTCACCTTTTAGTAAATAACCCTGAACCCTTTATTGTTTCTTGTTTTCTATTGAATATTGCTGTTATATTTCTGGCTTCAGAAAATAAAGAGACATTTTTTATTTTCTCTACAATCTTTATTGTCATCTTTGCTAGTAATATTGTTTCCAGCATCAACAAAAAGGGTGACTGAAAAACATCTTAAAGGGACAGCGTTTGTAAATGTTTTTGTTCAATATTAGTTAAATATGAGTGTAACTAGTAGAAGCAGTAGAACTGCAATCGCCTACATAATGAGAATTGAATATGTAACTTGTGAATATGTAAGCTGTGTGTATCTGGCTCTGATACTAGATTTTGCCTCACCAGCCACTGACCTCACCAGCCACTGACTTTCCCAGCCACTGACCTTTCCCAGCCACTGACCTCCCCAGCCACTGACCTCCCAAGCCACTGACCTCCCCAGCCACTGACCTCACCAGCCACTGACCTCACCAGCCACTGACCTCACCAGCCACTGACTTCCCCAGCCACTGACCTCCCCAGCCACTGACCTCTGACCTCCCCAGCCACTGACCTCCCCAGCCACTGACCTCCCCAGCCACTGAGCTCACCAGCCACTGACTTCCCCAGCCACTGACCTCACCAGCCACTGACTTCCCCAGCCACTGACCTCCCCAGCCACTGACCTCCCCAGCCACTGACCTCACCAGCCACTGACCTCTCCAGCCACTGACCTCACCAGCCACTGACCTCACCAGCCACTGACTTCACCAGCCATTGACTTTCCCAGCCACTGACCTCCCCAGCTACTGACCTCCACAGCCACTGACCTCCCCAGCCACTGACCTCACCAGCCACTGACCTCCCCAGCCACTGACCTCCCCAGCCACTGACCTCACCAGCCACTGACCTCCCCAGCCACTGAACTCACCAGCCACTGACTTCCCCAGCCACTGACCTCCCCAGCCACTGACCTCACCAGGCACTGACCTCTCCAGCCACTGACTTCCCCAGCCACTGACCTCCCCAGCAACTGACCTCCCCAGCCACTGACCTCACCAGCCACTGACCTCCCCAGCCACTGACCTCCCCAGCCACTGACCTCACCAGCCACTGACTTCCCCAGCCACTGACCTCCCCAGCCACTGACCTCACCAGCCACTGACCTCCCCAGCCACTGACCTCCCCAGCCACTGATCTCACCAGCCACTGACCTCACCGAATATCCCTGATACAACGGGGTATGACAATAGATCAGTGTGACATATTTGACCTATTAAGGCTGCATGTTATATCAGTGACATTGGCCTAATATGGCTAAGAAATCTCCTGCCCACAGCTCATTGGCAAAGCAATGACAGCCATCCCTCAGGTTCAGATGAACTTGGGTTCGGACTGACAAGATCTTATTGTTCTACTAAATTGCAGCAGAGAAACATTGCTAGAAATTGCTGTGCCGTGTGATTTCATTCCCAGTGACAGTGGTCACCTAGACAAATAGAGGGTGTAATTCTCCTCAGTGGGGACACAGACAACAGTAACAACCCCGCTGAGTTTCTAACACCTCTGTCCCACCAACTGGAAGTGGAGAGAGTAAATTGGGACTTTAACCACTTTAAGATTGGAAGATTTTCCTGCTTAATGACCAGGCCCTATTTTGCGATTCAGCACTGTGTTACTTTAACGGTTAAAAATGACGTCCTTTTTTCCCACAAATAGAGCTTCCTTTTGGTGGTATTTGATCACCTGTGCGATTTTTATTTTTTGTGCTATAAACAAAAAAAGAGCGATCATTTTGAAAAAAAAAAAAATAATAATTTTCACATTCTGCTATATAACATTCCCAAAAAAAAATTCAAAATCAAATTTTTTTTACATTTTAGGCCAATTTGTTTTCTGCTACATATTTTTGGTAAAAAAAATTGCAATAAGCGTATTTTGATTGGTTTGTGCAAAAGTTATCGCGTCTACTCACTACAGAAAAGATTTATGTCATTTTTATTGTTATTTTTTTTTTTTTACTAGTAGTGGCGGCAATCTGCGATTTTTTGCGGGACTGCGACATTGCGGCGGACAGATTGGACCCCTAACTGACATTTTTACACTTTTGGGGGTACCAGTGACATTACTCTGTGAGGGACGCGGATACCAGGTTCTTGGCCTCTTCACCAACTCGTGACAAAGGACTGACCAATCTCACACCGCGCTGTCACTTACGTAACAATGCCACTTTCAACTGCACCCTACACGAAGATTTTCCAGCTTGCGGGACCCAATCTAGGTGCCGGCAGCCTGAGAGTGATTGTCACTGGGTTAAATTAATTAAGCAATTACGCGTTTAAGCTACAACCTTTTGACCGAGAAGGAGGAAACTGGTAATCTTAGCAATGCCAACTATGATTTTAGAATAAACATCTGTAACACACATTGTCACCAAAGACAGATGTGTTCAGAGGATTTGTACTATACAGTAGCACTCTTTAACCACTTCCATACCGCGCAATTTCTGGCACTCCACTCCTATATGTAAAAATCATAATTTTGTTTGCTTGAAAATTACTCGGAACCCCCAAACATTATATATTTTTTTTTTAGCAGAGACCCTAGGGAATAAAATGGCGGTCATTGCAACTTTTTATGTCACACGGTATTTGCGCAGAAATTTTTTAAACACTTTTTTTTGGAAAAAAATGTTTTATGAAGTAAAAAAACCCAAAACACTAATGTTAGCCCAATTTTTTTTTTGTATAATGGGAAAGATGATGGTACGCTGCGTAAATAGATAACATGTCGTGCTTTAAAATTGGGCACACTCGAAGAATGACGCCAAACTTCGGTACTTAAAAATCTCTATAGGCGATGTTTTAAAATGTTTTACAGTTTACCAATTTAGAGTTGAAGTGAAGGTCTTGGCCTAGAATTGTTGCTCTCGCTCTAACAATCGCGGCGATACCTCACAACTATGGATTGATCGCTTCCGCACGCGAGCACGTGGGGACGGGGGCACTTCAAATTTTTTTTTATTGTTTATTTTAATTTTTTTTTTTACACTTTCACTTTAATTTTATTTTTTTGATCACTTTTATTCCTATTACAAGGAATATAAACATCCCTTGTAATAGAATGACAGGTCCTCTTTACAGTATGGAGAGATCTGGTGTCAATAAGACCTCAGATCTCTCCTACAGGCTAGAAAGCCTGAAATAAGAAAAAAACAAAAAACGATCTTGACTATTAAGCCGAGATCAGTGCTGTATTGAAAACTGCCAGGCCGGGCGTGACGTCATCACGTTGCGCCCGGCCTCCGAGAGTCTTAGAGACTTGCGGGGACCATCTGGTCCTCGCAGTCTCTATGGTGAAACTTCCGCCGGCAGCCGATTCCTTCTCCGGCGAGCCGGCAGAAGCACCGAAGGGGAGGGGAGGGGGGATGTCCCTTCCCGCCGCCTGTAAGAATGATCAATATGATTGTTCTTATGGTGAAGGGAATCGCCGGCTGAAAAAAATGATATCTGAATGGCGTCATTCAGATATCCCCACTCAAAGCCCTGGATGTCATAGGATGTCCAGCAGTATGGATTTGGTTAAGAAACAGGGATTCATTTAGTTTGCTTTAGTTTAGTTTAGTTTAGTTTAGATTAAAACCTTAAAGTGGTTGTAAACCCCATTTATGAAATCTGACCTAGGCACATATATCTGTAGTGTGTGCAGTTTCTCTCTGGTGCTCTGTTCCTCTGTTATCAGTAGAGTCACATCTGACAAGTTCTCCGAAACATGAGATAACAGCAGCTGAAAATTTGTGTCGGGAAGGGAGCTTAGAGGTAGATAAGTACTGAGTTTGTTAATTCAGACTGCAGCTCTGTATGTTCCTTCCTTCCTCTGCCTATGTTGAGTGGGGATGTGTGCCTTTCCTCCAATCAGCTCACACACCGTGAGAGCCCAGACACTCTACCCACTGCTGAATGAGGAAGAAAGATTTCTAACATTATCTGCACTTTACAAATAGTGTAGAAAAGGGAAGACTGCAAATATACATGTAAAACATAAGTAGGGAGATTTGTTTAAACTCTGTGTATCATCTGAGGCTATTCACTTCACTGGGTATATGAGAGGGTTTACATCCACTTTAAAGACAGTTTTAACACTTTTCGAAATAGGATTTAATAATGAAAAAGGTCAAATTGGTGCAAATAAAATATTTACAGAAAAAGGGTGTAACAAAGAAATAAAGAAACAATAAAGTAACAGGAAATAAAAAGAGTTGAAAAGGAAGAATACTTGCAGTGTTCAGTCAATGAGCAAGGTATGATTCTCAAATTTTACAGATGCTCCTTGTTTGATGGTACACGAGAACTGTCAAACTGTCCTGGAATCTCCCTTTTCTCTGGGATCAACAGGTTGTTGACAGAGGCCATCTGACCAATTAGGCTTTTTTAGGCATGGCCATGGGATGTAACTGGGTTTACGATAGTATCATGGCCCATGATCCAGTTTTATATGACTATTAATATCTTCTAAAATGTACAGGTTGCATTCTGGAAACTGATATATTATGGTTCAGCATTTAATTTAGTGTCCAGGATACTAAACACAGGGTATCTCAGATAAGCCTGTCACCCAGGAGGTAGCAGTGGCGGAGCCAGAGGGCTAGCTGGGGTGGCAATTGACACCCCAGACAAAGTCCTTGACACCCCTGTTGCCACCCCGCTCGCTGAAACATTACAAGTGTGTGTGGCGGAACTACCCCCGCTCTCTGCCATTCTCGCACCGTGTCCGTGAGTAGCCTGCCCGTTCTGGCTGTGCTGCTGTTTAGGGGCTTGTCCTCCCGATCTCCCGCCTGTCCGCTCCGCCGTGCAGAGAGGGATGGATCGGGATGGCCGTGCGGCCGGCCGCTGAGGGGAGGGGAGGCTAAGCTAAGCAGCACCGCACCATACTAGAGCCTGGACCGCCCCGCCCACCTAGCCTAACTATGTGCGGAGTTTAACACTGACAGAGTCAGCTGACTAGCTGACTCCAATAGAGTTAAAGGGGGAGGAGCTCTCCCCTTTGCAAGGAGACCGGCATCTCTGGAGGTACAGGAACACTGGGGAGGAATCGATTTAATGACCAAGTAAGTGCAACTACTGAACCCATGCTCCTCCACCTCTAGAAAGTTTAAGGGCTGTATACAGTATATATACATATAGTCAGAACTACAACAGAGGTGATGGGGATAGAGTTGAGATCTGTGGTGATGGGGGGATGGCTCCACCACTGCAAATAATCCATCCCCCCTCACTGCCACTGGTGCCACCCCCCTCACCACCCCCGCTACCACTTATTCCACCCCCCCACTCACCACCAACGCTGCCACTAATCCCACCCCCCTCACCACCACCGCTGCCACTAATCCTACCCCCCTACCACCCCCGCTACCACTTATTCCACCCCCCCACTCACCACCAACGCTGCCACTAATCCTACCCCCCTCACCACCCCTGCTACCACTAATCCTACCCCCCTCACCACCCCTGCTGCCACTAATCCTACCCCCCTCACCACCCCTGCTGCCACTAATCCTACCCCCCTACCACCCCCGCTACCACTTATTCCACCCCCCCACTCACCACCACCGCTGCCACTAATCCTACCCCCCTCACCACCCCTGCTGCCACTAATCCTACCCCCCTACCACCCCCGCTGCCACTAATCTCACCCCCCCACTCACCAACACTGCAGCCACCCCACTCACCACCACCGCTGCCACTAATCCCAACCTCACCAGCACCAGTGCTGCTACTAGTCCCACCCCCCTCACCACCACTGCTGCCACGAATCCCAGCCTCCCTCACTGCCACTGGTGCCACCCCCCCCCCTCAACACCACCACTGCTGCCACTGATCACCCCCCTCACCACCACCACTGATCCCACCCCCTTCACCCCACCACCACTGCCACTGATCCCACCCTTTTTTTCCCACCACAACTGTCACTCATCCCATCCCACCTCAGCTGCCACTGATCCCACCCCCCTCACCATCACCACCGCTGCCACTCGCCACCCCCCTCACCACCACCACTGCTGCCACTTATCCCACCCCCTTCACCACCACTGCCATACCATCCCATCCCATCACCACTGCCACTCATCTCATCCCACCCCTGCTGCCACTCATCTCATCCCACCCCTGCTGCCACTCATCTCATCCCACCCCTGCTGCCACTCATCTCATCCCACCACTGCTGCCACTCATCTCATCCCATCACTGCTGCCACTCATCCCATCCCATCACTGCTGCCACTCATCCCATCCCTGCTGTCACTCATCCCATCCATCCCATCCCTGCTGTCACTCATCCCATCCATCCCATCCCTGCTGTCACTCATCCCATCACTGCTGCCACTGATCTCATCTCCCCCACCACTGCTGCCAATGATCCCATTCCATCCCCCATCACTACCACCACCCCTGCGACTCATTCAAACCCCATGCTCCAGGGGGTCCATGCCTCATCCCTGTACACCTGGGTCGCCCCGGGGGTCAGGGGGGGCCCTTCATGGTTTCTTGCACCGGGGCCCTGAAGGTTCTAGTTACGCCTCTGCACTCATTGGCTGTGCTGAACAATAGAGCGTGGGCGCCTCCGCGCCTGCAGCTAGTTCTCCTGACTGTGACTGAGCGGTGAGCAGCAGCGGTGCCGTGAGCAGCTGCACAGCTAACCCATCACGCGTGCCTGCACACCTGATTGGTTCGCTGTGCCGCTACTCACGACGTGATTGGTTCGCTGTGCCGCGCTCACCGCTCGGTCATGAAGAGAACTAGCCGCAGGCCAGGCAGACTCACAGACTGAACATGTGGGATGGATGTGTCTGTGTCAGGCTGTGTTCTTCTTCTACCTTAGGACGGTAAGTCTCTCTGGTCTCTGCATTGAAGGGGACACGGCATGCTGGTCACTACATTTATGGGGGAGTACGCTGGTCACTACATTTATGGGGGAGTATGCTGGTCACTACATTGATGGGGGAGTACGCTGGTCACTACATTGATGGGGGAGTACGCTGGTCACTACATTGATGGGAGGGTACGCTGGTCACTACATTGATGGGAGGGTACGCTGGTCACTACATTGATGGGAGGGTACGCTGGTCACTACATTGATGGGAGGGTACGCTGGTCACTACATTGATGGGGGGCATGCTGGTTACTACATTGATGGGGGGCATGCTGGTTACTACATTGATGGGGGAGTACGCTGGTCACTACATTGATGGGGGGCATGCTGGTCACTACAAAAGGTAGGTAAGAGACTACTACTGTAGTACTGTCTGACTGTACTAGTGACTGACTGAGTAGTGAGAAGTCTGTAAAGGAAAGGGGATCTATCTTATGGGGAACCTGCCCTTGCCCAATGCCCGGTCTGCTGACTGTAAGGGAGGGATCTATATGGGGGACCTCACCTCACCCTGGCCTGCTGTAAGGGGGGATCTATATGGGGGACCTCACCTCACCCTTGCCTGCTGTAAGGGGGGATCTATATGGGGGACCTCACCTCACCCTGGCCTGCTGTAAGGGGGGATCTATATGGGGGACCTCACCTCACCCTGGCCTGCTGTAAGGGGGATCTATATGGGGGACCAGGTCCCCCATATAGATCCCCCCTTACAGCAGGCCAGGGTGAGGTGAGGTCCCCCATATAGATCCCCCTTACAGCAGGCCAGGGTGAGGTGAGGTTCCGTCCCCCATATAGATCTCCTCCCTTACAGCAGGCCAGGGTGAGGTGAGGTCCCCCATATAGATCCCCCTTACAGTAGACCAGGGTGAGATGAGGTCCTGTCCCCCATGTTGATCTCCTCCCGTACAGTAGGCCAGGGTGAGGTCCCCTGACCTCACCCTGGCTTGCTGTAGGGGGAATCTATATGGGGGACAGTACCTCACCTCACCCTGGTCTACTGTATGGGGGGATCTATATGGGGGACGTGTTGCTGCTACACTTTTCATTGGTTAAGCTGACACGCAACTCCTTCGTGCTCCAAAACAAAACATAATGCGGCAGCACACACAGGAAACGTATTTTTAGTGTAATTGAACACTTTGTATATTGACCCCCCAAAATAATACCTTGCCACCCCTTTGCCACCCCTGTTTTAAAAGTCTAGCTCCGCCACTGGGAGGTAGGGGACTGCTATCTCCCCTTCTGTATGCTCATGAATCACCTTGACTTGTTTGATAGGATAATCCCCTATTCAAATATATACTTAATCTGTCATGTATCCCAGAAGACTTCTGGAAGGAGGAGTGGGGGGTCGGTGACTTCCGCTTCTGATCACTTAAGGCGACCAAAATGGAAGTGGGAGCGGGTACCTGTAAAAACCCCTTCTCCCCAAATGCTCTGTTTCACAAACAGGAGTCAGGGAGGAGGCCTTAAAGTGGAACTTCCACCTTTGTGTGGAAATACGCTTTAAACTTTATACAATATCCCGCCCCCATTGCGTTTAGCTAGTCAGTGGGCTGTCATTTACTAGGAGGAAGAGGAGGAAGGGAGTGGGCTGTCATTTACCACTGTGTATACACCCATATGTGTGACTCATGTTGTCACATGGGATGCTCAGATGTTACAGAGAGGAAATGCTCAGCATAGAATCTCACTGAAAACTGAGCATGTGCAGAGTTGCCATCACGGGTTGACAATTTGACAAATCCCTAGCTAAATTGGGGACATGGACAGAAGGGGAGGGATAAGGAACAGCAGGATCAACCAGGTTTTTTGCAGAATACAGAAAACAAATCTTATTGTGACTGAGTGATAATTAACAGCATGTAATACACCATTTATTGATAGTGTTTTATGATGTGGGTTTAGTGACACTGTAAAATGGTTGCATACCCCGCTTGGTCATTTTTACCTACAGGTAAGCCTGTAATAAGGCTTACCTGTTGGTAAAATAAATATCTCCTAAACCTGCACCGTTTAGGAGATATTCACTCTGCATGCAGTCACTGATGTCGGTAGTGCAAGCGCTCTGAAGGTCCGGCATATCGTGCCGGAACTTCAGAGCTCCCGCATAGACTGATGTCATCACGGCTCCGGTCACTCACAGCCCCAGAGCCCGCAAACCTTGAAGAAATGATGGGGATGGATTAGTTTTAAGGTAAGTATTTCATTATGTGCCATTGTCTGAGGAAATAATGTGGATAATGTCAGCCCCCTCAGCAGTGACCGGACGCTTCCAGGGCTTAGTTCTAAGGTAAGTATTTCATTATGTGCTAGTATGTGATGCATACTAGCACATTATGCCATTGTCTTTTTTTGTTTTGTTTTATCTTCAGGGTATACAATCACTTTAAAGAGGACATATACCAGAAGTCAATAAAATCAAGGCAGGTTTATTAAATCGTTAAAATCTAGTTAAAAGAACATACTTAATTGCCATATCTGTATTAGTGTAATGGACACATATTTGCTGTTCCAAGATGGCATAATGGATTGATGCTTTTTACGATTTTCTCGCTTCCTCCGGATCCACACCCTTATGCAAGTCAACGATATGGCTCAGAAGATAAATAACAGTGGATAAATCAATAGTCAATAAAGAGATACAAAGCTGACATGCCCATAGGCCTCCAGGGGTAAAATGGTAAGTATCCAATAAATGTATTAACTTCAATGTCTCGGATGTCTGACGATATAATATAATACATCAGAAGGCAGTGAATATCCTCCAAATGCAAAAATCTTTATCTATTGATACTCTGCCCCTAGTAAATAATAGCCTCTTTATTCCTAAACTGCATGGTTCATAAAATGGCATCCTAGACTATTTGTTTTTTTCACCCTAGCAACTAACTGTTTTTTTTTTTAATACCTTTCTCATTAAAGGAGAAGTACAGGCAAAGCTTGCTGTACTTCTCCTGTGGATCACAAGAGTGCAGATTGTTCTGGACTCCTGTGACCCATTTTCAGCAGACAGTGGGTTTAAGCCCGCGGTCAGCTGACATCACAGAGCCAGTCCAGGCTGGGGCAAGATAACAACAATATGGTCAGGAACCACCCAAAAACCTGGACCGGCACCTGGCTCAGCCTCTTAGTGAGCCTCTGAGAGCCTGAGCCAGCCCCTCCAGCTCCCTCCAGAGCTCAGCATTCCAATGAGCGCAAGGGGGCAGAGTAGACAGCCCATGACTGACAGTCACCAGCTCTCTGCTCTCAAAGCCCTGAGAACTGAGCAATCAGCGGTGTTTGATTGCTCGGTTCTCAGTCTTAGAGCCAGCGGGGGACAGGTGCAGCATCGAACCGATGGTGCATCCACCTAGGCAAGTATTATTCTTGAAAAAAAAAAAAAATGCCAAACTTTTTTAAGGACACATGGTGGTTAATCAAAGATTCCCTTAGTTCCTGATGGTACTCTAATTACCTTCAAAAGTTTTACTCTTAAAACTCAGTCATCTGCTGACTCTTAAGGGTAACTGTTAAGAGGATTAAGTCAAAATAAAATGACATTACTTTTTTTTATATAAAAAGTACATCTCTATTCTATTCTGGAGAAATTGTTTACTTATAGGAAAAAAACCCACTGAATTGTTTTCATCTGTTCTCCTTGTCGTGTGCTATGATGTGTACACTACCAGCTGTCACAAATTATTTCCAAAGTTTAAACACTTACCTAGACGTCTCCCAGGCATTCGTGTTTCTGTACTGGCAGGATTTGATAAAAGAAAGTATTTGTTGACTTAACTTTCATTGGTTTGACTGAAAAGTAAAAAACAATCAGGATTTTATTAAGCGAAATGCCACTGCTATGAGGAAGATGTCTTTATAAGATGAGACCTAAATTTAACCTAGAGGCAATTCTGTATTTACCATAATGGATCAAGTGGGCCTGTGCCTAGGGCAGCATGGTCAATGGGGGGGGGGGCACTTCAGGTCCCAAAATTGCTAATTTTGATACCTTTTTTTTGGCTTGTTTTCACCCACTGTCTGCCTCTATGTGTCCACATTTTGCAAGAAAACTTTGGAGGAGGATTTGAAGGGAATGTTAAGAGGAAGAAGAATATTTACAGTTCAGGAAACATAGAACCATCTTTTTTTTTCTTGTTTGGTAGTCTGTAATTGAACTGTAGCTTTGGGGCTTCTGGGAATGACAGGTAAAGTGAATAACATTGATTTTCTTGTTACAAAGGCATTCAAAAGTGGGTGGGATATATTAGGCAGCAAATGAAAAGGGTTGTCCCTGAAGTTTATGTGTTGAAAGCAATAAAAATGGGCAAGCGTTGATTTGAGTGACTTTGACAGGAGCCAAATTGTAATGGCTAGACAACTGGGTCAGAGCAACTCCAGAACTTCAGCTCTCGTGGGATGTTCCCGGTCTGCAGTGGTCAGGACCTACCAAAATGGTCCAAGAAAGAAAAAGTGGCGAACCCGCAACAGAGTCATGGGCAGGCAAGGCTCATTGATGCGCATGGGGAGCGAAGGCTGGCTTGTGTGGTCCGATTCAATAGAAGATCTACTGTAGCTCAAATTGCAGAAAATTATGATGCTGATTCTGATAGAAAAGTTTCAGAACACACAGTACATTATAGTGTGTTGCTTATGGGGCTGTGTAGCAGCGGACTGGTTAGGGTGCTCATGCTGGATCATGTCCACAGCCAAAATTAGTTATAATGGGCACATGAGCATCAGAACTAGACCTAGAGCAATGGAGAAGAAAGTGGCCTGGCCTGTTAAATCCCATTTTCTTTTACATCATGTGGATAGCCTGCTGCATGTGCATCACTTACCTGAGGAAGAGACGATACCAGGATGCACTATGGGAAGAAGGCAAGCCAGTGGAGGCAGACACCACAGCATACCTTCAGAGGTCTAGTGGAGTCCATGCCTCGATTGATCTGGGCTGTTTTTGGGGGGAACCAATTAATATTAAGTGTATGGTCAAAATGTTATAGCTGGTCGGTGTATATGCAATGTCACAGAAACAGGCACCAAATATATATGTGAGGTTGGCAAGAATGGGGTATACAAGGGGAAAGACTGCCAGACATAGCATACATTCCAAGGGACAGGGTTGTGCTAAATCCTGATCCCTTGTCCTCAGATTGCTTTAGAAAAGCCAGATGGGCTGGAAGTATCTGCAAGTGTCAGAAGGGAGTGAGGTTCTGCTAAAGAGATACAATACTCCTGCATACAGTTTGGAACTATGTGCTTTTTCACTAAAGGGGACTGAGAGCTCCTAGTTCAAACTTTACCACTGATCCATAGAGACTGCATTTATTCCGGAGGGAGTACAGTCCAGGATCTTCATTTGTTTTTGTACATAGAAAAGGAAGCTTGCCCTCATCTGTTTTTCTTAATCAAGTTGGGCATCCTATTATCCCTATACCCTTACCAAGCTGTTTTCCCCTGTTGAGCGCTCCCTAAGGAGCCGTTAGTAAAAAGGGATACCCCACCCTGCACAATCAGGCACACTTCATAAGGGCTTTTTTTTTGTTTTATCAAGGGGAATAAACTTTGATGGAGATAGGGATATTATGGGATGTCCACTTGACTTTCAAAATTCTTCAAGGACACTCAACTATATACAGTCTCTATAAATTCTCCTCTTCTGCCACCTGCACAAGATTGCTTGCAGAAATAAATCACATACTTAGCTGGAACACTGTTTGGATGGAATCTGACAGGGCACTCTGTCAGCTCCAGCTATGGCCCATTACAGGTGGGGACCATGGGCCCCCTTTTTGATGTGTAGAAAAAGTCCCAGTGTCTGTCTCCTGTTGCTTCTGATCCCAGCACCACCTCTTCAGGCACCGCCAGCCCACCTGGCTGCAGCTGCCCCTTTCACTAGCCCTCTTGGCTAATCTTCCCACAGTCCTGACTGTCACACTCACCAGCCACCCGACTGTCTTCTCCCTGTAGATCTTCTGGACATGCTCACTGGCTCCTGCTGTCCTCACACCTTCTCCCATGCATCTAGGAGGGATTCCTGTGTGTTATAGGGTCCCTGCAGCACCTGGGCCCCAGACCCAAGGTCACCCCCTCCCAGACTAGGGGGTTACCCTCAAGAGTCTCCGAAAGCCTCCTTAGCACTCCATCTCTACCTTCCACCCGTATTCACCTCCCCTGCTGCGCTGACTCTGAGTATTTATGAGGTGGCCTGCCCCCTGCCATCCCATCTGTTGAGGATTGGTCAGGGTCCTCATGAATACTCCAATCAGCTCCTCCTAACCTCCCTCCCATTTTTCTTGAAGTTTCTCACAAGTTCCAGAAGTAGGGGGAGGTACCAGAGATGCTTCCTGCTGAGTCATACCAGTCTCCCGGAGTCACTCCCCCTGACCCAGATTTAAATACACTGGCTAGCCAAACATGTTACCTACAAAAAAAAAACCTATCACTACCTAATCTAGCACACTAGAGGGTGTTACATTCCAATAAAACAACAAAACACCCCCATAGACTGATTTCTTGTGTCTGGATGCAGGTTGGAATTGGCTGTGCAGGAATACCAGCGGCTTCTGTGGGGGTATCTCTACAGTTGTTTTTCAGTTGTAGAAGCAAGAAGCTGCTTTTCCTTTCAGGGCTTAGTTGCCAGCTCCATCTAGCCTCCTGCTATCTAATATCAGAACCATTTACCGTTACAGAAAAGGATGGGCAACTGACAAAATGTGACTTTTTGTTCTTTAATTTTTTTTCTTAGGATGTTTTGCCCCCCTGTTAACCAGTTCAATAAAGTAAGAATATTGTGCAGTGAGAGGTCATTGGAATTAACCAGCACAATAACAGTTGTTTCGCATAAAAAATATAATGCTATGGAAATCATATTCAGACAGTGGCAGTGACATTTAAAAGTAAAGCTAATTTTTTGGAACTGCTCCACATGGGTCAACACTTGGTTGCTGAGCTGCTAATACTTTCGCACAGCTGGTACTTTAAAAAGACTTATGTCTTCAATCAACCGTGTATCATGTTGCAAGATTTTAAAAAAAGCTGGTTCCAATTCTGAATATTCATGCCTGCCTCAAATCTTTTGAGCTACAGACAACAGACAATAAATGTCAGTCACTTTTTTTTTTTTTGGAAATTAAGAAATCACAGTGGTTTTATTAGTAAAGCCATTAATGTGCATTAATGTTGATGTAGCATGTATTGACATTAACAAAACTAATTTCATGCCTTGCAGTGTAATGGAATTCTCATCTGGCATAAAGATGGAATGTTTATTTTCTGTTGTACATAATAAAATTAATGAGCACTTAATTAAAGAAACATGATGGACAAGGGGAACATCAACTGGCCATTAGGCCTCCGGAAGGAATTTCACGCACAACCAGGTTTTGAAGCCTGTCGTGCTCTGAGTAATACATTTTGTTCCCCCCATAAACATTTGTAAACAAATCTAACATTTAAAGTGGTTGTAAACCCTAAGGCTCCATTCACACCTGAGCATACTAAAATCGCGGGCAGAATTGCAGTATTACACGGGACACATTTGTGATGCCATTATTTTTTAATGGCACCTCAAACGCGGTGTGATTTTGCCACAATTGTTGAGTAACAAAACACTCTAAAATGGCAGGAAAAAACTCAATGCAAAACGCACCTGGCTCTGTGCCCAAATCTGGTATATGAACTTCTTTGGTGCGTTTTTGGACTATTCAAATGAATGGTGGAACTCCAGAAACGCGACAAAAAAAGCTAAACAAAACGCGGTAAAGCCGGTGCCGCTGCAGTTCGCTTAGGTGTGAATGGAGCCTTACATATATCCAATGAACTGATTGGCCTCAGGGGATACACAGATATAAAACATAATCCCCCTACATACGTTGCATCTATTAATCTGCAGTCTTCTCTCCTCTGCACCCACTCAAAATGCTGAATTTTTGCAGATTGTTTGAGCTTCCAGAAAGCTGGGGGCAGGGAGCTGAATTTAGGTGGCGCTACAAAAAGTATTAACTTAAGGGGGCTGAATAATTTTGCACGCCCAATGTTTCAGTTTTTTATTTGTTAAAAAAGTTTGAAATATTCAATAAATTTCGCTCCACTTCATGATTGTGTCCCACTTGTTGTTGATTCTTCACAAAAAATTACAGTTTTATATCTTTATGTTTTAAGCCTGAAATGTGGCAAAAGGTCGCAAAGTTCAAGGGGGCCGAATACTTCCGCAAAGCACTGTATATTGTACAATTTTGCTTTTTGGATTTCTTTATTATACATTTTTTTTGTTTCAATGTAAATTGATACCACATTTGGAGAAATTTAGCTTATTGCTTGTTGTACCTTTCAGAGTGGTATTGCAAGATATACACTATACGTTTTCGAAACGTGTTGGAATAACGTACCACTGACTGCAACTTTTCATGTACTGCAGAGTATCATATATTGGTGTATGCAATGAATTGATGTGCTGTAATTGATGTGCATATTTTTACTAAATTGGAAGATTTTAAGATTGTTTTGCTAAATAATATGCAAAAACCTTTTAAGATTAGACCATTTTGACCTTACTTACACTATTATTTAGATAGTTTCCACCATTATAGTCCCAAACAAAAGAGGGTTTTCAGCTAGTTACTAGTGATTAAAGATGAGGGCGACCCCATACCCCCTCTATGTGGAAAACAACACAAACAGTTCTTCCATAAAGACCATTTCTGACTAGACTTCTCAGACCAGTAATGGGTAGTAGAGTTTGGCTTTTCCTCGCCCTGGTTAAGCCTCCTACACAGCTGTATCTGTGTTTCAACCTACATATGCAATTGATGATCATTAGTACCTGGTTGGCATAACTGACTAATCACACACCTGACTCTAATCCTCTAAAATCTCTGACTATGTGCAATTGTATAAAGTGTGCAAGTGTAAGAATTGATGCTCGTTTGAAGCCAAAGGGTAGTCACACGAAATATTTATTTGATTTAGATTTTTCTTCTGTTTGCCTAACAAGATGAGAAACACATTGCCAGAAAAAAGGCAAGTTGAAACTTGCACAGTACTAAGTAAGCATGCAGAAAATTAAGTCCTGATAGATCACTTCAGGCTGGCCACTTTAGGTATAGGTATAGCTATTTAAAACATAAAAAAAGTGCCTATACTGTTTAATTTGAAAAACTAGTGGATGTGTGTGAGTTAAACCACTTTACAGTTTATTTTTATTCTTAGGGACTACATTAGTCATATCTATTCACATGAATACCCGGGTCTACACATCGGCCATTATGCGGGTTTCCCACCATCATTTTTCATTCATTTTTAAATAAGGGAGATTGAAACGGGGATGCTGAAACACACAAAGGTGGGCGAAAACACCTGCAACATAGCAAAATGAGGGAAAACAGATGACAGATCTTGCTCCTGAAGTATCCAAAATATAAAATAAGCTACCGCAGCCCATCAGGTTCCACTTATAACTAAAATATTCCTTTTGTGTGGACTGACACTTGCAGTGTTTCCTGGTAGCTTTTGCATTTCACAAATTAATATCTCCTTTTGACTTGGAGTTGCTCTTTATTGTACCAAAAGATATGGCATAGACTTGCCCTTTGAAAAAAATACCAGGGTGGTCAATGAGGTGAGAGTTCAGGATAGTACCAAGAGGAAGGTAATAGGGGCTCCAGCAGAATTTGAGTCTTGCATCAAAGTTCATTCACTTCTCCTTCTCCTATATATTATTTTGAACAAAAAAAAAACATGGTTTAGATTAGGAGGACAGAGTATGCTCAAGGCTAAACGAGATTTTCAAAAATGTCAAGAACTTGCCCACAAAACATGTTAGATTTCTAAATGAACTTACAGAGGGATATCTAATTCTTTTGGCTGCACAGCACCTTAAAGCGGAGTTCCGGGCAGAGAATCGTTTTTTTTCTGAACACACCCCCGGGACAGTCAGGGCTAGCACATTCCACAATGGCTAGCCTCTGATCTGTCCCGGTTCGCACTTACCTTTTAGAAGAAATTCTTACTTAGAAATTTTCTTCCACAGCGTTTCCATCTCGGTTGTGGGCAGCTGAAGCCGGCGCGGTCCTCTTCTCTGTCTTCTTCCGCGTCTTCGTGCACTGCACCGGCCCCTCTCGTCACTTCCGGTGCGGCGCCGCATTCCTAAACAGCTTCTGGGCATGCCCAGAAGCTGTTTAGCAGGGGAATGCGGCGTCGCCCGGAAATGACGAGCGGGGCCGGTGCGGCGCATTGATTCCTGGGAGCTATGACGTTTAGCTCCCAGAAATCATCGCGAGGCAGGAAGTGACGGGGTGAGCCTCGGCGCTGGAGGAGGAAGCTGTCATAGGTGAGTATTTACGATCTTCAATAAAAAGGTGAGTAAACAAAAAAAAAAAAATAACTATCCAATTCCTTTTCAGGTGAGGCATACCTAGCGGAGGGGCACAAAAAAAAAAATCTTTTTTGTGCCCGGAACTCCGCTTTAATCTTGCATAATATAACAAATCGCAAAATGCATATAATTAAAAGAAAATGAAATTTACTTTATGCTTGAATGCCTTAAAGAGGAGATAAATGTGTCAAGGTAATGAAACAAGGAGTAACTTTTGTCCCCCTTAAAAATGTGTCTCCCTTTGAAAATTTGCCAGCCTTTCTATAAATCCTGGTTTGAGCTTTTGTCCTACGATGTATACATAACGGAAATTAGCTATGCTCAACAATTCCAAGTGAGCAGCAGTATATTCAATTTTCATGTAGTAAAACCCATCCAGATGCTCTTGACCAGTAGTTCTGAACCTTAATCAGACAAGGGCCAAGTTTATTCTTCCAAAACCTTTCAGGCCCCCAACAGTAAAAAAAAAAAAGAGGTATAAGCTAACACAATGAAAG
This sequence comes from Pelophylax lessonae, assembly GCF_965119305.1. Taxonomy (NCBI): domain Eukaryota; kingdom Metazoa; phylum Chordata; class Amphibia; order Anura; family Ranidae; genus Pelophylax; species Pelophylax lessonae. The sequence continues at coordinate 47,965,610 of NC_138775.1, forward strand.
TATGGGAATACAAAATATGAAATGATGGAAGCCTGTGGATGGGGGGTGGAGGTTTTGAAGGGGTTTTTGGGACTTTGAGGCAGACTTTGTGGCTCTGTAGGGAATTCTAGAGGGCACTGGGGCAAGTGTGGGAGATGGAATCTCTGGAGGGGGCTGTGAGTCTCTCCAGGAGGCTGGTGGCTTTCCATGACCAATGTGGTAGACTTTTGTGTATTTCAGGGACTGGGGCAGATCTGTGGGACACTGTTGGAGGTTGGGGGCATAATGGGGGACTGAAGGCTCCACAGCAAGCTAGGGTCCACTTCAGGGTGCTGGGGGCACTCTGGGAGGTTTAAAGGCACAGTAGACCTCTATGGGAGGTTGAGTAGTACTTTGGGTGCTGGGAGGCACTGTGGGAGGTTACCAGGCCAGCAGGTTGGTGAAGGCCTGGGAGGAAGGAGGTTACAGGCTTTCTCCCCACTGTACATCCAGTCCTCTAAAGCCACTTCACTTTTCTGTCACAGCTTGCCGGTGTTATCTGGTACAGTAAAAGTACTATTGGTCCTGCTTTGTACATGAGGACATCAAGTACCTGTTCACATAGAGAGTGCCAGCTGCTGGATTTGTTAAGTAAAATTATAATGCATCACATTATTCATTAAACACGCATTATAATTGCATCACATTATTCATTATCCACGGGACAAAATGATCCATTAAATCGGTTGTAAAGTCTATTTTTTTTTTACTAAAATAAAAGAGAAGCTTTACATACCTGATCTGTTGAAGGGTACTGTGCAGACTGGCCTAAACCTCCTCTTCTAGGGGTCCCCCACCAATACTCTTAACACCACGTCTTTTCCATGTGCCACCATAGGAAGCCACTTCCTATGATGGCACACATGTGGGTGCGCTCCTGAGCTAGACTGTGTGCATCCATAGACACATATAGCGTGGCTCGGCTTGGCCCCGCCCTGGCTCCCTCCTCACAGGATTCGGGTGAGAGCAGCGGAAGCCAATGGCCTGTGAGAGGGAGAGAGAAGACCTTCAAATGGGCACAGCACTGGATCGATGTAGGAGAAAGAATGGAGGAACAGCTATTGAAATGTTGTTGTTTTTTTTACCTTAATGCATAGAATGCATTAGAGTAAGAAAAACCTTTTGACTGTTTAACCACTTTAAACCTTGTAGTACAGGGGAGAAGCTCACTGCTAAGTGTATTTTTTAGGCAGAACTCTAGCCAAAATGTATATAATATATACAAATATTAATAAAAGAAGTACTTTTTTTTTCTAAATGTTCTTAATCTGATGAGCAGCATCATTCAACCAACTTCCTCTGAGCCCAGGTCATCCTGGACCCCACCCTCCTCCCAGCCTGTGACTGGACAATGAAAGGAGAAGCAGCATAGAGGTTTAAAATACTTTATTTTTAAGGAACACACGGATAGTACAGACATCCCAACATAAGCAGAGTTATAACGGTACATGTACATGAAAGGTTCATGCAATGAAAAAGAGAAAGGGAGAAACATGGCATGCATAGGATATCAATCAATAGATAATACAGAAATCCAAGGTAGAGAGTTCCTTTACCCTGCTTGACATTTTACACGGAATATACAGCTAATATTGAAGAAAAACAAAACAAAAAAACCCCCAAAAAGAACCAGAACTGTAGGGTCGCATCAATCGGAAGGAGCAAAGAAAAAAATAAGGTGGGGATGAAGAAAGCAGGAGGGAGGGGATAGAGAAGGGCCAGATGTTCCACAAATCCAACAAGACCAGTAGGCTTCCCAGAACACTCACCACGAAGGAGGATTTAGTTCAATAAAGTTTTAAACTCTTCAGAGTAAACAAATTAGTGTCAGTAAAACCATCTTTTAAGGAATCTTTTCCGGAGGCCCATTTCCGTGGCCATGGGGTCTTCCATCTCATTGATTTCAGCTACTTTTTCAACCACAAATCTATAGACCTTGCCTGCGTCATTTCTCAAAACAGCGGGATATAGCTCTTCGCCGCCATAAACAGAATGGAGCGTCTATAGACCTTGCTCGGAAACCGATGGTGGCGCAGAAGGAAAAGCGCAGAATCTTTCGGTAGGTCACGATCAGTGAATTTTAGGGTAATACGGTGAACTTCTGTACACATGGACTGAAGTAAGCGGCACAACCAAAAGATAGAAAGAAGAAAGCTTGTGTCCTCTTCGCACCTCCAGCAAAGATCTGAGCTTTGAGGTAACATCCTATGATACAGAGCTGCATTATTTGTGACTTTCATATTTGCCTAGCGTGCAGCTTTAGGCCCCAATTACACTTGCGAATGTGGCTGTTTGCAATTACCTGCGTGGGACTCAGCGGGGTTCATTGTGATTAACTGCAGGCGAGAATCCCCATTGAAAGCAATAGAAACCTGACAGCACCTGCAGTTAATGATGGCCATTTGTATGTAATTGCTCTTGCAAGCTGAGTCCTGTGAGCAATCACAAACCAAAAACAGTATCTCTTCTGCGCTCAAGTGCTTTGCGGGAAGGTGAATGGTCTGAATGGTCTTTTTAGCACAGATAAGGTGGGCTTGCTGCCCCCTCAGGACCAAGAGTATCCAAAGGTTGGTGCGCCCTTTTCCCTTCTGTTGTTGTTGTTTTACAGTAATCACAAACCACCCCATTTATACGTAGAACTCTAGGCAAAACGTTCTTTTCATTTTGGATAGAGTAAGGGAGGGGCATAACCCATGTGGGTTATATTTTTTGCTACCTGTGACCCATTTGGGAGATTTCCCTTTACTTCCTGTCCCGTAGCCAAAACAGGAAGTGAGAGGAAATCCCTGCAATTTAAGGGAATACCTTACTAGAATTAGTGTCCCCATTGGAAGAATTTCCCTACTTTTCTGGTGACAACCCAAAACTTTGGATTTTCTTTTACGTTCACTTTCAATGATAAATGGTAAACAGGACCAATACAGTGCCTTTAGTTGTACTTTAACTATAATTTATTGTGCCCGTAGTTCAAGTATAAGAAAGCAGTAGGCCCTTCTGCTTTCCATCTTCTACTCATTGCTGAAACAATACTCATCCTAGGCCAACCATTTTGAGTAACACACCATAGAAAAGCTTGAATTCTTCTACGAATCCTTACTATGAAAACACTGTTACACTTTAGCAAAGTTTCTAGAGAATTTCTTTACATTGTTAATATGTTATCCAACAACTCAACATTTTTCCAAGATGTATTGTAAATTCTGACTGGGGGCAGAATTTACATCCCGAATAGGTTGAACAGACATTGATGAATTACCCCACTGTGTTCCTGGGAGTAATGAACAAATCTGATTGTCTAAAGCATTAAGATGTAATTCCAAAGCTCCTCGAGGCATAATATTATTATACGTACAGTAAGCTTGAAATGTGATGTCAAAAAAATAGGATTATTTTCAGCCTGAAACAAAAATGTGAAGTTTAATGTAAGCTGTTAAGACATATGCTTTACAACCTAAAATACGATCAACAAATTTTTAGGTTGATCAAAAGTAGGTGTAAAAGTGATTTATGATTGAACAAATGTTGATTCAAAGTCCTACTTAAGGTTGAATTTTAAAATGATCTGCCTGGTTTGTTATAAAACATTATCAATTATTCCTTTTTTTTTTTTCATTATTGATTTCATTACAAAAAATGCTTTTGTCCTAGTGTTACAACTTTCAGTCATACTCATATTGCTAATTTACCATCTTGATCCCACTGTAACCAATGCATTGGGCTCATTAGTTAGAGGGTAACTCCGCTTTCGTGGGGGAAAAATTAGCAAATAAAGGAAAAATAATACAGCTTATACAATTGCAACACAAGTCATATTATATTTGAATGTTATTAAATATGACCTTTCCTTTTCAATCTGCAGCCGCTGTAATTTTCTGAAAACGCAATTCAATATGGCTACCTGGAGGTGTACAGAATGTGTACAGAACGTCCCCCTTCCCCCTAGAAACATAATTTCCTGCTTGTGTGATTGGCTCACCAATTTTCCTTGAAGTCTGCACTAAGATACAAGTCAGATTTCAGGCACCCCCTGCAACAAAATTGTGATTTTTGGTAGGACACTCCCAATAGGAAATCACATCTAAAGGGATGCAGGCCCAGCAGATTTCCTCATTAGAGCTCTGCAGGTGCACAGCTGGTTGATATTTAGGTAACCACTCCCATTCGACTCACTTTCCCACATGAATATAGAGAAACACACAGGGATTTCTTCAGAATAACAAAAGGAAGGAATCTGCAACAAAGTTTGTTAAAATCCATGCAATGTACTTAGATCACTCAGATCGAACAAAAGTGGAGTTACACTTTATTCACCTCTCTTCTGCCCTATTGTAACAAGAAATCTGTTTCTGGAGTGATGGAGTGGAGCCATTGCAGAAATACCCCTAGGGCAGTGATGGCAAACCTTGGCACCCCAGATGTTTTGGAACTACATTTCACATTATGCTCATGCACTCTGCAGTGTAGTTGAGCATCATGGGAAATGTGGTTCCAAAACATCTGGGGTGCCAAGGTTCACCATCACTGCCCTAGGGCGTTATGTGCACCTGTGGATGGGGCCACTCATCATGCACATGGGGGTATATTTTGTACGTGTGCACACTCATCAATGCCTGGGACCAGGCAGGGACTGTGGTCACATGAGAGACAAACATTAAGGCAGTTCCCCAACTTAGAGATGAGCTGAGTCACTGTGTGCACTAATAAAAGTAGAGTTCTTCTGAAAATGCTGATCTGCGTCACTACACACGCTTCTCTTCTGTATATTGCATTTAGGGGGGACACTGCTGAGCCCATGTCCTTTTGCCAATCGAGCGTACCTCTGCCACCTCTGACTTGTTAACTCCCTCCTTCCCGTACCATGTGGCCCCGCTATAGGCCCCTGTAATGTGAGTTCGGTCCCAGTTGGTACAGGAAACTGACTGCTGGGGAGGAAGCCAGATCACCGACCCCTTGCTATTGGAGGACCAGTCGCCTATATCAGGTACAACATTTCATGACTGGCTGCGGTGCACCTTGCACTACTTTTTGGCCACCTATAGCAATTGCATTCATATTCCTCCTTGACTTGCCGAGTAGAACTATATAGTGGCTGTGCTTGATTCCCTAAATGTGCTTTACTGACTCTAGTTCTTTTACACACCAGGAACCATCATGTACCCCTTCACATGACTTCAGACCAGGCTTAGAACAGTTGATGCAACTTGATTTAAATTATCTGGATAATACAGTTCAACATGAACAGCAACATTAGAATGTCCCTATCTATCTCTAGCAGACTGCTCAGGCATACTTCCATAAGGTAGTAGTCCATGTAAAGCATTTTCCAGAACTGGAAGATTTCTGGACTCCCAGTACCTCTTATGGACTGCAAGGTGCAGCAGTCCTCCTCTGCAGCAATCACATTATTTTGTAGAGTGGGAACAAAACCTGGCTCCGGACCTCAGCCTTTCCCCCTTTTTATAAAACTGGGCGGATAAGCTGGGCCCAAAAATCCCAGGAACAGCAAAGCACAGCCTTAACCCCTTCCCAGTCCGGATCAGCCACTGTCCAGCTAGAAAACCATAGGTAACCTGCCTACACATTTATTGATGTTGGTAAACTCAGCCATCCTGGGACAGCTACACTCACAGAGCTCTTGATGTAACCTGGGATCAAGGCAAATCTAAACTTCAACTTTTCCATTAGACAAGTATATTAACACTTCACTACCTTTATCCTGGACATATGCATATTATTCTCTTCATCTCCCAACTGTATGTGACCTATACAATAACCCCTTCTCCACCTGCTCCCTCTGTGTATGACACTTATATATATGATGTACTATGCAACATTACCAAGCTCCATGTTTTAATCCACTTAACACCAGCATGTATCTTCATTCAAATGAAATCACACTGGGATATCTGTTTTCCAAAAAGGGGCCATTTCCAAGGGTGTTCGTATTGTCCTGGCATTTTTAATAGAATTTGGTAAACAGATTTGTCAAAGTTTATGGCCTTTTTTCCTATAAATGGTAACAAATTAAAAAAAAAATGGTAATTAAATTTGAGCAAAAGAAAGGTCTATGCATTAGGGTAAAAATGTTTAGATTTTATAACCACTTTAACCTTTGCTACATTTAATGGATTCCTCTAGTGTCTATTTCCTACCCTAAATTTTGCTACGTTTAAAAAATTCCTCTGCTGTCTGCTGCCTGCCCTGGCCTTTGATACATTTATTGGATAGTGCTCCTGTCTGCTACTGGGTCTGACATTTGCTACATCCCCAGATTACTCCCCTACTAGCAGTGTGCCCAGACTCCCCCCTGAATAACTTCTACATTTACTTTTTTTCCACCTTAGTCCTGATAGCGACATCATGCAGTCAGAATATATAGTTCTGAAGCAACCTAGTACCATTAGGCCTGCTTACGTTAAGGCAAGGGGGGAGGCTGCTAAAGGTGAAGTTACACTCACCACTATTTACTCTGACTGGATTGTCTCAATCTGGACCTTACGCTCAGGAACCTCAAGCCCTCACCTATTGGGTTCAAGACTTCTCCCCATAATAAGAGAAGACCCCAGTTCCAGTTCCCATGCACTTCTCACATGTGCAAACTGAACCCAAGGTCCACTGCTCCAATTGTTTGTCTGGAAAAAGCAAAGACAATTTTGTCAACAGCTGTAAGCTAAATTTTCAGCTCCGTATTTACTCTTAAAGCGGAGTTCCGGGCACAGAAGTCATTTTTTACTAAACATACCCCCGGGACAGTAAGGGCTAGCACATTCCACAATGGCTAGCCTCTGATCTGTCCCGGTTCGCACTTACCTTTTAGAAGAAATACTTACTTATAAAATTTCTTCCACAGCGTTTCCATCTCTCTTGTGGGCAGCTGAAGCCGGCGTGGTCCTCTTCTGTGTCTTCTTCCGCGTCTTCTTGTCCCAGAATGCGCCTGCACCGGCCCCTCTCGTCACTTCCGGTGCGGCGCTGCATTCCTCCACAGCTTCTGGGCATGCCCAGAAGCTGTTTAGCAGGGGAATGCGGCGTCGCCCGGAAATGACGAGCGGGGCCGGTGCCGTCGCATTGATTCCTGGGAGCTATGACTTTCAGCTCCCAGGAATCATAGCGAGACAGGAAGTGACGGGGTGAGCCGCGGCTCCGAGGGAGGAAGTACTCTGAGGTGAGTATCTTCGATCTTCATTTACCAGGTAAGTAAACAAAAAAAAAAAAATAACTATCCAATTCCTTTTCAGGTGAGGTCTACTTAGCGGAGGGGCACAAAAAAATATTGTTTTTGTGCCCGGAACTCCGCTTTAATTTAAGGAACTGATAATAAAAGGGTCTGAATCATCATTTCTCTGCTCCAAGGGGATTCTCAAGTTTGGGCTTTCAATTTATTGCCATCTGATCCTGTCTTGCAGCCTGGTTATGCTGTCTTCAATGCTTTGGGCCTGCTATACTATGACCCAGACCAGACTTTTACTGCAGAAACATACCTTAGAGCCATCTGGTAGGGCAACCATACGGCTGAACAATACTCCTCCAAATCCTGCCATTGGACAACAAATTTCAGCCAGAATTACTCAGCCCTTCATAGCCAGTTCAGGCTGGGCCTTACAGTCAGCACTAAAGACTTTTTTGTTTTTTACCCTGTTCCTTTTAGCATAGAGGAAGCCATGGCCTTCACCATACATATTGAACAATTCTTATAGGAGAGACATTCAGATGCTGCCTTACCTCTGGTGCCTATTACCGAGTCACCCATAGGGGCTGCCAGTACTCGTGGGTCTATTCAAAGTGGAGCCATTCATTTATCCTCTGAGGAAAAATTAATGTACGTATGATGTACATTGGGCCTCTGCTTGTATTATGAAGCCCAAGGGCATTTTGTGGCTAACTTTCCAATCAAGCTACCAAAAGCCATGGTCTGGAGGAAACTGGGACTATCCCTCTAGTGTAAGCTAATTTAGGTCCTGCAAAGAGTAAGCAGTCTATACCAGCTGTTATATCTTTCCAATTTGCCCTGCAACACTTGTTGGCTCTTTTGGATTCAGGCACTGCTAGAAGCTTCTTCAAACTAATCTCCAAATCCCATGTTTCCCAGTGGAGACTCCATTCTCCTTGGTTGCCTTCGACTTCTCTCCATTGACATCTGGGCTAGTCACCCTATGCATAACCTGACAGCACCCTAAGCATTGAGGGTGACAAGAACAACATTTTCTTCTAAGTCATCTCATGTCCAGACTGCTCCATGATCCTGGGTTACCCATGGCTATAGTGTCACAATCCATTAATTAACTTGGCACTTGGGGAGATCCTTGTATGGTCAGACCATTACATTGAAACCTGCCTGCAGTTTTAAGTTCAAGTCCGGGGGGCAACCTAATACTGATAGACTGGATTGTTTTAAAAGGAAATGAGGCTGCTAAAGGGGAAGTTATAATTGTCACAATTTACACTGTGTCCAAAAGTGTCCAAATCTAACACACAGGCAGTGAAATCCTTTTAAAATGAAGAGCAGATCTTCGCAGGCTTAACCCTTCTAATGTAAACAACCAGCAGGTGTTAGAAACAGCTAAAACCCAAATCTATATTCTTGTGATGTTTGAGGATTTTAAAAAAATAATAACTTCACATAAAAGATGATTGAGGAAGTTGGTCACAGATGACAAGGAGAAGGCAACTGTATTAAACTTTACAGGCATATGAAAATCAGTATATAAGAAAATATTGGGGAGGGGTTAGAAACTTTGATAATTTTTTTTTTTGCTGTCTGTGTCCCTGTAAGGAAGATTCACTCTCTCTCTAATTTTCCTGATCACCAGAGTGAAATAATATGAATCTGAGGGTGAATTTAAAAATCTGAGTTGCCATCAGAACAATAATAGTGAAAATCTTTCAGTAGGAACAAGATATGCTCTCCCTTCCAGGTAAGCAAAGTATACATGCAGTTTCTTTTTTTTTTCTGGTTGAACAAAAAAAAACGAACAGATTCCCTCATCTACAGGGCCGGATTAAGAGCATCATGGGCTTGGTGCTGAGGATTTTGAAGGGCCTTAAGGGCCGTGCCTTGGCATGCACCCAGAGGAGGAAGGGTGCAACCATGCATGCCTAATTCAACATAGGATGCTGTCTCTGAAGCCCATAAACACATCCATGCATCGGCAACTGTCCCTCCTTGTCCGGCCTTCGTGCTGTGTGGGGAGGTTCTGAGGGAGCTGCCAGGGGAAGCGAGCATAGAAGCCAGACTTCTGTGTTTACAAGTGACAGAAGAGCGGTAACAGTGAATATGGCCAACCCGGGGCCTATATAAAAGGTAGGGGCCTGGAGCTGCAGCTCCAATAGCCCCTACGTTAATCTGGCCCTGCTCATCTACACAAACAATGTCGATGCAGGGATCTCTGCAACCAAGCTAGTATATTCTGACAGATCCCGCCCCCCTCCCCCATTGTCCCATCGGAATACACTAATCAGCACTGCAGCCATTAGTTATTGGACAGACAGAGGTACATATTGACCAAAATTCGCCCAGTTCCTGCAGACAGATTTCGACACATGTGTACCTGAGTTAAGTTTACAGGAAGTGAAGTAAAAGCTCTCTAAGACACAAAAAAGCTCTCTAAGACACAAATGGTAGGAAAAAACCTTACTCTATCCAAAATGAAATAAAAAAAAGATTTGCCTTTAGGTATCCACTTAAAACTATTTGGCAATCTAAGACTGCACTGTCCACAGGGTGACAATGCTGTTGTAGACTTGTCACCTTATTAGAGTGTCTTGATAAATAGCAGATCTACTGGAAGGATCAACATGTAATAAAACGATGTTAAACGTTTTATTTCAGAATCCAAAAAAATATAAATGGCTTTGGTAATGCTTATTGACAGATTGTATCATGGATGTATTTTCTGATTTTGCCCATAGTTCCAAGACTTAAAGTGTTGTTTTCAGGCATACAAGTTGCTGGGTATGGACACAGTTATAAAGATTTGATCTTTAATTTTACTTTATATTTTTATCACAAAGGTTCATTCTTGTTTCATTATTTTACATTTTAGTACACTTATAGCATTGAAGATTTATGTTTTTGTTGTTTTTGAATAAAAAGATTAGTGTTTTCTATGGTGTGAGATGGAAATAAATGTCAAACTGTAAAATGTGTTACATAAAATATGAACTGTTATTCAATAAAAGATGATGGTTCACAATAAAGCAGAAGCTCTCTTAATTGGAAATGTATTGATTTTGGATACAATTAAACATTATTAGGGATTGTACTGTAGCATGGGGCCCTTTGGAAATGCGTATTGATTTGACTGCATGTCTCTGCACTAATTAATCAGCCATCATTTACCATGCAAACCTGGATGACATATTCTTCTGTGTGGATAGTTTGTTCCAGAAGTGGAAGTAAATGGGAAGTCTTTGAATTGCTTTTCACATAGAGCTATACTGTCCTAGATACAATTGTATATTTCTTTCACTGCTGATTGATATTCAAGCTTATTCTACGGTTTTTAATTAAAAAAAGTATTTATTATTACTATTATTATTATTTATAAATAGTTCCAAATTACATTTATTTAAAGTGGCTTTTCTATTATTTGAAGAATAATCTCCATCTAAAGGGAAATCATATTTAAAGCTGATCTCCAGCCTTTTATCAAAAGCCGTGCCAAAAGTTAAATGAAAAAATGGGGACACCACATCTTATAATTACATATGCAAAAACACCCCTAAATAGGAAAGGAGGGAACAAATATCAGGACTTTCTCTGTGCCTCACAGGTACTCAAAGTCATAGATACATAAAAAAGTTAGTATGTATTACAAATATAGTTTAACAAGTCATATATATCAAGATACAGTAACAACACATTTCTTTAAGAAAACATGTTCCCTATACTTTACTCAACATGTTTCACAGCAAAAGCTGCCAAAAAGGATGCGACAAACATAGTGTCCCCCGACATTTTTCCAAAATGCATGACAAGGATTTCAAGCATTTGGAGGTCATGGCTATTGAAACTATTCCAAAGGGCACATTAACGGACAACGAGCGCCACTCCCTTTTATGCAAAAGGGAGGTTTTTTGGATATACAAATTCAATTCCTTGGCTCCAAATGGGTTGAATGAGGAGCTAGAGATCAACAGCGTGGTCTGATGCCTGGGCCCCTTATCGGGTTCCCGCAAGTAAGTAGGGACTCGATACACTCCCTTTTTTTTAACTGGTTTTATATATATATTTATATATATATATATATATATATATATATTTTTTTTTATTGGTTTTAGCTTTTATAGATATTTTTTATTGATATTTTTTATTGATATTTTTTATATATTGCTTATTGATGTGGTTCATATATGGTTAATTGCATTTTAGTGTAACGGCTATATCTATTATGAATGTATATATACAGGTCCAGTATGATGAAGTAATTTTATGCATTTTATTGATCATTTTTAATAGATATCTTTTATATATTTAATATATTTTCAATTTTTAATATATTATGGTCTTAGTATATGACGGTACTCCGATAATAAGTTTTAGTCTATTGTTTAATCACTATCCAGCAACATATATATATATATATATTTATATTTTTTTATTATATATTTTTTTACTATAATGTAGTTTTAAAATAATATGGTTTTAGTATGTGACGGTACTCCGATAATAAGTTCTAGTTCATTATTTAATCATTATCCAGCAACATATATATTTTTTTACTATAATGTATTAACATTTTGAATTGCCTTTTATTTTATTTTTTTCAGCGCTATGTTGCATTGTTATTTATGTATATTCATCCTCAGGGTTGCTGTGGGATCCTGTAGTATATTTTTTCGTTTTTTTTTTTCGTTTTGCTCCTCCTTTTTTCCCCCCTTTTTTTGATTTTTGTTGTTTGTTATTGGTTAATTTTTACAAGCCCGCCTATTAGCCTGGCTTCAAATGCTCTCTGGTTGCCGATTGCCGCAACTTGACAAAGCGCATGCGCGCGAAACATGTAGTTGCGGCAACCAGAAAGCAAGGATGTTCATGCCCGTGACCAGCCTGACTTCCTGACTACAGTTTATCGCCACTTCCGGTGACGCGATCCCCACGTCACTTCCGGTTATCGCAGAAGCAGCGGAGGACTCGGGAACCCGAACGCAGGCAAGCTGTCAACCGTGGGACTGTGCGGCGGCCCCCTCCTAGCCTGATAACGGCGCAAGTGTGCCATTCGAGGTACCCTATTCTCCATTAGCCATTAACCATCAAGTGGGACGTTAGCAGATCCCCAGTCAACACCGGGTATTATCTGCTGGGTTTAAATTTCCCTTAGAATCCCATAGCAACCCAAGGAGGTCTAGGATTGTTGGGACTGGTGTGGCATAAGTTTTAACTGTTTATCTACTTATGATTTTTTCAATAAATGCCATTTCCACTTAAAGAGACACTCTCCAGTCTTTCATCCATAGAGGACAGTATTTTATAGACACCAGTGAGCGCCACCCTTCTTTTCCAGTATTACTTTTCTGGGGACTTTTCTTTTACTTTCAAATGATAATGATAAACAGTACAAATAGAGAGGGTAAATCTCCTTAACAGGGACACAGACAGCAATAAAAACTGACAGGTGTTCCAATTCCTCTCCCCTTCAAAACTAAAGAAAACTATTTGCTTTTATACTTAAGGCCCCTTTCACACTTGCCGCTCCGTCAGCAGACTCTGTTTTTCTCAGCAGGCGGATAGCAGCTCTGTCTCCGCGCTGTGTGCGGAGACAGAGCTGTCAGGTCCACGCTGTTCTCTATGGGGGAATCGGATGAGAACGGACCGACATGTAACAGTGCATTTTTTTTAGCACTGTCACTGGTCCCCCCCAAGGTGTCAAAAATGTCACTTAGGTGTCCGATCTGTCCGCCATCGTCCCGCTAAAAATTGCTGATTGCCACCATTACTAGCTTTGGCTGTACATCCCTTTTGAGCGCAGCTTACTATTAAAGCGGAGCTATACTATATCTGAACACCACAAACTGAAAACGTGTTTTATTTCATTTTTATTGTTCAAAGCAAACTCACTCATGAATCCATGTCTCCATGTTTATTTTGTTGAGAAATAAATTTGTAGCTGCGGACATCTTGAGTAAGGGAAGGTGATTCATGTAGCATTTATTTCCTGGATTCCATCTGCCCTTTGCTCAGGAATGCAAACAGGAGGGTATATTTACCTGAAAAAGCCCCTCCTCCCCTCCTCCAGATGAAAAAGAATAAATGCCCACGAAGACTCCTGGGAATGTATATAATTTTGGCCTAGGCCAGAAACCAGTAAGAGATGTTTGCAAAAAACTTTAAAACACATAAATATAAAATACCTTTCTTTTTACTAATGCTAGCAGCATACGGATTCAAATAGTTAATGCTGATTTAAAGAGTTTACTTACTCTTTAAAAACGTATTACGATGGTGTATTTATCCTGCAATCACCAGCTCTCTCCGCTTGTGCAGTATTAAACTCAAAACCAAAAAAAATGTAATATATTGCAGTTTACCAATCATTAGATTTAGTGGCTGCATATGTTTTCTTTTTATAGGCCTTTTCCCTCTTTTTTTCATCTGGTGATGTTTAATATATTATGATGGTATTAGACTGCCCCCACTCTGGATGAAGGAGCACAGGGAACGCAGCAGACAGCAGCATTGTCAGCCTGGGGGGAGAGAAGTGCTAGATGTACCAGCAGATTTAGATACACGAACAAACTGAAGCCAAACTTCAGCTAATGCTTTATGTAGCACCCTCCTAGGTAGGTGCTAGGTAAAAGCATCTTATGCTCCTTCTGCTTATCAGGGGGGCCTGATCTATTAGTTTGCCTGTTGCATGTTCTCAGGTATGATTTACTGGGTCTAAGGGAGTGTCCCCACTGCATCCAGTAGGGGAGCCTGTTGAACAGTGGAGGAAACCTAGCCAGTGACACATTGGCTTATGTGAGAGTCCCAGTGGGAGGGCACTTCTGCAGTGTCTCCTGGTGATTGTTTATAGAAGCCAGGGGGGACATGTGACAGGGCCTCTTTGGCGGGAAGCAGAGTCCCAGTAGGAGGCTGACGGCTTGTCTCTCCTTCTGCTGTATGAGAAAAGTGGTCTTAGGCAGTCGGCCTAGTGAACCAGATGTGGAGCTGAGCTGTAGAATATGCAGTGGAGCTGAGAGTGGAGCTGCTGGCAGAGTCTTCTGGGAAAAACAGTGTCCGTGAGTACCAGGGGACTTGTCAAAGGATCTGCCCAGGAAGGGAGACCACTCCAGTGAAGTCAGAGGACCAAGGGGTCAGCTCACACAGAGGGTCAGAGTATAGGGGGTGCCATTTAAAACCCTGAAGAGTAGGGACAAAGGGGGTGTTAAGTAGGGCCCTGAAGAGTGATTCACAATACAGTGCAGTTCATTTAATTCTTCTTCACTATAGTGGCAAGGTGAAGCAGCGGCCTTGCCGCATTCAGCTAATCAGAAAGTCCCAGCAATTGTGCATAATTATTCAGTTGGAGTATCCCACTCATCCCTTCTTCTATCCCAGTTCTCAAATAAATCAACAAAAACCCAAAACCCCTGGACTGTTTTCTGACTGAGCCAAGCACTTAGAATATGCTATTTTGTCAAGTTGTTGCTATGGGTAACCCAGGGGAATCCGTAACCAGTGCTACATTTATAAGCAGTTACAGCAATACGTTTTTCTCTTTAGGAAAAAGGTTTTAGGTATATGAATAAAAACCGAATATTATAAGCACTTATGTCAGTGGTAAATGGTTTGTCTCATCCCTGTCTGCAAGAGAGATTGTTCTTTTGAAAAACAACAGACTTACTGTCTGAATCTCCAGATGAAAATAGAAGTACCCAAATGTGACCTGGTATCAGCCTATTGCAGACCCTGTACAGAATGGCTGGAGTGTGAAAGGAAAAAGCTGTACAAGAAACTAACCAGTTCATAAAGTATACAAGTGACTACTTACAAACATGGAAGTTTATAGAAGAGCTCATTAAATTGGCAAGATTGTTCAAGTCATTTGGTATGCTCCTGCAGCTTTGAAGGACATCTCCTGGACCCAACCAGCTTACGGGTTTTACGGGTAAACCCTCTTCCTCAGGGCTAAAACCTTGAATAAACGTTGAGGAAGAGGGTTTACTCTTGAAATTCGTAAGATGATTGGACAGACCCAGGAGATGTCCTCCCAAGCTTCAGGAGCATAAGGAGTGGCTTAAACCAGTGTTTCTCAACCTTTTTTCAGTCAAGAAAACCTTTAAAAATCATGGATGAGCTTGAGGCACCCCATTCTAAAATGTAAAATTTAATCTAATAGTTTTACATAATGCAGCAACAGCCACACAAGTAGGACACCCAACAGAGGAGGAGATTTATTCTTCCAATGCAAATACACTTTTGCAAACTGGCACTGACTAATATTCCAATGTTTCTCTTCTTCCTCAGTTTTTCTCCATCACTCAGCTAATGTGACCCCCAACGCTGATGGAGAGGGGCACAAGATGGGGATAAAAGGATGCTGTGCAGGATACTGACCTCCTCCATATCAAGTGATGATGCCATTGGTCGTTAGGACGCCGGCAGCTAGAAGGTTGTAATGGTGCACAATGAAAACCTGTGACTTTGTGTAACTAAAGGTAGGCTTCATCCTCAAGCTGGCTTGTGTCCAATTTTTGGGCAATTTTTAGAAATCTTGCCAAGGCACCCCTGAAGAAACCTCAAGGCACCCCGGGGTGACTGGGCACCCTGGTTGGAAAAGGCTGGCTTAAACAATCTTCCCATTTGGAAGAGCTCTGTTTACTTCTATTCACGGCACAGGGCTCTGAAGGAATGGCATGGGTGACCGTTCCTTCAGAGGGCATGCGCTGATGACGTCATTGACTGCATTAAAAGTAAATACTGTATCTCCTAAACTGTGCAAGTTTAGGAGATATTTACAGTACCTATAGGTAAGCCTTATTAAAGGCTCATCTATAGGTACGAGTTATAAGAGAGGGTTTACAACCACTTTAAAGTGATTTTAAAGTCTTGTATTTTTTTGTTTAATAATAACAAACATGTTATACCTTCCTGCTCTGTGTAATGGTTTTGCACAGAGCAGCCCTGATCCTCCTCTTCTAGGATCCCTCGCCAGTGCTCCTGGCCCCTCCCTCCTACTGAGTGCACCCAGAGCCAGCAGCTTGGTATGGGGGCAGTGAATCCGAGGCTGCTGTTCTTTGTGTCTATTCAGACATAGACCCGTGGCTTGGCCCCGCCCTCTCTTTCTCCTCATAGGCTCACTGACTCTGATTGACAGAAGTGGGAGCCAATGACACCTGCTGCTGCCTCAGCCAATGAAGAGGGAGAGTCCCAGACAATCGAGGCTCTCGTGCAACATCCCTGGATCGAGATGGGTCTCAGTTAAGTATTAGGAGGGCTTAGAGTGGCTGCTGCACACAGAAGGTTTTTTATCCTAATGCAAAGAAAACATTAAGATTAAAAAAAATTCTGCCTTTAGAACCACTTTAAGTTTTGCTTTAAACCTAAAGTGTTACTAAACCCTGTACCTGCATTCATTATATCTGATCTCCTGTATTACACAGAACATGGAAATGCATTATTTTTAGTAAATATAAACTGCTAAATACCTTTTATCATCAGCAGTTAGAGCAGTCTTGTGACTTTTATTAGTGTCCAGCCAAGCACTGGTTAAAGCTTGTAGGAGAAGCTTTCCTATGAAACTGCAAGACCCCTGACCCTCTGTCTGGACAGTGTCGATTGGCCCTGTGCTGATGCACCCTCAAAAGAAAAAAGCAATACACGTCAAACTGAGCATATGCAGCCTGACTCCATAGACTTTGTGTTATCAGGAAATGATCAGGGGTCAGTGGAAGAGGGGGAGGATCAAAGAAGACAGGATCAACCAGCCTTTTTACATATGCAGATGATTAACCCCTTAGGTTCCACAGTGAATAAGCAAGCATGCTTTACTGCATATACAGACTGATTTTACTGTTGTGGGTTTAGTAACACTTTAAACACTATAAACAGTTTGGATGTTTAGAACAATAGGTATCTACAGTATATTGAACCAAAGTCACTTAAAGTTTACAACAACCCTTTTTTAAATTGAAAAATGTTCTGCATTTTCTGTAATACACAAGTCAAAATGAAAAAAAAAATCATGTCTTTCTGCTTTCACTTTTTTGTACTTGATATGTACATATTTACTGTATGTACCTTTTCAACTGACATTTTAAATTCACATTACTGCTAAAAGCTAGAATTAATGACACACGCCTACAAAAAATTGCACACATAGCTTGTTGTCAAAAATACACTTTTGAAACATCTTTTTTTTTTCATTTTAACTTAAAGACCTTATTTGAACTCTAAAACTTATTTAAAAAAAATAAATAAATAATAAAAAAAAAAGAAGAAGTTAAACCAATGTACATTTGATCTTGAATGTACTCTAAAATATGAGAGAAAGAGAGAAAAGGAGGTGGTGACAGCTGAGAATCTCCTGACAAGAAAGTATATTAAAAGGAGGATAGTTGAAATAGAAAGGCAAAGTATGAATTGATAAAACGTGTCAAGGAATGTAAATGAGCATGTACGGGTAGAGTAGAAAGATCATTAGATTAAAAGAGAGATGAGTGGCAGGAATATGCCGGATAACTTCACAATAGACTTCAACGTGTGCTTAGGTCAACTTCTGATTAAACTTCTGGGTTTGAAGTTTTATCAAAAATTCATTTACTATAAGCCAAGAGATCTGTGCAGTACAAAGCAAGTATTCGGGCATTTAAATGATTAACGCTTTTTTAACAATCTGCTCTGAAGACACTGGAAATGGTACATAACTTTTTAGAAACTGTTCATCAATCAGGAGAGTAACAAGTTGTCTCCTTTATAAAACCTTTAGTTAAGCAAGGACATATTGGTGTCCATAGCGGCCATCGGAATCTTTTATCTTTGCAGATCAGGCTAAAGAGAATTTGTTACGATTGATTTTATGGATGCAGTCTTTGTCCTCCGACAGTATCATCGGCGTGTGCACAGGTTGTGCCAGATGTGTCTGCTGGACACACCCTAATTACTCTGCGTTGCGCCTTCTAATGGGGCTCCAAAAAAAAATGTAACAAAAAAAATGTTAAAAAAAATAGTAAAAAAATAAATAATAAAAATAAATACAACGAATAAAAGTATGGCAAGGTCCAATCAAAGTAACTTAGTGCAGTATTGCAAAAAATGGCCTGATCAAAAAACAGAACAATTTGGCTCTTTGCAGGCTGGCTGGCGAGTTGAGCTGGGAATTCTTTTGGTTCTGTTTTGCATGTGTTGCCATTCAATGTGCACCTTGCTGCGAAGGCCATTTTAGGTGGGGGCAGTGACCATTTGTTTGTACTGTTGGAATGCTGGTGAGGGGGCACACTGGACATCTTTTTTGCCATAGTGCTATATGCTGGGTGTCCAGTGCGCCTCTGTGACTTTAAGGTGGGGTGGGATCCTCACAGGCTCACCTGCCCTCTACTTATCTATTATAATGCATGTGCTTCCACTGTGGAGGCTCTTGAAATTTAGAGTTAGAACTACAGAAAATACCGGGTTGCCTTGGCGGGGCCTGTAGCTTACGCACATATTTGCAAATGTGTGCAGACTAAAACCCTGTTTTGATACTGTTAGACAGGATAATTGGGTTGTTTGCAGGCTGGTCGGTAAGATGAGCTGGGAATGTCTCTGGTTTTGTTTTGCAGGGTAATGAAGCTACTCACATAAGCTAAATGGGTTTAAAGGGGAGTTCCGGGCACAGAAATCATTTTTCAGCAAACATACCCCCGGGACAGTCAGGGCTAGTACATTCCACAATGGCTAGCCTCTGATCTGTCCCGGTTTGCACTTACCTTTTAGAAGAAATACTCACTTATAAAATTTCTTCCACAGCGTTTCCATCTCTCTTGTGGGCAGCTGAAGCCGGCGCGGTCCTCTTCGGCGTCTTCTTCCGCGTCTTCTTCTCCCAGAATGCGCCTGCACCGGCCCCTCTCGTCACTTCCGGTGCGGCGCCGCATTCCTCCACAGCTTCTGGGCATGCCCAGAAGCTGTTTAGCAGGGGAATGCGGCGTCGCCCGGAAGTGACAAGCGGGGCCGCTGCCGTCGCATTGATTCCTGGGAGTGATGACGTTCAGCTCCCAGGAATCAGTGCAAGCCCGGAAGTGACGACGGAGCCGCGGCACAGAGGGAGGAAGTGAAGACTAGGTGAGTATCTTCGATCTTCAATTACAAGGTGAGTAAATAAAAAAAAAAAAACCTAACTATCCAATTCCTTTTCAGGTGAAGGTGTAGAAGCGGACGGGCACAAAAAAAAATATCGATTTTGTGCCCGGAACTCCGCTTTAACTTTACTGCTGTGAAACTTTAACTACTTGACCTAAAGATTGTTTTACCCCTTTGATGGTCATGCCTTTTTTTTTTGCTATTCAGCACTGTGCTCTTTTAACTGGCAATTGCTAGGTCATGCCACATTGTACGCAAATTCAATTTGTATCATTTTTTCACACAAATAGAAGTTTCTTTTGGTGGTATTTGATCATCACTGGGTTTTTTTTATTTTTATTATAAAATAAAAAAACAGACTGAACATTTTAAAGAAAGAACAATATTTAATACTTTCTGTGATAAAAACATATATGCAATAATAAAAAAAAAATCGAATTTATTTATAAATTTAGAATACAATTTATTCCGCTACATGTCTTTTGTAAAAAAAAATAAAAATAAATAAATAATAGATGTATAGTAAATAAATAAATTATAGAGTCTACAAATTATGGTATATATACTGCAATTTATGCAGCTATAGACGCTATAATGTAATGGTGATGATCAGCGATTTTTAGTGGGCCTGTGATCGGGTGGCAGAAAACACAGAACTCTGTGTGTGATTGGACACAGCCCACAGCCTATCAGCAGGTTTCAGCCGAAATCATCGGCAGGCGTCTGCTGCCAAACTAGTGCTGTGTCCAATCACAGCACGGGTCAGCAGGAAGTGCGTGCACGCATGCCTCAAACTCAGAAGAAGGCCGGTCACATGCAAGTACGTGACTGTGCCTGTACCTGCTGCCTGCTTCCTGCTTGCAGTATATTTACTGCGAGCAGTTGGCAGGTGTATAAACCCTCTTTGAACTTTCTGTATCTTGTACTGTATTTTAGTATACGCGCCATTGTCAGAAGGTTTGCTGTATCTCCCAGCAGTTTTAAGTGCATGGAGGACATTCCAGGAGACAGGCAGTTACTCTAGGACAGCTGGACAGGGTCCTTAACCCATCAGCAGGACCGGTATCTGCTCCTTTTTGCAAGGAGGAACAGGATGAGCACTGCAAGATCCCTACAAAACGACCTCCAGCAGTCCACTGGTGTGAATGTCTCTGACCAAACAATCAGAAACAGGGTTCATGAGGGTTAGCTGAGGGCTTGACGTCCTCTAATAGGCCCTATGCTCACTGCTCAGCACCGTGGAGCTCAATTGGCATTTGCCATTGAACACCAGAATTGGTAGGTCCAACACTGGCGCCCTGTGCTTTTCACAGATTAGAGCAAGTTCACCCTCAGCAAATGTGACAGACGTGAAAGAGTCTAGGGAATGATTTTACTGGTGGGGCCCATTGATATTTGTTTTCCCTACTAATCTTTTCTGTCTGTTTTTCACTAGCTTTGCATTTAGCTAGGGTCAGTGTCACTACTAGTAGCATGAGGCGATACCTGGAACCTATAGAGATAGCACAGTCAGTCCAATTTCTCCAGGATGGCACATCAATGCGTGCCATTATCAGAAAGTTTGCTGTGTCTCCCAGCACCGTCTCAATAGTATGGAGGGGATTCCAGGAGACAGGCAGTTACTCTAGGAGAGCTGGACAGGGCTGTAGAAGGTCCTTAACCCATCATCAGGACTGGTATCTTCTCCTTTGTGCAAGGAGGAACAGGGTGAGCACTGCCAGAGCCCAACAAACTGACCTCCAGTAGGCCACTGGTGGGAATATCTCTGACCAAACAATCAGAAACAGACTTCATGAAGGTGGTCTGAGGGCCTGACTTCCTTTAGTGGACCCGTGCTCACTGCCCGGCACAATGGAGTTCTATTGACATTTGCCATTGAACACCAGAATTGGCAGGTCTGCCACTGGTGCTCTGTGCTTTTCACATGTAGCACCCTCCTAGGTAGGTGCTAGGAAAAGTATATATTGGCCATGTCTGCTTATCAGGGGGGCCTGATCATTCAGTTAAGCTGTCATACGTTTCCAGGTGGGGTCTGTTGAGTCTGGGGAGTCTCCCCACTGTATCCAATGAGGGCTCTTATTGGACAGTGGAGGAAACCTGGCACACCAGGGCTTATAGCTGTCTCAGTAGGTGGAGTTTGCCGCAATGCACCCTGGGATTGGATATAAGTCTGAGGGGAGCATGTGACAGAGCGTCTTTGGTGGGAAGCAGAGTCCCAGGAGAAGGCTGATGGCTGTCTCTCCTACTGTCAGAGCAAGTGAGGGTGTCCTGGGCAGTCGGCCTAGAGGACCGGAGGTTGCGCTGGGCTGCAGGAAGTGGATCCAGAGTGTTGCTAACTGAGTGGAGCTGCTGGGCAGAAGTTTCCAGGAAAAACAGTGTTGTGAGTACTCAAAACTGCCCAGGGGGTCTGACTAGGAGAGGGAGCCACTCCAGAAGGTGAAAGGGATCCGGAAGCCAGCTAACCAGTAGAGGAGGCTTAGGAAAGGGGGTGCCAGTGTCTAAGCCCTGAAGATAATTGAGAGAAAGGGAATGCCGTTGTGGGCCCTGAAGTGTTCAGCAGTGCGATGGTATACAAGTAGCTACCTCAGCAAGAGTGCTTAACCTCCCTGGCGGTATGATTCTGTCAGGAATTCTGTACCAAAAGCGGTACAATTTTTTTCATGGAAATTTGGCGTTATGTATTATAGGCCTACAATTCTTAGTAATTACTGACTTAAACCTGACCAAAACAAGACTCTAGTAGACATCCCAGATGTGATAAATTTGAAACACAAACGCATGAATTATAATCGAATCAATAATATAATTTTATTATAGAATATATAATATATATAATAAAATTATATTATTGATTAGAATATAATTCATGCGTTATATATTATATATATATATATGTGTGTATATATGTGTGTATATAACGCATGAATTATAATCGAATCAATAATATAATTTTATATATATATGTGTGTATATAGGTATATATATATACACATATATACATATATATATATATATATATATATATATATATGCATATATATATATAAATATATATATATATATGCATATATATATATATATATATATATATATATATATATATATATATATATATATATATATATATATATATATATGCATATATATAATATAAAATGTGTTTGTGTTTTGTGCAACGTTTTTTTTTTTTTAATTTCCCTCCCTAGTTCCGCTCCCATGCAGCATTGCTGCTGCAGGGAACGGAACTAGGAAGTCCTCATACCGACAGACGAGCGGCGGAAATCTTGGCTGGTGGTCACAGCAATGAGAGCTCATCGCTGGATCGCCAGGATAAGGAAAGACACTCCGCTGCGCTGTCTGCACATCCACCCCGAGCGTGACTCGGGGATACCGATAATAGCAGGAAATTCCTACCCCGAGTCACGCTCGGGTTTACCGCTAGCCTGGTTAAGGGAGCTCAAAGAGGACTTCTTTAGTCAGAAAGCAGTCACAAGTCAGTTGGGCATCCGGCCAGCGTTAACCAGCGTCAAGTCAGCGTTGATAGCGTTTTTCAAGTGTCCCCGCCAAATTGTGCATAGTTCAATTCAAGGAGTATCCCACTCATCCCTTCTCCTATCCAAGTTACAAAATAAATACAAAAAAAACAAAGATACTGGACTGGTCATTGTCTAAGTGCTCACACTTGGAGAAACATGCTTAAATGTGCTGTTGTTGCTAACGGTAACCCAGAGGGACCCATATCCAGCAAAACGGCTGGGAATTGTGCTACACACAGATGAGAGCAGGTTCACCCTGAGCACATGTGACAGACATCAAAGGGTCTTGAGAAGCCATGGAGAACATTATGCTGCCTGTAACATCATTCAGCATAACCAGTTTGGTGGTGAGTAAGTGATGGTCTGGGGGGGGCATATCAATAGAGGGACGCGCAGACCTCTACAGGCTAGAAAAAGGCACCCTAAAAGTCATTAGGTTTCGTGATGAAATGCTTGGACCCCGTGTCAGACACTGCGCTTGTGCCTCATGTGGATAGAGTATGCAGTCAGTTCCTGGAGGATGAAGGACTAGATACCATTGAATCGCCTCCACACTCACCTTACCTAAATCCAATAGAACACCTCTGGGACATTATGTTTCGGTCCATCCAACACAGCCAGGTTGCACCTCAGTCGGTTCAGGAGCTCAGCAATACCCTGGTCCAGATCTAGGAGGAAATACCCCAGGACACCATTCGTTGTCTCATTAGGAGCATGCCCCAACATTGCCAGGCATGCATACAAGCATGTGGGGGCCATACAAACTACTGAGTACCATTTTGAGTTGCTGCAACAAAATTTCAGGGAGAATGAACTAGCCTGGTGCATCATTTTTTCACTTTGATTTTCAGTGTGTCTTTGAATTCAGCCCTCTGTAGGTTGATAATTTTCATTTCCATCAGACAATGTGGCATCCTTTCCTTCCTAACACATTACCCAGTCCATATCAGTATAGATATCCAGCGTGATATTTTTCCCCATTGGGATCTGATGTGTTTTCAAAGTGTTACTTTAATATTTTTGAGCAGTGTATATTAGTGGACAATTGGAGAAATGTTAACTCGAGTTAAATGGTGATGGAGATGAACTCCTGGGGTTATAACCATGGACGGAAATGAGGTCACTGCTGCTTTGTGCCTCCTATTCTAAAAGATATCATTGCTGACAACATGGCTGCCCTGTGTTTTCTCACACAGTTTTTGGGGTACCCAGTTCTCAATATCTTCATCCACAGTGCTTTGACAAAGTTAATGTTATACAGTTTAAGTTTACATCTACTTTAAACTGGCAAAAGGCTACCATAGAAGTTTCTTAGCCAGGTATCTCATGAACGTGCTTCTTTTGTGT
The DNA here is from genome assembly GCF_965119305.1 of Pelophylax lessonae. Lineage (NCBI taxonomy): Eukaryota > Metazoa > Chordata > Amphibia > Anura > Ranidae > Pelophylax > Pelophylax lessonae. The sequence continues at coordinate 47,989,763 of NC_138775.1, forward strand.
ATGCTCTCAGTAGACATCCCTGGACTCATAGGGTAAATGAAAAGGTAATGTCTGGAAATCATTTCATGGTACCAAAGTCATTTTTAATTCTGAATTAAAGCCATCCTGGGGTCTTCTGTCACCTACTAGCATAACCATTGTGTTCAAACCTCTCAAAAAAATAGGATCTTTTGACAAGCATGTAATGATGAAGGGTGCGCTCAGAATGGAGGTGTTATTTTACTGATTGCCTTTTTTTCCTTCTAAATACGATGCAGAAGTTAAAATTAGGCCTAAAAATACAATTTCCTACTGTCATTTTGTATTTTAAATTGCTACATGCCTCCTACAGTCATTATAATATAAAAATACAGAAGCCAGATAATCATCTTTGTTCAGCTCAATGTACAGCATGCTCTCGGTGTACAATATAAAGAGGACATTACACTGTCCATGGTGCTGAAGTCATTTACCATTCTGAACTAAAGCCATTAGGCGCCAACATGCATATTAAATATTTGTGTAGATGCTTCTCTAACTCCATTAATACACTAGTTAGCAAACAAAGAAAGCAAACAGATGAATAAATGAATGTGTCAAATGCAGCTCTCATTCATTATTTTCACTACAAATCTGCAAACAATTACTGGTAGGCTCCTTTCACACAGGCAGTGCGCCCGATGGAGTCCGTTCTGCTCAGCGGGGGATAGATTCGAGCAGGCAGATGACAGCTCCATCTCTGCTCTGTGTTCGGAGACGGAGCTGTCTGATCCCCTTCGCTCTCCTCTACGGGGAGTTTGGATGAGAACGGACCGCCTGTCCGTTCTCATCCGATCCTATCCAATCCAATCCTCCAGACAGATGGATAATAGGGTTTCCATCTGTCCGGATTTCACGGACAGGATCGGATCGGATAGCAGCGAGTGTCGATGTCTCTACTGACACCCGCCGCTCCATAGGGCTGCATGGAGCATCCGATCGGGTCGGCCTGAAAAACTGACAGGTGGATTGGATCAGAAAGCCCGTGTGAAAGGGGCCTTACAGTCAGCTTAAAGAGGAGTTTCGGCCACAAAAAAAAATTTTCAATGAAAATATCCCCGGGAAAGTCAGGGCTAATACATTCCACAATGGATAGCCTCTGTACTGTCCCGGGTCGCACTTACCTTTTAGAAGAAATACTTACCTTGAAAATGTCTTCTCCAGTGCTGCCATCTCAGATGTGGGCAGCTGAAGACAGCACAAACTCTTCTGCGTCCTCTTCCGTGTCCTCTTCTCCCAGAATGCGCCTGCACCGGCCCCGCTCGTCACTTCAGGTGCACGCGTGTCATCCCTTCCCAGCTTCTGGGCATGCCCAGAAGCTGTTTAGCAGGGAATGAGGCGCCGCACCGGAAGTGACGAGCGGGGACGGTGCAGGCACATTGATTCCTGGGAGTGATGACGTTCAGCTCCCAGGAATCAATGCAAAGAGGAAGTGGAAGAAAGGTGAGTATATTTTTCTGCAATAACAAGGTAAGTAAAAAAAAAAAAAAATCGTAATTATCCATTTCTTTTTCAGGTGACTAGAAGCAAGCGGATGGCCCAAAATCGACATGTTGAACTTTTTTTAAAGTATTCAAACCCTAAAAGAAAAATATTGTTGTAACTTACCAATCCATCAATGTGGCAGCTGAATCAGTTTTTTGTAAGGCCTTTTTTCCTCTTTTGTAAATAGAAATATTTGCAATATTCCATTTTTGTTCTTGGATTTAATATAATTGAAAGCATAATTTCACTAAAAAGGGGATTTCCCGCTCCCCCCCCCCCTTCAACTTTTGGCACATTATTATTTTTTGGGGGAGCAGATACCTAGCAGGTACTGGTTCTCCTCCCCGCCTGCAGCCTTCTGGGAACAGGGCACAGGCTCCAGAAGGTTAAAGGACCATTCACAATGCACAGCCAGCTGAGAAGCTGCAAGGAGTCTCAGCCGGTTGTTCACAGTTAACATGCCAGCACTGGGGACCCAAAGACTGGTGAAGAATTGGATGGGGTGAGGATGGACCTGGATGGGCGCTGGATGGAGAGGTAAGTGTCTGTTTATTAGAAAGTTAGCAGCTACAGTTTTAGTAGCTACTGACTTTTAATGTTTGCAGAACTGACTTATATGACTTGCCCTGCAGTAGTTAAAACACAAAAATAAGCTTTATCTGCAATACTTACCTTATCTCCGGTGCTGTCCCCTACTGACTTTTCATCCTGCATTTAGTTTTGATCTTTTTCCAGGTTTTCCAGTATAATTCAAATAATTTCCTGTGATCCCAGGTGATAAAGGACTGACCCCCTGGGGGAACATTATCCAGCCACCCTCTACTCATTGAAGAATGTTGCAGGGAACAGTGTTCTTTCATTAGATAGCGCCATTCTCTGCAGCATAAAAGGGGTGCCCCCCACAATGACAAGATGGGGGGAAGTGGATCCTGTGTGTCACATGACCCAAGCAAATACATCAGAAAAAAGGTGAGTATTCTAAGAATTACAAAAAAAGATATATTTACAGGTAGGCCTACAAAGGGGACCCCAAACTTCTCCTCTGCACTTAACGCCAAGTTTGGCTGTTTTGAATGCTGTAATTTTTTTTAAATCTGGCGCCAGTACCTGGAAACTTCCGGTAGAGATGTCATGACACCACTTCCAGGTTTTTGCACGGAGACCCGATCAGGGCCGAATGCGACTTTGATCGGGTGTTCGACGGCCATGCAGGCTGGTTGCCCGGTTCCCCCGGAGTGACAGGAGACCCGGGCCAGCCGCGAAAGGTGGCGGGGGGGAGGTTCCCTCCCAATTCTTGTAATGACAGCCGAGCGGCTTCTCAGCCGCATTGGTTGTCATTACAAGACAGCCGACCGTCGGCTATGGACGCCGGTACCGGGGTGATGCCTCTAGCTGCAGGCATCACTCCGTTACAAGCACTTTCTGAAATATCGTAATATCGGTAACCTTCGGGGCCTATTCCGATATATCAGGGAAAGTGCATATCGGCCCTCGATATATATAGGCTTTGCCGATAATCAGTTGATCCCTAGTAAACAAGTATTTTACTTAACATTCTTAAAGTGGATGTAAACCCTCACATATACCCAGTGAAGTGAACAGCCTCAGATGATACACAGAGATTAAACAAATCTCCCTACATAAGTTTTATTTGTATATTCAGCTTTATACACTGTTTAGAAAGTGAACTTTGTGTGAGAATGTGTTCTTCCTGTTCCAGCACTGGGTGTGGAGTCTTGGCATACACTGTGTGAGAGCTGATTGGAGGAAAGGCACACACCCCCCTCCACATAGGCAGAGGAAGGACGAAACATGCAGAGCTGTGCTGTGAAAAGACAAGCTCTCTGCTAATCTATCTCTATGCACCCAACCCGACACAAATCTCCAGATGCTTTTATCTCCTGTGTTGGAGAACTTGTCAGAAGTTATCATGCTGATAACAGAGGAACGGAGCAGCAGAAAGACACGGGACTTAGGGTTTTGGAGAGATATAAGTAAACACTTCAGATATATGTGCCTAGATCAGATTTAATGATAGGGGTTTACATCCACTTTTAGTCAGATAAGAACTAATAAGAATTGTTAAGGAAGATATTCAGTATTAAACATTGGTCTTAGTAAATATACTAAGGACATGCAATGCAAAGAAAGATAACAATCTGTCAAACAGAAGTAGCTCTCAGTTGATGGCTGTGGTCCCAAGAGAAAGAGCTCCCCCCTGGACCAGACTATTTATGTCCTCACCCAGCATTCCTCTCTCTCCCAGCAGGCTGGAACTTGTAGTCTGCACAGTCTTGCTCCAATGTAAATCCTGGCTCTCCAGACCATGTATCCCACAAACCCCTGCTTTCAGTAGTGGTCTTTCTTGCTCTGCATTTAGGAGATGATGACAAATTGACCAGGCTGAACACTAGAGGGAAACAAGTTCACTGCAGTTATTGGTACAGAATGTTCCATGATGTCACAGGCCGTTTAGCAAGCACCTGGCTATATACAGATGGTTGAAAGATGCTGACACCGGTTTAAATCAAGATAACTACTTTAGTTGCAGTTAATAAAATAATATGAGAAAAAAAGACGCAAATGCCTAATGCAATATCCACAGATGATGTGTACACTGGCGCGTTTCAGGGGTCTGGCCCTCTTCCTCAGAGCTAGGCGGGGCTATACTAGGCTCTAGCCCTGAGGAAGGGGGCCTAACTCCTGAAACCTGAAACTCATCTGCTGTACACGTCATTTATCGAGATCTACAGGGTTTGAGGGCTGGCATCTGGTTTCTGAATTTATGATGCGCTACCATTTTAGTCTGTTTTGTGAGCATATTTGTATTGTTTTACCTTTTAGTCACTTGCCAACTGCCCTCCGCAGATATACTGCGGCAGGCTGGCTCAGCTGCGCGAATAGCCGTACCTGTACAGCGATCCATGGGAGCGAACCTGGGGGTGAGCATGCCCCCATTAGTCAGCGGGGAAGCTGATTCACGGGGCCAGGGGCCGCGATTGCCACTGGGCACCCGCGATTGTTCCCCATGGAGAGAGAACAGCGGTCTGCCGTTGTAAACACAGCAGACCGTCATTCTCTCTGGAATGAACACAGAGAGCCTGTGTTCCTCCTATGTAGGATCACAGGTCTCTGTGTTGATTCCACAAGCTCATCCCCCTCACAGTTAGAAAACACACCCGAGGCATACACTTAACCCTTTGATCGCCCGTGAGTTAACCCCTTCCCTGCCAATGTCATTATTACAGTAACAGTGCATATTTTTAGCACTGATTACTGTAGTAATGTCACTGGTCCCCCCAAAAATGACAAAAATGTCAGTTAGGCTTTTCCGATTTGTCCGTCACAATGTCGCAGTCCCGCTAAAAATCGTTGATTGCCACCACTACTAGTAAAAAAATGAATAAAAATTATATAAATCTTTCCCCTAGTTTGTAGACGCGATAACTTTTGCAAAAAACAATCAAAATACGCTTATTGGGATTTTTTTACCAAAAATATGTAGCAGAATACAAATTGGCCTAAAATTATGAAAAAAATGTGATTTTTACATTTTTTTTAATGGGAATGTTTTCTAGCAGAATGTGAAAAATAATTGTTATTTTTACAGAATTGTCGCTCTTTTTTTTGTTTATAGCGCACAAAATAAAAATTGTAGGGGTGATCAAACACCACCAAAAGAAAGCTCTATTTGTAGGAAAAAAAGGACATCAATTTTATTTGGGTACAGCATCGCACCGCACAATTGTCCGTGAATGTAACGCAGTGCAGAATCGCAAAAAAATGGCCTGGTTATTAAGTGGGAAAAAACCTTCCGGTCCAGAAGTGGTTAATAAAATAATGCAGTAGGCATTTGCACCCTTTTGTTCTCTTGTTGTTTGTACAGATAAAAAGATTCCTTGACCTGAAGAGTGCTGCAACGCTACAAATATCCAGTCCAGAATGCACAGTACTCATTATTCATTTGTGAACTCTATGGGCAGCTTCTCTGGTGTTTAGTTTTCATTGTTCCTCGTCAAAAGTTAGAAAAATAAATTTTAAGCAGAGATTAGACAGCATTAATGTGTGTCTTCTACATGTGCCTGAAGTTTACACTTAAGATAATTTGAAGATACGTTTTTCATAAATGCTGAAAGCATAACTCCACTTTTGTTGAGAAAAAAACATTCCCCCCTGGGTGATCTCTGTACATGGAATTATAACAAACTTTGCTGCAGATTCCTACCTTTTATTATTCTAAAGAAATCATTGTTTGTTCCTCTGTGCCTCTGTGCTGAGAGGGTCTAATGGGAGGGGTTTCATAGTTATCTATCAGCTGTGGCAGCTGCAGAGTACTAATGAGGAAATCTGCTGGGCCTGCATCCCTTTAGATGTGTTCCTGTTGGAAGTATCTCACCAAAAATTACATTTTTGTTGCAGGGGATGCCAGAAATCTGACTTGTATCTTAGTGCAGACTTCTGGGAAAATCACAAACAAAGAGCCCCCGGCCTTGGTTTGGAGGGGGCAGTGCTCACTGTGGCACATAATGTGGATACAATAGTATCAAAAATGTAAAAGGAAAGTGCAAATAGATGACAGTTAAAAACGTATAAAAAAAAATACATAGAAGTGTATTAATATAAAAACCCAAAACCTGTGCAAAATGTGGTGCCAAGGTAAGCAATAGTCCAGAGCAAGATGAGATGTGGAGTCTCTGGTGGGAATGATGAGAGGCAATGTCCACAGGAAAAATGGGGTAGGGCGATCGGCAGCTCCTATGCGAGGTGTGGGATCCCTCCAAGCCAGATATACAATAAGAAACAATGGCGCCAGGTCATAACAGGAAGTGATAAAACCAATTATTTAATACTGTACACTTACATAAAAATAAGAAAGGATTGAAGTGGTAACAGGCAACATCAGAAGTCGTGGTGGAATCCCCAAAGGTTGGTGGACTGGAGGGTGACGCAGGACCCGTGGTGCCAGCACCGACTATGCTGCCGATGACCAGGAGCGGAAAACGGTGAAACACAAGGAGCAGAGTCCGTCTGCACCTCCCCCAAAGGCATCAGCAACACGGCGCTGGAGCCGGAGATGACGTCGCCTTCCACTGCCGGTTCCTACACGGATACCGGCAAGGGACAAAAAACGAACAATGGAGAGGGCAGGCCACAACATCGTTTCTGAGGATCAACCTCCTTCGTCAGGCGGTTGGTTTAAGGAGGTTGATCCTCGGAAATGACGTTGCGGCCCGCCTCTCCATTGTTCACTTTTTGTTCCTCGCCGGTGTCCATGGAGGAACTGGCAGTTGAAGGTGACGTCCTCTCCGGCTCCGGTATCGTGATCGTGTTGCTAATGCCCTTGGGGGAGGTGCGGACGGACACTGCTCCTTGTGTTTCATCGTTCTCCACTCCTGGTCATCGGCAGCATAGTCGATGCTGGCAACACTGGTCCCGCGTCACCCTCCAGTCCACCAACCTTGACGTTGCAGCCCGCCCTCTCCATTGTTCGCTTTTTGTTCCTCACTGCCGGTATCCATGGAGGAACTGGCAGTTAAAGGTGACGTCATCTCCGGCTCTGGCACCGTGTTGCTGATGCCCTTGGGGGAGGTGCGGACGGACACTGCTTCTTGTGTTTCACCATTCTCAGCTCCTGGTCATCGGCAGCATAGTCGGTGCTGTCACCACTGGTCCCGCATCACCCTCCAGTCCACCAACCTTTGGGGATTCCACACCTTCTGATGTTGCCTGTTACCACATCGATCCTTGCTTATTTTTATGCAAGTGTACAGTATTAAAGAATTGGTTTTATCACTTCCTGTTATGACCTGGCGCCCTTGTTTCTTTTTGTATTTCTGGGAGAATCGGTGAGCCAATCACACAAGCAGGAAATTATGTTTCTGGGGTGTGGTCAGTATACAGTATACATTGTGTACAGAACAGCTCCAGGTAGCCATGTTGTATTGCATTTTCAGAAAATTACAACAGCTGCAGATTGAAAAGGAAAGGTAATTTTTAATAACATTTAATAACAATATTATTTGTGTCACAATTGTATACGCTTTATTGTTTTTTCCTTATTTGCTTTTTTTATTTCCCCACGAAAGTGAAATTACCATTTAAATAACTAGATCAAGTTTTTTTTTTTTTTAAATGTCGTTTTTGGCTTCTTTGAACCAACTCTCTTCAGCCTTATGCTTCCTAAAGATTTTCTTTAGCTTGTGTAGTATATCCTGTCGCTTCTCCTATAAAATCTAAATAAAATAGAAAAGTACTCCGTGAGAATTTGTGAATTTCCATTGGAGTTTCAATTTGCGTTGAAACTTTAGTGCAAGTGGATGTCAGCGCGTTTGTGTACTGTCATGTAGCAGGGAAGCAGTTTATAAACGTTGACATCTAGCAAAAAGGCAGATCTATAAAATGACTCTGGTGGATGTTGGTGTCATTTTTCCTTCCTGCCATCCATTCTACAAGAGTAATATTATTCTGACATCCACATTTATCCCCACTGTCAAGCTTCTATTTTTACTGCCAGCTCACTACACATATCTTTATAGGGAGCCTCTACTGAACCTTTTGGCTAATAGAAAGGATGACATTGCTACATGTTTAACCTGGAGCGTAGTTTATGGGTCGACGGAGCCTGATAGAAGCTTGTTTGGCTACAGGAATATACCATGTGTTGTAACACAAAGGGTCAGAGCTTTTCTCTTTGTCATAGCCCTCAACTTCTTTTCTTCCAGATGATGCCAAGCCAAGTTAAGTCAAATCAATTATTGAAGTTGTATTGACAATGATATTCAAACTTATGTCTGTTTGGGTAGTCTCTATGTTTTTAACCACTTCTGGACCGGAAGATTTATCCCCTTAATGACCAGGCCATATTTTGCGATTCAGCACTGTGTTAATTTAACGAATGATTGCGCGGTTGTGCAACACTGTACCCAAATAAAATTGATGTCCAAATAGAGCTTTTTTTTTGGTTTTATTTGATCACCTGTGAGATTTTTCATTTTTGCGCTATAAACAAGAAAATAGCAACAATTCTGAAAAAAAAAAAAACAATATTTTTCACATTCTGCTATATAACATTCCCAAAAAAAATTAGAAATCAATTTTTTTTAACATTTTAGGCCAATTTGTTTTCTGCTACATATTTTTGGTAAAAAAATCACAATAAGCGTATTTTGATTGGTTTGCGCAAAATTTATCGTGTCTACTAACTACGGGAATGATCTATGTCATTTTTATTATTTTTTTTTACTAGTAATGGCGGCGATCTGCGATTTTTAGCGGGACTGCGACATTGCGGCGGACAGATCAGACCCCTAACTGACATTTTTGACATTTTTGGGGGGACCAGTGACATTACTACAGTAATCAGTGCTAAAAATATGCACTGTTACTGTAATAATGACACTGGCAGGGAAGGGGTTAACACAGTAAGTGATCAAGGGGTTAAATGTGTACCTAGGGGCGTGTTTCTAACGGTATTGGGGCATGGCTTGTGAAATGATCACAGAGACCTGTGTACCTATATAGAAGGATCACGGTAGCTCTGTGATCTTTCCAGAGAGAAGAACGGTCAGCTTTGATTACAACAGCTGACTGTTCTTCTCTCTCAGCAGGGAGCGATTGCGGGTGGCAGGTGGCAATCGGAGCCACCTGCCCCACGCATCAGCATCCCCACTGCTGAGTGTGGGCGGGTGCGCGACCGACATATACCTACATCGGTTCGCGCAGGAGGGCCGGCCTGCAACAGTATAACTGCGGCGGGCGGTCAGGAAGTGGTTATTCAGATTTATTTTATTTTTGACTATAAGTTGATCAATGGGAAAAAATAAGTTGATCAATGGGGAGCGAGTGCTATGTGTTCATAAGCTGCTAGCACTAAAAAGGTGAATATATACCTTCCAAACAACATATACCTATGTCGGTTCACGCAGGAGGGCCGCCCTGCAACAGTATAACTGCGGCGGGCGGTCAGGAAGTGGTTATTCAGATTTATTTTATTTTTTACTATAAGTTGATCAACGCTATGTGTTCATAAGCTGCTAGCACTAAAAAGGTGAATATATACCTTCTAAACAACAAGAGAAGAAATAAGTGCAGGGCTGGTTAGTAATTAATCAAAAATAAAACTCCAATCTTATATAGTCCATAGATGTGTAAAAAAAAAATCCAATATTGCAAACATCCATAGACCCCCATATAGGAAAAAGAAATTGAAAATAGAAAACGGAGGGGGGGCCTTGGATGCCACAAATTGATACACAATTCACGCAAGAGATCCACAGGGTGATAGACCATCAAGATCAGTGCGTTACACAACACAGTGATCCTCCACCGGGCACATCTATATGCTCACCGGATTTCCCAGGGAGCCAAGCCTTGAATCAAACTCTGGTGGGTAAATGGAAGTACCACCTTACGGATATAGAGAAATCCTTAACTTCAGAATAGATGCACTAAATGGAATGCCGATGATGAACAAATATAGAGATGAAAATGGCTACTTCCTCTCTGCTTTGGGTCTCCACACCTTAACATGTGGCATTTGCAGGTGCACTGTCGCTGGTGCACACAGGTGGCTCGCTATGTACATTTGGGGTGTAGGCTCCCCTTCAGGTCACTAAACATTTCGCAGCACCTCAGCCCTGTGTGTTCCCCTTTGGCTAGCTGTCTGCTTCCTGCGTTATATGCATGTTTACTATAAGTTAACCACTTCAGCCCCCGAAGGTTTTATCCCCTTCATGACAGGCCATTTTTTGCAATATGGCACTGCGTTATTATAACTGACAATCGCACGTGAAGTGTTGTGCGACGCTGTACCCAAATAAAATTGATGTCCTTTTTTCCCACAAATAGAGCTTTCTTTTGGTGGTATTTGATCACGTGATTCTTATTTTTTGCAATCTAAACAAAAAAAGAGTGAAAATTTTGAAAAAAAAAAAAAAAAGTATATTTTTTACTTTTTGCTATAAAACACATGCAATAAAAAAAATGTAAAAAAAAAACAATTTAGGCCAATATGTATTCTGCTACATGTTTTTGGTTAAAAAGAAAATCTCAATAAGCGTATGTTAAACTTATCGCTTCTACAAACTTTGGGATATTTTTATGGCACTTTTATTTTTTTTACTACTAACGGATTGGCAAAGATCAGCGATTTTTAGTGGGGCATTGTGGCGGACAAATCAGACACCTAACTGACACTTTTTTTGCAAACCAGTGATACCAATACAGTGATCAGTGCTAAAAATATGCACTGTTACTGTACTAATGACATTGGCAGGGAAGGGGTTAACATCAGGGGCGATCAAAGGGTTAAATGTGTCCCTAGGGTGTGGTTTTTGGGGGGGGAATGACTGGATGAAGACAGAGATCTGTGTTCCTGTTTAGCAGAAACACAAGATCTCTATCTTCTCCCCTGACAGAACGGTTATCTGCCTTGTTTACATGGGCAGACCGTTGTTCTGTCTGCTTCGGAAACAATCGGCAGGTTCTGGTGGACATCGGGTCTGCTGGACCCGCTGATTGGCTCCCTCTGTGTCCAGTCACAGGAGCAACTTGAAACTGTCTATTTCTAGTCTTTTACCTTATTTAAATAATATTTTACCTCTTACCTCATTTCAGCAATCCTCAGAGACCGCTCACAGGGAGTGCCATTCACAACATAATATGTTACAATCAGGTTGGTACAACACTCATCTTTATTTCCTCTTTTTGACTCTTTAAAAGGGTTACACTACAGGATATACGGTTCAGGATATCACATGACCTGGGAGTTGTCACCTATCCATGATATATTCCTAAATATGGACACATTTAACTAACTGGGATGTTCTTGTTTATCTCCCCAAAATACACCCCCATATGTGAACACATTACCTGAAACCCCACCTACAAATGTACTTTCTAACTGATTACTTTCTGTTCCTAATGATATTTACAAAGACTTGTGGGTAAACCTAAGCCAGCAACTTCTCCATTTTCTATGCAAGCCTTTTCCTGAATACAAAATCTTTAAACATTAAGGTAGTCCTCCAGACTTAATTTCATCAGCATTGCAAAATAGCTGTAAATAATTAAAGTCTACAGAAACTCAATATTCAAAAAGATCAATATCCCATCAGAGCTGGTCGCCAGTGGCACGGGCGCCTCAGACCTGGAAGAGGCAGCGGCGTACAGGTACGACGCTTCGCGCAGCTGGGCCGCCCTGCCGCAGGAAATGTGCAGTGGGCGGTCCAGGAGAGGTTCAATTAAAAAATGAACACCGACTATAGTATTTTTTGCTGAATCCCTACACTGAGGTCAACATACATGTCAATATTGTAAGAGTTCACCAAAAAAAAAAAAAAAACCTGCAAGGCAATGTCATCGCATACTAGCGCATTATGTGAAACTTACTTTAGAACGAAGCCATCCAGCGACACGCTATCAAAGATTTTATCTTCACCTGGTCTTCCTTCAGGGTTCGCGATGATGTCACAGCCACGATGATGTCACTGCCACCCATGTGCGGGAGCTATGGTTTACAGCACAGAACTCTGAAGGAACGGTGCAGTATGCCATTCCTTCAGGGTGCATGCGCCGGTACATCTAAAGTAAATATCCCCTAAACTGTGCACATTTTGGAGGTATTTAGAGTACCTATAGATAAGCCTTATTATAGTCTTACCTATAGGTAAAAATCATGCATGGGAGTTTACTCCCACTTTAAAAAAGCGTACTAAAATAAAAGATTGCCAGAGCTATAATTTATTAGTTTTTTTAGGACTGCCCATCCTAATTGGGTTCTCAAATAAAATATTCTAAAAATCATTGATTGCTATATAATACAAATATAAAATATTATTAAAGTATGCTGAAAACGTATCACATATATTATTAAAATAGTTAGTCCTGTTTTGAAAAAAGAAGATTTAACAATCTAAACTCTGAATATGTATCATATCATATTATTAAAGTAACACTAAACGTTATCTGAGCACCACAAACTGAAAATGCAAATTAATTAATTTTTAATATTCAAACTCGTCCATCCACCCATGCCTCTGTTGTGCGTTATACGTTTGAGAATAATTTCCCGAACAATAGGTATAACGAGTTCTTTTCGTCAATCAACTTCTTTTAACAGCATATACCAATCGATATGAATACAGACTAAATAGGGACTATATATTTATTCACAAGACATGTATTCACAATAAATAGTTAAATAGGGATGACATAAAAACAAAATCTTACATAAAATACAAACTCAATTGCAACATTAGTTTTATAGGTTTTGCTCAGCAATATAAATGAAATGAAAGGATCAATTTCTCCCAGAATAAGTAAAAACTATACGATAAAGAATTAATAACCAGACAAAAGTGCCTGTGATTTGCGTAGCCAACAGTTGCTCCTCTGCAGTTGGAGTGAGAGTTAAACTACGTAACCTGGTTCACCAATATAGCGCCTAACAAAGAATGGTAAAATTTAGAAAAACAAAAATAAAGTTAAGGAAAAATCTAAGATAGTTGTTACATCTGGGGAATATAATCTAAATCAGCCTTTTTCAACCAGGGTGCCAAGGCACCTTGGGGTGCCTTGAGGTTTCTTCAGGGGTGTCTTGGCAAAATGCCTAAAAATTGCCCCACAATTAAATACAAGCTGGTGTGTGAATAAAGCTGCCTTTTAGTTACACAAATCCACAGGGTTTCATTGGGCACCATTACAACCTTCTTGAGGGGACCTTAGTTGAGTGATGGAGAATAATTGAGGGGTAAGAGAAACATTTGAATACTAGTCAGTATCAGTTTGCAAAAGTGTATTTGCTTTGGAAGAATAAACCACCTCTAAGGTTGGGTGTCCTACTGCTTTGTTATGCAAAACTATTAGAATCGTTTTTACATTTTAGACTGGGGTGCCTCAAGACTGTCTATAATTTTAAAGGGTGCCTTGAGTCTGTTCATAATTTTTAAAGGGTGCCTCTAACTGTCCATAATTTTTTAAGGGTGCCTTGACTGAAAAAAGAACCCCTGCTCTAAATATCCTGAGCACTCAATATTCAGTATACAAATAAAAATCAATAAAACCAATAAAACATATTTACCCTTCCAAAATGGCTGCTGGCTCACAATGGTCATTACCAGAGTTCCCTAAGATAGCAGCCTTTCCCAAAATGGTGACTGGTTGAGGAGGAGCTTGTGTCTTGCGTCCTTAAAGTTTCAGAGTATGAAGCGTGATGAGGGGGTGAATTATGTATGAAGTATGATGGATGAAGTGTGTGTAGTGAAGAAGTGTCTGTGGGTCCGTGTGTGTCAGTCTGGATTCTCCTATATACTATTTTGGGACAAAAAGGCCATAAATATGATAATAAGCCTTGAGCAGAAGGTGGAACTTCTTTCCATTGGTTGGGGCAGATATCAATTAACTTTTTGTGTGATCAGAAAATTACCTCTTTTAACCACCAAGTGTTTCCTAGGGCAAAAATATGTAAGAAGAAAGACAGGCGCCGCTGAATGTAGCAACAAATTTATTAATGAAAAATAAACGTAGTAACTCACATCATAAAATTCTTAAATCCATTTTCCGCAGTGTAGCAGCTTCCTGGATGTGATCTTCCGTGTCTCTCCAGATCTGACCCGCAGCCGGGAGGTGACGTGCAGGAAGCTTCACAGGGAGCTGGTTGGGGTGGAAGCTGGCGGTGAGCCGCACGCTGGGTGGAAATGAGGTAACGCGTTTCGGAGCATGCGCACTAGGCTCCTTCATCAGACGTAAAGTGGAACTATCCACAACAGCGCTTTATATGGGGATATACACCGGACGTTACTATAGCGTATGTTGGCAAGGCAACAAGACAAAACGTTGCCGTGATGCTATACTCTCTAACTAATTACACATACAATGTTAAAATGTGCATACGATAATGATTAAAAGGAAATGCTGCAAGGCCAATAACTTAAAAACAACTAACTTAATAACAACACATGTCTAAGATGAATGTATGCGAGGTGTCCCTGATAAAATGCATAAATAATATGAATGACGGGTGAAAAATAAATTAAGTTTATTTTTCTCCCGTCATTCATATTATTTATGCATTTTATCAGGGACACCTTGCATACATTCATCTTAGACATGTGTTGTTATTAAGTTAGTTGTTTTTAAGTTATTGGCCTTGCAGCATTTCCTTTTAATCATTATCGTATGCACATTTTAACATTGTATGTGTAATTAGTTAGAGAGTATAGCATCACGGCAACGTTGTGTCTTGTTGCCTTGCCAACATACGCTATAGTAACGTCCGGTGTATGTCCCCATATAAAGCGCTGTTGTGGATAGTTTCGCTTTACGTCTGATGAAGGAGCCAAGTGCGCATGCTCCAAAACGCGTTACGTCATTTCCGCCCAGCGCGCGGCACACCGCCAGCTTCTGCCCCAACCAGCTCCCTGTGAAGCTTCCTGCATGTCACCTCCCGGCTGCGGGTCAGATCTGAAGAGACACGGAAGATCACATCCAGGAAGCTGCTACACTGCGGAAAATGGATTTAAGAATTTTATGATGTGAGTTACTACGTTTATTTTTCATTAATAAATTTGTTGCTACATTCAGCGGCTCCTGTCTTTCTTCTTCTGTTGCCAGCGGGATTTCTGTTTTTTGCCTGCCAGAGTTGCCCTGAACTCCTGCAACACTAGTGAAGTCCGGTCTATTACAGCCCTTGTCCATCTGGTTGCTGTATACTGGTGGCTTTCCCTTGGGCACAAGCGCCCAACACCTCTCCTTTAGAGTAGAAATATGTGGTCTGAATTATTATAACAAATTTATGGTAAAAATGTCAATTTTCTCACGGTACAGGCGTTGCCATCTGATATTCCTAGTATATATCTCTCTAAGGTTCAGATCTGGTAATGCCGTCTAATGGGTATACATTATTAATACAGCATTTATATAGATCAGGAATAAATGTTTTACCTATATATATTCTGATTAATTACGCATTTAGTAGAAGTAGAAAACTATATGGATACATATACGGTTATAGTATATGTCTCTTCACAATAACTTGTATATTTAACCCATTTCTACATATGAGATATTTCCAATCAGAATATTATCTACTAGAGCAGGGCTTCCCAAACTTTTTTGGGCCAAGTCCCACTTCTGAATACAGTTATTTTTCGTGACCCACTTGCTTGTAATTTAATATTGTAAGGCGCTACAGAATTTGTTGGCGCTATATAAATGCAAATAATAATATTAATGCATATTTTAAAGGGAAGGGGATGCTAAATTAAAAATAGAAGCTGCCATGAACTCCTGACCCCGCCGGAACCACCTGGTCCTTCCATGACACGAGGTTGTCGTCTCTGCCTGCTATAGCTGAGAGAATCCTGCCACCAGTCTAGCCACCACCGCTCCTGCCAGCAGGACCAAGGAACTGGCTCTGCACCCCATGAAAGTATCCTACAACCTACATAACAGCCCACATACGTACTCACAGATGCAATTATCCTCCTCGTGGGAAATGCAGACCAGCCTCCGTAAACTGTGTGGGCGGGGTCCTGAATCCATCGGGATTTGACTGCTCTGGCTCTCTGTAATTTGCGTGGGCTCGCACAGCACAATTTTAGTGGATTTCCGGCTCAGCATGACCCACTCAAACGCAGCTTGCGAACCCACCAGTGGGTCCCGACCCACAGTTTGGGAACTCCTGTACTAGAGGATTATTATGCCAGAAAACAATACAATCATAATTTGGGATTGGATATAAAGGGCCGGATTTAAAGAAACTGCAGCTTCAAACATCTATGACGTGTTTCAGTTTCGCCGCGTTCAAATCAATTAACTGGCGCTGCGGCGAATTGGCGAGTAAAACAGCAATAATGAATTCCGCCGTCAGCGGGATTCACTTACGATCGCGGCTTCGCCAATTCGCAAACTTATGTCTTCCTGCTTATAGCAGTTTCACATAGCGATGTGGGCTAGTGGATTAGTGCACACATCACATGTCTGTAATTCATCTCCCTCTGCTGTAGGTTCGAGGCTTACCATCTCCACCTACTTTTTTTATTTTCTTTTTTTGTTTATATTGCTAAAATGGAACGGATTACATCATATATATTGCTAAATAATGTTACACTCAGAAGCGCTTGCAAGCTTACACCATTTTAAGTGTTTTTTTGATCTTGTCTGTGTGTCGAATCGATCTTATGAAGGAAAGTACCAAAGGCAAGTGACCAAACCCCTACCCTACTTCAGGGCAAGATGAAACCTCACAATTTTACCATGGTCTTCTTCCCACATTCCATACAATGTTTAGTTCTTTAGCTATATGTGCTTTTTAGCCTTAACACACTCCATTTTTTCCACCATACAGCTTTATTCTGCACAATAGCTAAGTGCTTTGCAACTTCACTGCAGTTCACAACGTCATGGGTTCAAATCACATCACTACACTTGGGATCTCTTTTCACTCTCATTTTTTTAAACAGTTTTTTTAAACTATCTTGAATTTGGGGGGGGAGGGGGGTGTCCTACCCAAATTTCAAGCACATCAATGGAAACAACACAATTTTGATTTTATGAGTGTGGTCCTAGTTTTATCGAGATGCAATTCTTTACATATTTACCATGGTTCTTACAATTTCTTGACCAATAAACATAGGTGTCTGATATTGGACTCTCTCCATATTTCAACAACACAGGCCCTCATAGTCCAACACTACATTTGCCTCACACCTCAACACAACACTGTCACATCCCTACTCTACATTACAACCCCTCACATCACCAGTACAAGCAGCATGCAAAGTGCAAAACTCCGGCCTTGGCAGCTTAATGGCACATACACTAAGAATTTGTCTAGACTTTTTCCTGTAGACTTAACCAAACCATATAATAGAAGCTCAAACCTCAACACTTTCAATTTGGATGCAATCAGGCAGGCCCTTGCACTACATAGAAAATGTCAATCGGAAGGATAAAGTCTTCTCTAAATCTTACAGTGTGGATGGCCCTTTTGTCTGTAGGCACCCACACAAAACAAAAAAACACATGTTCAATTCTAATGTATTTATTTATTTGAGAATGACAGCAGAAGGAGGGATGCAGCAAAAGAATATTGTCACTCTCCAGTCCGTGTGCCTTTACAGCGCCAGACCACGATCTTTGCTCCATGGCTACGGGATTCTGATGTCTTCCACAACTTCCGGCAGAGTTCAGAATCCATTCTGCACCTCTACCAGCTCATAGGGGACAGGCATGGCAAGGTTGCTGGGCAGCTTCCAAGCCACTTTCGAAGTTCCAGGGTGTTCATGTTGGTCATTGGCCATGTGCCTTACCAAATATCCACTGACCACAAAAGAAAATGAGTGGAGTCCATCAAGGTGGGTTTCTACCACCTACACCCGCAAGCAGTACCACTCCTGGAAAAATAAAACAAAGGATAAGACATTTCATTATGAAAATCACATCTTAATGCCTGTTTGCTTCATTCTGAACTTCATTTAATTTCGACATCACGAGTGAAATAACACATTTTATGCCAACTTACACAAACCAGAAATCATTAATGTAAACATTTGAATACACACCTGTGACGCCAGACAGCCCATCACCACAGGCTTCCCATGGTACGTGCCATGATTCCAAGATGTTGATGTTCTGGAAAATTACAACACCATAAGATACCAAGCAGCCGTTCATGTTATCAATAACTACACAGGTGGCATAGACACAAATAAACACCTGCCAGCTCTTCTCAGCCCTTTACACTATTCACAATACCAACATGTTTATGGTTAGAGGTGCATGTTTTTGCTCAAGTAACACAATTTTACCAATGTTGACTACACTTTATCTACAATGGCAAGTGTCATTGGCAGATGATAATCACCCTCTGTCTCCCTGTGAGTGGCACCTCTGCTAACTAGCTAATTAATACACATGCCCTATCTTGACCGGTTACAGTACTTACATGTAAAGTGGCTAGCAACCAGGGTATTCCGGGTGGCCATACCGGCAGCGGTGCTCCGCCGCCTGGGGGCCGCCGGCTGACGGACCTCTGGCTCCCTCTCCTCCGTCAGCTCCCAAGAATCATCCCGGGCAACGCACATGTTGTGCAACACGCAGCACGCCAGGATGATCTTGGAAGCCTTTGTAGGAGAGTACAGGAGTTCACCCCCAGGCCGGGCCAAGCAGAGAAACCGGGACTTGAGAAGACCTATGGTCAACTCAATGATACTCCGGCTTCTCCGCAAGGCCCTGTTGTAATTCCTCTCTGCTGGGCCCTGGGGGTACCTGATTGGAGCCATCAGCCACGTCAGCTGCGGGTAACCAGCATCCCCTGAAAAATAAGAAAAATATACATTAGTTATTCATATCATGTGACTTTAGATGACTCCTCAAAATGGGAGACAATTAGGCATTTTACTAAACAACCTGCTCGTCTGTTTGCAAAAAATCATATGAAACATCTCAACTCTGTCTAACTGCCTAAATCACTAATACAAATGGGAAAAAGGACACACAAAGTGGTGGGTTTCTCTTGCAAGTTACAACTTGGCCCCTATTCTGTTCCTATTACATTAGCCTAGGTCTTACTTCTGGAATATATCTGCAACTAGAGTGAGGAAACCAATATTGACTCACTTATGCAAAGTACTTTGGGGATATGGCAATACCATTGGAATCATTTGTAGGTTTTCTTTGGGTGGCTAGAGGACACCATTTACACATTGGTTAACCACCTTCATTGGACTCAAAGACAACTTTGCAAATCTTTCTTTTGTGAGCTGCTAAGCTGCTGATCTGGTTGTGTGTGAACAGCCTGACAACTAATAACACATCCATTTTAGGTAGGCTTTGCTTAAATCAGGGTGTACACCGATGTAGCTTATTCCTATGTCTATGTAATCTTACAGTTTATGTTGTTAAGACAAAATACTTTACCAATAAGCCACCCTTCGGGCATTTGTCCACTTTCAAACACCTCGTACAGAGTACTTGTTCTTAACATACTGGAATCATGGCACGACCCTGGGTGACCAGTGTTGACACTCATGATGCGCTGTTTGGCGTCACACACTAATTGGACGTTCACAGAGTGGTACTGCTTGCGGTTCCGGTATTCACTTTCGTGGCTCCTTGGGGGCCTAATGGCTATGTGGGTGCCATCGATTGCCCCTAGGATTTGCGGCATGTGTGCCCGCCGGTAGAAACCCAACTTGACTTCATTCCACTCATTTTCATTCTGTGGCCAGTGGATAAAATTGGGCACTATATCCACTATGGCATTAATGACCAACATGAACACCCTTGAAACTGTGGGCTGGCTAATGCCCATGATACTTCCCGAAGTGGCTTGGAAGCTGCCACGCCCTAAAATATACAAAGTGGCCAGCAATCTGGCCATGCCGGGCACCGCATGGCCGCGCTGTGTGTCCGGGTCAATTTTCTCTGCTATGAGCTGGTAGAGGTGTAGAATAGTTCCTCGCTCGAGCCGGAACTTCCTCCTGACATCAGAATCCCGCAGCTTGTCCAAATAGATCCTTGGAGCAAAAATGCGTGGCTGGCGAGGTAAGGGCACACGGACTGGAGGTGCTGCTGCTGAAGGTGCTGCTGCTGCTGCTGCTGCAGCTTCCCCACCTTCTGCTGCCTCCTGTGCCAGGGCCTCCTCAAACAAGGCACCAATAAATGCCAGCATTGCACCATCTAATGCGTCTGGGATATCGTCCTCCATTTTGAACGCGCAAATTCGCGAATGCGCAGATATATATAGAAACGGCCGCTAATTATCACACCTGTGAGCCAGCTATAAAAGGAGCACATGGCCAATATGGCTGCTGGATGTTATAGATCGATGTTTCTTATGTGCTAGCAAGACCCTGTGACCCACAACCTACATTATCTGGAGGTAAGACAATTGTATCTCTCTCTCCCAAAAAAAAGGAAGGAGACAATTTGTACTTATCTTGGGTGTGCTTAAGTTGTCTATGGTGAATCCCCTCCAACCCACAATAGCTTGGGAACCCCTCAAGTGTCTTTTAATCATTGGCAGTTGGCCCCATGTGCATGTGGTTTGGACATGTGTTTTCTCATGTTTGTTAAAGGTGTGCAGTCTAGATTTGGCATCTAAACCTGCCCCCTTACCTTCCCAGCTTCCAAAGACACCATTTTTGCTTTCCTGATAACTGTAATTTATTATGTGCACGTATGTAGGTCATGCGATTTCTCATGTATGTTTAATGTTTGCAGCCTCCTTTTGCCTATAAAGGATTACACCACCACCACCACCACCACCACTGTGTTTGTGACATTAGGTAAGTGTTTGGAGGGCCTCGTGTGATTTGTACCCCTATGCGTTTTCTTATGTGTTTTTTTTTTACATTTCTTTGCAGCCTCTTCTGCTCTTTAACACCACCACCACCACCACCACCACCACTGTGTTTGTGCCATTAGGTAAGTGTTTGGAGGGCCTCGTGTGATTTGTACCCCTATGAGTTTTCTTATGTGTATTTTTTGTACATTTCTTTGCAGCCTCTTCTGCTCTTTGCCACCACCACCACCACCACCACCACTGTGTTTGTGCCATTAGGTAAGTGTTTGGAGGGCCTCGTGTGATTTGTACCCCTATGAGTTTTCTTATGTGTTTTTTTTTTACATTTCTTTGCAGCCTCTTCTGCTCTTTGCCACCACCACCACCACCACCACCACTACTGTGTTTGTGCCATTAGGTAAGTGTTTGGAGGGCCTCGTGTGATTTGTACCCCTATGAGTTTTCTTATGTGTTTTTTTTTTACATTTCTTTGCAGCCTCTTCTGCTCTTTGCCACCACCACCACCACCACCACCACTACTGTGTTTGTGCCATTAGGTAAGTGTTTGGAGGGCCTCGTGTGATTTGTACCCCTATGCGTTTTCTTATGTGTTTTTTTTTTACATTTCTTTGCAGCCTCTTCTGCTCTTTGCCACCACCACCACCACCACCACCACCACCACTGTGTTTGTGACATTAGGTAAGTGTTTGGAGGGCCTCGTGTGATTTGTACCCCTATGCGTTTTCTTATGTGTTTTTTTTTTACATTTCTTTGCAGCCTCTTCTGCTCTTTGCCACCACCACCACCACCACCACCACTGTGTTTGTGCCATTAGGTAAGTGTTTGGAGGGCCTCGTGTGATTTGTACCCCTATGCGTTTTCTTATGTGTTTTTTTTTTACATTTCTTTGCAGCCTCTTCTGCTCTTTGCCACCACCACCACCACCACCACCACTGTGTTTGTGCCATTAGGTAAGTGTTTGGAGGGCCTCGTGTGATTTGTACCCCTATGAGTTTTCTTATGTGTTTTTTTTTTACATTTCTTTGCAGCCTCTTCTGCTCTTTGCCACCACCACCACCACCACCACCACCACCACCACCACCACCACCACTGTGTTTGTGCCATTAGGTAAGTGTTTGGAGGGCCTCGTGTGATTTGTACCCCTATGCGTTTTCTTATGTGTTTTTTTTTTACATTTCTTTGCAGCCTCTTCTGCTCTTTGCCACCACCACCACCACCACCACCACTGTGTTTGTGCCATTAGGTAAGTGTTTGGAGGGCCTCGTGTGATTTGTACCCCTATGAGTTTTCTTATGTGTTTTTTTTTTACATTTCTTTGCAGCCTCTTCTGCTCTTTGCCACCACCACCACCACCACCACCACTACTGTGTTTGTGCCATTAGGTAAGTGTTTGGAGGGCCTCGTGTGATTTGTACCCATATGCGTTTTCTTATGTGTTTTTTTTTTTTCCTTTTCTTTGCAGCCTCTTCTGCTCTTTGCCCACTACTACCACCACCACCACGACCAAGTCTGTTTGTGCCATTAGGTAAGTGTGTTCTGTAACTGTTCACTAATTATACTGTATATGAAGAGCAATCTGCAAATCCTGTTTTTTCTGTTTTCTCTTTTGTCATTTCAGATTTAGGAGTTTGGGGCTCTTTGCTGCTGCTGGACAGCCAGATTCTCTGCCCACCTCGTGCTCCCATGGCCCCACCCACTGGAAGGATGAGAAGGGCCAGGGGGGCCAGGGGGGCCAGGGGGGCCAGGGGGGGCAGGGGGGGCAGGGTGGGCAGATCGTCTGGCTCTGGTGTGAGGGAGGCTCCAGCTGTATCCATGAGGGAGTCCACCATCCCCATCCCGGAGGAGGAAGCCGGGGGAGGTGTTAACACACCAAGTGGACAAGCTGGCTCTTCTGACAGTAGTCCTGGAGCGGGTCCGTCCACCAGAGTCAGCTTGTCCACATTAACCCGGCTTCCCCGTTTCACCCACAATCAGTGCTGTGCCCTGGTCCACGCCTATATGGCCAGATATCAGGCGATACATGGGACCAGGGCCGCGTCTTACTCAGTAACAGAGAAGAACAGATTGTGGGATGAAATCCGGGATGCTGTAAATGCACTGGGTGAAGCACCTCGCCACCGTGACAGTGTGCGGAAGAAGGTCAACGACATCTGTGGGTCCGTTCGGAAGAAGCTAATTGCATGGGCTGCGGAGGGTCTTTATGACCGTCAAGGTCGGCTGGATGAACGTGCACGAAGTTCTCTCTGGGATTATCAATTACCTTTCTTGAACATCATAGGACCCGATACCATCTTTCCCAGAGAGGACTTAGATTCGGATGCTTTGCACCGAGGTAGGATATTATCTTGGATGTCAATTGTGTGAGTTGTTTGGAAAAGATTAACTACTATCCTATGTGTGACATTAAGAGAATGTGATACTTGCCCTTCCAATTGTCCTTTTTTTGTTTTCCCCAACCTGCAATTTGTTCATCTGTAGCACGGATCTCAGCCCCTCCACAGCCCATGCAGCTTGGCGAACCAGACGGACTCACAGGTGTTGACATCAGTGCTGACCCTCCTCCTGGTAGGTCCAATATCATACTGTGCCAAACAATGTAGATGTTTTTTTTTGGCCAAGATAGCTCATATTGCTATGTCCTTTACAGAAGATCCGCAGCAGGGAACACACCCAGTGCAGCTAGGCCTGGAGGAAGGTGTTGGTATGTCTAGTCAAATAATGTTTTTTTGAATCTTATTAACCCCATTAACACACATGTTTTTTCTTAGGAAAGAGTGTTGCCTTTTAGATGTTTACCCTGCAAAACACAGTTGACAGCATTAATGGGTGCCGTCATTAGTAGGCAGACCAAGCCTTCTTAACCTTTGGGAGGGTTTAGCAAGTGTCCTATGAGCCCAGGAAAGCACTTTTGAATGTTTGGCCTCAATGCTTCATTCATGAAGCTAGGAGGGCAATCTGGCCATAATCATTACTGACTAAGGTTATGTACTAAACATGTTTTTTTTTTTTTTTTTTAAAAGAACATCAGGCCCCTCTTGACGTTGCAGCTGGAGTTGGATCAGGAGCTGGCGACGATTCTGCATCCAGTGCTGTGGTATGTGATATAAGGGAACAAGGTGCACATGTAACATTTCAATGGTAGCATTGATTTTGGACTAGATGTGGCTTACATTGTGTGTGTTAAATTAGTGCTATGACATTCTGACGATGCACCAGCACAACAAGAGTTCTATCTTGAACATCAGGGAATTATGTTATAATTTGGTGTGCCACTAATGTTCCAAAAACATCCAGGATCTTTAAAGTCCGGCCCGTCTTTGATTTTCCAGGTCCAAATTCATGGGTATCGTTTGGTTGGGTTGTCCTCTAGCCGATTGATGGCAAGATTTTAGACAACATACGTAGATGTATAAAGTCATTGGTGTAGTAACAGATTTACCAAAAGCATAAACAACCTACCACACCAGGGTTAATTGGGAACACCTTCATGTTGAATCTTTTTTGCCTTTGTCATATTAGTCCTACCAATATAATATGTACCCATTATCAGAAGTGTTGCTAGCTTGGATAATCTTACAATGAACAAGTACTCATTAGAAGCACATCAAACTTTTCAACGTTCTGCTTGGGGTGTTAAGTTGTCAAACTAATCTGAAATATTTAGTCATGATGTTTGATAATGATTTGGTCTATTTCTTCTGCTTTCAGGTAGCCTTAGATGCAGAGGGATTGTCACCTACCCAACTTCGTCCATCTATGCTGGATGTAGCCGAGAGGCTGCTTGATGAGTATCAGGTCCAAAATGAGTTAAGGAGGCGTACTCAGCAATCTACTGAGGCAGTACGTCTGCTCGGGCTCATACAGGAATCTGTAGCAACAATGGTACAGGTTCACCAGGATATGTTACAGGTTCAACAGGATATGCGTAACAGCTTGGTAAGTTTAGCAGACCAGCATCAACGGGATCGGCAAAGTGTTGACACTCAGGTGCTGGCCACACGCCAATGCCTGTTTGGATCTGAAGATGCCCCATTGGCAGAGCCCTCCCAAACATCTCACTCACCTGCCACTGCAGGTTGTGGTAGTGGGAGGGTAATGCCAGTGTTGGCCACTTGTCAGGCAGCTGGGGATGGGACAATTCCTCCTGTAGCCACTCCTAGCACTTCACACTCCGTTCGGACTCCCACACCCCTCAATGAGCAATCCTCCTGCACAACCTCAATGCGCACTGGTTCCACAGTACCCCTTCCACCTGACTACATTCCCTCCACACCTTTATCACTTCACTCCTCCCCAGGCCGTTCTTCTTTTTTGTCACCAATGCGACATGTCGTTTGCCCCCGCACCGTGGACCACAACAACCAATCAACCACCACTCCCCACACATCTTCACAACCCTTGCACCACCAGCAGCATCAAATAGCCTTGGAGCAGCAACGATCCCATCTCATGGTAATGGCACACGTTACCCAAATTCTTAGGCTGAGCACAGAGCAGATGGGACTATTGGCACAAGATCTTCAGTCTGGGACATTTCCAGGGTTCAACACCCTGCATCAGCAGCAGCCTCAGACACAAGATCTGATTCTAATGGGCCACTTTACCAGAACTCTAAGGCTAACCCCAGAGCAGATGGGACTATTGGCCCACCATTTGATGGCAGGAACCTTTCCATTGCTCACCACACTGCTTCAGTCACCACCACCACCACCAACTTAATTTCTTTTTTTTTTTTTTTTTTGGTTTTGTTAATGATTGTTACATTGGCCAATTTGTGGGGCCATTTTTTTTTTAAATTTGAGGGTGGCACAATATGATTTCTTATAGTGCTTTTTTTGGGGATGAAATAAAATTTTATGCAAAATGATTAGTTTGTGTTTGCTCTTTGGTTTTTTAGGAGTGTTGGTGGCCAAGTAATGGCCCTGGTTAATGTAGGCATTTATACACACGTGCTTCTCGATCTCCAAACATATGATTTCATGTAAATTTAGATAACTCAATGTTCACATAACGACCCAAGAAAAGGTCTCCCTTCAAATGTAGCTTCAAAACAAGTCTCAAGGCTAACATAAACCAAAGCCAACATACTAACAATTACAGACCACACCACTCAAGTAAACAAATACAACACAAAAGACATTCGATGTGTACACCAAAAAGAAAACTTGGGTAATAAAATAAATGTTTTAATAACACATGTGGGTGTCTACCAACTGTAGCGTACAAAAAATATATTACAATATATAATAGAATGAACTAAATTGCCAATGTAACATTTGTGTTGCAAAGAGCAACATACTTAAATTTAATTTAGATAAACATTTTAAACATTTTTTATGTTTTGACATCATTTTTTGGAAGGTTTTCACAAAAACAATTCATTTTTGTAAACATTTGTGGTTTTTTCCGTTGCCATAAAAACAACAAGGCTTTTTTGTAAACATTTGTGGTTTTGTCGGTTGCCATAAAAACAACAAGGCTTTTTTGTAAACATTTGTGGTTTTGTCCGTTGCCATAAAAACAACAAGGCTTTTTTGTAAACATTTTTGGTTTTGTCGGTTGCCATAAAAACAACAAGGCTTTTTTGTAAACATTTTTGGTTTTGTCGGTTGCCATAAAAACAACAAGGCTTTTTTGTAAACATTTTTGGTTTAGTTTGTTACCAAAAACAACAAGGCTTTTTTGTAAACATTTTTGGTTTTGTCCGTTGCCATAAAAACAACAAGGCTTTTTTGTAAAC
The DNA here is from genome assembly GCF_965119305.1 of Pelophylax lessonae. NCBI lineage: Eukaryota > Metazoa > Chordata > Amphibia > Anura > Ranidae > Pelophylax > Pelophylax lessonae. The sequence goes on from NC_138775.1 coordinate 48,016,312, forward strand.
ATTTTTGGTTTTGTCGGTTGCCATAAAAACAACAAGGCTTTTTTGTAAACATTTTTGGTTTAGTTTGTTACCAAAAACAACAAGGCTTTTTTGTAAACATTTTTGGTTTTGTCCGTTGCCATAAAAACAACAAGGCTTTTTTGTAAACATTTGTGGTTTTGTCCGTTGCCATAAAAACAACAAGGCTTATTTGTAAACATTTGTGGTTTTGTCCGTTGCCATAAAAACAACAAGGCTTTTTTGTAAACATTTTTGGTTTAGTTTGTTACCAAAAACAACAAGGCTTTTTTGTAAACATTTTTGGTTTTGTCCGTTGCCATAAAAACAACAAGGCTTTTTTGTAAACATTTTTGGTTTTGTCGGTTGCCATAAAAACAACAAGGCTTTTTTGTAAACATTTTTGGTTTAGTTTGTTACCAAAAACAACAAGGCTTTTTTGTAAACATTTTTGGTTTTGTCCGTTGCCATAAAAACAACAAGGCTTTTTTGTAAACATTTGTGGTTTTGTCCGTTGCCATAAAAACAACAAGGCTTATTTGTAAACATTTGTGGTTTTGTCCGTTGCCATAAAAACAACAAGGCTTTTTTGTAAACATTTTTGGTTTAGTTTGTTACCAAAAACAACAAGGCTTTTTTGTAAACATTTTTGGTTTTGTCCGTTGCCATAAAAACAACAAGGCTTTTTTGTAAACATTTTTGGTTTAGTTTGTTACCAAAAACAACAAGGCTTTTTTGTAAACATTTTTGGTTTTGTCCGTTGCCATAAAAACAACAAGGCTTTTTTGTAAACATTTGTGGTTTTGTCCGTTGCCATAAAAACAACAAGGCTTATTTGTAAACATTTGTGGTTTTGTCCGTTGCCATAAAAACAACAAGGCTTTTTTGTAAACATTTTTGGTTTAGTTTGTTACCAAAAACAACAAGGCTTTTTTGTAAACATTTTTGGTTTTGTCCGTTGCCATAAAAACAACAAGGCTTTTTTGTAAACATTTTTGGTTTTGTCGGTTGCCATAAAAACAACAAGGCTTTTTTGTAAACATTTTTGGTTTAGTTTGTTACCAAAAACAACAAGGCTTTTTTGTAAACATTTTTGGTTTTGTCCGTTGCCATAAAAACAACAAGGCTTTTTTGTAAACATTTGTGGTTTTGTCCGTTGCCATAAAAACAACAAGGCTTATTTGTAAACATTTGTGGTTTTGTCCGTTGCCATAAAAACAACAAGGCTTTTTTGTAAACATTTTTGGTTTAGTTTGTTACCAAAAACAACAAGGCTTTTTTGTAAACATTTTTGGTTTTGTCCGTTGCCATAAAAACAACAAGGCTTTTTTGTAAACATTTTTTTTTTGGTTGCCAAAAACAAGGCTTTTTTTTTTTTTTTTTTGGTTTTTTTGGTTCCCAAAAAAAGGGTTTTTTATAAATTTTTATATTTTTTTTGGTTGCCAAAAACAAGGCTTTTTTTGTTTTTTTTTTTTTTGGGTCCCCAAAAAAAGGGTTTTTTATAAATTTTTATATTTTTTTTGGTTGCCAAAAACAAGGCTTTTTTTGTTTTTTTTTTTTTTTGGGTCCCCAAAAAAAGGGTTTTTTATAAATTTTTATATTTTTTTTGGTTGCCAAAAACAAGGCTTTTTTTTTTTTTTTTTTTTTTGGGTCCCCAAAAAAAGGGTTTTTTATAAATTTTTATATTTTTTTTGGTTGCCAAAAACAAGGCTTTTTTTGTTTTTTTTTTTTTTTGGGTCCCCAAAAAAAGGGTTTTTTATAAATTTTTATATTTTTTTTGGTTGCCAAAAACAAGGCTTTTTTTTTTTTTTTTTTTTTTTGGGGTCCCCAAAAAAAGGGTTTTTTATAAATTTTTATATTTTTTTTGGTTGCCAAAAACAAGGCTTTTTTTGTTTTTTTTTTTTTTTGGGTCCCAAAAAAAGGGTTTTTTTTTAAACTGTTTTTGATTTTTTTGTTAGATTTTTGTTTATAATGGGCAACAATTACAAATGTGACATTTCTTTGTGTTGCAACGTGCAACATAAGTAAACAAACCACAAAAAAAAAATACTAGGATCTTTTTAAAGGTGTGACATTCCTAACGAATGGCTCCTTAGGGTCTGGATCCACGCCACAAAGGTGTTCCAAATATAGAATTCGGTCTCCGCACCACCTCATATAATCCAGGAGGACCTCGTAGGTGAGGTGGGTGTGCCCTGGGTAGAAAAAAACATGACAATTAGTTTTAGGCAAAATGATCCAAACAAGGATTGTAATTAATGTGCCTCAACAAATATGCTTAGGAGTCTATTGGTTGGCTTTTATCAACACTCTGAAGCAAATATGCTAAATTGCTGTTGTAAACCTTAAACTCAAACTTTCACAGCAAATTGTTCAAAAGGTTACATAAGATGGCTTGGAATGTTAGTAGCAGTTCCACCAAAGCTAAGTAAAATGCTTTTCTGCATGTAAACACAAGCAATCATTTTGAAGAATGTAAGGTGTTTTGGGTTCAATTGGTCAACACGATACATGTGCACACATTTATCTCTATCACCATTGGAATCTGTGGAGCGTTCTCTCTCACTCTTACTGTCTATAGATTGAACCTGACACATAGTAGAGACTCACCCTTAGGAATTTTGAGGGCCAGTTCTGGACGGAGCAGATGTGTCTGCTCCCCTGATCTCCTTTCCGCCATCCCAGCTGTGTTAAGAGAGAAGAAAAAGTTTATCAACAAATGGACTCACGCTAACTGTAGGTTACGCAGTCATGAAAACGCTCTAACACCCACTCATTACCCCTCCACATTTCCCTGAAAGTTTTATTTAGACATTGATATGGTGGTGATGCAGATTTGTACAGTGCAAGCGTCATTCTTCTGGGTGAAGCTTGTAGCGTTAAGGATACGTACTCCCTGCTTTTGTGCTGATTGTGTTTTTCTGATGTTTTTGGTGCCTCAGCCCTGCCTGTTCTAAGTGTTGGAAACATATCATTTTGGGAGGGCTGCGGAAAACTAATCAGGTTAGACTTACACTCTCTAGGTTTTTGGGGACAAGAGAAATAACAATCCTCCTTTTTACATGGCCCCTGTACACACCTCTAGGCACCTCCCTCCTGTTGTTTGACCCCACAGCAGGCAGCTTGCTATGGAGGCACATGAGATGAAGCCAAGCACCCTGTGCCTGTTCAGGCACTAGGCTGTGAGCCAGCCTTGCCCCCCTCCCTTCCAATGGTCTCAATGATTAGGAGTGACAGCATCAGGAGGCAATATTGGCATGCTGTCACCTCAGTTAAGGAGGAGGGGGAGTCTGTTCCAGACAAGTATTAGTGCAAAAATTTGGACCGTAAAAAATGGTCCCAGTAAGTCTTAGGGGGAATATGCACACCTATCACTTGGAATACTAATGCATAGAATGCATTCACATAAAGAACCCGCTGCCTTTAGAACAACTTGAAGCCTGAGCGGGGACATACACAGTTAGCATTTCTCCACTTACTAAGTAGACACATTACTGGAAAAGCACACAACTTACCATCATCAGGTTTTTTTGGGGCCCCTGAAGTGGATGGCGTGGCTGGCTCTGGAGAAACTGCACAAAAAGAACACAAATTGTGAACTGGAATGTGGTACATTACCGAGGAAGAGTATTTATGAAAGATTGACAAACACACATTTTCAGTGTTGACTAAATCAGGACATGATTAAATTACAATGTCCCCTAAAAATTTACAAGTACAAAGCACACCATTTCCAATGTAGAGAAACTAACACCAATTTAGAATAGGGTGGCTTGAGATAACTTACAAAAGATAACATGTCCTGTAAAGCTCCCCAAAACCACCTTTCAAACATGAAGGTTAAGCAAGAGTGTTTCATGACCAACCTTCCTGTCACATATAGCAAAACTACACTTGCTTTGACTCCAACTTAGATTATCCTAGATACACATCATCCTAGCACACACAATTCATGTGAGAATCTAATTTTAGGTACTTACAGACTAGTTCAGGGGAGCCTGGAGTGGGGGAGGATGGGGGAGACCCTACATGGGGGGATGGTGTCCCTTCATGGGGGGATGGCGTTGTATCTCCTAGAAACACAAAGACACAAATACAATCCTTGAACAAAAGCTATTTGATAAAGGCACACAGAAAGTAGTCTGGAAACATTGAAGGTAGTAGTTACAGTGGACTGGGTAAGCAGTGGCCCCTCTTCCCCAGTCCTCCACAACAAACATCCTCAATGTCAGCTGCTACAAAACCCCAATGTCAAAATATATATATTACAGCCCTTATATTTACCAGGACACATTGAACACACAAACACATGTAGAATACTTACTTCCCCTTTGAGGAGAGCCCAGGTCCTCATCCGAGTCGGACCAATTGGCCTCTTCTTGGCCAACAGTTTGTTCCTGGCCCGGATCCAGGCGACTCGGCCCTGCCTGAGGCTCCTCTCTTGCTGAAGTTACATCAACCACAAAAGAAAACAAAACAAACAATCATTCCTCCAAGTTCGACCTAATACACAACACACCAGCACATCCACATTACTTACAGGGGGCCTGAGAAGGCTGAGCCGCAACATCCTGATCACTGGTTTCTAAAATAAAAGAAAAACATTATATATTATTTATGGACACAAATAGGCAGTAACCTCTCATCATGCTAGCACCATACTCAATGCCCCTACAATTCAGAACATAGAAGTGCACTTACACCAATGAGATGCATTGACCATGTTTTAAAACAGGAGGGCACCATGCAAATTAAGCGGGCGCCTAAGGCCTCGCACCTACAGGGGCCTTGCGGCCAGTGGCGGAGCACCAACATTTCGAAGGGCGCAGTCAGGGAAATCTCCCAAGTAAAAGATTGCTTTCAATCCTCGGATCAAAAAGTTGCAGCAGTGTGCTGCAGTCCCTTCACTGCGTCTGCCAGGTGTCTGTTGTCCGCTGACACTTACTCCTCCTTCTCTGCCTGGGGATTGGCCGTCTGATCATGTTATCCTAAGATGTGGAGGAATCGGTAGGTGTGTACCTGCACCAGTAGGAAGTGACTGGCCGGTCAACTCACTCTGCTATCATCAGTTGTTGCTCTGGGAGGAGAGCTCCGCCCTGGACCCGGAACATACAGGTAACCAGGCCCAGACTTGATATTTTGCAGGCTGGTCATAGATTTGTTGTGTCCACTATGCAAAGTGGTTGAGTAGCCCCAGGGAAGTTGGAAGAGTCTGAAAATGGTTGGTGGAGGAGGAGGAGAAGAAGGCCCTGGGTGGCTGGGGGACAAGGAGAGGGCCCCTGGGGGTTTTCTAGAGGAGGAAAGATCCACAATGACGCCAGAGTCAATTGCCAAGGAAGAGAGTGGAGCTGAGCAAGTCCTGCCTATCTGACATGAAAGCCAAACATGGTGTAGATGGAGCCCTTTGCCCTACACAATGACAGCACCAGAGGTGGAAGGTGAGTGGTAGCGGGTCTTTGACATTATAGAGCATATGGACTCTGTCCATTATTGGTAGTTTTGTTTGGAGTTGTCCTTTAGATGTTTAACTGTGTTGTTTTTGACCCGAGCTGTGAGGGACTGAGGTATGACAGCCCACTATGCTGAGACTTATAGTGCCCTAGAATGTTGAGGACTGAGGAATCCTTAGTCCCTAACAGAGGGCACTACAAGTCTTAGCATAGCAGGCAGTATTTCCTCATTCCCCTACAGAGAGGATTACAAGTCCAAGCAGGTAGCCTTCTGCAGTGGGACTTGTTGTGCCCTTGACTGTGGTGGACTGAGGAAGGGAAGTGTAAGAGGGTCTCTGTAAGCTCAGATGTATGGGGGAGCTTTGGGGAACACAGAGTTCCCTTTTACACCAGAGTCCCCAGCTTCCCCCCTCAAATAATGGTTCCCAAACTCTCCTTATATCAGAGTCTTCACACTTCCCTCTTACAGTGTAGTAAGTCTGGAGACTCCGATGTAAAGGGGGCTCTGTAAAATGTGATTAGAGATTAGAAATTTCTAACATTTTTATTTTCTACTTACGATCCACAATTTTCAGCTGCTCAAATGGCTCGCTGCCTCTGACTGCATATTGGAGTGTGGCCGTCCTCCTCCTCCCCTTCTTCACCAAAAGCACAAGAGGGTGCCGTCCGTCCGCTTTGGCTAGAAGCAGAAGAAAAAAAAAAACATAAAAAATACGAATGTACATAGTAGTATTAAAGGTTGTGAAGAGACACTTGATGGAGGTAGGAAAGGTAGGAGCGAGAGGGAGGGGGGGGGGGGGGTGTTGGTATTAGTGTTGTTGCATAGCTAAACACATGTCCACCTACCCAAAAAATTGTAACCTATCTGGTCACATGTAATGTATATTTTTACTTACCGGAGATTTGCTCCACAGCCTTTAGCAGGAGCCTGGGTGAGCGCCTTTTGGCATCACTCCAGGCCCGCTGCAGATCCACCATATCAGCCTGGAACTGAAATCTCCGCTGCAGCCTCATCCGGAGACGACACATCATCTTGTGCTTTTGGTGAAGATGCGTATAAACTTTATCATACCCCCAGAGGAGGAGGAGCTGTGGAAAGAGCAGTGTATGTTTGAGTCCAAGTATGTCCAAAATAGTACAGTCTTCAAATAACATGCTAGGTCGTCTTTGAGATATTGTAGAACAAAGAATTCCATTTCTGGTGATACATATACATCGATGTCCAAATCTACCTCCATGACATAGGTTGCCCCACACTGGTGATTTCCTCTACATGATATAGCCATTTTCTCAATTGGCCTTTCATGACACACCCAGGGCCGCCATCAGGGGGGACAGGCAGTCACTGTATTTACAACCTTATTGCTGTCCATTTAGCAGGGTGCAAGTAACTTTACACACATGTAGCATAGGTATCAACTTTTGTCACCATGTTAAAAGGACAGCAGTATGGGTAGCATTACAGTGACTGTTATTAGTCCAGGCTCACTAAACTAGCCAATGCTTGGAAAAGCAAGCCATGCAGATTGCTTTTCAGGTCCCTTTTAACACGAGCTGTCTGATTGGGTGTGGCTGTTAATTTTTGACGCAGACCTGATAAGCCCCTCAATTCTCCTTTATGGAGTGTTATATGTAAATGGGATTGCTTCATTTGAGATGCAGATTTAAACTGTGTATGGCCAGGCTGAAGGTACCCAAGTTGATTGGTCGATCACCTGGAGGACAACGTACAACCAGTCTGTCAGATTTTACACACACTTATCGCTAGCATCTCTTGTAGCCACTAGCAATAATCACTGTGTTTTCCTGGCAGGGGCAGCACCAGGAGAACACAATGGCTCCGCAGGAGGGTTTCCCCTGTCTGTGTTGATGGTGGAATCAAGGCAAAATGTTTTTCCTGCAAGCCACGGGACAAACAAAGATATTTTTTTAATGAATCCATGATTTTGCCAAAATGGAAAAAAAAAGATGTTTGCTTTGTATATTCTTAAGTTTGCTACATAACTAGAACATGTAACAGTGTTATATCATTGCAGGAGATTTCCCTTCACTTCCTGTCTTGGTGTCACCAGGACAGGAAGTGAGGGAATCTCCCGTGGGGATACAGCCAGCAATTCTTTCCTTTTATATATACTATGGACATTATAAGGCAACAATTGCAAGCTATTTCCCCACAGTGATATTCCCCTCACTTCCTGTCTTGGTGACACTAAGACAGGAAGTGAGGGAAAATCTCATGCAATGATATCACCCTACTAGAAATTGTAGTTCCGTCTAAAAAGTATACATAAAGTAAGCACTTGGTTTCCAAAGTGGCAAAATTATGGAGGAGTTAAAACCCCATAGTGTGTTCGGGTAATCTGACGGTGTGTTCCTACACTCCTCAATGTGTCTGTTCATTAAGCTGTGCTGAATTATCCTTGATTCACAATTCCTGCAAGAGTTGCACATGGTATGTGGGAGATGCAAATTTAAGGTGGCATAATTATCCACACAATCACACATAATCCTTTTTAAAGGTCACCAGCAGAATTTGATGGCATAGTGGTTCACAGCAGTGCCATCATATTCCAGTTAGATCTGTCAATTAACAAAGCAATGGGATCTGGGGGTGTATTTAACTTGCAATGGACACCCCCATTCATTATCATATGGCAGTGTGAGATGGGTCTGTTGGGAATGTGATCCATTGAGACAAGTGATTATACACTCATGTGTTTCTTTTAGAGGTGATTTGTTCAAGGCAATCCTTTGAAGACATGACCATTCCAGATTTTTGTGATCACTGATTCCATCTCAGGTGAACCAATTAGCTGCTGTGTGCAGATCCAGCTTATGATGGTAAGAGTGTCAGACAAGACAAACGGGGCCGAGCTTGCAGTGTGTATGGATGTATGTAAGGCAATAATTTTTTGCATTATGCATTTAGGGAATATAATGTTTCTAATCTTGCATATATGAAAAGGGTCAATACATTTGTCTTTATCTAGATAGATTCCAAAGCGTCAGAGCAATCTGTCACAGATAATTGGGTTTCATTTTGTGTAAAAGTTGAAACGAATCAAATCTATCTATATACAGGCATAGCCCACTTTAAGTACACAATGGGACCAGGGCATGTATGGAAACTGAAAATGTACTTAAAGTGAAGCAATCCCTTTTTTCTTTTCTCGATGCATGAAAATACACCAGCTCCATTGTAAATTTTGGCCACATTGACATAGCCTTACTCCCAAACCATGTGGGAGCATGTTAAGGGGATCCAGGACTATGACATGATAGATTACCTAGGCAAGCTGGCCAGCCACAAAATGGATATGGTGTAGTCCTGGGTACCTGGGTACCCTGTCGTTGCTCCCTAAGTTTGTTATCCCTGTCACTTATGGTTTGTGAGCAGTGTCATGGCAAGCTGAACAAGCTGTGTCCTTACTCACGATTGTATATAAAGTGAGTGTACTTAAAGCAGGGTATGCCTATCTATATCTATATAGAAAGTTCAGAGATGTGAACCTGTTCCCTATTATATACACTAATATATGGTATATAACATATTCTATAATGTATCTAATGTATATATATTGTATATAATATATACATAGTATATATATTGTCTAATATATATATTTTTTAGATACACATACATACATCTATATATATACACATAATATATATATATACATATAATATATATACATATATATATATATATATATACATATAATATATATACATATAATATATATACATATAATATATATATAATATATATATATATACATATAATATATATATATATACATATATATACATATAATATATATATATATACATATAATATATATATATATACATATAATATATATATATATATAATATATATATATATACATATAATATATACATATAATATATATATATATATACATATAATATATATATATATATATATATATATATATATACATATAATATATATATATATATATATATATACATATAATATATATATATATATATATATACATATAATATATATATATATATATATATATACACATATATATATATATATATATATATATATATATATATATATATACACATATATATATATACACACATACATATATATATATATATATATAGGGAACAGGTTCACATCTAGGAAGTTTCTATAACAGGAAGCTTCTAGATCACGTCTAATAGGCAGAAAGTGCATGCGCAGATCAGCAGACCAAAAGTTTCTTGCACACCCGCTAGATAAGCGACCCACCCTGCCACCATCCCCCATCCCCCATCCCGCACCCTGCACACTCACACCCCCTCCTTACCTTACACACAAATGCCACGATTTCGTCTGTAAACAGTGCAGGAGCCATGATGCACACTTACGACAGGGCCTGGACAATTTCCGGAAACGTGTGCACGCAGCAAAAGTTTCGTTTCCGGTTTCATGTATAAATGTGAGAACGCGGTTTTGTATATTCGCGAATTCGCGAATAGTGAACATACACAACCATTAAGCAGATTTAACTTAGAAAAAGAAATACAAATACATACATTTGTGGACACCAGAAAACTTTATTTAGACACATGAAGACATTTTCAAAAAAAAATTGGAAACATGCTGTTTATTACATTTGTATTTTTCAAACCAAAACAACCTTTGTACAACATTTAGACCATATACATCGACAAAGAGCCCATAATCAACAGATGCATGTGCAGATTGACAGAATTATGTTAACAGCAATAAATACTTACAGAGAGTCAACACACAACACAGCCAAATCTCACCTCCATAAATAACAAAGGGCCAAAAATGTTACCCATAAAACATGTGACACACAAATATATTGGACCTCTTCGTAGGTCAAATCTTTCCTGATGTCTGAGTGAGCTATATATAATCCAAGCAAACACACCCAGAATGGTAACGCCCAGTCCAAAAATTAACTGTGTGTATCCTGTGTGTTTTGGAGCATGCTCAGTTGCCAAAACAAGGGAAATAGAAATGAGGAATAGAAATGTATGTAGGTGTGTATAGTATATGTGAATTGAAAAAATTCTCTCTTGAAGTTTGCTAGTCATTATTTAGAATGTTTAGATACAGGAATACATACATATATATACAATTACGTGAGAGAGAGAGAAATATATATTTAGGGAAACAATTGAAACACACCTTTTGGGATTTGAGAAGTGAGATTGTGACGATTGACCAGATATGTAAGCCAACAATCTGACTCATCACTCATGAACATCCCTAAATTTGGCGTGGCAATTATATCAGGCGTTCTTATGTGCATTTTGGCTGGCGTTTTCCCAGGCGTTTTGACATGCATTTTTTGGGCAGGCATTGTTATATGAAATCACCTACAAAAGCCCCAAAAACAGACCACAAACACGTACATGTGAACGTAGCCCGTTTGGGGGCGTTTGAGGGGGATTTGTCCAGCTCAAGGATCAGCTCCCAAAACAGGCAAAAAATCCAATCCTATTCAGTTCAATGGCCCCTGTTCCCATGTGAGCATTTTGACGGCATGAGGAAAACACCCAACGCTCACTGAGAAATAGCACAATGATTAGGGAGTCTGCCTTCCTGCTGTAGGTTTGTAAGTTCGAATCCGGAAGGTGCCCTCTGTATGGGCAACACTTGGATATCTCCAATCCTCCAAATGTTGACATCATTAATTTTGTTCATGTTTGAAAAAGGCATGTGTATCAGCAAACTTTTAATCCAAAGACATGAACAAAATACAAAAGATGCCCCATAAAGTCAATATGTAGCAATATTGTGAGCTAAAGCTCTATTTGTTTGTTGGGCATACTTTGCTAATTAGCCAAGTATAAGGGATATATATATATATACCTTCAGTTAAATGTGTAGTAAAATGGTAACACTTGGCCATACCCATATGGAAGAAAAGGTAGTATTTGCAATATATTTCTAAAAACATTCTTTGGAAACACATAAAATATTGTCAAAATTGTGACATTTCCTTGATATGTGTGAAATGCTAATAATCTTTCTTTGAAATATGTTTTACATCTATTTTTTTTCTATCTGACGACCAATTCCCCAATGTAATATTTTGTGGGTTTTTTCAGAGAATGTGGAGGTTCTATATAAACACTGTAGATTTGACTGCTATGATTTCGGAGTTAGCAGGAAAGGTGTATGGAATGTGATGGTGTTTACTAAAGGATCCCTTGTTGGAAGTGTGCATGTTTTTCCAATTCCGCCGGTTTTTGCCATTTTCTATGGGCGAGACAGCGGATTTGCAAGCGGTATTCAAAAAAAAATTGACCCAAAATCGCGCTGGCGAAATTTTTTGAGCCAATTTGACGTTGCGCATGCGCACATTCGCGAGTTCGCAGCTCGCGGCTGGAGGAGCTGTTTAACCTTTCCACACTTTCGCAGATATCTCTCTTTCTAAGTCAGTTTTTGAGATTTTTTAAACGCAAGTCATCTCCAAATTGACTTCCACACCTTCCACAGTGATTTGGGATTTTTGGGGGTACAGGGGAAAATTTGGCTAAACTTTAGTCGAGCTTTTAGCTGGCGTGGTTTTAAGTCGCGCTCTGACCATATTGCATCTTAATGAATCTCACACTAGGCGCTATTTTCCGCCCGCCGTTCTTTGAATGCCAATTTCAGACTTAAATAATCGCCGCTTCGCAAAATCACGCCGAAACGCCAATTCGCCGTACTATGAATCAGGCCCAAAATATGGGATATAGTCTGATCATCATGCACTTTTAGATAATATATATATAATGTAATACTCAATAGAACATTGTCCTGAACATATAAACATAATTTCCTTATCCCCTCTTGGTATATGATGGACCATGGAGGTTGTACATATTTCTGATCTCATTCCCAAATATTTTAAAATAATGTCTAAGTTGTGTGAATTTGTGACCAGAAAAGAAGAAAAAATTGTTCTTTCTATTGAGGGCTCTTTTGCTCAGTGATTAACTTTCCCAGAGTTGAGACAATGGTCTGGTAATTGGATAACCAAAATTGCTGCCTTTTTTTTTTAAGCCTGTTAGAAGATGTACTTGTAGGTAAACATTCCACCAAGGTTGTCTCACCTGGGATAAGCAATTGAGTTGGCTAAGTTTCCAAAATATTATCATTCAAGGCTCTTCAAATACAATCTAGCGGTGATCAAAAATATAACTGTCCTTGGCTTTTATCTCCATTTTCAGCACACAGCCAGTTTACAACCCTTCAATATGGTGACAAAAACACAGGATGTTCTTTCTGAAGACCTTTGTGAATGTCTTGGGTTTAAACCTATTTTGCATCTTATTTCATCTTAAATCTCCATATGCAATTTATGAAAATATGTATATTTCTTCGAAGTAGTTCTGACAACTCAATGCTTTATTTTGCTGAGGAATCACGTTAAAAAACAACCAGCTAACATTTCTAGCCGTGGCCATCCCCAGCAAGGGCAGATGATTCATGCAGCATTTATTTTCTGGAATCCATCTGCCCTTAGCTCAGACGTGCAGGCAGGAGGGTGAACTTAACTGATAAAGCCTCTCCTCCCATTATCCAGATGAAAGAAAAAAATGCTCATGAAGACTCCTGGGATGCATGACATCACTTTGGTTTGGGCCAGAAACCAGGAAACAACTAAAGAAAGGTAAACAGAAAGTTTAAAACAAGAAAATCTAATATACTACCTTCCTATTTATTCACAAATGCCAGCAGCCCAAGGATTAAATAGTTAATGTTGATTGAGAGTGTTTCATTCCAATTTAAGCACTTAGGTCATGGTGCCCACCCTGTGGCAATTTGTTTGCTGCCTTTGGGGCCTCTGAAGACAGTATTCTGTCCTATGTGGTCCATTCAGGCCAGTGAAGGCAATATATTGTAGCCTTGCTTATACTAGTTGAATGGCTTGGATTTTTCCTTTTTCCCGACAGGACAGTAGGTGGCAGCATATAGTCAGCAGCAAGATGGCCACCCCGTGGTTTCTGGGACCAGTGTGATGTCACGCTGCCTGTGTTACATAGTTACATAGTTAGTCTGGTTGAAAAAAGACACAAGTCCATCTGGTTCAACCAATAAAAAACAAAAAACAATAAAGAAAACCCAACCATACAATCCCATATACACAACCCTATACCCGAAGTTGATCCAGAGAAAGGCGAAACCCCAGCAAAGCATGATCCAATTTGCTACAACAGGGGAAAAAATTCCTTCCTGATCCCCGAGAGGCAATCTGATATTCCCTGGATCAACTTTACCTATAACTAGTAGTACCCAGTTATATTATGTACACCTAGGAAAGAATCCAGGTCTTTTTTAAAGCAATTGAGCTGGCCAGAACCACTTCTGGAGGGAGTCTATTCCATATTTTCACAGCTCGTACAGTGAAGAAACCTTTCCATATTTGGAGATGAAATCGGTTTTCCTCTAGATGTAAAGAGTGCCCCCTTGTCCTCAGTGTTGACCTTAAAGTGAATAACTCAACACCAAGTTCACTATATAGACCTCTTATCAGTTTGGTTGCCCTTCTCTGCACTTTCTCCAGTTGCTCAATATCCATTTTGAGAACTGGTGCTCAAAACTGAACCGCATATTCCAGATGAGGTCTTACTAATGATCTGTACAGGGGCAAAATTATATCTCTCTCTCTCTGGAGTCCATGCCTCTGTTAATACAAGAAAGGACTTTGCTCGCTTTGGAAACCGCAGCTTGGCATTGCATGCTATTATTAAGCTTATTCTTGTGTTCTCCTAAATACAAGTCGTATGTGAGTCGGATGTTTGTAACTCGGGGACTACCTGTACTTAATTTTTCTGTGCTTTCCATACCTTTTACCTTTTATTGAAGCAAAAAAATGTGGAAGCGCTGATGTATAAAAGGGTTGAAACAATTAAGACCTCTAGCAGTCTCGTGTAATGTATCTGTAGTCTATGATTCTCTTCTGACGCATGTTTCCAGGCTCCAAAAATCTTATAGTATGTCTGCAGGCTCTTACTATCTCCTGTAACATGCCCTTGGTCTCTGACAGCTTTCTTTAGCATTAAGCTCTCTAAAAATTCAGCGAAGCCCTTTGGCAATGGCATAAGCTACATTTTAGACCCCCTTTATCAAGCAAGTTGACCACACTGCCTTAGATGCTTTAGTGCCAATTAACCTACTAGCTAAAGTGTTTAATCTAAGATCATTCTCATATAATAGCCACTCTCTTGTAATGTGCTTGTTCTCGTTAAGAGCTTTAAAGTGTTACTAAATCAAAAAGAGTAAAATCAGTCTGAATATATAATAAAGCTTGCTTGTTATACTAACTATGAACCCAAGGGGTTAATCCTCTGCATTGTGTAAAAAAGCTATTTGATCCTGTCTTCTCTGATTCTCCCCTTCTTCCACTGTTCCGAATCCATCTCCTGATAAGATAGAGCCTTTGAAGTAACTCTGCACATGCTCAATTTGGTGTGTTGCTAGAATTTTTTTTTTTTTCTAGGGAGGGTGCATGTGATCGGCACAGGGCCAATCAGCACTGTCCAGACAAAGGGTCAGGGGTCCTGCAGCCTCATAGGACAGTCAGAGTAGAATGAAAACTCCTCCTACAAGCTTCAAAGCATAACCGTGGAACCTAAGGGGTTAATCCTCTGCATTGTGTAAAAAGGCTGTTTGATCCTGTCTTCTCTGATCCTCCTCTGCTTTCAAGGTCCTCAACCCATCTTCTGATAGAACAGAGCATTGGGGCAAGCTTCACATGCTCAGTTTGGAGTATTGCTAGAGAGTTTTTTTTTTTTTTCTTGGGAGAGTGCATGTGATCAGCACAGGGCCAATCAGCACTGTCCAGACAGAGGGTGGTCAGGGGTTCTGTAGCCTCATAGGACAGTCATGGGAAAATGAAAACTCCTCCTACAAGCTTTAACCAGACACTGATAGAAGTCACAAGACTGCTATATAATGCTGATGAAAAAGGTATTTAGCATTTTATATTTACTAAAATAATTGCATTTCCATGTTCTGTGTACTGTGAGAGACCAGATATAGTGACTGCAGACTCCTGGGTTTAGTAGCACTTTAACTTTAAAAAAACTACTATCTCATAGTATATCAGGTGTTTGGAATTGGATTGCATTGTTGCACAAAATTCAGGCTCAAACAATTCCCATACTCTGTACAATATAAAATAAATAGACGAATAAATAAAATAAAATAAATAAAAAATAAATAAAAACAAAAAATGACAGTGGTGTTAAATCTCTAGATAAATCTCTAGCTAAAGCTATAGATACACTTGCTGTTCTTGTTCCTTTCTATATTAATCCTAATATGTTTTGTTAGTTTATGATGTAAACATTTTTGTAAACATGGATTTTTGGGTGGAGAAAGGTCTGGTAGTCCACTATGCCAGCAAATGGGCAGCCTTATTCTACTGTAAAGATTCTGTAAAAAAGTTGATTTAGAGAAGATGAAGGCAGAGGTGAAGATGGAGGTGGAACCAGAAGATTTTACAATCTGCAACCAAAATCGTATTGGTTACTCGTCAGTCTCGTACCACGAGAGCCATCGGTTAAAGTTTATGTCTGGCCATGGCCCTTCACAATCAGGTTTACTCCCCACACCCCCTCTACCTAATCATTAAAAAAGTCCATTAAAAGCTCTAATTACTTAAATGAATCTGTATTATGTGATGCTCTAGCATCTGAGTCTTATTTTGTCTGATCTGAACAGTGGGAGGATCTTCTTTCAGGTGCCCATGTCTCTGGCTGGGTGATGTGAACACTTCCCATTGGCTGACCTGTGGCTGGGTTCTCTTGGACTCCAATAGACTGAAGTAGTATAATGATCCCTTAGAATGAGCACACACAGCAATGTAACAACACCGGTCCCCGCAACTTGAAGGGGTGACAGTTAAGGGATACAGTGAGGGTTTGATATTAACACTGTCTTATAAGATTTTTATTTTTTTTTAAAGGTTGGGAATGGGTGGAAGGGATGGATAGGGGACAAAATATGCTGAGAAATGGGATCTAATTCAGAACATTTTGAGTTTGAAGTTCTGTGTACCGCTGCAATGTGACACCCGTGGACACGGGACTCTCATGCACATTGGCTAACCTTACGAGGTTCTGAATTCCTTGTATTAAGGTAAAAAATGTTTAGGCATCAGCATCCCCCTCACCCCTAGTGTGATGCACATCCGCAGCTCTTCTCTTCCTCCACTTCTGGGTCTCACTGGCCTTGCTGGGACACTGGGAGCCATTGGCTCCCAGTGCTGTGAATTAAAGCCAGTGACAAGGGAGCAAGTGGAGAGGCTGAGTTCCACTGTCTGTGTCAACAGCATGAGTGCCCCTATGGGCAGTGGCTTGCCATGAGGGCACTGGGCATAGAGGAGGGGCCAGGAGCACTGGCAGAGGACCCAAGAAGAGGAGGCTTGTGGTCACTCTGTGCAATTCCATTGCACAGAGCAGGTAAGTATAGACATGTTTGTTATTTTTATTTATTTTTTTTTTTAATTTTAACTTTACAATCACTTTAAATGAATAATGCTTTAACCTTTTGAAACACAATATATTCCTTCCACTAACATTATACAATCCTGAAAATGGCCATAATGAACTAGTATGCATCGCATACTAGTACATTATAAGAGACTTACCTACAAACAGGGCCCTCCAGCGCTGGGCTGTCATTGCTCCCTCTGCTCCCCAGGGCTTCCATGTTAACCGGATCTTCCTCCTGGGTTGCAAATCTTCGACAGCTTGATTGGCCAGGCTGCAATGATGTCACTTCTGCATATGTGCACAGGAGTCACATCACAGCGGCGTACAGAGCAGGCCGTAATAAAATAATAATAATAATAAAAGGTTAGGCTATATAGTGATCACAACTTAAACTGGTAGAAAACTCTATTACACTACTTGTATCTACAGGTAAGGCTAAAATAAGACTTACCTGTAGGTACTGTGAATATCTCCTAAACTTGCACAGTGTAGGAGATATTTAGAGTGCATTCAGCCGGTGACATCACCGGCGCATGTACTCTGAAGGTCTGGCTAACAGTGCCGGACCTTCAGAGCCAGTGCTGTAAACCTGTGTAGCCAGAAGCTGAAAACCCAGAAGGAAGACCGGGAAAGATGTCAGCCCTCTTAATGGTGATAACGCGGTGCTGGAGGGCTTCGTTCTAAGGTAAGTTTCTCATATTGTGCTAGTATGCAATGTATATTTTTTTCCAACTGCTGGTTTACTACCGCTTTAAGATTGTTGTTGGGTGAATTGAAATATATTCTGAAGATAAGAAGTCTGAACTGTGGAAGCTGTGCCTAAAATGGCAAGCAGAGACTGTACTTTGTTTTGCACAACGTCTTTATGTGGTGGTGGCTCTTTTGGTAGGATTGGATCTTTTCATCCTCAGAGTCAAGACAAAATGTAAGGCTTTGGATACTGTTTTGGCACAATTAACATTCCTACACAGATGTTCCTTTTAAGGTGGCCAATCTTCACATTTTATGTTCAGGTCCACCTTCTTTAACAATAAATGGTATGAGTTATTCCAAGGTTTCTGCATTGCTTACATAGGCAACACCCCAACATTTTCAAAACCTAGACATTCATAAATATTAGCCCCACTTTGTCATATTTTTTGTGAATTAAATCAAATACTACTAATCAGAAATCCTAAATTTGCATTTCGAAATGACATAAAGATATGTTTGCTGAGGTCCTTGAAATCAAAGGAAAAACAAGTTGCTATTGATGTCTGCCCTATAAATATTCCAAATTAAAATTCATGCTTGGAGCAGATTAGATGATCTTTTGATTAGTTTTGCGGTCGCGTAGATGAGTCAGTTTATTATGCAGTAGGTCATTGCAATCAAAGATCGGAATGCCATTAGTTTGACTCAGCAACAAATGAGGACAGGCTATTTAATGTGGAATTATAAGATGGCACATTAGTTAAAAGCAGTGACATGATTGCTTCATTCTTAGGGTAAATGCACAATTTACCGTCAGATTTCCTGTCCATGTTATCTTTGTTCCATTGCCTTGTATTTCAAGGCTAGAACAGCAACTATGGGGAAAAATGTTGTCTGCCACTGGAATCTTTGAGTTTAATTATGTTACTGTCAGTTTCAAGACGGGAGGCATGACAAATAGTTGTTATTTTGAGATTAAAGGAATCGGCTCCGCTTGGCAAACGGTATTGATGTTCTGTTTGCAGTGGGGTTCTACAAGGCTCATCTGGGTTGTTTTGTTAATTTATTTGACCTTCTTCGTGTTCATTTTGACACTGAATAGAGTACCGTATAATAGGAATCATAACCAACATTTGGCAGCTAGACCTCCATATTTCTTTTTTATACATTGGTTTTCATATATGTCATGGTATCTAACTGCTTCCTCTTTGACCTTGTAATTTTTTTGACCTTTACAAATTCATTTCTGAAAGAAAAGGATAACAATATGAAGTTATATATTGTCTATATTTATTTATTTATACATACTACTATGCATCGTAGTTGGTCTTGGCTTTCCTTAAGGTGGATTCTGCTTGGCCTCCTTGTAGTATTTTGGAGAATTTTGTTGTAAGGACATTGTAGGCTTCAAGAGCACTTAAAAACACAAGCACTAAAATTTCATATAACTTTTACAATGTTCATGTAATTTCAAAAGGTGATTTTCAAAAAGCTTAAGTGTTCAGCTTTCCATAACCAAGATGGAGATTGACACGTTGTCATTTCCGTCCGGGAAGTAGCGTCCGGTTGCTAGGCATTATCTATTTAAGGCGCGAGGGTGCCGCCCTCTCCGTACCCCGCTGAAAAAGTCACGCCCATTGACACAACGCGTACGGGGGAGGAGCTGTGACGTCACCCGCGACGCTCCGAGAGGATCACACGCCCGAGCACATCGTCTCTCATGTTTGTTTGCTGATCCTGATGCACTAGGAATAGTGCTACCTTTGTAAGTACCTTGTTTTATTTGCAATAAATTTACCATTCAAAACGGAGAGCACTAGATGTCCTCATTACTCTTTCATGTGGAATACCAAATCGCTGATCTGCTGAGGTGCTGAGGTATCCAAGCTTATGAGATCGGGATTGCAGGAGTTCATCAGAGATTCTGATAATAAGCGTAATGGCCTTTGTGGTCATTTAATGGAGGTGAGAGGCTGGCACTTACTGTGGTGGTGGAGTCACGAATATTTGGTGATATATTCATCCTTTTCAGCACGGGTCTCCCTTACCTTGCCTTTATCCTCGGCTCTGTGGATTTTAAGGACACTCTCCTATCCATTTGATTGATATGGACATTGCTTTCTAATATTTATAGCGCTGCACCACTTTTGTATTATATGCTAATTTTTGGATTTGCTAGTCTTGACCAATATTGGTGTTCAGCAGCTTTTTACACATTCTTATAGATTATAGCGCTGAATAAGCCCTTGTTTTATATTTTGTTTCCATAAAATAATACCTAATGATTTAGGTACAGATCCTTGCTCAGGCTACTGCTATTGGGTGACAATGGTCTGTCCATGTCTCCTAGTTGGGCTCCTGCAATGTCACCCAATAACACGGCTTCCTATAGAGACTAACAGGGGCTGTTTCATTACATAGGTGCAGTCCACTATTGTCGCCATGAGCCCTGAGAAATGCAGTGCAGCCATCACTGAAGTACATACATGCAGACTGAGTGTATGTGGCAGGAAAGAGGCTACAACAAAAAAGGGTAAATGCAAGTATTTATCCTTAACAAAATGTACATATAAATGATAAAGTCACCCTTATGAAATAAAAATATTAAATGCACATATTCTGAAGGAAAGAATAATCGGCATTTATATATTTTTTTTCACAGGAGCCTGCAGAGCAGGTCCCCCACTATCAGTGGGTCATGGGTACAATGTCAGGCTCCTGCAAATATTGCCTACAGCTCTGTGCACATACCTCTGTACGGGCTGTAAGGTTCAGAGCTGTTGGAAGTATGAATGGACTAGGAGCACGCTGATCAGATGTAACTTATAGTAATGGGCTGCTGTTAGAAATGACGGGGCCCTGCATAGCCTACCTGCCAGGGCCCCCCTTGAAAATATCAAAACAACATTTTCACTAAAAATATACTAAAAGCATTCCTAGAGGACACAAAGATAACAGAGAAGCTGTGTGAATTAGCCCTTTTTTAATTGTTTTTTACAGTTTTGAAAAAACATTTTATAATTTAAAAAAAGTTTAAATGTTTTAAAGTTATTTTATTTTACAATTTTTGTTAAATTATTTTTTTTTACAATTTTTTTTTTTACAGGACAGGGAAGCCTAGAGCTTCTGCAAGGGGCCTTGTGTCTGTGTCTCTCCCTGCAGCAGCTGTAAGCTGGCGGGAGGGAGAGAAACTGTTTTTCAGCTGCTGCAGAGAGCCACACAGGGCATCCTGTAATTCCCCCTCCACCCGATCGCACTGATTCCCTCTACTGTTTAGGCCCCCCTGTGCACCCAACTTTCCTACAGGAGGACTGGTGCCCCCCTATCAGCTGCCCTGATGACGTGGCTGTGCGGGCGCAGCCCCACACAGCCAAGCTGATTTAAAATAGCACAGCAGCT
This sequence comes from Pelophylax lessonae, assembly GCF_965119305.1. Taxonomy (NCBI): domain Eukaryota; kingdom Metazoa; phylum Chordata; class Amphibia; order Anura; family Ranidae; genus Pelophylax; species Pelophylax lessonae. The sequence goes on from NC_138775.1 coordinate 48,037,341, forward strand.
GTGGGGGAAAGGAACCCCGGCCTACTTTCATGGGGGGTCTATAGGGGAGGGAGCTCTGCTGTACCATGTTACACCCCCAAATACTTGGGGCATAACATGTAACTTGTTCAAAAGGTGAACCTATCCTTTAAAGTGGAAGTTCAGTCGCACACTAACTAAACATAATCTAATCCTACCCCCATTCTATGCCTTTTCTATCTACCCTGGGAAACTAAAGATCTGTATACTTACCTATTCTGAGGATGCTCCAGTCCGGCCATATGATTATGTCCTAGCATCAGCTTCAGTTTAGAGGGGGGACAGCTGACAACAGATGTCCTAGAGTAAGCCTATGGGTGATGTTGTCATCAAGGCTCTGTAGCCGTTGTCATGATCTCTCCTCCTCACTGAAGCCGGTGCTGGGACCCAATCATGTGAGCCTTGGCATATGTAAGCATACAGATCTTTCCTTTTCAGGGTAGATAAAATAGTCTTAGAATGGATGTGGGAGTAGATTTAAGTATAGTAAGGCTCCTTTCACACCTGGGCATTCCGGAAATTTGTGGGCAGACTCTGCCCACGATTCCAGAATCACAGCAAAACACTGGATGCATTTGCGATGCCATTACTTCTTAATGACACCCTAATCATACCACGATTTTGTCGCAATTGTCACACGATAAATCGCACTGCACTCATGGCAAAATCGCATTGTGCGTAGCTTGTCGCTCAAGCTTTTGGGTGACATTGTCGCGAATTGCGATTTGACATGACTTATCACGTCATTGGACGCCATTAAGAAATAATGACATCTCAAACATATCCCGCATTTTGCCATGATTCTGGAATCACAGGCAGAATCACTGGACTCTGCCCACAATTCCAGAATGCGCAGGTGTGAATGGAGCCTTAGTGTTTGACTAAACTTCCAGTTTGTCAATAACTCCCTCCAGCACAAATAGAACAAAGGTAGAACATTCAAAGTACACTGCTCATTTTGTATATTTGGATTTAGTGATATTATAAAACTGTTTTGGTGTAAGTTATATGTATGCTCTTGGTGTATCCTCTCCATGGGTGCCATATTTACAATATATTGCTGTTGGATTTATATATGTATTTTTAAACAGAAAACAGATCTTCACTGGATCTTAGTCCCAAAAACACTATATTATTCATTTTTAATATTCAAAGTAAACTCCCCCATCCAGGGGCATATCTACCATGAGGCAAACAAAACGTTTGCCTTGGGCAGCATTTTTCAGGGGGGTGGTGCTGCCCCCAGGCTCCCTCTCCCTGCCACCTCATTCAGCTGCACTGATTACCCCCCTGAAAAGGTAATCTCCTGCAGCTGTCAGCTTCCCCCCTCTGCCCTCCTGCCAACTTTGGGAGCTGCAGGGCATCCACAAATTAATCTGGTTGGCCAAACAGACCCCCCCGCTGATCCGACACCCCCTTCAGTGCCCCCCACCCCAGTGAGTACTGGGCGCCCCCTCACCTAAAGCTGCTGGCCGGCTCTCCCTCTTCCCCTTCCTGCCAGCTGCAGCCGCTGCTAGTGCAGGAGGTCGATGGATGGATGGAGAGCGGAGGGGCCGGTAAACATGTGTTCCTTTCCTGAAAGAATACAGACAGAGATCAAAGTAATGACCGCTTCTGTATTCATTATTCATTGACACATAGTAAACTTTGCTTACTATTTGTCAGTTTGTGAATGAAATATAGTAAACACTGTTTTCTATATTTCATTTTATGAATGAATAGGAGTCTTTATATGGGCTCCTATCTCATTCATCCACAGTGCAGCTGAGGCTGCAGAGAAAGGGACGGTCTTTAGTCCCTTTATCTGTCTCAAAAAAGAGACATTAGAGGTCCGTTTAGACCCTTGATGTCTCTCCAAAGCCTTCCCTTCCAAAAAAAAAAATGTAAAAACTATTAAATAAATAATATAAAATTTAAAAAATTTAACTGTATCTGTACAAAAAAACATAAAGTGGAAAAAAAAAGAAAATGAAAAACATAGTGAGAGCCCTTTCACAAAGGCAAGCTCCGTAAAGACTATCCGCCTGCTCAGCGGGGGATCTGTTTGCTATGCTGGGTGTACACGGACACAGCCTGCTCTTCCCTATGGAGTAGTTGGATGGAATTGGAATAAAGGGTAGAATCTATGCACTACCAAACGAGAAAAGAAGTGTCGGGGATAAAAAGATAAATAGATGGAGCACCAGAGATCCTGCAGCTAGTTCTGTAGTGTCACCACATACGATCAAATAAAAGTGTATAAGAATAACCAGCGCTAAAACCTCTTAAAAAATGGTGAACCATAAGTTACTGTATACAGTAAAAATATGACATAGGAAATAAATGTCTTGAAACAGCAGTTTCCCAGGAAGAGATGGAGTCTCCACAGGCGATATGGGAGCCAAGGTCCTGCTCCTATAGGCTGGTCTGTAATACTTATAGGTATGTGGCCCAGACACTCGATGATTAGAGGGAAAGATGTAAAGATGTAAAGAGGGTCTCATAGCGCAGTATGTTTAAACACGATTTATTTCCAGGTAAAAAGATAAATTTTAAACTCGCATTTAGGTAGATCAATAGGTGCATACAATGAAAGCAAAGCCGCCGATGCGGTTCCTGTATTCTCTCACCGACTTCCGGGCTCGGCCGTAGACCAGGAAGTGACGTCACCACGGCGTCCCGACGCGTTGCGTAACCAATCAAGTTACTTTATCAAGCTTGTGAACAGTTCCTTTACTCATAGAAGCTGTGCAACTTGCTCCTTTGTATGATTCGCAAGGCGATTTTTGACCTTCTGCACATTTTTCACAGCTACCAGCAGCTCATGTCTCCTATGGCACTCTAATTGAATTATTGTTTTTTATATCAATTGCTTCAGTCCGAGCTTTTAACTAGTTCTGGGTCCATAGAACCTGTACAATTTGCTCATTATCTGCACATAAATTTATTTTACCACTTTTTTCACAATACGAATGATTTTGGAATATTTGAACGTTTAGTTCACTACACATTACCTTCACTTATTCAGCACCTTGGCACTTTAATTTAATTCTTGCACTGGACACTTTATATTTGATTGACACTATTTATTGCTTTATTGTACTTTCAAGACATTTATTTCCTATGTCATATTTTTACTGGATGGAATTGGACTGCCATCTGATCCACCAAACAGATAGGAAATAGATCCCCCATCCGTCTGTTTTTTACAGGATCAGATCGGATGGCAGCAGGTGCCAACGGACAGGAAGGGGTGGGACATATTTAGATGGGGGGGGGGGTGCCCAATTTTAGTCTTGCCTAGGGCAGCACAAAACCAAAGTTCACCACTGGTCACAGGTAGAACAAAGCCAACTTTTGTCATTTCCCAATTATTGGACACTTCACAGAGCATGTTCTGATTCTAACATTCACTGTAAAAAAATTCTCAATATGGGTGATGGATAAAATTTGGGGTCATAGAAAAATGGTGACAACATTCACATTTGCTAGCATTGCTTTTTCAAAAGCCAAAATAATGTATAAAATTGGTTTACGCAAAGCAATCAAGTATGATTCATCTGTTGCTGATCCAATTTGACATGTTGGTGGCTCTGTGTATGTCGTTTTAGGATTTTCACTGTTTTGTTGAATAAACCAATTAAATTACTTTTAATAAAGCACTTTGTAACAAGACTTGTCTGTCCTACAAACACTTTTTATTTTTCTGAAACAATGTTGGTCTGGTGTCCGTATATTGAAATATTAAACTTTATTGGATGGACAGAAATATAGGAGAAGTATGGGACATTCTATGTAATGATTTTTTTTAAATGTATGTGTGCACCTCACTGCATGTAAAAATGATCAACAAAATTAAATTATGAATGATTTTGCAAATTAACATCACCAATGGAACATAGCACAATAAAAAGTGTGTCCGAACACATCAACACTACAATCTTTTGCTATAAGGAATTTAGGTGTGCTATCCCTTTAAATAATGATCAAATATTAACAAAATGAATTCAACTGTGCAAAATCGCAATCGAACAAAAATATATCACAAAAAAAAATCTAAACACGGAAAGCACCAATCTTATAGATGTGAATTTCCAATAAACTGTAATAAATATCACAAATAATTTATACATACACAGGATGAGTTTTAATGGGATTTTATCAGTGCCAGAGGAAAAATGAAACAAAAAGATGTTCATAAAAATTAACACATTTTATTAGTAAAACTTTAAAAATGTAACACATTAAACATTTAGCAACTTGTCTTTTATGGGGGTCACAAAAGGTATATTCGCAACTGATGATGATGTGGTGTCTGTTCCTGACATGTTTCGCCGCCTAGGGCTTCCTCAGGGGATTTTTTAACCCACTTAATGTATAGCCACTATATTTAAAAGACAAAATATGCCATACTAGTATATAACAATATGAAATAATCACATCAAACAGATAAAGAAAGAAAAACAAAAAAACATAACAAAAAATCATTATTATTAACCTTATCCAGCCATTCCAGTGCTTACCCAGAAAGGTCTCCCAGTATCACCAGGGAGGGGCAAATAAAGCCGAAATCTTGCTGGAGCTACGAGGGTAGCCATTAAGACAAACTTAGTCCAGTAATTGTACTAATCTTCTAATGACATTTTAATTGAGATACAAATCGACCATATTGTGCAATGTTGATACTTGTCTGGTTTTTATATGAAACTGACATTTTGGCAACGTTAAATATATACTCTTTATAAGTCACTGTTACTTACTGAAACCTAGTTAGGTACTCTGTAACAGTGGGGCTCAGTTTTATGTTTAATCACTGACATTTAATAGACTTAAGATTATCTTTAAAGGTTTGAATAAATTACATTTAAATAAAGTCACCCTCTAATGAAAACGATACAATTTTGGACACATGACTCATACAATACTATTGCTCATTTTATCAGCCTTATCCTGGCTGGATCTGGCCATTGGTTAATAAACTTGGTACCCTTGGCTAAACTTATGTTAGCAACTTAGTGTGTGAATATGCACCTAAACCATTATACCTCTGTGTGCCACTAGTAATTTTTTGAGTGTCCACTTGCTGGAGATATATATCTAATTAGCAAATGACTGTCTGTTATAGCTTGTTATAGCTCTGTGGTCACATGGCGCCCTCTTCACCATTTTAGTTGCCCCTCACAGTGCCAAAGTGAGTGACACTGGGAGACCTTGCCAGGTAATCACTGGAATGGCTGGACAGCCCTACAGATAAAGCAGTTTTCTCCAGGGAACAGCCTTTCACCACTCCACCAAGTCTGGTATTAGTCTCAGGCAACCCCATGCATTCAAAGAATGAAGTACACAATAATGCATTACCAGAATAAACAGCACTATTTTTTTAAAAGTGTTATACTTACAAAGAACTTTGTTATAATAAGGCAATACAATAAGCAATGGATGCAGGGTTCACATGTCTCCAGCACATACAGCCATGCGTAATGACTTCGATGCCAAAGGCTCCGACTGGCGCGATTCGTCCAGTAATGTCTTCAGATGATGAATGAATATGTATAAATTGCAACTTTTTGGTAATTGCTAATTGTTAGGATTGGTGTTTTCCATGTGTAGCACTCTCGTCCTAAACAGGGCTGCTAATGAATATAGTTGTGCTAGGTGGTAGCTAGCCTAGTAATTTGTAGTCTTTGGGATCAAATAGGTTTCCTCCTAAGCCTGGTTTACCTGTGGTTTCCGCCTTTTGTCAATAGGTGGCACTGTTACCTTTGGCACTAGTATGATGAGCTACAGTGAATTCAGGTTATGACTATGTATACTTTTCTCAGCCAATCATACTGGTCGCTGAGTATGCTGGGAGAAGGTATTTATCTGGAGGAAGTCAGGTGATCTGGGTCCTTTTCCACCCAGACTGCGGTCTGGGTGGGTGTGTGAGGAACAGCTGCTGCTGGGTGGGCCTAAAGACTGAGGACTAACCATCTGCTCAACCTGGAAGCATGAAGGAAAGGATGGAGACCTGAGCCTGAGATGAAGTACCAGAGGCGACTCTTGCATGGACCAGGGATCCGTGGAGAGCCTGGGAAAGCATCAAGATGGAATCATCCATAGAATTTCTTCACCTTGATGTGAGTTGAGTTTTGTTGCTATAGGAGACAGCTTATGCTACAAAGTACAGATTGCTGGTTCCAGCCTAAAGGCTCTTTTCCTGTACTGCTGTCTACCTTCTCTACATTTTTGTCTAAGGAGTCTGCCGGTCTTTAAGTCTGCTGCTGTTTTTGACTAAGGGTGTCCTGCGCCCTACCCCTCTCTCCCACATTTTTCCTGTTGTGAGAAATAAACTTCTCTTTGTTCAACCATAAAAGTGACTGGCGCCCATCTTTCTACTTTGCACACCACCCACCATGCCTAGTAACCTGCATTCCGAGGAGGAATGTCAGCCATCTCTGTCTCTGGGGGTCACACCAGGCCTCTGGAGGTTGGGGGGGGGGGGGGCTACACGTGTTTATATTTTTTATGTGACACGTTTTTGTTCGATTTTGCACAGTTTAATGAATTTTGTTAATATTTGATAATTATTTAAAGGGACAGAGCACCTATTTTTTTTTTTTCGTATATATAATTATGAAACTCCAGGGCACAACAACAACATGTCACACTTACTGACTGTGATATATTTACTAAAGGATTAATTCAGTGGCTCCATTTTAAAGGAATGGTGTGTCCGCTATGTCTGTTGGTATTGATTAAAGGGTTATCTATATTTTGAAAGTAGATATTCACTCTGTCTGCTAAGACCCTGCAGCATTACAGTAGACTGACTCAGGCTGTTTGGGTAGTGCTATAACAAATGTCTATCATAAGGGTGTAAAATACTATACTCAGTGTGCATTGATTAGTGCTGGAACACAAGTGGTTGGTGTGATAATTAATCAAGTCATGATGCATGTATGGCATATACTGAGGGCAGATTGCTGTCATAGTCTGGACAAAAGGTCTATACCCATTATAGCAACTGATCTTGGCTAACAAATTGGATGGATGATATAATTATATGACCTCTGTCCATGGTGGGTCATTACACACAGGCATACACATCTGTAATACACGTTTTCAAAAAGATATTGTTATTTAGGAAAGAAACAAGAAAAATCCACTACTTCTGAAATGAATGCTGAATAACTCAGAATAGCTGTACATAACCTCTGTTTTAATCTATAGTTATAATTTTATTTCAGGAGCCCTGAAGTCTAAGGCAAATGTATATTTTTATTCGTTATTTAACTAATTTTGTTTAGTTAAATCCGTTTAGTTTTTATATATATTAGTTTAGTTTAATTTAATTATTTTCAAATTCCATTCAAATTTTCTACATTTTTAATTAAATTAGACTGAATCGAGTTAAAAAAAAACAAAATCGGAAAATATTGAATCAGCATTCAAATTCATATTTCAATATTTCAGAGGAAATTTGCTTTGTCATTTTGGAGAATTTGTTTACATTTGTATTATTAATAAGGTTTATTTCAAATATAGGAAGTATTCAGTAGTATAAAAGAACTATCTGAATTCAACATTTTGCTGTTGTACATGTACAATACTGGGGAAACATTTTAGGCAGGTGTGAAAAAATAATGTGAAGTAGAAATATTTTCAAATATATAAAATATGTATATTTTAACCACTTAAGCCCCGGAGGATTTTCCTGCTAAACGACCAGGGGGTATTTTGCTATTTGGCACTGCGTGACTTTAACAGACAATTGCGCAGTCGTGCGATGCTGTATCTAAACGAATTTGGCGTCCTTTTTTCCCACAAACAGAGCTTTCTTTTGGTGGTATTTGATCACCCGTGTGATTTTTACTTTTTGCGCTATAAACAAAAAAAGAGCGTACATTTTGCAAAAATAAGAATATTTTTCACATTTTTTTTATATGAAATTCCCCCAAAAAAATGTAAAAATCAAAATGTTTTAAAATTTTCGGCCAATTTGTTTTATGCTACCTATGCTTGGTAAAAAAAATCGCAAAAAGCGTATTTTGATTGGTTTGCGCAAAAGTTATCGCGTTTACTAACAAAGGGAAAGATTTTTTTCATTTTTGGTGGTTTTTTTTTAACGTGTAATGGCGGCGATCTGCGATTTTTTTTGCGGTACTGCGACATTGGGGCGGACAGATCGGACCCTTGACTGACATTTTTGACACTTTTGGAGTTACCAGTGACATTTCTACAGTAATCAGTGCTATATATATGCACTGTTACTGTAAAAATACACTGGTAGTGAAGGGGTTAACTTTATTTGGGAGGGAGGGGCTGTGTGTGTCCCTAGGGGCGTGCTTTCTACTGTGATTGGCTGTGGCTTGAGCTGTAAGGACACTGATCAACGGATCTACATAGTAGATCCATGTGATCAGTGTTTTTACAGCGAGGAGAATGACAGGTGGCTTGTTTACACAAGCTGCCTGACATTCTCCCTCTCCCCCGCCGATCGCCGAGTGACCGGCGGACATCGGGTCCACTGGTCACACGCGCGGGGGGGTCCGTGACCGCGCGGGAGCGCGCCTCCGCGGGCGCGCGCTCGCTCCCCAGAGCCTCACAGGCGAGCGACGTAGACCTACGTCACTCTGCCTGTGAGGGGCTGACTGCCGCAGTAAATATACTGTGAGCAGTCGGCAAGCGGTTAAAAAAAAAAATTTTTGTATCAATTTAACACATATAAAGTGAACGAAACAGAAGAAATATTTGAATCAAATCAATATTTGAATACCTTTTGGCTTCAAAACAGCATCAATTCTTTTAGGTACACTAAAACACAGTCAATCAATGGGGTTGATTTACTAAAACTGGAGAGTGCAGCAATAGTAAGCAAGCAATATATTGACTATTAGAATTTGTTCCCGAATTAGAAGCTAATTCGAATTTCATTATTGAGAATGAATTTTGTTTTGTTATTTCAGAGATGCATTTATTATTATTGTTATTCGTTATTATTATTGTTATTCAGAATTCAGATACATCTAAATTTCCTAATATAGAAAAAAATTGTCTGAATTTGGATTTGGAACTAAACAAATTGCACATGTCTACATTATACAGTATAAACCGCACAAAACAATTTTACAATATCCCTAGATCTACACTAAACAAAATTATAAACGCAACGCTTTTGTTTTTGCCTCCATTTTTCATGAGCTGAACTCAAAGATCTAAGACGTTTTCTATGTACACAAAGAGCCTATTTCTCTCAAATAGTGTTCACAAATCTGTGTTAATCCCCGTACACACGTTCAGATAATCGGACGACTTATCGTTCGCATTTTGTTGCATAATACTAACATCGAATTCAACAATGCGTACAAACCATATGATTTTTTTCTTACGATTTGGGAAAAGCTTCCTGGTTGCTTATACGTATCAGATGGTTCAAAACAAAAACAATGGCAGCCAGGCTTTTTCCGTGCTATTTTAGTGTTTCTGATCATGCCCGGTCTTTGTCGATCGATTTTTAGCGGACGCATAGTGTACTGATGAAACGATTGTCGTTTGCGGGGCTATCGTACGACAGAAGTTTTCCTGTTTGTCCCTTTGGATTTTGTTGGATGAACTGTCGTGATCGGCTGTTGAAAGCTGTGTACTAACGATCAGATTATCGTGCGATTAGGTTGAAAGCGAGTTTTATCATACGATTATCAGAACATGTGTATGGGGCATTAGTGAACACTTCTCCTTTGCCGAGATAATCCATCCACCTCACAGGTGTGGCATATCAAGATGCTGCTTAGACAATATGATTATTGCACAGGTGTGCCTTAGGCTGCCCACAATAAAAGGCCACTCTAAAATCTGCAGTTTTATCACACAGCACAATGCCACAGATGTTGCAAGTTATGAGGGAGCGTGCAATTGGCATGCTGACTGCAGGAATGTTCACCAGAGCTGTTGCCCGTGAATTGAATGTTAATTTCTCTACCATAAGCCGTCTCCAAAGGCGTTTCAGAGAATTTGGCAGTTCATCCAACCAGTCACACAACCGCAGACCACGTGTAACCACACCAGTCCAGGACCTCCACATCCAGCATCTTCACCTCCAAGATCGTCTGAGACCAGCCACCCGGACAGCTGCTGCAACAATCGGTTTGCATAACCAAAGAATTTCTGCACAGACTGTCAGAAACCGTCTCGGGGAAGCTCATCTGTATGCTCGTTGTCCTCATGAGGGTCTCCACCCGACTGCAGTTAGTTGTCGTTACCGACTTGAGTGGGAAAATGGCTGGATTTCCACTCATTTATACACTCATTTAGGCATACTTCTTTTCAGTGGTAGAAATCTATTCATAATACTGTCTTTGGCCAGAAATTTGACAGCATAGAGGCCATTTTAATTTTTCAAAAACTATGTTTTTAGCGCATTTTCAATTTTCATTTGGCATTTTAAAATCTGAAGCCCAGTAATAAGCAAGCTTTTGTAGATGGGGTGCAGTAAAATGTGGCAGAATAACACACTCAATCCCAGTGCAGTGAAAGAACTTGAATTGAAAAATTGCAGAAACAAAACCGGAGGGAATGCAGCCCAACTGGGAACACTCACAATTCCAACAGCATGTAGAGAGCAGACTGTAGTCAACAGTGTCTGTAGAGAGGGGAAGAATGAGGCCTGACCGTCTTGTGCCCGATGGGCAGGTGTCCAGAGAGGTTGCGAGCCCTATTCTTTCCCTCCTTGTCAGAAGCCTTTCCCTGCTGCTAGTGCTGTCCCTAAAAGATGAGGTACCTGTCCTTACTGTACCAACTTGCAAATGCGTGACATTAGGAGTCAGTGCCTTAAATAGGCTCTGCCTGGAACAAGGTGGCTGCCAGAGTTGGAGTCCAATTGGATGCTTTCCCAGTGACCCAGGAAACCATAGAGGAACTGTGTTCCTCCTGACTTCCTCTCCAACTGCAGTGCTACTGCGGAAGAACGCCACCTGCAGTAGGGAAAGTAGATTGCACCTGTATACACACGCCCATGCCATTAGGGCTGAAAATCGTGTTATTCTAAAGAGAAAATGCTTCCTGGTACTGTCAAAGCTGTCCCCTTCCTGCCTCTTGCTCATTCCTAGTGTGGCAATCCATCTATGCGATGGGTCAAAATAAGTTTGTAATGGGCAGGACTTTGTAGACAAGCTCCAGGACTACTTGGAGATGTTTGAGCCTCATGTGCCAGCAAAATATATATATATATATGTATATATATATATATATATATATATATATATATATATATATACGGTATATATATATATATATATATATATATATTTTTTTTTTTTTTTTTTTTTTTTTTTCCTTGCATATATTTGGGTATTCCTTGTAAAGAGAAGCTTTACTTTATTTACTAAGTTCTGGAGCAACTGCATTTGCAAACTGCATAGTCTATTTGCCTATTTAGTAGATCAACCCCAATGAGACTTATTGTATGTGCACCTTTAGGTGCATTCAGTTTATACCTACAGCAGTTTCTTTGTTTTAATATAATGACAGAGTAGCTTTTTTATTCTGTGCTAAATCAGATCTAATGCTGCCACTTAACCACTTGACCTCCAGAAGATTTACCCCCTTCATGACCAGGCCATGGTTTTCGATTCAGCACTCCAATGAAATCCTGTGATAAAAAAGTGCCAGAAACCAGTCCTCTATATGTGCTCAAGCCACCGGCACTTTTTTATCACAGGATTTCATTGGACTTTTAAATCATATTCATATATATCGTCTTTGTTATTGCTTGATATTGCACATATATATTTATTATTTATTATTGGTATTGCACAGATTTATTATTATTAATATTAATATTTACCATGTATATTTAATATATATTATTTATTCACAGTCACAATTTGATCAAGGATATTGTTTAATATATTTATTTTATTATTGAGTAGCTATAGGGATATTTTTGATCACCTCAGCATATAATAATTCTTTATTTTTATTTGTACACTACATCACCAATATATATTTATTTATATATTTATTCAAATAGATTTTTATTCTGAGCAACACTATTTTATATTTAATAGCTCCATTGCACTTTTTTATGAGAAGTGAAGTGTCTGCGGCATTTTAAAAAATCTATAGTAGAGAGGTTGCTCGCAGGAATCTTTGTCTTTTTAGGTTGTATACCCGCTTTGTTATTTTTACCTACAGATAAGCCAATAACAAGTCTTACCTATAGGCAAAATTAATATCTCCTAAACGTGCAGTGTTTAGGAGATATTCACCCTGCATGAAGCCGCTGACACCAGCAGTGCATGCACTCTAAAGATGCGGCATATTGTGGCAGAAATTCAGAGCTTCTTGCTGTACCTGATGGCTCCCGCACGCATGCAATGGAGTGTTATCATCGCGGCTCCGGCCACTCACAGCACCAGAGCCCATGAACCCTGAAGAAACGCCGGGGGGGGGGGGAACATGTCAGCTCTCGCAGTGTTGGCCGGGCGCCACTACGGGGACTTCGTTCTAAGGTAAGCATTTCACAATGTGCTAGAATGCGATGCATACTAGCACATTATGCGATTGTCTTGCGAAGCATCACTGCTAGGATGAAAATGAGAAGCATTCAAATGGTCCCATAATTAACCACTTCCGGATCGACGGCGCAGTTTTACGTTGCAAATTCGATGTTACATACCAGGGTTATGGCAGCAGATAGCTGCCATAACCCTGGTATTTTTTTACTGGTCAGGTGGTCCGCTTTCACATAAAAGTGGTCCCAGCGGCAGATTTACCACGGGATCCCTTTTATGGGTGACGGGAGAGGTGCCCCCCCCCCTCCTGCTGCTTCCCGGTTGTTTTCCCCACTTACCGGAGCCGTCAGTAGCGGGGAAAATTATGCTGTCCTTTCCCTCCTAGGCAGGATTTTTAGTGAGGGCAAGATGGCCCCCACTCGACTCTATCACCTTGGAGAACTGCAGTGACGTCATACGTTGCTTTCTCCCAATGGCCCTAAAGGGCCCATTTTTTTTCATGGAGTACTCACATTAAGGAGGTCCTGTCCTGCTTATTTCTATTACAAGGGGTGTTTACATAATAATAGAAATAAAAGTAATCAAAAAAGGGATAGTGTCAAAATAAAAAATAAAAGGTAAAATAAATAATAAAAAAAAATAATAATTTAAATCGCCCCATCCTTCCAAGCTTGCACACAGAAGCGAACGCATACATATGTAAATGGTGTTCAAGCCACACATGTGAGGTATTGCCGCGATAGGTAGAGCAAGTGCCATAATTCTAGCCCTAGACCACCTCTGTAACTCTAAACTGGTAACCTGTAGAAATTTTTAAAAACGTCGCCTATGGAGGTTTTTAAGTACCAATATTTGTTGCCATTCCACGAGCATGTGCAATTTTGAAGCATGACATGTTCGGTATCTATTTACTCGGCATAACATTAACTTTCACTTTATAGAACAAAATCGGGCTAACTTTACTGTTTCGTTTTTTTTTAAATGCAGTAAAATGTGTTCTTACCAAAAAAGTTGTGTTTAAAAGACCGCTGCACAAATACTGCGTAACAAAAAATAATGCAACAACCACCATTTCATTCTCCAGAGTCTTTGCTAAAGAAATATATATAAAGTTTTGAGATTCTAAGTAAATTTCTAGCAAAAAATATTGATTTTATATATTTTTTTAAAATTATTTTTAAATGATTTTAACTTGTAAATAACAAGTGTCAGAAATAGGTCTGGTCCTTAAGTGGTTAAATGTAAACTTTTTACGTTTGGGTGTAATGTGTCCGCCACATAAAAAAAACATTTTAATATTTTAAATTAGGCAAGAATTCTACTTGAATGTATGCAAAACTGTTATTTTATTAGGGAAAATAAAAAAAAGAAGGCCTGTCCGGTGTTACCTATAGAACAAAATCGGGCTAACTTTACTGTTTAGTTTTTTTTAAATGCAGTGAAATGTATTCTTTCCAAAAAAATTATGTTTAAAAGACTGCTGCGCAAATACCACGTGACTAAAAATATTGCAACAACTGCCATTTATTCTCCAGAGTCTTTGCTAAAAAAATATATATAATTTTTGGAGATTCTAAGTAAATTTCTAGCAAAAAATACTGATTTTAAAATGTTTTTAAATTATTATTAAATGATTTTAACTTGTAAATAACAAGTGTCAGAAATAGGCCTGGTCTTTAAGTGGTTAAATGTAAACTTAAAGAGGAGTTCCACCCAAAAGTGGAACTTCCGCTTTAAATAGTCCTAACCCCCTGACATGCCACATTTGGCATGTCATTTTTTGGGGGGGGGAGCGGGTACCTAGTTTTGACATGTACCCGCTCGTAGCGCCGCGGCGCCCTGAGCGGAAGTTCTCCTCTCTCCCTCCCTCCCTGCAATCTTCTGGAACATGTCAGAGGTCCCAGAAGATTGCCGGCCAATCACGATGCATAGCGCAACTCGCGCATGCACAGTGCGTACCCGGCTGTGAAGCCGCAAACTGTCACAGCCGGGGGCCCACACCAGTGATGCCGGCGCCGCGGAGCAGAGAGGGAGAAGACGGCCCATCGCTGGACCGTGGGACAGGTGAGTGTGCGGTTAGGCTGGAACTCCGCTTTAAGTTTGGGTGTAATGTGTCTGCCACATAAAAAAAACATTTTCATATTTTAAATTAGGCAAGAATTCTATTTGAATGTATGTAAAACTGTTATTTTTCTAGGGAAAATAAAAAAAAAGAAGGCCTTTGCTTTGGATACTGTCCGGTGTTAAGTAAAGATTCAGAGCGCTTCTTGATTTCATCTTTGTGATTCTCCTCGTGTCATCCAAACAATCCGATCTTCAGACTTCAAAGGAATTCTAATCACATAACAGTGACAGGCAGAGCAAGCAAGGCAGACAATTGGCTCCCTGAGGGTCAGGACAGTGATGCTCAATCAGGATTCAAACGGGTCATAAACCCTTCATAGATCTTACTCAAGTGGGTGGTGATGTCTCCCTGGGGCAGCTCATCTTTTCCTGCTATAGTCAAGCACTTGTCATTACAGACAAACTTCCCCTTCACTCTCAACTACTCATTTAATTGAGTTTTTGTAAAAGCTTTAGATTTTCTTTTTTTGATATGTAGATCTACTGTAATTTTTATTAATAAAAAATCTCTAATTGATTTCTTCATATATATATATATATATATATATATATATATATATACTGTATATATATATATATATATATATATATTTTTTTTTTTTTTTTTTTTTTTTAATGGCTACTATTACCATAGTTATGAATGTAGGTAGCTTTTTCACACTGTATTCCATTTAAAGCACAGCATGGTGGTCAGTAATGTCTATGAAGTATTGCATTCAGCAGGATGTTAAATGATGAATTCTGAGATTTAGTTTAATGTGCATTTTATTGATATGCTCAGTAAACTCTTCTGCCTACTAGGAAGGTTAACCACTTCTGGACCAGATTTCCCCCCTTAATGACCAGGCCATTTTTTGCAATTCGGCACTGCGTTACTTTAACGGACGATTGCGCGGTCCTGCGCCGCTGTACCCAAATTATTATATTATTATATAGGATTTATATAGCGCTTTACAACTTGAGGGTAGACAATACAAATACAATACACTTTAATACAGTAGGAATTTAGAGGGCCCTGCTCATTAGAGCTTACAATCTAAGAGATAAAATTGATGTCCTTTTTTTCCCCACAAATAGAGCTTTCTTTTGGTGGTATTTGATCACCTGTGTGATTTTTATTTTTTGCCCTATAAACAAAAAAGAGCGAAAATTCTGAAAGAAAAAAAACACAATATTTTCACTTTCTGCTATATAAATTTCCCCCCCAAAAATTAAAAAATCTAATTTTTACATCATTTTAGGCCAATTTGTATTCTGCAACTTATTTTTGGTAAAAGAAATCGTAATAAGCGTGTTTTAATTGTTTAACACAACAGTTATCACATCTACAAACTAGGGGAACGATTTATGTCATTTTTATTTATTTATTTTTTTTACTAGTAATGGCGGCGATCAGCAATTTTTAGTTGGACTGCGACATTGCAGCGGACAGATCGGACCCCTAACTGACATTTTTGATAATTTTGGGGGGAACCAGTGACATTACTACAGTAATCAGTGCTAAAAATATGCACTGTTACTGTAATAATGACACTGGCAGGGAAAGGGTTAACCCAGGGCCGATCAAAGGATTAAGTGTAAGCCTAGGGAGTGTTTTCTAACTGTGTGTGGGGGGGGGGAACTTGTGGAATCAATACAGAGACCTGTGTTCCTAAATAGAAGGAACATAGGAGCTCTGCGTTGATACCAGAGAGAACAATGGTCTGCTGTGTTTACAACAGCAGACCGCTGTTCTCTCTTCACAAGGAACGATAGTGGGTGCCCAGTTGCAATCACAGCCGTCGGCCCCGCGGATCGTTTTCCCCGCTGGCGAGTCAAGCGAATGTGCTTAAAACTAAAAATGTTAAAAAAAAAATATATACTTTTATGGCCAGCCTTAGTCCATAGAGTTCAATATTGAGTTGGCCCACCCTTTGCAGCTATAACAGCTTCAACTCTTCTGGGAAGGCTGTCCACAAGGTTTAGGAGTGTGTCTATGGGAATGTTTGACCATTCTTCTAGAAGCGCATTTGTGAGGTCAGGCACTGATGTTGGAGAGAAGGCCTGGCTCGCAGTCTCCGCTCTAATTCATCCCACAGGTGTTCTATCGGGTTGAGGTCAGGACTCTGTGCAGGCCAGGCAAGTTCATCCACCCCAAACTCGCTCACCCACGTCTTTATGGACCTTGCTTTGTGCACTGGTGGCAGTCATGTTGAAACAGGAAGGGACCATACCCAAATTGTTCCCACAAAGCTGGGAGCATGAAATTGTCCAAAATGTCTTGGTATGCCGATGCCTTAAGAGTTCCCTCCACTGAAAATAGGGGCCAAGCCCAACCACATAAAAAATAAAACACACCATAATCTCCCACTCCACCAAATGATTTGGACCAGTGCACAAAGCAATGTCCATAAAGACATAGATGAATGAGTATGGGGTGGAGGAATGTGACTGGCCCACGCAGCTATGACTAAGCACCAGCCTGGGTGCGAAACCTGTTAGATGCCAGTGTCATCATCACTGTGGTATGATTATCCTTCATGTATTTTTTTATTTTAGTTTTTTTCAATAAAGGACTAATTTTTTGGAGTGCTGCCATCCAGTCCATTTCTTCCATATGCTTCTGTTGCAACCAGGACATGCACCTGAATTTCCTCTCTGAGGTTGAACTTTGAATGGAGGCTTTTTGTCCTAGAGCAACACAGTGTCTGGCCCGCGCAGGTGCTTGACCTCACAAATGCACTTCAGGAAGAATGGTCAAACATTCCCATAGACACACTCCTAAACCTTGTGGACAGCCTTCCCAGAAGAGTTGAAGCTGTTATAGCTGCAAAGGGTGGGCTAACTCAATATTGAACTCTATGGACTAAGACTGGGGTGCCATTAAAGTTCATGTGTGTGTAAAGGCAGGTGTCCCAATACTTTTGGCAACATAGTACATAAATATATTTTTTATGAATGCAGTCAGTTTAGGTACCTGTATTTGACTTGGTATCAGTCTCTGGCAGTCTGTACAGCTGAGCTCAGACTGGGACTGGGAGTAGAACAAGGGGATTATCAGTTGTGCTGTAGTGCAAGGAACATGCTGAAGGGAGGATAGATTAGTTCACCAGTGTACTGCTTCTTTCACAGTCCAGTAAGGCTCCGTTAAAACTTGTGTGGGCTGTGTGGCCCGCATTTGCTCAGGCACAGCAGCCGATTCATTCAAATGAACCACAAAAAAGGTGCATGCATCTTTTAAAAAAAGCAGCCATAGAGAAACTGTCTTTTTGACCATGTGGTTTCCCTGCAGTTCCCGCAACAGCCATCTCCCTGTGCGCTGAGATGCGTGGGGGTTTAGTTTAGACTGAACGACAGCCCTGCGTGCCTCGTAAGAGCAGCACGTTTCAGCTGCGGGTGGTTGCGGGAATCAATGTGATTCCTGCACCCGCAATCGGAACGCACAGTGCTGGCTAGTGAGAACCTACCCTTAGGGCCCATAAGTTTTAACTGCGTTTTTACCATAGGGAAAAATGTTTCCTATGGGACTTATCACAGCACTGTGTTACGGGTGTGGTGTGTTTTGAAAAGTCCTGCATGCTACAGGTTTTAAAAACTGCACCAAAAACTAAGCTCCCCATTGAAAAAAGAATGGGTAAAGCATTCAAATTGCGGTGAAATTCCCTACTCCCCCATCCATACACTCGAGGTGGATGGGAGAATCCTCCCCGCTGCACTATATTATTCTGACAGCAGGGGGACTCCTCCCACTGTCAGAACACACAGATCAGCAGTGTAGCCATTGGCCATTACAAGTTCGGGCATATTGGGTTCTTACTAAAGGTGTAGAAGCTGTTCAATTAGTATAATGCATGTTCATTTTAAAAATGTATGTTTACAAAGTGAATGTCAGCAAGGGCTCTTGCGCACGATACTCCTGTTTGAGCATCTACTTTTTCAGATTTTTTTTTTTTGTATGTGAACTTTTTCACCCATTCTTGTTCTATACCAGGGATCCTCAAACTATGGCCCTCCAGCTGTTGCGGAACTACACCTCCCATGAGGCATTGTAAAACTCTGAGATTTACCAACATGACTAGGCATGATGGGAATTGTAGTTCTTGAACAACTGGAGGGCCATAGTTTAAACACCCCTGTTCTATACTATATGTAAATAAGCATTTGGCACGCATAAATTACTGACCAAAATTGCAGATTTTTCTATTTTGTTTTTACTAAATGCACGTCGCTCATTTATGCGCCTGTGTGCATAGGCACATTACAATTATTGGGCTGTATTTTAGCTCAGTAAAAAAAAAAAAAAAAGCTTTACTGAGCTTTTTCAAGCTGCAGTGTGCAAGAGGCCTAAAAAGGTGAATCTATGTTTAGACACGTTCATTCGTTTAGCTCCGAATCAAAATTTTACCACATTTTTTGCTATTCAAAAATTCCGATGTATCTGAATGTCCAAATGACAATAGTAACGAATTTAAATGAATCTGAAATAATAAAACACAGTTTTAAATTAAATTAAAATTTGAACCATTTTCAATTAGAATTCGAATAGTTTTCTTAAAATAATTCAAATTGTTTTTTAATTGAATTTGAATTTCCAAAGAGAATAAAATAGAATAAAAAATAAAGGACTAGAGTAGAAAATAATATATCAGAGTAGAATAGAAAACAATAGAACAGAAAATAAAAGAATAGCATTAATTACAGTAAAAAAATAACATAAAATATACATACAAAATAAAAGAATAGAAAAAAAAATAAAATAGAAAATAAAGGGATAGAGGAGAAAAAAACAAAGTAATAGAATAGAAAATAAAATAATACAATAAAATGGAAACAAAATAGAGTAAAACAGAGCAAAATAAAATAGAAAATAATGTAATAGAATGGAAAAAAAGAATAGAATTGAATAGAATAGAATAAAATAGAAAGAATATAACCATCTTCTGAAATTTGAAATTTGAATTCAATTAGAATAGAAAATAATAGAATAGAAAAGAATAAAACAGAAAAAAAAACAATACAATACAATACAATAGAATAAAATTGAAATAATATAACCTTCTTTTGAAATTAGAATTTCAAATAGAATAAAAAATAAAACAAAATGAAATAAAATAAAAAATATAGAAAACAATAGAATGGAATAGAACAGAAAAAAATAATAGATCAGATTAAAATAGAAAGGATTTAATATCTTCTGAAATTTGAATTTTGAATAGCATACATTTAAACAAAATAGAGAAGAATAGAAAATAAAATAATAGAATGGAGCAAAAAAACAAACAAACAATAGAATACAATAGAAAGAATATACCAATATAACCATCTTCTGAAATTAGAATTTCAAATAGAATAAATTTGAGTTAGAATAGAAAAGAATAGAATATAATAGAAAAGAAAAGAATAGAGTTGAAAATAAAAGAATAGAATAGAAGAAAATAGAATAGAATAGAAAAAACAATAGAATGGAATGGAATATGAAGAATATAATCATCTTCCAAAATAATATTTTTGAATGGACTTTGAATGGAATTTGAATCCAAATTTGGTTGAAATTAGTTAAATTCGCCTGAATTCAGAAAATTCTTATTTATTTGAATTCAATTAAACAAAACAAAATTCTGAAAATGAATAAAACTAATTAAACTAAATGGATTCATGGATAAAATGAATCAGAACAAAACAAACAAGTGTTTTCATTCTGCACATGCCTATCTATGTTTACATTGGGTTTCCAGTCATTGCACAGTAAAACAAAACCCAGCACCTTCACTAGCACATACTAGGCTATTTGAAGTAAACAAAAGTTCACATTGTATAGAAACATTCACTTTACATTCCTGTGGTCATCCGTGTGGGATGAAAGGAGCAAGTCTGGATCGGAGACATGGGTTTGGGTACGAAGCTCTATTTATTGTTATCAGTTTGGATTCAATTAAAGTGTTACAGTGGGCAAAATTTAAAAAAAAAAATGATTTATTTAACACAATGGGGTTGATTTATTAAAACTGGGGAGTGCAAGAGTCTCTAATGTAATTAATAATTAATATATCAATTATAATGTAAAATTAATGGCAGGGTCATTTATTATACTGAAAGTACACTATACTTATATAATCACTATCACATATTCTTATTTTATTATGGATTTCATGACTTTTTAAATAAGAAAAAAAAAAAAAAAACTTTGCACACAGAAGCAATATTGCCACCTGAAACCTTGGTTCCACAACATGTTTTAAAATTCAGAGGAAATCTATATTGCAGTGCCAGTCACAACACTCCCATTAAACCTCAGATATTCAGCTGATAAAGTATTAATAAATAAGTAATGTTCTGCTACAAGCCTATAGTTTAGGATTCTACACACACTGCAGAAAATGGAATTTTCAGTGGGCCCAGTTTTTCTACTATGTCATGGGTGATTGATTGTTCACCCAGTCTTAGAGTAGCTACATTTTCTTCCTTACTGGCAAATATGGAAGTTTTGTGTTTTTGAGCTTCCACAAGTTTTAAAAAGATTGAGCAATACTTATTTTCTATCTTAAAATTAACCAGTTCCTGACAAGCCACATTATTACAATAGGTCGGGTGGGAAGTGGTAAAGTTTGAAATATGAAAGCTTTCTTATCGGATGCCTTATCTTATCTTTCTTATATGATATCCTCCTGCTCACACACCTTATGGGTGCCCCCTGAGGCACACAGCGGCGCAACCTCTGACCGCTGTGTTCACCAGACACAGCAGATAACAGTGATCGGTGATACAGTGATGATCAGCGTAAAAGTAATAGTCGTAGATGGCCTTCATTCATGATTCATTGTTTACTATTGTGATTGCTGTCATTGGCTACAGTTATCACATGGTACAGGGCCAATCACAGCGGCCCTGTACTATGTGATAGCTGTAGCCAATCACAGCAATCGCAAAAGTAAACAATGATTCATGAATGAAAGCCATCCATGACAGTTACAATTATTGCTTTCACAGTGATCACCACTGTAATAAGCAATAGTGTAAAAAAAAATCCAATCACCTCCCCAATGTAGTACAGTGTCACTATGGTGACACTACCCTACTACGGTGACAGTATGTAAAAAAAAAAAACTGTTAAAAACAAAAAAAAAATGGTAAAAAAAAAAACAAAAAAAATATATTTGACCCATGATCACTGCCACACCAGTTACTTTAGCCCTGGTTGCCACCACATCAGTCATATTGTTCCTAATCACCGCCACAGCAGTGTTCCTGATCATCACAACAGCAGTTACAGTGTCCCTGATCGTTGCCACCCCAGTCATATTGTCCCTAAGCACTGCCACGCCAGTCATATTGTCCCTGATCACTGCCACAGCAGTTACAGTCTCCCTGATCACTTTAACAGCAGTTACAGTGTCCCTAATCATCGCCACCCCAGTCATATTGTCCCTAATCATCGCCACCCCAGTCATATTGTCCCTAATCCCTGTCACCCCAGTCAGATTGTCCCTTATCACTGCCACCCCAGTCATATTGTCCCTAATTACCGCCACACCAGTCATATTGTCCCTAATCATCACCACCCCAGTCATATTGTCCGTAATCCCTGCCACCCCAGTTAGATTGTCCCTTATCACTGCCACCCCAGTCATATTGTTCCTAATCACTGCCACACCAGTTACAGTGTTCTTTATCCTCACCACAGCAGTTACAGTGTCCTTGATCATTGCCACCCCAGTCATATTGTTCCTAATCCCTGCCACACCAGTCATATTGTCCCTGATCACTGCCACACCAGTCATATTGTCCCTGATCACTGCCACACCAGTTACAGTGTCCCTGATCACTGCCACACCAGTCATATTGTCCCTGATCACTGCCACACCAGTTACAGTGTCCCTGATCACTGCCACAGCAGTTACAGTGCCCCTGATCATCGCCACCCCTGTCATATTGTCCCTAATCACTGTCAAGCCAGTCATATTGTCCCTGATCACTGCCCCACCAGTTACAGTGTCCCTTATCACCTCCACCGCTGTCAGTTTGTCTCTGATCACCGCTAAACCAGTTACAGTGTCCCTGATCACTGTCACAGCAGTCATAGTGTCTCCATAAGGACTTGTTCACATGTGCAATGCTCTCTGAAGAGCAATCCATGTTCAGATCACTCTTGAGAAAGTATTTGACAAGCAGTTGGGAGGCCTTGTATCGCCTCCTCACTACCTGTTTTAACACTTTAGACCCAACACAAGCAACCCCATTTAATCAACTGGGTCATGATCGGCATGTATGCAGGGGGTATAATTCTTGCCCCAGCTGTGAAGCAAAGCATCTCATTCATGGCAGGTGTACACCCCCAGCCACTGCCTCTGCAGATAAAGGGGGTAGTGGTTAAGGGGTGATAAAACTGCGACTTAACCACAATGTTTTACTGTCCCCCAACTTCACTTGTGAACAAGCCCTAACAATGCAGCCAGTCACAGTTCTCCAATCACTACCACACCAGCCACAGTGATGCCTGACCAGTGTGCCTGTTTATTGACCACATTTCTGCCTGGTGCCTGGACTGATCCCTTGCTGGAATGCTGGCCATGCCTCTGCCTGCACCTAAACTGACCCATCTGCACATCCAACTGATTATGTTCCTGCAGGACACCAGCCCCAGCCATCCCTTGCGTACAATTGCATTCCTGGAACCACAGAAACTCCCTTCTCCTTTCTTTAGCCTTCTGTACTTCCTGGATAGTAAACATTTCATTTCTTGGGGGCAGCCATGTACCAATATGCTAGGCTTGCTTGGCTTATAGAAACTGCTATAGGTGACGCTACACTGAACTATATACCCTGATCACTTGTATAGAAGTGACTGTCACAGTACATTGTTTTTTTTTTTACAACGGATTGATTTGTGGGATACACAAGATAGAATATTTAGTACATGTGACGGGAGTCACTTTGGGCGCAAGGTGACCAGGAAACTGGGGGGCACTAGGGATATGGTTTGGATTGCTCCAAATGGGACAGTGATATTCAGGAATGATGTCTCTCTTGAAATATGAAGATTTTATTCCCTGTACATTGTGAAGTCTCTGACCAGGAAGTACAACTCCTAATATGGGCATTCCTGGAAGTTTAATGTGGAGACCGACTGTCTAACGATGTTGCTTTTGTCTGAATAAGTTAATTGTGATATTCTTGTCTGAGGTGGCTTTCCATTCACCTATTGTTAAGTGTGCTAATGAACTCACCTGTTGTCTGCTAAGGAATGTATTGACACTCAGAGTAATGTGTATTGGGGGCTCGTTATGTAACCATTGTGTGATGTTGGGGGCTGGATTTGAGTCATTGCTCATGTAGTGACTGCATTACTTCTAACGTGTATATAAAGCGTGTATTCCTTTTCAATAAACAGTCTGATTCCTGCTTGACCCTCAATACAGAGCCTTGTCTCGTACTTGGGGGGGGGGATTATTCATATGGGTTTCTTGTTCGGCTGAGTGGAGTGTCCGGTAGCTGCCTTTGTGTTCAGTAATGAAATGTCCTAAACCACTGTAACCCCTTTCATACCCGGGGTGTCGTTACAGTACATAATCAGTCTTGGCACTGGAAAGTCTCACACATGTGGTATCACCATACTCAGGAGTGATAAGATGTGTTTTGGGTTGTATGCCCATGCTTTATGTGATAGATACAGGTATCTTATTAAATGGACAACTTTCTTTAAAATAATTCATTTCATTTCTTAGAAATTACTTTGGGGTGTTTTCTTTCCAAAATGTGCTCATTATTTATGGATGTTCCAAAAATGTGATAGGTGGTGAGGAAATTAGATGGGTATCTGTGTGGCTAGACTGTGAGAAAGCCTCACACATGTGGTATCCCCATACTCAGGAAGAGTAGCCGAATGTGTTTTGGTGTGTAATTGTAAGTATGCTTATGATGTGTGTTAGAAATATCTTATTAATTGACTATGTTGTGTAAAAACCAAAAAAAAAAGAAAAAAGAATATGGTTTTATTTTCTTTCAGCATTTTCTAGAAACTTTTGGCAAAAAATGACATTTTCAAAAGACTCCGCTTAGAAAAAGAAAATGCCGCTTAGAAAATTATTTGGAGTGGGCGGGCTACTCAGTACACAATGTTAACCACTTTACCACCGGAGGATTTTGCTGTCTTACGTCTGGGCCACTTTTTGCGATTCGGCACTGTGCAAATTTAACTGACAATTGCGCGGTCGTGCGACGCCATACCCAAACAAAATTTACGTCCTTTTTTTCCCACAAACAGAGCTTTCTTTTGGTTGTATTTGATCACCTGTGCAATTTCTACTTTTTGCGCTATAAACAAAAAAAGAGCGTACATTTTGAAAAAATAACAATATTTTTCAAATTTTTTATATGAAATTCCCCCCAAAAAAATGTAAACATCAAAATGTTTTTAAATTTTTGGCCAATTTGTTTTCTGCTACCTATGTTTGGTAAAAAAAAATCACAATAAGCGTATTTTGATTGGTTTGCGCAAAAGTTATTGCGTTTACTAACAAAGGGAAAGATTTCTGTCATTTTTGGTGGGTTTTTTTTTAACGAGTAATGGCGGCGATCTGCGATTGTTTTTGCAGGACTGCGACATTGCGGCGGACAGATCGGACCCTTGACTGACATTTTTGACACTTTTGGGGGTACCAGTGACATTACTGCAGTAATCAGTGCTATATATATGCACTGTTACTGTAAAAATGACACTGGCAGGGAAGGGGTTAATTTTATTGGAGAGGGAGGGGTTAATGTATGCCTGGTGCTTACTAATGTGTGTGGGGGGAGGTGACTGAGTGACACAAGGACAGATCGCATGTTCAGCTATGCTGAACCCTGCAATCTGACCCTGCCTGTCACTTAGGAGATCCGCCCGCTTGTGTTTACACAAGCAGGCGGATCTCCACACTCGATTCCCTGATAATCGGGGAAGAGCAGCGGCGATCGCCGCTGCTCCTCCCCTGGCCCGACTCCCGCTGTGACAGAATACGGGAGCGAGAAAGGGGAGTGTCTGGCGACGTAGGTCTACGTCGCCAGACGATAACGAACCACTTTGCCGCAGTAGAGCTCTAGTGAGCAGACGGCAAGTGGTTAAAATGTAGATCTCTATTTTGACAAGGGCATTATGCAATTATAACATTGTATATCGCTGGGGCTGCCCAACAAAACTATCACCAAAGATTTGCACTTCTCTGTGATCACCTCTCTTGATAAAGGCCTTGCTCTACTCCGCTTCTGTGACATAATTCCTGCTCAGGCTCCTGGAGAATCTACTTCTACCTCTATACTGAATACGCAGAACGACTAGCAACTGGTGTCTCAGTTGCTAGTCTTTCTGAAGAAAGACAAGAAAAAAAAACACCTGAGCACCTCTTCTGCATTTACTACAAAAGTCTACTTAGATCCTGAAACAATGGAGCTTACAACGCACAAACTTCCCCACCTAATCTATGTGCAGAGATTCTGCCACCAGATTCCCATTGGAATCTACTTTTTTACCACAATAGTTTTGTTCTAACCTGTTTGTTTTTATTCATTTCCTGTTTTTCTTTTCTTTTTTGGACTAACCTCACTATTCCTCACATGGAATACATCTTCACTGAGGAACAATCGCTTTGAAGATGCAGGAACTCTCTGGTCCCCAGATGGAGTATAAGGATCCTGTTCCTGCACACCTTTGAACATACTGAGGACCCTTGGATTTTGGGCCCCTCTATGCATCTAGGAAGTGAAAAACCTTCAATATTTCCATCGCACCCATTCCCGGAGAAGGCTCTGAAAAATCCTGCAACAACCACCAGCTGGAGACTGGATCATCCATGACATAGTAAAGATTTTTGCCAGCACACCATGGATCTTCAGATTGTGTCAAAATGTGTTTTTATTGAAGAATGATCACATCATAGATAGGACAATGCAACATTTTAGAGCCATGCAGGACCACTAAATCAGGAATGTGTCATGAAAACGGAGAACCCCATAGGGTAGATGGCTATGATATTGTTTTAATAAAAAAAAAGTACCATTTTAATACTAGTAAATGTAATATAGCTCAGCTGTTAAAAAATGCATTTATTCTATGTGTGACCTTTATGATAATCTCATCATAATACAACACTTACCATGAAATTACAATAATATGGCTTATTGGCTCAAGAAGCACGATTTAGAAAGTGCTCTTAAAGTATTATTATGAAATATTAAGATAATCTTGCAAGTATGGAGAAATCTGATGTTGTAAATGTTTTCATCAAGTGTTGGCGCATATACCATGTGCTAACACACCAGGGGCAATATACAAATTAATTTTGAATAATGATTAATGTTAAAGGATAAGTTCACCTTTTTGGAACATGTTCTACCCATTTTTAGGGTGGAACATGTAACATGCTCCCAAATGCTGCAGCCGCTGCCGATCCCCCCCCCCACCCCCCGTGACAACAATAAGGGGGGAGGTTTCCCATACTAGCTGTAACTTTTTGAAATCTGCGCGGTCTAGTGGGGCTCCACCCAAACGGATACATCATTCCTTTACACAGCTTTGTGTGTGAATGAACTACAAAAATACTTTGCAGCTGTCAGCTTGTAGTTCTCAATGAACTACCACGGTCTTGTGGATCGCCATGGTAGTTCATTGATTCTTCCTGTCAGTGTATCTGCTTGCCTGTACGGGATCTGCTGATCGCTGATGCAATAATTTACAGGCTCAAAAAATAAAAAAATAAATAAATGCACACTTTTTTACCTGCAAAAAAAAAAAATGTACATTTATTTATTTATTTTTTTAAAGTGAACTTATACTGTACGGCATATTGACACAGGGGCAGACTTTTTTCTATGTTGCCCCTGTCTTTTTTTTTTATATCTTTCACCTGACACCATATTCTCATTCTTACTAAGTTAAAGCTGATCTGTAGTTGGGGGGGGGGGGTTGGGGGGAGTGTGAGTTGGGAGAGGGGGGACTGATGTTTAAACAACTTTAAAGTGGAAATTAGGCTAAATAATTAATAAATGGACAAACAGGCAGGTTTTTTAATGCAGACGAGGCATTCTTTGTTTCTTTTGCATTAAAGTATAAGTAAATGCAAAACTTTTTTTAGTGTTGGATAGAGTGGAGAGGGATTAGAACACCTGTCAATTTTTATTGCTGTCTTTGCCTGGTTAGGGAGATTCGACCTCTCTATTTGTTCTGTTTACCATTATCATTGAAAGTGAAAGCAAAAGAAAATACCCACATTTTGGATTACATAGTTACATAATAGTTGAGGTTGAAAAAAGACAACAGTCCATCAAGTTCAACCTGTGTTGTGTGTGTCGATGTATTCATTTCCCATATCCCTGAATGTTTTGATCTTGGAGATGTATGTCCAAGAGTTTTTTAAATGTGGCCATACTCCCCACACTTACCACCAATTGTCGAAGAGAGTTCCACACTCTTATAGCCCTTACTGTAAAATACCCCTTACATAGCTTAAGGTTAAATTGCTTCTCCTCTAATCATATTGTATGGCCTCGTGTCCTCTTACACTCCTTGCGACTGAATCGTTTTTTTTTCTATGCTGAGATCACTGTTGAGGTATTTGTAAATCGCTATCATGTCCCCTCTCAGGCGTCTCTTCTCTAGGGAGAATAAATCTAGTGCTTGTAAACGCTCCTCATAATATAGGTCCTCCAATCCCCTAGTCCCCTCTGAGTTGTCTCCAGAAAAGTAATAGAGGGGAAATCTTCCAATGGGTACCGTAGTTCTGGTGACCTGGAGTCCCCAAGGAATTCTTTTGATTTACAGAGATTTCATCTCACTTCCTGTTTGGCTATGGGACAGGAAGTAAAGGAAAATCTCTGCAATAGGACAACAATGGCGAAATAAAATCTGACAGGAGTTCTAACCCTGTTTTGCTCTATCCAAAATGAAAAAAAAAAAGTTTTGCCTATAGTTCTACTTTAAGTTACTTAACTGCTTGTCCACCCTTGTACAGTGAGCTGAGCATGTAGAAATGTGTTAATGCCGAAGCTAACTGCACCAATCAAAGCGGCCAGCAAAACATGAACTTCTAAATTGGAGTCTACCCAAGTATGGACTTATCCCAAATATACTACACCTGTGCAGGTAACCTGGGACAGCCACAGTTAGGTGTAGTTAGCATGAGGAAGATTATTTGTGTTATACATGTTCTTTTCAGTAAAAGTTGTTTCAACTGCTTTGAGCCTGGTCTGAAGTTATTCAAGGGGTGCATGTTGGGTCTTGATGTATTCTTAAGAACCTGGGTCTGTAACAGCACTGTGGAGTGTGTGCAACACCACTACAAAAGGTTAACTTACAAGGCAAAGAAGAGGAGGTATTTTCCATGGTTAACCTGAAGAGTACAACAGATGCAGCAACCAGTCATTGACTTTGTACCTGGTTAGGTGACAGGTCCTCCGGTAGTGAGGGAGGCGGTGCTCTGACTTCCTCCCTAGCTGTTCGTCTCCTCTGGCCACTGGGAGCCGACTAGCGTTATGAAGTTCTAAGACCTGATCACTAGGTACAGGACATATGAGACTTGGGATAAGTGTCCGGTGGGGTTTCATTCCATTACTGGGAGTGAGGTAACAGAGGCTTGCTGGACTGGTGAGGTGGGCAATGGCTCTGCATGTCCCTCTGAATGCAACACGTACATCAGTTACAAGTGTGTAGTTAATTGGGATGAAACATCTTATGGAGGAACTCTGTACATAATTGCTACACATAATTGTCTTATTTCTGATTCAGGGGACTGCTGTTTGATTTCTCACATAACGACAGCCTCTGCCTGGTCCCGGGCATTGGTGAGCGCACCTTTGGGTGTGGTGTTACCCCATGTGCACAAGTGAAGTTAGACCTAGCTCGCATGCTTTATTAATTGCCTGTGTTTACTGAATTTGGGCTTGAGTTTTAGGTGCTTCTGAGAGCATTTAGAATTCATGAACAGGTGCATTTGGCCCGCAGTTATCCTTCTCCGGACCTTTATAATTACATCTTGGCTTCATAGGCAGAGTGCCATGCCTGTATTAGATAGCCAAATTGTATGTTCAGTATGAACACTGTCCCTCGCACACCAGTAAAGTTCCAAATCCCATATAGTGAATACATTCTATCACCACCTTGTAGGCTATTCCTCAATGTCTTAAATATTCAAGGTGCAAAGTCCATATATTTCATATGACCGGGATGTCTTTATATGTACTCCATTAAAGGTGCATTCATGCATGTTATACTGATCCATTCTTGGTGCCTCTGAAAGCTTTGGTCCAAATTAAATGTAAAAGTAAACTCTTCTTTGTGTATTGGTGTTCCAGTCCATGGTGGATTACCAGGCGCAGCGAGTGAGGATTACTCAGGTTTTGCTCAAATGTTCCTACCGATGACTCCCACCACTTTGAAGAATTACTATTAGTAATTATGTTTATATAGGCTAACAATGAGGAGGAGCTGGAGGGTCCAAATTTGGTAATTGTGTACATATACTGTAGCTGCTAAATTTTAATAAAAGGACACTTACTTGTCCAGGGATACAGCACCATCCTCACGCCAGCTAGTTCTTCACTAGTCTTCGGATCCCAGTGCCCATATATTTAGTGTGGAAAGTTGGCCTTGCAGCTTCACAGCCGGCTTCCTACTGGGCAAGCGTGAACCGCTCAAGACTTCTGGGTGCTGTGACATGTCCCAGTAAGGGGTCATATAGACAATCCGAAGGGAAGTGTGAGCGGGTACCTGTCAAACTTAGGTACCCACTCCCCCCAAAAAATGATATGCCAAATGTGGCAGAGGAGGGGGGAGGAGGGCTTAAAGCAGAAGTTGCCCTTTTGGGTGAAGTTCCGCTTTAATATCTATTATTTTTAACATATAGTTTGAATTACAAACACCAGTAGGTAATTACGGTTATGGCCTGCTTATTGTCTGTTGGGCTCTACAATATTCTTTCCTGGCGCATCATGGCAGCATACAATAGGTTGTGGCCCCGCCCACACAGCCTGATAGGACTGGTTAACTATAAATCAAAGACAGACCCAGCTTGCAGCATTCTCCTTTTTTTCTCACCTGATCGGGACCAGTGGAGGGGCGAGGGGGCGGTCCGCCCCGGGTGCCACACATTAGAGGGGTGTCAGCGAGCACCAGGGGGACACCCGGGGCCGGCCGCCGGAGGAGACTCACTTTGCTCACGAGCCCTGCATACACTGCGGGAAATGCCGGAGTTAAGTGTGCTAGATAATGAGAAGGCGATTGGTTGCTAGGACCGCCTAGCAACCAATCATGGCTCATTAACTACTAAGCACATTTAACTTCGGCATTTCCCGCTGACCGCTGTGTATGCAGGGCTCGTGAGCCTCTCTCCCATTCTCTTTGAACAGTTCCTCCCTCTCTGCTCTCCTCCTCTGCTCCTCATAAGGTAAGAGGGGGGGGGCGCAAATTGTATTTTAAAGTTGTTCTATTGGGGGGAGGGGGTCTCCATTGTAAGGGTGTTGTCTACATTGTAAAGGGGTTCTATTGGGGGGGGGGGGTGTCTGCATTATAGAGGGGTTTTATTGGGGGGGGGGTGTCTGCATTATAGAGGGGTTTTATTGGGGGGGGTTGTCTACATTATAAAGGGGTTCTATTGGGGGGTGTCTGCATTGTAGAGGGGTTTTGTGGGGGGGGGGGGTCTTCATTGTAAAGGGGTTTTATTGGAGGGGGGGTTGTCTACATTGTAAAGGGGTTCTATTGGGGGGGGGTGTCTGCATTATAGAGGGGTTTTATTGGGGGGGTTGTCTACATTGTAAAGGGGTTCCATGGGGGGGGGGGGGGTGTCTGCATTATAAAGGGGTTCTATTGGGGGGGTGTCTGCATTATAAAGGGGTTCTATTGGGGGGTGTCTGCATTGTAGAGGGGTTCTATTGGGGGGGTCTGCATTGTAAAGGGGTTCTATAGGGGGGTTTGCATTGTAGAGGGGTTCTATTGGGGGGGTTGCATTGTAAAGGGGTTCTATTGGGGGGGGTCTGCATTGTAAAGGGGTTCTATAGGGGGTTTGCATTGTAGAGGGGTTCAATTGGGGGGGTTTGTATTTTAAAGGGGTTCTATTGGTGGGGGCTTTGTATTGTAAAGGGGTTCTATTGACGGTGGCTTTGTATTGTAAAGGGGTTCTATTGGGGGGCTGTATAATGTAAAGAGTTCTGTTGAGGGGGGGGGGCGAGGGCTATGTCATGTAAAGGGTTCTATTGGGGGGGGTGGAAACTGTGTAATGTAAAGGGTTCTTTTGGGGGGCAGGGGCTGTGTAATGTGATGGGTTCCATGGGGGGTGGGGGCTGTGTAATGTAAGGGGTTCTATTGGGGGATGGGGGCTGTATAATGTAAAAGGTTTTATGGGGGGCGGGGGCTGTGTAACATAAAGGTTTCCATGAGGGGGGTGTGGGCTGTGTAATGTAAAGGGTTCCATGAGGGGGGTGGGGCCGTGTAATGTAAAGGGTTCCAATGGGGGGGGGGGCTGTGTAATGTAAAGGGTTCCAATGGGCGGACTGTGTAATGTAAAGGGGTCCAGGGGTACAGGGGCTGTGTAATGTAAAGGGGTCCAGGGGTACGGGGGCTGTGTAATGTAAAGGGGTCCAGGGATACGGGGGCTGTGCAATGTAAAGGGGTCCAGGGGTACGGGGGCTGTGTAATGTAAAGGGGGTCTTCCTACATTTTACTCGCAGTTATTACTGCAGTCCTATAGATTTTTTTTTCTGCATTTTCTGAAAGCGCACCAAAAGTCTTGCATGCTGCATCTTTGGCGCGCTTTCAGAAAACAGGAAAAAATTTTTGGGGGGGAGTGAGACCATGGTTTACTGCACCAGGTGACACCAACCCTAGTGACACCACTGGCAGTAGCACACAGTAAGTATGCCACTGCCAGTTACATGTATTTCTGTCTGGCGCCTCAGGTCAATCTGCGCCGTTTTTGCAGAGGAGGAGGGGCCTGGTCGCCGGGTCAATGTGGGGGGGGTGCCAGATATAGGATCCGCCCCGGGTGCCAAATGCTCTAGGTACGCCCCTGATCGGGACATGATTCGCGAGGGATCCCTTACCGTTTGTTGCCCCAGCCAGGTTTAGCCTCTCCTGGGTGGAAGTCCTTTCTGTACAGTCTCTAAATGAGCTATATATTTGGAGCCCCATTCTGGTGGTCTGGGGGGCATAGTACAGTCTTTCCTGGGTAAAAATCCTTCCTGTACAGCCTCTAAATGAGCTGTATGGTTGTAGCCACATTCTGGGGGAGCAGGCCTGTCAAAGAAAGCTTTAAAGCGGAGTTCCGGGCACAGAAACCATTTTTCAATAAACATACCCCCGGGACAGTCAGGGCTAGCACATTCCACAATGGCTAGCCTCTGATCTGTCCCGGTTCGCACTTACCTGCAAGATGAAATACTTACTTATAAAATTTCTTCCACAGCGTTGCCATCTCTCTTGTGGGAAGCTGAAGCCGGCGCGGTCCTCTTCTGCGTCTTCTTTCGCGTCCTCTTCTCCCAGAATGCGCCTGCACCGGCCCCTCTCGTCACTTCCGGAAGTGACGAGCGGGGCTAGTGCCGTTGCATTGATTCCTGGGAGCGATGACGTTCAGCTCCCAGGAATCATCGCGAGACAGGAAGTGACGGCGGAGCCGAGGGGCTGAGGGAGGAAGTACCCTGAGGTGAGTATTTTCGATCTTCAATTACAAGGTGAGTAAAAAAAAAAGAACCTAACTATCCAATTCCTTTTCAGGTGATGCAGAACTAGCGGACGGGCACAAAAAAAAAGATCGATTTTGTGCCCGGAACTCCGCTTTAAACAAGCTTTGACGTAAGTGACAGCTTTTTCCCTTTGATTTCCATATGCTTTTCGCCTCTTTTCTTTTGTTTGTGGGCGTTTGCCATTTTCAAGATGGCTGCAGCAGTGCACGTACACTCTGGGCATGAAAGTGATGTGGCTCCTGTGGCCTATTTCCTGGCTAGCCCTTTTCCAAGATGGCGATCTGAGCATGCTCAGACACTAATATCATCACTAATGGCCTAATGGGACACCTTTAAAATCCCCAACCCAATTTTCTCTTGCTGCATGATCTATGGGTGGTTGAGGTTTTTTTCATAGTTTTAAATGGTTTTATGGCATTTTTGGGCAACTCATGGTGGAGCTCTCTACTCATGCATGCTAAATGCTTATGTGGTCATTGTTTGCAGGTATGTTTTCCCATTTTATAGCATTCACTTGAACTTTTCCTATCTCCTTCTCAGTGTTGCTCTGGGATCACTATGCTCTTTATGACATTCACCTGGGCTTTTCCTCTGTCCTTCTCAGTGTTGCTCTAGGATCACTGTGTTGTTTATGGCATTTCACCTTGGCTCTTCCTATCCCCATCTCAATGCTTGCTCTGGGATCACTGTGTCATGCTGTTTTTTATTTCACTCTGTGGACAAATCCGTGCCGAGTGTCTCCTGAGGCTATCTGCAAGTCAGCAATATGGTCCTCCTAGGACACCTTCATTACACTTTATTAGGTGAAACAGGCTCACAACAGTAACATTTTGAAAATTCATGCTTTTTCTACTGACCATTGCAAAAATTTTTTTGCATCCTCCCATATGGCGAGTTAGTTCCCAACGCATGCTGCCATGATGCACCAGGAAAACGGAAAATTGTATACTGACCTTTCCGTAATTTTCCTTTCCTGGTGCATCTTCATGGCAGCATACAGTTTCCCACCCAAATGGTGAGAGGTACAGAGAATGCTGCAAGCGGTCTGTCTTTGATTTATAGGTAACCAGTCCTACCAGATTGTGGGGGCCCAATGTATGCTGCCATGAAGATGCACCAGGAAAGGAAAATTACAGAAAGGTGAGTATACAATTTTCTGTTTTTCCGCTCGCAATCTCCTTAACTAGAATATAATGCACATAGCTATGGCAAACGTTTTGGTAGATTTAATTTATTCTTGAAACACAGTAGTACTACCAACATAACTCAGCGATAGAGCATGCTTTAAGCAACCACTTCTATATTTTCTTGTTCCTTACAAAATGACTTGATTTTAAATAAACAGTTTGCTTTGACTTTATCTGCTATATGCTAATGAAATAAAATGTGTGCAAGAATGAATATTTTAATTAAACTGCAAAGAAATAGAGTCATGTTTTGCTCTGTCTTTTGGGAAAAGAAAAAACAACTTAAGCTTAGATTGAAGCTGAAATTGTGTACTTTCCCTCTTGTTTATTGAAATGTCTTCCTAAGGTTTTCCAGCACAGATACCATAGTTAGGGCTCCTGGACTCTGTAAATATGACTGCAGTTATGTTCTTTCAGCATAACTGCAGCCATATTTCCACTGTCCAGGCAGCGGTACAGCCTGTCATTACCGTGAATAGCTGTGTGTAACTATCTTCATGTGCAAGGAAGTTCTATTGCAACATAAGTACAGCGTATGAGCAATTGCAAAAAATAGAAAACGTTCTATTTTTTTGCCAACGTTCATACACTGTACTTGTAGTACAGCAGCACACAACCATGTTACAGGCTGTGGGCTGCGCCTGGGCTACCTGAGTAGTGGAAATATGGCTGCAGTTTTGCTAAACAGAATCAGATGCCCCATGTACAAGAACCCTAAACATGTTCAGACAAGATCATGATGGTTATACCCAAGGTAGGGGGTAAAAGCCCAACTCTGGCCTAAATTTATTTTTGTTTCTTAATTGGTGTGTGGGGGTGGTATGTTTTTTAAAAACAATCTGTGGTTTGCAATGCTCACCTTCAATCTGGAACTATCCCCAACAGTTCCAAAAAATGTATGTTAGCTTGAATGACGCTCAGCACTGGGTGATAACCAGAGAGAAAGTGAACCCAGCAGCTGGCCAGAGGACATCAGAAAAAGATAAGTATAAAAGCATTGGATCGATGTTGCA
Source organism: Pelophylax lessonae (assembly GCF_965119305.1). Taxonomy (NCBI): domain Eukaryota; kingdom Metazoa; phylum Chordata; class Amphibia; order Anura; family Ranidae; genus Pelophylax; species Pelophylax lessonae. The sequence continues at coordinate 48,072,837 of NC_138775.1, forward strand.
TCCACCTAGGTAAGTATTTAAATATATATATATATATATATATATATATATATATATATATATATATATATATATATATATATATATATATATATATATCCTTACAGTAAGGCTTCACCCGTACTGCAAGGGTAAAATTCTCATTTATGTCTAGGAGTACCTGTAACATGCACTTTTACTCCCTGTGTGCTGTATGACCCAAGTCTCATCTCCCAGCCTCATGCAGCCTCATCTCCTTGAAGCTCAGGCAGTTGCAGCCACTGTAACATTATCAACTACAACGCAGGGCCAATAGCCCTACATTGTATGTCAGGACACTGAGGGACTGCCCACAGACCAGAGCATAAGGGAGAAGATTTGAGTGCTGTTTACGGGAGAATACAGTAAGCATACAGTAAGTGTTTTTGCCTAGTACCCTAGCCATAACTGGCATTTAACCTTTGTATGGGGGGAGCCTTACTGCAAGTGTAATTTTTGTTTTTTTCCAGAGTTCAGCTTTACGTTCTATCCTATTGCACTACCTCCGCCCAGTGACATCACTTGCAGTAAAGCTGTACAGGCTCAGGCAGGTTCACTACCCTAGAACTAGTATAACAATTTTGAGGCAAAAATGGCAGCTTCCATTAGAGGCTTTTCAGATATGTTTCCTTTTGCACCAGGTCTCCTTTAAGGACCAGTATAATCTTTAAAGGATAAGTTAACTTTAAAAAAAATTATAAATGCATATTTTTGCAGGGGAAAAAAAATGCAATGCATTGCACCTGCAATCAGTGGGTCACGGGTGCAATGCCAGGCTCCTGCAAACAATTCCTACAGCTCTGTGCCCAGACCTCTGTAACGGCTGTCAGTTGCAGAGCTGTAGGAAATGTCAATGGACTATGCACAAATTGATCAGCATGCTCACAGTCTATTGAAACTACTAGTCCTTCTGCTGTGGTGACAGATGGGACTTATAGTTTATGCTTTCACACATCCTTTGTGAATGAATGACGCAGCTGTGTGGGGGTGGAGCCCCGCACAGCCGCACCAATTTGAAATGTGACAGTGACATAGTTGCCAACACTTGAAAAATATTTCCAGGGACACTTTGCAGCACAGCTATCAATTACTTACCACACCCACTTCCCTGAAGCTCACTCCGCATAGTTAATCTACACATACTTGTCATCAAATTATAGGGTCTACTCAATAAAGAGCGAATTACAGGAAATTGAAAAGGGAGGTGCACATATAATGAATTATATCATAAGTGACACATGCTCATTGAAAACACTTTGGTTACATGTGCCCTCCCTTAAGGCTGAAATTATAATTTAAAATGGTTCTTTCAATATATGCTTTTCCAAGTTTTAATGCATACCATTATTTTTATAAGCGAAGCCTTGCACTCATAAATCCTTTGTTTATTTTTGATGAAGGGTAGTAGGTGCAGAATAAGTTTCCAATGGTCCGTGTAGTCCTGTTGTTTAATTTCAGGAAGTGTCTTTGCCTATCTCTTACATTTTCTCCTTTCAATGCTTCTACTTGTGAGAGATTGGCCCCCAAACCCATTCAAAATTAAAGGCTTTCTTACCTTCCACAGAATATGTTCATCCCCTGCAAGGGGCAAGTAGTGTCCACCAGCACTCCCAGGTGACAGTCCTTCTCTGCCCTGCAGCTGACTGTAGCGGCCAGCGCAAGCGAGGCGCTGCCGAGAACAAGTGCCTTAAATTTAAAAATGGCGCCAGGCTGCGCCATTTTGTAACTGCGCATGCGCCCACCCAGCTGAGCTTGTACGAGCTTTCCCAAGCCTGGCAGGCGTCAAAACTGTGCATGTGCAGTTGGCGGCAGATGTCGGCCCGCAACCATAACGGCATTTACGGGCAGCCGGGCCAAATTAAATTATTCAGGACAGGGTCCTATTTGCCGGGACTGTCCCTGACTGTCCTGTCCCTGGGTGAGGGGTGTGCTCTGCTGCAACGTGTTACATGTTACACCCATATTTAGGTTCCAGAATGTGTACTAAGGTGTAGTTGTGGTGATTCAGTGAATATTCAGAAGAAGCAGCAGATAAGGTACAATTTTTTATGGAGGAAGAGAAAGAGTTCTGTAATAAAACAGTACCCCCTTTCTAGCAAATTTCTGTACAATAACTTTTGTCAACCCAGACCAGGGATGAATGTTTTCATGTAGCATCATCATGCCACTGTAGCAAAGGGGGGGTTTAGCTTTTCAGTCTTTCTATGTTTGTAAATCTTAACTGATTACTGGGTGGCATATACTTCTCATGGATGAATACTTGTATAAGTGATTATTTAATGTATCTGTTAGTGCTTCTCAATCTTCTCTTTTCCTTCTTAATTAAAGAGATTTTATGAGAGCATCTTAGCTGTCGTCACATCTCTAGCTATTTAATGCATGCATCTCACTTTGTAATCAGGATTTGCCTCTTTTCTTTTCTAGCTAAGAATGTCAAGAACTTCTGATCTCTGCTTCTTAAAACCAATGACTCATCAGGAACAAATATGCTATATGCTCCTAAATAACATAATAATAAAAAATGGAATCTGAGCAGATAACAAAAAAGTATCAACTAATGCAGCTGAATATTCATAAAAAAATTACCTTGATAAATGCTACTAATGTAAAAACTTTTGTCTTTAAATATTGCTAAATTATGAGGTGACTCCTATGGTCCAATATAATTCTCTACACCACATCCCTTAAAACTAAATATTTAATTCCAACCACAATGTATTTGGGATTTTCATGGCGTCAAAACACAATATTTCTTTAAAAAAAATATATATATATCTATATATATATATATATATATATATATATATATATATATATATATATATATATATATATATATATATATATATATATATATATATATATATATATATATATATATATATATATATATATGTATATATATATATATGTATATATATATATATATATATATATATATATATATATATATATATATATATATATATATATATATATATGTATGTATATATATATATATATATATATATATATATATATTTTTTTTTTTTTTTTTTTTTAATTATTTATTTATTTATCTTATACTCGATCAACTTGGGTACAACCAGTCTGCTGGATTACTTCTGATTATCGCAAGCATCTGCTATAGCTGCTAGCGATAATTGCTGTCTTCTCTTGACAGGAACGGCTTTCTTCGCCTGACTCCGCCCCCCTCACCAGGAGAAGACAATTGCTTGACATGAAGGATTCCCCTGTCATCACTGTCTGTGTTTTTTGGGAATCATGAAAATTTCTTTCCTGCAATCCATGGTTGCAGGAAAGAAATTTTCACAGTCCTTACGCTGCCTAATTTTACTTGTAACTATAGTACAGAGGGTGTTTTTTTAGTCTTTTGGAAGTGTAAAAAGACAATGACTTTCACAGCCTAATGTCTGCTATGAAGCCAGCAAAAGGGAACATGTTGAAGAGGAGAGGGTTTATTTAAAGACTATAGTATCAAGCACCAAAAGGGTGGGGGGGGGGGTGGAGAGAGGGACATACCAAGTACACACAATACCAGGTTGCTGTGGTGCTGAACCTTAGTAGATGTCAGCAGATATACAATTCTTATAATACATTGCAATCCAATGCAACAGCAAAATAATACACAATAGGGGGGACACATTCTGTCTGATACTTTTGGTTTTATTTATGAGAAGTAAAACCCAAATAGATTTCAGCTGTAATTACTCTCTTTTTCTATCTGCAGGTGAAAAATCTCCTTTCTGCTTCATGGTGAACAACAGTTAGTCAAGTCTCTATAATAAATAGGGAAAAAGTTATATAGAAAATAATCAATAACCCTTATTTTACCTGCTGTTTATTTCTGTAAAGATTTGCATTAACTCATTTCAAAGTTTTCCATTCTATTAAAGTTGTTGTAAACCCCCCAAAACACTGCACATACATATACAACTCAAAATACATTTCTACAACAATGTGAGTTCTTTTATTTTTGCATGAAAATGCCCATTGATCTTGCCAGAAATTTGCTCTTTCTTGGTAGTGGTGTCCACTTTCTGCTTGTCATTTAGGCTCTACAGAGCTGCTACTGCATTGTGCATGTCCCAGATTGTGTAAGGAAAAAAAATGCCTATAGCTTACTATGCCCCATCAGGTTCCAAGCTGGCTGCATCACAATCAGCTACACCAGACAGGGCAGACAAAAATGCTTGTTTGACAGTGGCTCTAGCAGAAAGCCTTACTGCACGTCAGAATGGCTGCATGCTTCGTGGTATCTGGTGATTTTATGCATTGTTGACTGTGCCGCCCAGTGTCTGGGCCATTCAGAATTGAGGACAAGCAATAAAGTCATGCAACCTAGAAAAGCAAAGAAAAAAGGTATTTCAATTTTTTCTTTTAAATTGTGTTGGCTACTTAGATTTATGAGGCAAGTCCCTACATAGATTTGTTAAAAAGAATTATTATATTGTTACATTTCCCGTTTAACTCCAGTGACAGGACATCCAAATTCTTCCCCCTGGCCTGGACAAACAGCTCCACCCTTTTCTTGCAGTAAACTTTACCTATCTGGAGACTACAATGAAGGGGGCAAGAATGGGACTTTAAAGGTGCAAATGATGGAGAAAAATCTGAATTCTCAAAAATTGTACATTTTATTGAACATAGAAAGTGAGGACAAGACTATACATCAATATTAAAATTGGTAAAATCAAGAAAATGCACTCGAAAATATCAACTCTACATGTTTCGCCATCTTCATAATAGCTTCTTCAGGAGTTTTCATAGATATTTCTCGAGAGTGAACATTTCTAAGTGACAAAAGGAAATACATAAAAAACACAGCAATTGTATGTACAAAGGGCATATCACAATGGTCCTAGATTGAGTGCCCAATTGGTTTGCATATTTAAAGAGTATTGATACAAAGAAATGTACCTTCAAATGACCTGAACCCTTTCTTATGCCGGCAAAAGCAAGCAGAAAAGGGGGGAACCGAGACATCCAACCTCTTAAAGTTGACCCATAGAGAGGGTGACAGCCAGGCTAAAGATAATGGGTATGAATGATGAGAGACCATAGCATGGAAATACAATTCAACCACAGATTATAAGAGCCTCCTTATTGGAGACTAATTGTCAGGTTGCAGGATTAGTAGTGTATTCACCTGATTTGGATAAATAGAATGTGCCGGTAAATCACTGGGTACCCCAATATCAAAGAAGCAGGGAGGGAAGGCAATATTCCCTTAAAATCAATGAGCGCACTATTGGAAAATTCCTTCAATTTGAATGTCGGTGCATTTTCTAAATACTGCATGATAATCCATGTGCCCAGTTTGCAATTTTTGGGTAAGTATTCATACCCTCAAATCAGACAGACTCATAATGTGTTTGTCAATTTCTTTAAATTTATTAATTCCTTTTTGTCTTAAAGGGATACCTCCCACTTGGGGATTTTAAGGGAATATTGCCTTCCCTCCCTGCTATCTCAACTTCGGCATATAACAGAGGCGCCCTTTCTCTTCTTCAGTGCTCTTCAATTATTATATTATCTTTAAAGCTTAGGGAAAACCACCCCTCTGTTAACAAGCTTTGAGAAGCTTTGCCTCTCCACTACCAACAACAGACACGGCCTATCTGTGACATATAAGATGCTAGCCCCCCCCCCCCCATCTATCAATATCAATCCTACATCGCCAAATGGGAATCTGACCTAGGTGTTCATTTTTTAGAGCCATAAAAGGACTGCATCATTCACTTCACCCATATGGCCTCAATTTTCAATACTGTTCAAGAAACAGGGCTTAAGATTTTGACTCGCTGGTACAAAGTCCCTTCGGCCCTTCACAAGATCTTTCCAAAAATCTTGCCCCCTGTGCTAGAGATGTCTTAGCCAGAAGTGTACATATCTCCACCTCTTTTAGATCTGCCTGCAGCCATTTTGGACTTGGCAACTAGGTGAGGAACTGGTGATTTACCTGCTACATCTGGCCCCCATGTCTTCTAAGAGCTACAACAACACTTTCTCACCATCCAACTGCTTAAGGCAGCCAAGGACTGTATACCCCTGTTCTGGCAACAAAACGAAACCACCCCTTTTGGGAGTCTGGCTTCACTGTAAGAAATATGCTTCTGGGAAGAATTACTGGCATTCTCAAACCATAAAGAAGAACAATACCGCAAAGCATAGTTTTGCTGGTTCAACTATACTTTTTTGGCAGATTATGCTCCTGACCTAGACCTTTGAGCTCCGACACAGGAGGCCTCCTGGACCAGAGTTGGTGAAGAATGGCCCCTTACTTGGGTACTCCACGTATGCAGGGCTTTGGGAGGGAACCCGGTGGCCCGCTGTAATGTGCACCTTGGCACACCACAGTTCCCCAAAACCCCTTCCGCCATTTTTCTCTTTTTTTTTTATAAATAAAATGGACCATCCCATGTAGTCTGTAGATGTGACAGGTGGACCCAGTATCAGATATCCTGTTGTTATTTTTGTCTCAGGTTAATATGTTAAATGCAAGACCTGAAAGGACAAGTTTCCAGGTAACACCCGCCAGCTTAGGATTCAAATACGTAGCCTGGTCTCCTTGACTCGCCTTGAGGAAATCGCTCATGCTGTTTTTCGTTCCTTTTGTGTTTTTACATTACACTTCTTTATCTTTTGTATTACATGCAGGCCTATTTTATGTGCGCTTTCTCTATAGGCTTAGCATTTTTTGTCAGACTCTTGTATCTGTTTGTCTTCTGTGTGCTGAAAAACCTAAAATAAAGAATTAAAAAAAAAAATGTTTACAAGTACTTTAATGATGGCCATTAAGTCTTAAAATTGAGCCCACACATGTTATAACAATTGTATAATATAGGCCACAGATTTGCTTTGTAAGAAAAAAAAAAACAAGTGTAATACTCTAATGTATTTTTTTAAACTAAATGAATATTAATTATGCATAATTACATTATAAAGGCAAGATAACATAAACAACAATAGGAGGGTAACAACATCTAATAGTGCCTCTGTCGTGCCTTTTACAGATATATGAATGAGTTTTCATGGCATGCTGACAACAGAAAAGCTACGGTTACGAAACATTACCTTCACAGCATGAGGCATGTCTATCAGGGAAATACAGTGGTAAAACAAGAAGTGACTATCTGTATTTATAATATCTGTCTTGCTTACAAAGCCATTTACATAATGGATGAGTATCATTAGCAATCCAACAACAAACGAAAAAGTACAATGATGAGTTTCACAGGTTCATTAAAATAATATTTCACAAGAATCATTAGGACCCACCAGACAGCGCCTTGTCTCTGAAGAAATGAGATGGAACTAAAGTATTTTCAAGTACTGCCGATTGAAAAAAAAAAAAAAATCAAACATATTAAAACTATAAAACGCTGGAGAAAAGTATCAGCAAAATATTCAATTTACTAGAACTGAGACAAAATGTCCTTTTAATGATGTATGCAGCATCCTGAACAACAGATAATGTCGATCAATATTTCATAATTATCTTGCTATTTATGAATTTGCAGCAATGGGATCTGACATAAAACAACGGATGTGTTCTGTTGCTTATGTCCTTCCTACTCCATTCTATATTCGAAGTGAACTTTTTTCCACTCAACATTTGATTACATTTGGCGAGCCATTTTTCTGCAGTCATTCAAAGACATGGTGAGGTTTGTGGTTGATCCGTCTGTCTAATGAGATTATTTTAAATCAAAAACCATATTTCTTATTTCTGGTAAGTGCGCGTCTTGTAAAGGTTGAGGATAGCGTGTTTGCGTCCTTGGAGACCATCTGTTTGCTAATTATTTTCCATAATATGATGTTTTGTTTAGTCTTTTGAAAATAGCAGTTGACATCAGCTCTGAAGCAATGGACATTTTTATTAGAATTTTTTTTTTGAATGGCATTTTGGATCCGGTAGAGGTTACAGTAAAATGAGTTCTATTTTCCTGGATGTCAGGTATAGTGCTTTTAGTACACAATGTCAGCTAGACCTTCAAAGTGAAGAGAACATATTTTCTTAGTCATTAGAGCTCTCAACTTGATGTTTCTTAAAGTTTTCCTATCCCAAATGAAAATTTATGTTGCCTACTTGAGTCGTTGATTAGACATTTGCACACTCACATGTTCTGCATTAGGGTTCATTTATTGAAGTAGTATAGGATGTTCAGTTTGCAAAATTAATTTTTATTAAGCTTGGTTGTTGAAGTGAAGCCTTGATGTCTATTTTCCAATCACATACAAGCAAAAATACATTTTTTTTTTTTTTTGCTTGTAAATAATTGGGTATTCACAGATTTACCTAATTCACTAGTGAAAATCCCTTTTGTAAAAGAAACAGGTTGACCTTATCTCTTGGGATCCCCAGTGGCAAGATTTCTCCATAAGATCTTCCACTACTTTCCTGCTATCATTACACAGCACTGATAGCATCACATTTTACAAATAAATTACTTGGAAACTAAGCTATACGGAAATGGCAACCACGTTATGGATACACGAGGGTTGTAGTGACCTAAAGAAATGCTTGAGGGTGTCACCGGTTTATCTGAAAATCATCAGACAACTGAAACTTATAGTTACTGCAAAGTTTAGGTAAAGAGATGTTTGGGTTCCCTACATTTAGATATGATGCTACAAACAAGAGGGCCTTCTCCTCTGCAGGAGATAACCTGCTCTCCTTTATTGGGTGGGGCCACCAAAGGATTTATGAAGCAGAAGTCATTTAAAGTGTCCTCTAAGAAAGTGGCCCCTGTGGCACAATTTCACAGGAGCCCCATAATACATGAAAATGCCTTTGTATGATGGAACAATACTGTCAAGTTGCACTTTCCTGACACAAGCATGGCAGCATACACGTATGGGTATAGGCTCTGCCCCTCGCCAAATCAGAACTGATTATACTATATAAATGAGTTTCCTCCCCTAAGACAACATTCTCTTTTTGTTCCTCAAATTCATAACCAATTATAACTTTGGAAAGAAGATTTTTATTTTTACCCTCACCTTGACAGATTCATCTGGCTAGCTGCACAGGTTCAGCCTCTCCTGTGATGAAGCTCCCTCCGTTCGGGTGTAAACCGCCTATATTATTGAAGCCTCCCCAAGGTTCAGGTACTGGGTTGCAGGATACTGGTCTTTGGTTTCAGGTAAAACAGTTCTGCCTTGTTGTTTGTTGGGACTGATCCGGTCTCTCCTCCCTGGTGAACTGTGGCCCCACACACTATTTGGTTAGTCTGGCGCTCTGTGTATGCTTTTTATTTCCTTGCAAAATGCTGGCATTGCTGTTAGGGTGGATTCCCCCTTCCAAGATGGCTCCTTGTCTACATCCTGTGGCTGTAATGCAGGCTGCCCTTTCCAGATGGGGATGGCGCCCGGGCCCGGCAGACCTGCAGTCGACAGGGGGCAGCAAAGTGGCGTTGGGATAACTTCTAGCTCGCTCGTAGTAGCGACCGGGAGCCCCAGGTGGCTGCCTGGGGGTGTATTGGTGGCAACCTGTTCAGGAATAGAGCCTCTCCCATCACCTTAGAGCCAGTCAGGGATGTGTACTGAACAGGTAGGTAACCTAAACCATAGGCTGTCATGGTTTATCATGATCATTATGCGGTTAATATGTCAGGCTGCCAAAGTAGGGTAATTTGCTGTTTATAGTTCTGATTGTTTCATTATTGCCTCACGAGTTTTGTTTTGTCTGCAGTACTGCTAATGCATGGCCTGATATACAGGTGTTGTTGACCAAAGTTGAGTCTTTCCTATTAACTCAGCAATGCATGGCTCTGCAGGGTTGGATTACTGTTTAGTGCCGGTTCACACTGAAGCAGCACGACTTTGGGGGTCGACCTGGGAAGTCACGTGCACCGCGACTTGCACGGACTTCATATAATGAATGTCTATGCAAGTCACTACGAGGTCGCCCCAAAGTAGTACAGGACCCTTTTTCTAAGTCGGAGCGACTTGTGTCGCTCCTATTAGAACGGGTCCTGTAGCAGTCAATGGACCGCGATGGACCGCGACTTGTCAGGCTGACAAGTCGCCTGACAAGTCACGGCAGTGTGAATGGGCTCTTAATGTTTTAATGCCTGGGTTTGCTGTTTTTAACCTTTGCCGACCAGTTGCCTAGTGTAGGTTATCCTGCCAGGGCTATTCGTCTGAGGTATATTAACCCTTCCTTGTGCTGCTTATGATATAGTAAATGCTTCAGTATTATTGACTGCTATGCGTTGTATGGCTGCTGTGCGTTTAATGCCTGCTTTTGGCTGCTAAACGTTAATGGCTCTTATACGTTAAGGGCTGTTATGTGTTTAATGATTGTTATGCATTAACCTGTTATGTCTAAATGCTGGAGGGAAGTTTAGTGCTCTGCTTAAGTTTACAGGGCCTTAAGTATTTTTTCTATTACACATCTATTGGTAATTACTTTTTCTGAGGGATTAATCCTAGGTCACAATAGCATATAGGTCCATTTGCTACTTCAATGTCTGCAGATGGATGTGTGGTTGGCCACTGAGAATGTATTAATGCTAATATCCTAGCCAGTACTTCCAGGTATTTATTATGACCACAAACCTGCAGCTTATATCCTTAAGGTATGAGCTTACCCAGAGACCAGCCATGATCATTAGGGGGAGGGTCAGGTAGGTATACTATCCTAAAAAAAATTTTTAAAAGAGTGCACGGGCAGTATGGATCGTAAAACTCTCCAGCCCTTAATACCAGCACCACTACCCAAAGGAAAAGAGGCAACTTGTTCCATCAACAGTGACAAGTCCTCTCTGGCTCTGAAGAAAACTGCTATACATTTAATGTGCTGCCAGGAGGGGCAGACTAAAGGAAATCACAATAAGGACCATTCTGGGCGGTATGGGGTGTGCGGTTAGCTGACGTGCCTGCCAAGATGCTATGCCAAATTGCATATCAGGCAGCAGTATGCAAAAAGGTAGATGTTTTGGCACTGTTCAAACGGACTAGGTGGATCTCTAATTGCTAACGCTGAGGTACTAAGCTAATTAAACAGCTGAGTTTGTTTAAAGGGTACTTCTGCCTCAAAAGCAGCGGGCCAAGGAGCTTTCATCAGATTGACCAGATGCGTCTTCATGCTAGAAGGGAATCCTTTCTGTAAAGCCCAGCTTTTTTTCAGAGGCAGTTGGGCCAGGGAATCTTCATCAGAGTAGCCAGAGGAGCCAGTCTGCCAGCGGACGATTCAATATTCTTCACAAAGGCATGGGAACAGCAATAGATTTTGAGATTAGGTTTATTCAATCATTAGGTAATGTTGTGTGACCTGCATGGGAGTTCACTTCAGTAGCCAAGGCTATATGGTTTTCAGCAGAAGAGTTGAAGGCAAACTGGATCAGTAATAAGTCTCTGTGGTGTGTGGTCCATGAGCGAAATTAAAGTGACCAGTGATGCAGTATGCTGTTTCTCTAGTATTCTGTGGGGTTAGTCAAGCCCTATGGCTTAACCCACTGACTGCATATGCCTCTTTCTAAAGTGAATCGACTGCTATTCAAGATGGAATCAGTGATGTCTAGATTTGGGACGAATCCCTTAGGCTAGTCACATAGGCCCAGAACAAATAATTGGTGACAGGGCCTGAGAAGAGCTATAAAAGGGATTTAAAAATCCATAATCTTTCTTTGGTCGCCTAAATCCAAGTCTGCTCCTCCCTAGGAGCAGCAAAGTTAATTTCACTCAAATTTGCCCAGTAGCTGTTATTGCAGGAATTATTTCAAATCTGGGCAGAGGAGGCCCATGATTGGAAGGGCTTGTGCAGTAAGGAAGTCATAGGAATTTTCTTTCCACTCTTCAAACTCCTTTAATACCAACTATAGTTCTTTAAAGCTTTAAGCAAATGTTACCAAATCTTGTTCCAACAGGGAGCCATCGATCCAGTGTTCCTAGTCGAAAAACAGATTTAGGCAGGGAATGGATCAAAATCCAAAACTTTATATGGAGTCATCGAGAACAATTACTCAAACCATCAGATAAAGCAGCTGTAGTTTTCTCTAGTTTTCTCTAGTTTTCTCTAGATCTAGCTGATGTGTACATACACTTTTCTGTACACCCGCGCTTCTGAAAGTTTCACTTTAGGTTCATCCAACAACCTTTTGCCTTTCCACATACTCAAGGCATTTTTCAAGAACATTGCTTCCAGTAGTGGCCATCTTGCGGAAGCAAGGGCAGCAGGTTCCATAGCTAGACAATAGCCTGTGGGTGGTTCAACATCCTCCAGGTCCTGGCAAATTCTGATTCAGACTCAGATCAAATGTGGATGGATCATCAGCTGGGGAAGGCCAACTCATCTCATTATAATAATGACATTTTGGACACTCAGGAGGATAATGTAGAGTTGCCCTCACAGAAGGTGACAGTATTAGGTTCTCACTTGGGGCAAGTCATAGCTCTATCCCATCTGTTTATTTCCCAAGGTCTCAAATGGTCGCAAAGTAGTCTGCAGTAATCCATGCAGTCAGTTGGACTCACTGGAAGATTGAAAACATTATAACCTGACCTTCTAAGGTCATGGAAGATTCACTTCCTACTCCAGAGAAGATGACCCACACAATGAAGTCCCGTTGGTGGTGGCTAAAGATAGTTAATTTTTTCAGCTTTCATCAGCTTCCTGGCATATCAATCATCACAATCTATTCACTTTCTTGGTATTCACCTCAGTGATCTCCTAGCTCAAGGTGAATGACATATGCCAATAGAGGACAAAGTGGCCAACATCAGGGGTGCAGTGATTCCCACGTGTTGAAGTCATTTGGGCAACACAGCCTAGGAGGCCCCAGTTATGCTCCAAACAGACGGTAATGGCAATCTACTATCTTCATGGCAAGAAGAAATACAATATTATTAAAACTAGGTCAAAGGTATCTCCCATTCAGGTTTGCCAATAGTAGAACCTGCCTCATCTCATCATTCTTTGTGTTCTGGCTTTTCAGAACTTCTTTCTAGATACTGTAAAATACAAAGTCTTGGATGGCATGAGTGTGTCCCTAGACCAACAAGCAGTTCACTGAATGTCAACCTGACAATAACCTCTATGGTCATGAATGGAAATTATTCCTGCAAAAAGAAACTTCCCAGAAGTTGAAGCAGTGGATCTACTAACATCCAGTTGGGTCAGCAGGTTAGCCTATATAGCCACGAGACCAAGTGGTCTCCAAGCTCTTCATCAGGATCCGTTGTCGTCCAGCAGTGATGAGGGCAATAATGTCCTGGTGGCCTTGCAGGCCCGCGGTGTCCTCAAATACAGCCTTTGGCCCAAGAACCTCCTTTTCTCCTTCCTGAGATTTCAGACCTTACACAGTGGGGCCAAGTGTATCCAAATTCAGCCAAGCTAGATCTAGCAGCTTGGAGAAATATGGAAGGGTCATCTAGGAGTCTCACGTTCAGTACTTGAAACCCTGTGAAAGTCAGGGCACCTGCCACAAACTTCAGGTGTACTAGAACATGGGAAACTTCGCAGAATTTAAGGATGGAATCCTCTGCTCCCAAATGTAAAGATTAAGATGTCTGCAAGTAAGCTGAGATAAGGGATTAAGTGGTTGCCAAGTCTTGGTTAGGTCCTCACTTCCTGAGATCCAGTGACCGCCGCACGTCTTGGTAAACCAATTCCGAAAAGCCTATATAGATTGTTTTTTCCCCTTAGAACTTGCAGTGCAACTAGTGTTGGGAAGGTTGTCTCACTCCTCCATTCTTCTGAGCAAGACTTCCTCAATATTTTCTGTAAAACTGAAGCAGTATTTCCTAAGGTTATCATGTCTGGAAGAAGGATTTCAGATATTCAAGCGTCATTGCTACCATTATCAAATAAAATAGCTCTGGTTTCTTCTTCTCCAGCACCATACAAAGGTCTACAAAGGTCTGCATCCTTGCATCTGGAACAGGACATAGCCCTTCCAGCATGTCCAAACTGAAATGTCTAAGTCACCACAAGCTTGGGTAGTAGACCTTCTCTAGAAAGTCAGACAGCGGCCTCTTCAGGCCTGGCGGTATCAGAAGAAGACTTTCACTGTCCACTAGAATGATGGCATTCTCTCTGGTCAAAGGGCCTAGGGGGCTTAGGAGGGGGGACTAGGGGGCGGGGACTACGGATGGACTACCTGGCAGCAGCACAGGAGAGCTTCCTGTGTCTCCTTTCAATCAGTACAGTGCCTTCTCCAACCCACACAACTCATGTGCATTTTAATGTGAGTGTATTCCTGCTTTATTTCTAATAAAATATTTAAATAGAGAGCATTAGATCTCCCTATTCTTCTCTTCTCTGACCATACGCTGGGACCTGGATCATTGATCGGGAAGACAGAGTCATATATCAGCCTGCATAGTGTCTCAGGATTCCCTGACTTGGTGACACGACCTGGCACACCTCCCTGGGATATTGAGCGTTCTTTGACCCAGTGGTGAAACACGGGTCAAAACCTAAGGTGAGAGGCCTCCTGTTTTTAGTTGTGGGAACACAAGCACCATCGGCATCTATTTTGGCACGTGTGCACTTTATGGTCACTGAAGAGACTGTGTGATTGCACTCAGTAATAGTGTCAATATACTATCCATGTTTCATCCACTGGATAAGCACTGAGCACTTTATTCTCTTTGTATGGGCTTTTATCTATTTTATTTATATCGCAATATATAATATGTGTTTTTCTTTGCTAATTTGCACAATTTTTTTTGATGTGGTCATGCAAGATTCACACTAGTTATTGAGGTCAGCACTTTATACTTGTTAATTCAGCATATATTCTTTTTTGCTAATTTGCACATTTTTGATGCGTTTATGTAAGATATACATAAATTATTGATGCGAGCACTTTATATTTATTTAGTAATCATTTGTATTTAGATTGCAATAACATATTGGGCACTCATTTGCACATTTTTTGGGATCAGTGGCGCTGTATCCCCTTACTCATTCAGTTCTAAATGAGTCTAAGGATATGTTGATTAAAACACTTCAGCATGGCCCTCCCTTATGGGTTTTTGTTGACGTGCTACATCCCATACGTGTATGCTGTCATGCTTGTGTCAGGAAAACAAAAAAATGTTATACTTACCTGACGGTAATTTTCCTTTCCTGATGCATAAGCATAACAGCATACAGGTCCCTCCCTTTAGGGTTTCTCATTTGAGTATAGTCACAAGAATGCTGCCTTGGGGGGGCAACACCTTTATATAGTATAACCAGTCCTGATTGGGTGAGGGGCGGAGCCTATACCCATACATGTATGCTGTCATGCTTATGCATCAGGAAAGGAAAATCACCATTAGGTAAGTAAAAATTTTACGTTGTCATAACCCAGACATATTTTACTTCTTCAATTTTCTCCAGACTTTCTATGCTCTACACCAGTCATCTTCAAACTGGGGCCTACTGGCTGCATGTGGCCCCTTGTTTGCCTTTATCCGGCCTTTGGGGCACTATTTCTCTCACTGATACACTGCACTATTTCTTCTATTGACACCAACGATGAGAAAATATTCCTTCCACTGAAACCAACAATGGGGAATTATTCCTTCCACTGACACCAATGATGAGGAACCATTCCTTCCACTGACACCAATGATAGGGTACTATTCCTTTCACTGACACCAATGATGGAGCATAATTCCTCCTACTGACCACAGGTGCTATATAACATTTTTTACTTCCACAGACCACCGGTCCTCCTAAATTCTGAAAGACAGCAAACTGGCCCTTTGCTTTGAAGGTTTGGGGAGCCCTCCTCTACACTATAGCAGTCAGTTTGTCAGGAGCAAGTACATAATGCAGACACAGCTGTTCTCATTAGAACACTTGGAGTGTACCAGTTATTTATATTAAAATTAATGAGAACCATTCATCAGCTTGTGTAAAAATCTTTGAGTTGTGCTGGCAGGCTTGAGAAAGGGGTACCCATACACCAAAACACGTCACCTTGTCAACCATTTGCTACATGTCAGAGTAAGTGTACATTTTGTCCGTCTACAGCCATCCATGGACATCACCCAGAGAACCTGCCTCTTGTGACGTCACAAGAAGTCAAAAGGGGTGGATTCTCTGAGTTACGTCACTGAAAAGCCACCCCCTTTAGCTATATAAGAAATGGCAGATACTGGGGCTGACACAACAAAGGGAGCCAGTGTCGGGGAATATTTTTAGCAGGTCACCGGGGAGGAGGAAGAAGACATCACCGGAGGGAGAAGACAGAGGAGAGAGAAGAAATCACCAGAGGGAGAAGACAGCAGAGGGAGACAAAACCACTTAAGGGAGAAGACAGTGGAAGAAGAAGACCAGAGAAAGAAGACATGTTGGAGCTATGACAGTGAACATTCTTCATTTTTAATAAAGGACTTCTCCAAAACAGTCTCTTTTTTTGTAACACTACACTGTTTTTTTTTTTTTGTAACTAGGTAAGGGTACAATGTACCCCATATTCATTCACATAGACGGGGCCCAGGATCCAGGGGCCCACTTTCTTAAAGCTTCCAGATTCCAATAGTCCCCCTGCCTGCAGACTCCCACAAACACCACCCAGGGTTGTTGGGAAGAGGCCCTTGTCCTAAAGTAACCCCGCCTATATTGAGGGCATGCAGCCTGGTATGGTTTCGGGGGGGGGGGGGGCTTTCCTTATCTGCTAAGCTGCATGCTCTGATAAGGGTCTGGTATGGATTTGGGGAGGACCCCATCCCAATTTTTAGAAAATTTTGGGGGGGATCCCCTCCAAATCTATTCCAGACCCAAAGAGCCTGGTATAGATGGGGGAGGACCCCACACAATTTTTTACACTTTTTTTTTTTTTGCCTACAATTCTTTTTTTTACATTCAGCTGACAGCTGATGACTCATTGGTTCTTAGGTGAGTCGGCGGCCAGCTTCCCGGCCCACAGCTTAGCAACCAGCTATATACAGTGTCTTTTAGGAAAAAAATGTAAAACTCATCAAAAATCGCATCACAAACACAACAATTGCATTTCTGGTGCAACTCTATTGAAGTCTATTACTACCCACACCTAACAACTGTACTTCCGTTTTCTCCATCAGCTCATCCCCCACAGTTATTGCCTTTTGTTTCACTTGACCCTTCCTTCTAGATTGAAAGCCCTAACGAGCAGGGCCCTCTAATTCCTCCTGTATTGAATTGTATCGTAACAGTATAATCTGCCCTCATATTGTAAAGCGCTGCGCAAACTGTTAGCACTATATAAATCCGGTATAATAATGTTAATATGACACGCAGAATGTGGGAAGAAAAGTCCCCAACCCTTTCCAAAAATACACCGACTGCAGAACGCAAAGTTGTGAACGTGTATAGTGTTGAGCGAACACGGACTGTATTATTCGTGTTCGTACCGAATAATTGGATTTTTTGTACCCGAACACGGACACGGACACTTTACTGTATGTTCGGGTAAAAATCCGTGTTCGGTCGTTTTATTTCCGGGTTTTGCATGCTTTGGCGCTCTTTTCATGGCGGGCTTTCAACAGCCAATCAACAATCGTTTAACTGGTGTGCCTTAAGCCATCCCAGCCATGCCTGCAAATGTCTCAGTAGCTGTGATTGGCCGTCTGAAGCATGTGACCAAGTCTTTATAAGTTCGAGGCAGCCGCAGCGGCGTCATTATGCTGCTTAGATTCAGGGACAGAGCACACATCAACGTGCTGGCTGCTGATTAGGGAAAGATAGGCAGGAAAAAAACATTTGTGTCCGGATAGAATTGAGGGACAGGTCGGAGTGTTTAGGCAGGGCGAGTTGTAGGCATTTTAGGGATAGAGTCTGCTGAATTATATAGGGTCAGTGTCTTCTACAAACTACAATCGATATTGCTGTGTGGGGGGTGGGGTCTGCACTCAATCCTGATCTACGATCTCTTCTCAATCCTGTTAGGGACAGAGTCTGCTGAATTTTAGGGAAACTGTGTTCTACAAACTACAATCGATATTGCTGTGTGGTGTGGGATTGGAGATAGGCAGGTGTCAGTGATCCACATCCATTTTTCTGTGTGTGAGCTGCAGTGAACACAATCTTTTTGGGCTGCAGTGAACACAATCTTTTTGGGCTGCAGTGAACACAATCTTTTTGGGCTGCAGTGAACACAATCTTTTTGGGCTGCAGTGAACACAATCTTTTTGGGCTGCAGTGAACACAATCTTTTTGGGGTGCAGTGAACAAAATCTTTTTGGGGTGCAGTGAACACAATCCTTTTTGGTGTGCAGTGAACACAATCTTTGTGGGGTGCAGTGAACAAAATCCTTTGTGGGGTGCAGTGAACACAATCTTTTTGGGGTGCAGTGAACAAAATCCTTTTTGGGGTGCAGTGAACAACATCCTTTTTGGGGTGCAGTGAACACAATCTTTTTGGGGTGCAGTGAACAAAATCCTTTGTGGGGTGCAGTGAACACAATCTTTGGGGGGTACAGTGAACACAATCTTTGTGAGGTGCAGTGAACACAATCTTTGTGGGGTGCAGTGAACACAATCATTGTGGGGTGCAGTGAACTCAATCTTTGTGGGGTACAGTGAACACAATCTCATACTGAAGGTTTGAGGGTGCTGCCTGTTCCATACTCCCCCTACTCCTCATCTAGCCTTTTAGGGGTACAAACAATAGTAATTGGGGCCTAGTGTGGTTGTGTACGTGTGATATACATACACTTTTTTGGGATCATATTTTCTATTCCGCTATTTAATCAAAAACCTTTGGGGATCAGTTAAATTGGGGGATAGTCTGTGTTGGTACGTGTGAGAGAGATCCACCTTTCCAAGTTGTTGGGGTTCATCTCATACTTCTGAAGGTTTGAGGGTGCTGCCTGTTCCATACTCCCCCTACTCCTAGCCTTTTAGGGGTACAAACAATAGTAATTGGGGCCTAGTGTGGTTGTGTACGTGTGATATACATACACTTTTTTGGGATCATATTTTCTATTCCGCTATTTAATCAAAAACCTTTGGGGATCAGTTAAATTGGGGGATAGTCTGTGTTGGTACGTGTGAGAGAGATCCACCTTTCCAAGTTGTTGAGGTTCATCTCATACTTCTGAAGGTTTGAGGGTGCTGCCTGTTCCATACTCCCCCTACTCCTAGCCTTTTAGGGGTACAAACAATAGTAATTGGGGCCTAGTGTGGTTGTGTACGTGTGATATACATACACTTTTTTGGGATCATATTTTCTATTCCGCTATTTAATCAAAAACCTCTGGGGATCAGTTAAATTGGGGGATAGTCTGTGTTGGTACGTGTGAGAGAGATCCACCTTTCCAAGTTGTTGGGGTTCATCTCATACTTCTGAAGGTTTGAGGGTGCTGCCTGTTCCATACTCCCCCTACTCCTAGCCTTTTAGGGGTACAAACAATAGTAATTGGGGCCTAGTGTGGTTGTGTACGTGTGATATACATACACTTTTTTGGGATCATATTTTCTATTCCGCTATTTAATCAAAAACCTTTGGGGATCAGTTAAATTGGGGGATAGTCTGTGTTGGTACGTGTGAGAGAGATCCACCTTTCCAAGTTGTTGGGGTTCATCTCATACTTCTGAAGGTTTGAGGGTGCTGCCTGTTCCATACTCCCCCTACTCCTAGCCTTTTAGGGGTACAAACAATAGTAATTGGGGCCTAGTGTGGTTGTGTACGTGTGATATACATACACTTTTTTTGGATCATATTTTCTATTCCGCTATTTAATCAAAAACCTTTGGGGATCAGTTAAATTGGGGGATAGTCTGTGTTGGTACGTGTGAGAGAGATCCACCTTTCCAAGTTGTTGGGGTTCATCTCATACTTCTGAAGGTTTGAGGGTGCTGCCTGTTCCATACTCCCCCTACTCCTAGCCTTTTAGGGGTACAAACAATAGTAATTGGGGCCTAGTGTGGTTGTGTACGTGTGATATACATACACTTTTTTGGGATCATATTTTCTATTCCGCTATTTAATCAAAAACCTTTGGGGATCAGTTAAATTGGGGGATAGTCTGTGTTGGTACGTGTGAGAGAGATCCACCTTTCCAAGTTGTTGGGGTTCATCTCATACTTCTGAAGGTTTGAGGGTGCTGCCTGTTCCATACCCCCCCTACTCCTCATCTAGCCTTTTAGGGGTACAAACAATAGTAATTGGGGCCTAGTGTGGTTGTGTACGTGTGATATACATACACTTTTTTTGGATCATATTTTCTATTCCGCTATTTAATCAAAAACCTTTGGGGATCAGTTAAATTGGGGGATAGTCTGTGTCGGTACGTGTGAGAGAGATCCACCTTTCCAAGTTGTTGGGGTTCATCTCATACTTCTGAAGGTTTGAGGGTGCTGCCTGTTCCATACTCCCCCTACTCCTCATCTAGCCTTTTAGGGGTACAAACAATAGTAATTGGGGCCTAGTGTGGTTGTGTACGTGTGATATACATACACTTTTTTTGGATCATATTTTCTATTCCGCTATTTAATCAAAAACCTTTGGGGATCAGTTAAATTGGGGGATAGTCTGTGTTGGTACGTGTGAGAGAGATCCACCTTTCCAAGTTGTTGAGGTTCATCTCATACTTCTGAAGGTTTGAGGGTGCTGCCTGTTCCATACTCCCCCTACTCCTCATCTAGCCTTTTAGGGGTACAAACAATAGTAATTGGGGCCCAGTGTGGTTGTGTACGTGTGATATACATACACTTTTTTGGGATCATATTTTCTATTCCGCTATTTAATCAAAAACCTTTGGGGATCAGTTAAATTGGGGGATAGTCTGTGTCGGTACGTGTGAGAGAGATCCACCTTTCCAAGTTGTTGGGGTTCATCTCATACTTCTGAAGGTTTGAGGGTGCTGCCTGTTCCATACCCCCCCTACTCCTCATCTAGCCTTTTAGGGGTACAAACAATAGTAATTGGGGCCTAGTGTGGTTGTGTACGTGCGAGATACATACACTTTTTTTGATCATATTTCCTACTCCGCTATTCAATAAAAACCTTTGAGGATCAATTGAATTGCGGGATAGTCTGTGTCGGTACGTGTGAGAGAGATCCACCTTTCCAAGTTGTTGGGGTTCATCTCATACTTCTGAAGGTTTGAGGGTGCTGCCTGTTCCATACTCCCCCTACTCCTCATCTAGCCTTTTAGGGGTACAAACAATAGTAATTGGGGCCCAGTGTGGTTGTGTACGTGTGATATACATACACTTTTTTGGGATCATATTTTCTATTCCGCTATTTAATCAAAAACCTTTGGGGATCAGTTAAATTGGGGGATAGTCTGTGTCGGTACGTGTGAGAGAGATCCACCTTTCCAAGTTGTTGGGGTTCATCTCATACTTCTGAAGGTTTGAGGGTGCTGCCTGTTCCATACCCCCCCTACTCCTCATCTAGCCTTTTAGGGGTACAAACAATAGTAATTGGGGCCTAGTGTGGTTGTGTACGTGCGAGATACATACACTTTTTTTGATCATATTTCCTATTCCGCTATTCAATAAAAACCTTTGAGGATCAATTGAATTGCGGGATAGTCTGTGTCGGTACGTGTGAGAGAGATCCACCTTTCCAAGTTGTTGGGGTTCATCTCATACTTCTGAAGGTTTGAGGGTGCTGCCTGTTCCATACTCCCCCTACTCCTCATCTAGCCTTTTAGGGGTACAAACAATAGTAATTGGGGCCCAGTGTGGTTGTGTACGTGTGATATACATACACTTTTTTTGGATCATATTTTCTATTCCGCTATTTAATTTAACTGGGCCTCCATGCGAGACCTGTGTGCCTTGTTGCGCTGTTTTGAGTACTCCACCAACATGGCCAGTGGCAATGACGCCGTTCTCAGCTTAACTATCCCACTTCCATGCCTCCTTGAAAAAACAATTCGGGCGATGATGGAAGAGGATGTGGCACAGGATGAGGAGGAGGAGGAGGATGAAGAGGTAACATTTCCAAGGCTTTCAGGGCAGTCATTCGCAAGGGGCTCCGAGGGTGGGTTCCTGCACACGCAAACGCCAGGGACGCAATTGTCCAGCAGGGGCACAGTTCTGGAGGATGAGGAGGATGAGGAGGAGGAGGAGCTGGAGGAGGAGATGGAACCATGTTCACAGCAGGGTGGCACCCAGGCCAGCTCATGGCCATCACTGGTGCGTGGCTGGGGGGATACAGAGGACACGGACGATACACCTCCCACAGAGGACAGCCTTTCGTTGCCTCTGGGCAGCCTGGCACACATGAGCGATTACATGCTGCAGTGTCTCCACAACGACCGCCGAGTTGCCCACATTCTAACTTGTGCTGATTACTGGGTGGCCACGCTGCTGGATCCCCGTTACAAGGACAACGTACCGTCCTTAATTCACTCACTGGAGCGCGATCGCAAGATGCGCGAGTACAAGCGCACGCTGGTAGACGCCATGCTGCTGGCATTCCCATCTGACAGCGGGGCCACAGTGGAAGCACAAGGCAGAGGAGGAGGAGGAGGAGGTCACCAACGCAACCAGGGCACCGCCAGCACCTCAGAAGGCAGGGTTAGCATGGCCGAAATGTGGAAAAGCTTTGTCAGCACGCCACAACAAACAGCAGCACCAGCAGCTCAGATGGAACGTCTTAGCAGGAGGCAGCATTTTACCAACATGGTGGAGCAGTATGTGTGCACACGCCTACATGTAGTGAATGACGGGTCTGCCCCCTTCAACTTCTGGGTCTCCAAATTGGGCACATGGCTTGAGCTTGCCCTTTACGCCTTGGAGGTGCTGGCGTGCCCTGCAGCCAGTGTATTATCTGAACGGGTATTTAGCACGGCTGGGGGCGTTATAACAGACAAGCGCAGCCGCCTGTCCAGAGACAATGTGGACAAGCTCACGTTCATTAAAATGAACCAGGCATGGATCCCACGGGACTTTTCCGTACCTTATGCAGAATAGCAATGGATACCGACCTTACCCACCCATTGTTCCATTTTTGCTCTTTCTCACTCTTTTGGGGTGTACCCTCATTTAAAATTTTTGAAAAGAAGCAGTGTTGGCTACCTCGTCCTCCTCCTCAGGGCCAGATTAATGTAGGGGCTATTGGAGCTGCAGCTCCAGGCCCCTACCTTTTATATAGGCCCCGGGTTGGCCATATTCACTGTTACCGCTCTTCTGTCACTTGTAAACACAGAAGTCTGGCTTCTATGCTCGCTTCCCCAGGCAGCACCCTCAGAACCTCCCCACACAGCGTGAAGGCCGGACAAGGAGGGACAGTTGGCGATGCATGGATGTGTTTATGGGCTTCAGAGACAGCATCCCATGTTGAATTAGGCATGCATGGCTGCACCCTTCCTCCTCTGGGTGCATGGCAAGGCACGGCCCTTAAGGCCCTTCAAAATCCTCAGCACCAAGCCCATGATGCTGTTAATCCGGCCCTGGTCCTCCTCCACCGCCGCTTCCACCTACACCGCCCATAGGTGTGCGCAGCCTATTGCATTAAGGTGTGCACCCCAAAGTTGAAATACACATGCATGTGTTTGCCAGCAGGGAGAGTAATGTATCGGGGCCATGTACCTGTAGGCAAGGAGAAATAGAGCAGAGCAGGTCCCAGGGAGATCTTTCCCATCTCCTCACTGGCAATGCTATGTGCCCTAGGTGATTAGGGTGTGCCCAGGCACACCCAGCACACCCTGTGCGCACGCCTATGTCACCGCTAGGCTTGTGACGGTATCAGATTTTCATGCTGCGATTAATTGATTAAGGTTTTGCCACGGTATACGGTATTATCACGGTATTCTATTATTAAATTTAAATTATTAAATTTCCACCTCACTTCAATTTCATTGCTGAATTTAGGGGCTTTGGTTCACTTATGCACATTATTATATAGTCAGTCAGTACAGACTCTGTGAACCAGGCCTAAAATAGGTCATCAAGCAGTGTCTGGCCTAACTGGTGATAACTGGTTCTGGCGCTCGGCTCCGATCCGATGGCCTGGTCATTAAGAGGGCAAATCCTTGTGGTCAAGAAGTGGTTAAACCTGAAGGAGGTGTTGTTTATAAATTACTTTACTATTGCTTTAGGCCTGGTTCACATGTATGCGGGTTGGTGGTTCACATTTGCACAGGCATAGCAGCCCATTGATTTGAATGGGCTGCTATGCCCTCATTTTCCGCAGAAAAAAGGTGCATGCAGCATTTTTTTAAAATTCAGTGGCCTTGAAATCCATCCTGCTTTTGCACCATGCGACTAACCTGCAGTTCCTGCTCTGGCAAGCTTTCTGCATTTTTTGTATACGTGGGCACGGCATTTAAAAATAAACAGTTTGCGTGTGCAGCAACGGCAGGTAAGTCGCATGGTGCAAAAGAAGGATGGATTTCATGGCCACTGCATTTTTTTAAATTCTGCATGCACCTTTTTTCAGCTGAAAACGCAGGCATAGCAGCTCAAGCCCATTCACATCAATGGGCTGCTATGCCTGTGCAAATGTGGGCCCCCAACCCGCATACATGTGAACCAGGCCTAAAGCAATAGTAAAGTCATTAATTGGTTAAACCTGCAGGAGGACCGGTGTTTTTATCTATTAATGACTTTACTATTGCTTTAGGCCTGGTTCACATGTATGCGGGTTGGGGGCCCACATTTGCACAGGCATAGCAGCCCATTGATGTGAATGGGCTTGAGCTGCTATGCCTGCGTTTTCAGCTGAAAAAAGGTGCATGCAGAATTTAAAAAAATGCAGTGGCCATGAAATCCATCCTTCTTTTGCACCATGCGACTTACCTGCCGTTGCTGCACACGCAAACTGTTTATTTTTAAATGCCGTGCCCACGTATACAAAAAATGCAGAAAGCTTGCCAGAGCAGGAACTGCAGGTTAGTCGCATGGTGCAAAAGCAGGATGGATTTCAAGGCCACTGAATTTAAAAAAAATGCTGCATGCACCTTTTTTCTGCGGAAAATGAGGGCATAGCAGCCCGTTCAAATCAATGGGCTGCTATGCCTGTGCAAATGTGGGCCGCCAACCCGCATACATGTGAACCGCCAACCCGCATACATGTGAACCACCAACCCGCATACATGTGAACCAGGCCTAAAGCAATAGTAAAGTCATTAATAGATAAAAACACCGGTCCTCCTGCAGGTTTAACCACTTCTGGATCGCAAGGATTTGCCCCTTTAAAGACCAGGCCATCGGATCAGAGCGCCAGGACCAGTCATCACCAGGTAGGCCAGACACTGCTTGATGGCTATATAATAATGTAATGTGGGCTGCTAGGCGTGTGTGTGTGTATATATATATTTATTAGAGCTGCACGATTCTGGCCAAAATGAGAATCACGATTTTTTAGCTTGGAATAAAGATCACGATTCTCTCACGATTCTCTGTGTAACAAAAAAAAAAAAAATTGGGATAACTTTACTGTTACGTTTTTTTTTTTTTTTTTATTCATTAAAGTCTAATCATTGCGTTTGAAAGACTGCTGCGCAAATACAGTGTGACATAAAATATTACAACAATCGCCATTTTATTCTGTAGGGTCTCTGCTAAAAAAATATATAAAATGTTTGGGGGTTCTAAGTACTTTTCTAGCAAAAAAAAAACTGATTTTAACTTGCAAACAGCAAGTGTCAGAAAAAGATCCAGTCTTTAAGAGGTTAAACTTCCTTTCTCCCTGGCAGAGGGAAGGAAAAGATACAAATGTAATCATTTTTGTTTATAGTTAGGAGACTTAATGCTGAAAGGTGTTAGCTGAGTGAGTGAATGAGTCATCCAGCTCACTGAAATGTATCAATTCACAAGTCAGGCAGACTTGACAGAGAAACTCGGTATTTTAAAAATGCCACAATAACAATACCGTGGCTATGCAATACCGCGATATATCGAATTACCGAAAACCGGCATATGTCTAGTCACCGCCACATCCACCACCACCTCAACCTCCCTCCTACTCCATATGGGCCTCGTCCTTCAGAGATGAAGAAGAACATTGTTTTATTTTTCTGTTTTTTTTTGTTGTTTTAAGTTATTTCCCTATCCACATTTGTTTGCAGAGCACTTGCCATGCTCTTAATTACGTTTTGCTGCCATTTGCAGCACTCTAGCCCTTTCCTTTGGTGTTTTAGAGCCATTTTAGTGCCTTAAAGTTCGGGTCCCCATTGACTTCAATGGGGTTCGGTGTCCGGGAAAAGTTCGGTAAAAGTCCGGGACACGGACCCGGACTTTTTTTTAAAGTTCGGCCGAACCCGTCGAACACGGACATCTAGGTGTTCGCTCAACCCTAAACGTGTACTATAGGAAACCATGGTCAATGAACTGTGGTGCATTTCTGCAAGCTGCAAAAATGCACTAAAAACACATAAGTGTGAACGTAGGGTAAAACTAGAGATTGCAAAATCTGGTGCAGCTGTGAATGGTAGCCAATCAGCATCTAGCTTCAGCTTGTTCTATTAAGCTTTGACAAAAAAACCTGGAAGGTGACTACTCTATGCAGAGCTACCCCAGATTTTGCACTCTCCAGTTTAAATAAATAAACCCCATAGTGTATGTGAGAACAAACATTTTGCAGCTTGATGACCTTGTGCAGCTTACCTGATCATTTTATTAATTTTTCATGCCTCTATCTTTGCGGGCAAAAAACATATGAAAAATTGAGCAATTAAACATGAAGGATGAAGATTAAGCATGCAGGAAAATAAAATGCAGAAAGAAAAAAAAAAACAACCCAGTGACAATACCACCCTCAATAACATGACAAGCTGTCATAAATATCACACTTGTGATTCAAAAACTAGCGCACATTATTTGCTTCCTGACAGAATAAATGACTACAGTAAATCAAAAATGACTAACATTATGAATATGTATATATGTTTTTCCAAATAGCGACCATGAATATATATTTCACAACCCATACATTTACAATTTTCGTAAACAGTTTTTTTTTTTTAAAGGTTATTTATAATTTAGTGTAGATATAAAATATTTATACTTTCTTTTTTTTTTTTACAAAAAAGTGATATGTGACCTTTCGTAATTTCATGATCAAATATAAAGAACATTTGGCAAAATTCCATCTCTGTCTATTTTCATTCAGAATTCCTAAATAATTGAAAATAAACGGTCTTGAGTAATAACAAGTGATGAATATGTTTAAAGAGATAATTATTTTTTTTTAAGATGCTGAGAGTAGGAAAGTAGAGAGTACAAAGTCTAGCTTTTTAAAAGACCATACATAAATCTATCTTTACATTTTGAATATAAAAATATGCAGAAACAACTAACAAAGCATCTAGCAAGCTTCAAGTACGTGTTTACCTGAACCCGGAAAGTCAGGGCCAAGGCTTTTATCAAAGTACACTATATGGTCATAAGCTTGTGGAAACCTTTACAAGCTTAGTGGATACCCCATTCCAAAAAACATAGGTGCTAAAAAAGACCCCCCCCCCTTCTTCACCATTATGACCTCTGCTCTTCTGGGAAGACCATCCACAATACGTTTCAGTGTGCCTATTGGAATTTTCGGCTAATTAAAGCAAAATAACTTTTCTGGGGTCAGGTACTGCTGTTAGATCAGAAGTCCTGGCTTGCAGTCGACATTCCAATTCATCCCAAAGGTGTCCAATAGGGTGGGAGCTCTGTGCAAGTCACATGAGTTCTTCCACAGTAAACTCACCAAACCATTTCCTAATGAATCTGGCGTTGTGCAAAAGGAGGCAGCCATTCTGGACCAGAAAAGTGAATTCATCAAATTGTTCATTTAATGTTGAAAGCACACAATTGCCTAAAATGCCTTTGTATGTTTCATTGACAGCACCCTTCATTGGAATCACCTATATACAACTCAATAATAGTGAAAGTTGTCCACACAATTTAGGACATATAGGAGTTGATTTACTAAAACTGGAGATTGCAAAATCTGGTGCAGCTGCGCATGGTAGCCAATCAGCTTCTAACATCAGCTTGTTCAATTAGGATTTGACAAAAAAAATGGAAGCTTATTGGTTTCTATGCCGAGCTGTGCCAGATTTTGCACTCTCCAGTTTTAGTAAATCAACCCCAAAGTATGTATCAAAAGGAAAAAACAATTGTTCTTTTTTTTCAGGTTTTGGAAAAAATAAGGATGTATCAAGTATCTATTGCTCTTTGTTTTTGGTGAGATTCATCCTCTCATCCTCCCCTTTCTATTTTAGTAAATATTGTCAGTGGGACGGAAAATAATAGAATATCAAAATGTTATTTCCAATAGGGAAACTTGTTCAGATAAGAGCTAAGAGGGGATTCTCCCCAACCATTAGACTTTCTGAGGTAATTTTAACCAATCTCTTCTCTAAAAAAAAAAAAGGTGCCCTTCAATACCCTTTAACTCTGTCTTTTTAATGTAAGAAAAGAAATTGCTGCAATGATTTAGCTCATTGTTTTGCACTTTTTATGTCCTGCTTCTTCCAGCTATTAGACCATTTAAGTAGTACCCTTGGGCACCTAAGTGACCTACAAAGAGGTGCATTGTGGAATGCCCCAGGGGTAGTGTCAAAGCATTATATGATAATAGGTATCCTCAATATTTTTAGCAATTTTCTCATATTAAAAAAAAAATCCAAAATTTAAGTTTAGTCTTGAGATGTATACAGACAGTACAGCCAAACTGCTCAATACTTCAGTTTTTTACAAGCTTTGCTGTTCTGCACCAATCCTACTTTCTCACTTTTTGTTTCTAGTCTAATAATCCTAAAACCCGCCTGCTTGTGATGCTGGAACAACTACTACAGTCTTCCTGCTGCCTCTTGCTTACAAAAGCTTGATGCAAACAAGGTACCACCGCTAAACATGCTACGGTATTATAACAATTAATGAGATGCACACTTACCTTGAAATTCAGAATGTCATTTATGATGTGTGTGAGAGAGAGAGAGAGAGAGAGAGAGGAGATTATACAAAACAGTAAATACGTACATTCTTTGTTATGGCAACAACCCTTTATTGAATGTGCAGGCTCACTCAATGTGCAGAGTATATGTACCACCTGATTTTCATCAGAGCTCCTGATGGTGGAGATGGGTTACCCTGTGTTGTGGTACCAGGTTGTAGCCTTTAGAATCGCCCCACCAATGAAAGATTGGGTATAGAGAAGCTACAATGTGAACACAGTACACTAGTGAGCACCTAGAGAATAGTGGGGTCCAGGCACAGGTAAGAAACATGCAAGACAGCAGGAGTGTGGTCAGGACAATCCAGGTAGGCAACAGGCAAGACAGCAAAAGACAGTAAAAGAGTGTTCAGGTTCAAGTGGATGCCATGTGCAGGTTGCAGACAAGAGAGTAGTCAGGTCAATCTTGGTCAGCATCGAAACAGGCTAGCAGTAAATTTGTTTAGTTTTTCTTTTGCATTAAGCAAGGTAGCCGGCAAGAAGACATAGCACCAGCAATTTCCAGAGCTGATGCTGAAATATTTATCTGGGTCAGATATGGCATCTAGCATAATTTCAGGGAGCTCTGGAAATCCTGGCAGGAATTCTGCAAGCAGTACTTGAAATACTGGCAGAGATTCTCGAAATTCCAATGGAAGTACTGGCAGTGATTATAAAAAGCGCTGGCAGGGATTCGGTGGGCAGGTTTGGAAGTCCTAGCAGAGATTCTGCAAGTGTCAATGGAAGGGTTAGCAGGGATTCTGAAAGTTCTAGCAGAGATTATGGAAGTCCTTGTGGATCTGGAGGTACTATGACATTCCTATTGCCCTCAGCCAATTCAGTAGAGAGGTGTATGTTTTTTCTGCAAGAGATCACAGAACCATAAGTGGGCTTTCGGGTTTTAGCAAGGTTGCACTGTTTGTTAAATAGCTTTAGCAGCTCAATAAATTATTCTTGTAGCATTGAGCTAGACCCCCTAATTAGATACTCTTCTTTAAGTAGATAGTTTCAGGTTTTATGAATATATGAAGAGCCTTATGATGACTCTTCATCATTCCCTGCACTCTCTTCTCCTTACACTTTTCCTTCTGAATCTAGTAACAAATGTACAGAGATGGCCAGTAGAGGAAAGAAGGAAAACATTTTTTTTGCAGTCTGTAAATGTTGAGGCTTGAACCTGCTTCCATTAGAACATATGTTTTTTATTTGCACCAACAATGGTGGAGGGGATTAGAAAAGCAGCCTGGCTCAAATACAGGTCATGAGATCTGTAGGTCAAATGCATCTATCATTGAATTCTTAATGATCTTAGAAGTGTCTCAAACTTATGCTTTTGCCTATTGCCATAAAAGCGCACCCTGCTGCCCCTAGCACTGGCGGAAATCCAACATTGGTAGATACAGTTTAGTACAGGCATACCCCGTTTTACGTACACTCACTTTACGTACACTCGCAAGTACAGACACAGCTTGGTCAGCTTGGCATCGCACTACTCCCAAACCATAAATGACCGGGTTACCAAACTTAGGGAGCATCGAGAGGGGACCCAGGACTACAACATATCCTATTTTGTGGTCGGCCAGCTTGCCTAGGTAATCTACCATGTCATAGTCCTGGTTCCCCTTAACATGCTCCCCAAGTTTGGTGTCCTTGTCACTTATGGTTTGGGAGCAGTGCCATGTCAAGCTGACCAAGATTTCCTATAGAGCTAGTGTATTTACATGCATTGAAAGTGAAAAAAGGTATTGCTTCATTTTAAGTACATTTTCATTTTACATACATGCTCTGGTCCCATTGTGTACTTAAAAATGGGATATGCCTGTATTTATGCCTTGTGGAACATCAGCAATCCAAGAGCATTGAACAGGCACTCATAGTAGCCTACCAGTAATCCACTTTTATTAATCTCATTAGTTTAGAAGGATGAGGGTTTAATGCTCTGGGTTGTTGTTGCACTGCCCACGCCACCACTGCTCTTTACACTTCTGTATCACATAAACCTATTTTTGATGCATTCATAAATGTAAAAAATATAGTCATTTACCTGAATTGCACAGTTAATTGTCTTAACGTCTGAAAGACATTTCCCCAACTCCCCATATAAACATATTGCTTATGTTGCCTTTAATTTCATTTTGGCATCCAGAGCCCTCAGCGTTTTGTGCCATTGCAAAATCCAGATGGCTTCCAGCGCAGCCAAGAAATTTCTGGTTGGTTGGCCCTGACAGCAATGTGTACCTACTCCATTCACTTTTACATTTATTAGACTTTCCACCAATCAGTACGAGTGGAACAGAACATATGCACACAGTGTTCCTTGTGCTGTCATATAATTAATGTGTATGTGGAGCAGGCATATTGACACTTTATAAAAATTAATGTGTTTGCAGATTCTGCCTATCTACCAGTCTACAATTTTATAATCAGTGATTAATACTTATATGAATGCATAATTATGAGCAGCATGTGTGCGTCTGCATTTGGTAATGAAAGAGCGAGAAATTGATTTATGCATTATATACAGGTATATTAGAGCAATAGGTAGATAGATTATTGATCGGATCACAGGTAATATTTTAATGAAAGCTTCAGATGTTGGAATAGTGAAAATGATTTTTGAATTTACAATACACTGTTTAAGTTTACCTGCACCCTTAGTTTTAATAATAGGGTTTACATATACTTTACCATACTTTATCCATCCAAAACTAGAAAAAAAAAAGGTTTGTGCTTTAGATATACTTTAATCTTATGTTTTTTACCAGCACAATTTATTGCAGAACTTTGCAATTTAAACTCCCTCTGTGTAAACTGACTGGTGTCACAGGAAATAGGCAGGACTGTCATTCTGCTCTGAAGATGACTGTCACATCGAGGAGAAAGTCAGAGACTTTGCTGGAGTATGCAGAGAATAAGAGGAATATTAAAATATTATTTAAAAAAAATAAAATAAGTAAAGCTCTATTTTAACCACCACCCACCTGGCCTGTTGTAAAATGATGGCCGGGCGGGAGCACTGTTATCCTGGGAGGACATCATATGACGCCTTCCCACTCACGCGCCCCGTGTGCGTCCTGATGGGTATGCAGTGGTGCGATCTGTCACCTGCTATCTCCCCCAGACACAGCAGAAGACAGATTGTTGTACCAAATAATCGCTGTGACTAATCACAGTCTTTACATGTCAATAGTACACAGTGGGGTTGATTTACTAAAGGCAAATAAACTGTGCACTTTGCAAAGGGCAGTTGCAATCTGGAAGTGCGGTTCCCCTTCAGCTTAGTAAATGAGCTGACGCTCTGCTGACTTTTACCATCCAATCATGTGCAAGCAAAATTGCTGTTTTTTTTTTTTCCTTTCATATGATTGGGTATTCTTTGCAAAGTGAAGCTTTGCCTCATTTACTAAAATCTTGAACAACTGCACTTGCAAAGTGCACAGTCTATTTGCCTTTAGTAAATCAACCCCAATGGCTTTCATTCATAGTAATTCATTGTGTACTATTGTGATCTCTGTGATTGGTCACAATGATAACATGGTACGGGGGTCAATCACAGCAGACCTTTATCATGTGATAGCCATGGCCAATCACAGTTATCACAATAGTACACAATGGCACATAAATGGATGCCCTTTTTTTAAAAAAAAAAAAATAGCTTATAACAATAGGCAATCACAGTGAAAAAAAAATCATGATGCCCTCCCCAGAACAGATAACTGTACTGCTCTGACCACAGTATGCAAAAATAGTTAATAAGAAAAGAATAAAAACATGTTAAAAAAAAAAAATGTTTAAAAAAATTGAAAAAAAAAAAATATATATACAGTGGGTACGGAAAGTATTCAGACCCCCTTAAATTTTTCACTCTTTGTTATATTGCAGCCATTTGCTAAAATCATTTAAGTTCATTCTTCTTCCTCATGAATGTACACACAGCACCCCATACTGACAGAAAAACACAGAATTGTTGACATTGTTGCAGATTTATTAAAAAAGAAAAACTGAAATATCACATGGTCCTAAGTATTCAGACCCTTTGCTCAGTATTTAGTAGAAGCCCCCTTTTGATCTAATACAGCCAGGAGTCTTTTTGGGAAAGATGCAACAAGTCTTTCACACCTGGATTTGGGGATCCTCTGCCATTCCTCCTTGCAGATCCTCTCCAGTTCTGTCAGGTTGGATGGTAAACGTTGGTGGACAGCCATTTTTAGGTCTCTCCAGAGATGCTCAATTGGGTTTAAGTCAGGGCTCTGGCTGGGCCATTCAAAAACAGTCACGGAGTTGTTGTGAAGCCACTCCTTCGTTATTTTAGCTGTGTGCTTAGGGTCATTGTCTTGTTGGAAGGTAAACATTCGGCCCAGTCTGAGGTCCAGAGCACTCTGGAGAAGGTTTTTGTCCAGGATATCCCTGTACTTGGCCGCATTCATCTTTCCCTCGATTGCAACCAGTCGTCCTGTCCCTGCAGCTGAAAAACACCCCCACAGCATGATGCTGCCACCACCATGCTTCACTGTTGGGACTGTATTGGACAGGTGATGAGCAGTGCCTGGTTTTCTCCACACATACCGCTTAGAATTAAGGCCAAAAAGTTCTATTTTGGTCTCATCAGACCAGAGAATCTTATTTCTCACCATCTTGGAGTCCTTCATGCGGGCTTTCATGTGTCCTACACTGAGGAGAGGCTTCCGTCGGGCCACTCTGCCATAAAGCCCCGACTGGTGGAGGGCTGCAGTGATGGTTGACTTTCTACAACTTTCTCCCATCTCCTGACTGCATCTCTGGAGCTCAGCCACAGTGATCTTTGGGTTCTTCTTTACCTCTCTCACCAAGGCTCTTCTCCACCGATAGCTCAGTTTGGCTGGACGGCCAGCTCTAGGAAGGGTTCTGGTCGTCCCAAACGTCTTCCATTTGAGGATTATGTGCTCTTAGGAAGCTTAAGTGCAGCACAAATCTTTTTGTAACCTTGGCCAGATCTGTGCCTTGCCACAATTCTGTCTCTGAGTTCTTCAGGCAGTTCCTTTGACCTCATGATTCTCATTTGCTCTGACATGCATTGTGATCTGGAAGGTCTTATATAGACAGGTGTGTGGCTTTCCTAATCAAGTCCAATCAGTATAATCAAACACAGCTGGACTCAAATGAAGGTGTAGAACCATCTCAAGGATGATCAGAAGAAATGGAAAGCACCTGAGTTAAATATATGAGTGTCACAGCAAAGGGTCTGAATACTTAGGACCATGTGATATTTCAGTTTTTCTTTTTTAATAAATCTGCAACAATGTCAACAATTCTGTGTTTTTCTGTCAGTATGGGGTGCTATGTGTACATTCATGAGGAAGAAGAATGAACTTAAATGACTTTAGCAAATGGCTGCAATATAACAAAGAGTGAAAAATTTAAGGGGGTCTGAATACTTTCCGTACCCACTGTATATATATATTTTTTTTTTTTTTTAATACTGTCACCAGTTAGAGTTACTGATCACCACCACACCAGTCATATGATGACAATGTACTGATCTGGCGACAGTATCTAAAACACATTGTAAAAAAAAGACTAATTTTATTTAATTTCTTAATTATCCTAAACAAAGATATGCCTCCTACTAAATACTTTGGACTATCTACTTTCCAAAAATGGGTCATTTTGCACTGTCCTGACATTTTAGGGCCCCAAGAAATGAGATAGGCCATTAGTACATCAGGACAGATCAATTTTCAAATAAACAGTATCTCACAAAAGTAAGTACACCCTTCACATTTTTGTAAATATTTTATTACATCTTTTCATGTGACAACACTGAAGAAATTACACTTTGCTACAATGTAAAGTAGTGAGTGTACAGCTTTTATAACAGTGTAAATTTGCTGTCCTCTCAAAATAACTCAACACACAGCCATCAATGTCTAAACCGCTGGCAACAAAAGTGAGTACACCCCTAACTGAAAATGTCCACATTGGGCCCAATTAGCCATTTCCCCTCCCCGGTGTCATGTGACTCATTAGTGTTACAAGGTCTCAGGTATGAATGGGGAGCAGGTGTGTTAAATTTGGTGTTATCGCTCTCACTCTCTCATACTGGTCACTGGAAGTTCAACATGGCACCTCATGGCAAAGAAGTCGCTGAGGTTTTGAAAAAAAGAATTGTTGCTCTACATAAAGATGGCCTAGGCTATAAGAAGATTGCCAAGACTCTAAAAATGGAGCTGCAGCATGGTGGCCAAGACCATACAGCAGTTTAACAGGACAGGTTCCACTCAGAGCAGGCTTTGCCATGGTCGACCAAAGAAGTGGAGTGCACGTGCTCAGCGTCATATCCAGAGGTTGTCTTTGGGAAATAGACATATGAGTGCTGCCTGCATTTCTGCAGAGGTTGAAGGGATGGGAGGTCAGCCTGTCAGTGCTCAGATCATACGCCTCACACTGCATCAAATTGGTCTGCATGGCTGTCGTCCCTGAAGTAAGCCTCTTCGAAAGATGAAGCACAAGAAAGCCTGCAAACAGTTTTCTGAAAACAAGCATAATAAGGATGTGGATTACTGGAACCATGTCCTGTGGTCTGATGAGACCAAGATAAACTTATTTGGTTCAGATGGTGTCAAGCGTGTGTGGTGGCAACTAGGTGAGGAGTACAAAGACAAGTGTGTCTTGCCTACAGTCAAGCATGGTGGTGGGAGTGTCATGGTCTGGGGCTGCATGAGTGCTGCCGGCACAGGGGAGCTACAGTTCATTGAGGGAACCATGAATGCCAACATGTACTGTGACATACTGAAGCATGATCCCCTCCCTTCGGAGACTGGACCACAGGGCAGTCTTCCAACATGATAACCACCCCAAACACACCTCCCAGACGACCACTGCCTTGCTAAAGTAGCTGAGGGTAAAGGTGATGGACTGGCCAAGCATGTCTCCAGACCTAAACTCTATTGAGCATCTATGGGGCATTCTCAAATG
This sequence comes from Pelophylax lessonae, assembly GCF_965119305.1. Lineage (NCBI taxonomy): Eukaryota > Metazoa > Chordata > Amphibia > Anura > Ranidae > Pelophylax > Pelophylax lessonae. Next base: position 48,108,614 of record NC_138775.1, read on the forward strand.
GAAGGTGGGAGAGCACAAGTTCTGTAACATTCACCAGCTCTGTGATGTTGTCATGGAGGAGTGGAAGAGGACTCCAGTGGCAATCTGTGAATCTCTGGTGAACTCCATGCCCAAGAGGGTTAAGACAGCGCTGGAAAATAATGGTGGCCACACAAAATATTGACACTTTGGGCCCAAATTGGACATTTTCCCTTAGGGGTGTATTCACTTTGGTTGACAGTGGTTTAGACATTAATGGCTGTGTGTTGAGTTATTTTGAGGGGGCAGTAAATGCAGAGATGTATAGTAACGAAGTAGAACTACTTAAGTACTGTACTTAAGTACCGAAATGCGGTATCTTCTACTTCTTCTTTTACTTCACTACATTTTTTCGATGATTTCGATACTTCTACTCCGATATTTTTTTTTTGTGCTGCATAGTTACTCGTTACTTTTAAAAAAATTACCACTGCAAGAACAGTAGATGGCAGGTTGCATAAAGCTCAAAAAAATGTGTATAATGTCATTTGTAAATCAGCGCATACGAAAATAAAGGCTGTGTATAATAAAAGCTGCTATACCAAATCTTTCCAATAAAAAGAAAATATGAAACAAACAAATAAATGGTGCTACAGCGCTTAAAGTGCATCAAGAAACTACTAACAAACACAGGTTAATCATTTGAATAAATCATTTGAAATAATAAAAAACAATATGATGTTCAAACTTTTGACTTCTTTCTTTAATAACTACATAACACAGTACTTGTACTTCTACTTTCAGTACTTGAGTAGAATTTTTTTTTAAACTACTGGTACTTTTTACTTTTAGTACTTAAGTAGCAAATTTTTTGAAAAAACTACTTGCAATACTTAAGTAAAAAAAATGTTGAATACTTTAGTACTTCTACTTAAGTAACTTTTTCTGCGAGCACTTCCACTTCTACTCAAGTCACTTTTTGATCGAGCACTTGTACTTTTACTCAAGTAGAAATTTTGAGTACTTTATACAAGTCTGAGTAAATGTATACTGTTATACAAGCTGTACGCTCACTACTTTACATTGTAGCAAAGTGTCATTTAATCAGTGTTGTCACATGAAAAGATATAATAAAGTATTTACAAAAATGTGAGGGGTGTACTCACTTTTGAGAGATACTGTATATACTATAGTTTGTAGATTCTAAAGCTCTCACACAGACCAAATAATATACACTGATTTGGGTTATTTTTACCAAAGAAATGTAACAGAATACATTTTGGTCTAAATGTATGATGAAATATTATTTATTTTCAAAATTTTATAACAGAAACATAGAAAAATCTATTTTTTTTTTTCAAAATTTTTGTTATTTTTTAATTTTTTTATTTATAAACCAAAAAAAACCCAAACAAACACCCAGTGGTGATGAACCTCTTCTGGACCGCAACACACAGATATACTGTGGCAGGGCGGCCCTCCTGCATGAAATCACTTACCTATATGTGATTTCCTGCAATGGGTCTGGGAAGGCGGTGGACCTGGGGCACAGTGTAAACAAGGCAGATTACCGTTCTGTGAGAGGGGAAGATGGATATCTTGTGTTTCTGTTAAGCAGTGTTGTGGAATTTTTCCTCAGGTACAAAATACCTGTTACCTGTTAGTCAGTGATACCAAATCAGACAATATATAGCTATATATATAATGAGATCAGACAAGACTCAAGATGGCTGAATCATAGTGACCTGATTTATTACAACATTGCTGGAGTTTATATATACTCAAATATGGGTTTGTCATTACAATCTGACGTACAGAAATGGGTTGTTATTAACATCTTTTATCCAATCAAAGTTAACAACTAATTATAGTATTCTTAGCCTTTGCAAGCTCAGTGACACATGTAAAGAAATCAAAGTAAAATGAGATTAACTCGAAAGACATTTTGTTTAAGATAACCATTCTAAATGCCAGTCAAGGCATCCTGTAAAGGCCAATAAGGTATCCAGAAAATGCGAGATAGGTATGCCACGACATCTCTCTCCTCTTGAGAATTTATTGATCAGGCTAACTAACTACCTATTCCGCTTATCAGATTCATCCAAGGGAGCAGCCCCTTATGCTTGGAACACTGGCCCAGAGGGCAAACCTCAGTGGGGGATGTCCGAGTCTTGGTAAGGTTCTGAGGCGGAGATTACTTCATACATGGGGGTTTGAGGTGACAGATTTCTCATTACAGCATACTCAGCATCATCAATCACTTCTCATTTCCGTATAGAGTTGAAATAGGTTGTCTCCTTGGCCTTGGTAACCTTATCAACCAAACACATAATTATTTTAATTCAACAGATAACTAGAGATCATAATTATCATAAACATCAATATAAATACACCACTTTCATTATTTTAGGAGATAAAGCAAAACCTCCAAAAGACTGTGTTCATTAAGATGGGCGGACACCATTGGAAATAAAGAGGTTGTAGTACCTGTTCCTGTGACACACTGAGAAAGTCAACTATGGGCCTTATTGCCACAGACACAATAGATTCCCAACCCTGAATGTGACCACCCTGGGGTGAAAATGGGTATTAATAACTTTTCTGCATAATACCCCAGTTTCTGTCTGAACAACAGAAACCTGAGGGCTTCCCCTAGGTGAGAAATGTCCATATTGTCATTCAATATGGCTCATATTTTGTTTAACAGGTTCATTTCTGTAATGCATCCATGTTTCATTTCATGGGCTGTTCACAGTCAGCTGTGGGCAGGATATGTTTATCAGTGCTTGTGAACAGTCCACCCTCCCTACATCAGTTTTTTCCATAGAACTCTATACACACTGTAGGATTCTTGAAACCTGCGACTTTTGGGGGAATTAACATGTCCTTTTGTGCACTGGTAATGTTTCTATAGGATTTTGAAAACTCTGTCTGATTTAGATCCTCTAATGCAAGTGGGTTTACTAGCACAGGTATAGTCTGGGACTCTGGGTGTAATTGTGGACATATCTAGCACCCTGAGTACCCTGACTTCCTGGCTACCTGGTATTTAAACTTAACAGTACATTGGGCCTTAGGTTGTCTGTCTCTTTTATTGTCCTGCCCCTTCATTATACCCAACATTTCCATACATATCAAAAATTTAAAGAAAAATCATTGTACCACCTTTTTTCAATGACTGGCGTGAATCCATGTATCCCTTACTTTATGACTTAGTATCCTCATTTGGATCTGGTAGGGATGAAAACACACTATTATGCATTTTTGTCAATTGCTTTTAAAGCGCTGCAACACATATAGTGAGATCTGAGTGTGCAGCTTGCAATTGCTGTGATAAATAGAGACCTGCTTCAGGTACCCACACCTCTCTTGGGAGTGTTCCTGACAAAGGAAAAAACGTAAAACAATCTACTTGTTTCTGCTATTTTACTCAACTTGTTTTTTTTTTTTTTTTTTTACCATACAACCTTTTGTACCTTTCCGCTACTCTGTGAATGATATGGAGTGTAAAAGGCTTTCTCAATATTTAGTGCGGATAGGATCTCTTGTAGAACCCTTCCTGTAAAGTGAGTACCCCTGTCACTTTCCATAGGTTCTGGGATTCTATATCTGCACATTACCTGGGGCAAAGGCCTTTTTCCTGTGGTTTGTACTTTACCCCTAGAGACTGGCCAGGCCTTAGGCCATCCTGAAAAATGTCTATACAAAATAAAACATGTGCATAGGGACCAGACTGTGGGAAATCAATGTAATCTATTTGAACTCCTTGGAAAGGACAGTCTGACTTAGGCGGTGCTTTTATGGGGTGCTTACAGCTCTACCAACATTGTACCTAGCACAGGTAAGACAAGAAGCAGTATATTTTGCAGCTACTCCAGGAAAACCTGGTGCTAACCAGTGTTGCATTACCAAGGTGGTCATTAGAGTCTTTGAGATATGACACGATCCGTGAGCTGCGGCTGCCACCCTCGGGTATAGGGCCTGAGATCAGACAGAAATGCTCCTCCATCCTCCAGCAACCAGTTACATCCTGTGTTGCACCTTTCTTCCGCCACTTCTCCTGGCTGGCTCGCCAAATTGTTGTGGAATTTTTCCTCAGGTACAAAATACCTGTTACCTGTTAGTCAGTGATACCAAATCAGACAATATATAGCTATATATATAATGAGATCAGACAAGACTCAAGATGGCTGAATCATAGTGACCTGATTTATTACAACATTGCTGGAGTTTATATATACTCAAATATGGGTTTGTCATTACAATCTGACGTACAGAAATGGGTTGTTATTAACATCTTTTATCCAATCAAAGTTAACAACTAATTATAGTATTCTTAGCCTTTGCAAGCTCAGTGACACATGTAAAGAAATCAAAGTAAAATGAGATTAACTCGAAAGACATTTTGTTTAAGATAACCATTCTAAATGCCAGTCAAGGCATCCTGTAAAGGCCAATAAGGTATCCAGAAAATGCGAGATAGGTATGCCACGACAGCAGGAACATGGAACTCTGTCTTCCTTCAGGAAAAGCACCTCCCCCAAACAGTTAGAAAGCACTCCCAGGGAGCACACTTAACCCTTTGATTTCCTCTGATATTAACCCCTTCCCTGCCAGTGTCATTAGACTATTGACCATGCAATTTTTTTTTTAGCATTGATCGCTGTATTAGTGTCACTGGTCCCCAAAAAGTGTCAAAAGTGTAAGTTAGTGTACAATTTGTCCTCTCCAATGTCGCTGTCCCACTAAAATTTGCTGATCGCCGCCATTATTAGTAAAAACAAATACATAAATAAAAATTCCATAAAAATATCACATAGTATGTAGACACTAAAACTTTTGAGCAAACCAGTAAATATATGCTTATTGGGATTTTTTTTTTACCAAAAATATGTTACATAGTTACATAGTTAGTGAGGTTGAAAAAAGACACAAGTCCATCCAGTTTAACCTATGATGTGAGTGTAGGTGTTTTTTTTTTTTTTAATAGTTCATTGTATACCCCTGAATAGGGTTGAGCGAACACCTAGATGTCCGTGTTCGACGGGTTCGGCCGAACTTTAAAAAAAAGTCCGGGTCCGTGTCCCGGACTTTTACCGAACTTTTCCCGGACACCGAACCCCATTGAAGTCAATGGGGACCCGAACTTTAAGGCACTAAAATGGCTCTAAAACACCAAAGGAAAGGGCTAGAGTGCTGCAAATGGCAGCAAAACGTAATTAAGAGCATGGCAAGTGCTCTGCAAACAAATGTGGATAGGGAAATAACTTAAAACAACAAAAAAAAAACAGAAAAATAAAACAATGTTCTTCTTCATCTCTGAAGGACGAGGCCCATATGGAGTAGGAGGGAGGTTGAGGTGGTGGTGGATGTGGCGGTGACATAGGCGTGCGCACAGGGTGTGCTGGGTGTGCCTGGGCACACCCTAATCACCTAGGGCACATAGCATTGCCAGTGAGGAGATGGGAAAGATCTCCCTGGGACCTGCTCTGCTCTATTTCTCCTTGCCTACAGGTACATGGCCCCGATACATTACTCTCCCTGCTGGCAAACACATGCATGTGTATTTCAACTTTGGGGTGCACACCTTAATGCAATAGGCTGCGCACACCTATGGGCGGTGTAGGTGGAAGCGGCGGTGGAGGAGGACCAGGGCCGGATTAACAGCATCATGGGCTTGGTGCTGCGGATTTTGAAGGGCCTTAAGGGCCGTGCCTTGCCATGCACCCAGAGGAGGAAGGGTGCAGCCATGCATGCCTAATTCAACATGGGATGCTGTCTCTGAAGCCCATAAACACATCCATGCATCGCCAACTGTCCCTCCTTGTCCGGCCTTCACGCTGTGTGGGGAGGTTCTGAGGGTGCTGCCTGGGGAAGCGAGCATAGAAGCCAGACTTCTGTGTTTACAAGTGACAGAAGAGCGGTAACAGTGAATATGGCCAACCCGGGGCCTATATAAAAGGTAGGGGCCTGGAGCTGCAGCTCCAATAGCCCCTACATTAATCTGGCCCTGAGGAGGAGGACGAGGTAGCCAACACTGCTTCTTTTCAAAAATTTTAAATGAGGGTACACCCCAAAAGAGTGAGAAAGAGCAAAAATGGAACAATGGGTGGGTAAGGTCGGTATCCATTGCTATTCTGCATAAGGTACGGAAAAGTCCCGTGGGATCCATGCCTGGTTCATTTTAATGAACGTGAGCTTGTCCACATTGTCTCTGGACAGGCGGCTGCGCTTGTCTGTTATAACGCCCCCAGCCGTGCTAAATACCCGTTCAGATAATACACTGGCTGCAGGGCACGCCAGCACCTCCAAGGCGTAAAGGGCAAGCTCAAGCCATGTGCCCAATTTGGAGACCCAGAAGTTGAAGGGGGCAGACCCGTCATTCACTACATGTAGGCGTGTGCACACATACTGCTCCACCATGTTGGTAAAATGCTGCCTCCTGCTAAGACGTTCCATCTGAGCTGCTGGTGCTGCTGTTTGTTGTGGCGTGCTGACAAAGCTTTTCCACATTTCGGCCATGCTAACCCTGCCTTCTGAGGTGCTGGCGGTGCCCTGGTTGCGTTGGCGACCTCCTCCTCCTCCTCCTCTGCCTTGTGCTTCCACTGTGGCCCCGCTGTCAGATGGGAATGCCAGCAGCATGGCGTCTACCAGCGTGCGCTTGTACTCGCGCATCTTGCGATCGCGCTCCAGTGAGTGAATTAAGGACGGTACGTTGTCCTTGTAACGGGGATCCAGCAGCGTGGCCACCCAGTAATCAGCACAAGTTAGAATGTGGGCAACTCGGCGGTCGTTGTGGAGACACTGCAGCATGTAATCGCTCATGTGTGCCAGGCTGCCCAGAGGCAACGAAAGGCTGTCCTCTGTGGGAGGTGTATCGTCCGTGTCCTCTGTATCCCCCCAGCCACGCACCAGTGATGGCCATGAGCTGGCCTGGGTGCCACCCTGCTGTGAACATGGTTCCATCTCCTCCTCCAGCTCCTCCTCCTCCTCATCCTCCTCATCCTCCAGAACTGTGCCCCTGCTGGACAATTGCGTCCCTGGCGTTTGCGTGTGCAGGAACCCACCCTCGGAGCCCCTTGCGAATGACTGCCCTGAAAGCCTTGGAAATGTTACCTCTTCATCCTCCTCCTCCTCCTCATCCTGTGCCACATCCTCTTCCATCATCGCCCGAATTGTTTTTTCAAGGAGGCATAGAAGTGGGATAGTTAAGCTGAGAACGGCGTCATTGCCACTGGCCATGTTGGTGGAGTACTCAAAACAGCGCAACAAGGCACACAGGTCTCGCATGGAGGCCCAGTTAAATTAAATAGCGGAATAGAAAATATGATCCAAAAAAAGTGTATGTATATCACACGTACACAACCACACTGGGCCCCAATTACTATTGTTTGTACCCCTAAAAGGCTAGATGAGGAGTAGGGGGAGTATGGAACAGGCAGCACCCTCAAACCTTCAGAAGTATGAGATGAACCCCAACAACTTGGAAAGGTGGATCTCTCTCACACGTACCGACACAGACTATCCCGCAATTCAATTGATCCTCAAAGGTTTTTATTGAATAGCGGAATAGGAAATATGATCAAAAAAAGTGTATGTATCTCGCACGTACACAACCACACTAGGCCCCAATTACTATTGTTCGTACCCCTAAAAGGCTAGATGAGGAGTAGGGGGGGTATGGAACAGGCAGCACCCTCAAACCTTCAGAAGTATGAGATGAACCCCAACAACTTGGAAAGGTGGATCTCTCTCACACGTACCGACACAGACTATCCCCCAATTTAACTGATCCCCAAAGGTTTTTGATTAAATAGCGGAATAGAAAATATGATCCCAAAAAAGTGTATGTATATCACACGTACACAACCACACTGGGCCCCAATTACTATTGTTTGTACCCCTAAAAGGCTAGATGAGGAGTAGGGGGAGTATGGAACAGGCAGCACCCTCAAACCTTCAGAAGTATGAGATGAACCCCAACAACTTGGAAAGGTGGATCTCTCTCACACGTACCGACACAGACTATCCCGCAATTCAATTGATCCTCAAAGGTTTTTATTGAATAGCGGAATAGGAAATATGATCAAAAAAAAGTGTATGTATATCACACGTACACAACCACACTAGGCCCCAATTACTATTGTTTGTACCCCTAAAAGGCTAGATGAGGAGTAGGGGGGGTATGGAACAGGCAGCACCCTCAAACCTTCAGAAGTATGAGATGAACCCCAACAACTTGGAAAGGTGGATCTCTCTCACACGTACCAACACAGACTATCCCCCAATTTAACTGATCCCCAAAGGTTTTTGATTAAATAGCGGAATAGAAAATATGATCCAAAAAAAGTGTATGTATATCACACGTACACAACCACACTAGGCGCCAATTACTATTGTTTGTACCCCTAAAAGGCTAGATGAGGAGTAGGGGGGGTATGGAACAGGCAGCACCCTCAAACCTTCAGAAGTATGAGATGAACCCCAACAACTTGGAAAGGTGGATCTCTCTCACACGTACCAACACAGACTATCCCCCAATTTAACTGATCCCCAAAGGTTTTTGATTAAATAGCGGAATAGAAAATATGATCCCAAAAAAGTGTATGTATATCACACGTACACAACCACACTAGGCCCCAATTACTATTGTTTGTACCCCTAAAAGGCTAGGAGTAGGGGGAGTATGGAACAGGCAGCACCCTCAAACCTTCAGAAGTATGAGATGAACCCCAACAACTTGGAAAGGTGGATCTCTCTCACACGTACCAACACAGACTATCCCCCAATTTAACTGATCCCCAAAGGTTTTTGATTAAATAGCGGAATAGAAAATATGATCCAAAAAAAGTGTATGTATATCACACGTACACAACCACACTAGGCCCCAATTACTATTGTTTGTACCCCTAAAAGGCTAGGAGTAGGGGGAGTATGGAACAGGCAGCACCCTCAAACCTTCAGAAGTATGAGATGAACCCCAACAACTTGGAAAGGTGGATCTCTCTCACACGTACCAACACAGACTATCCCCCAATTTAACTGATCCCCAAAGGTTTTTGATTAAATAGCGGAATAGAAAATATGATCCCAAAAAAGTGTATGTATATCACACGTACACAACCACACTAGGCCCCAATTACTATTGTTTGTACCCCTAAAAGGCTAGGAGTAGGGGGAGTATGGAACAGGCAGCACCCTCAAACCTTCAGAAGTATGAGATGAACCCCAACAACTTGGAAAGGTGGATCTCTCTCACACGTACCGACACAGACTATCCCCCAATTTAACTGATCCCCAAAGGTTTTTGATTAAATAGCGGAATAGAAAATATGATCCCAAAAAAGTGTATGTATATCACACGTACACAACCACACTAGGCCCCAATTACTATTGTTTGTACCCCTAAAAGGCTAGGAGTAGGGGGAGTATGGAACAGGCAGCACCCTCAAACCTTCAGAAGTATGAGATGAACCCCAACAACTTGGAAAGGTGGATCTCTCTCACACGTACCAACACAGACTATCCCCCAATTTAACTGATCCCCAAAGGTTTTTGATTAAATAGCGGAATAGAAAATATGATCCAAAAAAAGTGTATGTATATCACACGTACACAACCACACTAGGCCCCAATTACTATTGTTTGTACCCCTAAAAGGCTAGGAGTAGGGGGAGTATGGAACAGGCAGCACCCTCAAACCTTCAGAAGTATGAGATGAACCCCAACAACTTGGAAAGGTGGATCTCTCTCACACGTACCAACACAGACTATCCCCCAATTTAACTGATCCCCAAAGGTTTTTGATTAAATAGCGGAATAGAAAATATGATCCCAAAAAAGTGTATGTATATCACACGTACACAACCACACTAGGCCCCAATTACTATTGTTTGTACCCCTAAAAGGCTAGGAGTAGGGGGAGTATGGAACAGGCAGCACCCTCAAACCTTCAGAAGTATGAGATGAACCCCAACAACTTGGAAAGGTGGATCTCTCTCACACGTACCAACACAGACTATCCCCCAATTTAACTGATCCCCAAAGGTTTTTGATTAAATAGCGGAATAGAAAATATGATCCCAAAAAAGTGTATGTATATCACACGTACACAACCACACTAGGCCCCAATTACTATTGTTTGTACCCCTAAAAGGCTAGGAGTAGGGGGAGTATGGAACAAGCAGCACCCTCAAACCTTCAGAAGTATGAGATGAACCCCAACAACTTGGAAAGGTGGATCTCTCTCACACGTACCAACACAGACTATCCCCCAATTTAACTGATCCCCAAAGGTTTTTGATTAAATAGCGGAATAGAAAATATGATCCCAAAAAAGTGTATGTATATCACACGTACACAACCACACTAGGCCCCAATTACTATTGTTTGTACCCCTAAAAGGCTAGATGAGGAGTAGGGGGAGTATGGAACAGGCAGCACCCTCAAACCTTCAGAAGTATGAGATTGTGTTCACTGTACCCCACAAAGATTGAGTTCACTGCACCCCACAATGATTGTGTTCACTGCACCCCACAAAGATTGTGTTCACTGCACCTCACAAAGATTGTGTTCACTGTACCCCCCAAAGATTGTGTTCACTGCACCCCACAAAGATTCTGTTCACTGTACCCCACAAAGATTGTGTTCACTGCACCCCAAAAAGATTGTGTTCACTGCACCCCAAAAAGGATGTTGTTCACTGCACCCCAAAAAGGATGTTGTTCACTCCACCCCAAAAAGATTGTGTTCACTGCACCCCACAAAGATTGTGTTCACTGCACCCCAAAAAGATTGTGTTCACTGCACCCCAAAAATGATTTTGTTCACTGCACCCCAAAAAGGATTTTGTTCACTGCACCCCAAAAAGGATGTTGTTCACTCCACCCCAAAAAGATTGTGTTCACTGCACCCCAAAAAGATTGTGTTCACTGCACCCCACAAAGGATTTTGTTCACTGCACCCCAAAAAGATTGTGTTCACTGCACCCCAAAAAGGATGTTGTTCACTGCACCCCAAAAAGGATTTTGTTCACTGCACCCCAAAAAGATTGTGTTCACTGCACCCCACAAAGGATTTTGTTCACTGCACCCCACAAAGATTGTGTTCACTGCACACCAAAAAGGATTGTGTTCACTGCACCCCAAAAAGATTTTGTTCACTGCACCCCAAAAAGATTGTGTTCACTGCAGCCCAAAAAGATTGTGTTCACTGCAGCCCAAAAAGATTGTGTTCACTGCAGCCCAAAAAGATTGTGTTCACTGCAGCCCAAAAAGATTGTGTTCACTGCAGCTCACACACAGAAAAATGGATGTGGATCACTGACACCTGCCTATCTCCAATCCCACACCACACAGCAATATCGATTGTAGTTTGTAGAACACAGTTTCCCTAAAATTCAGCAGACTCTGTCCCTAACAGGATTGAGAAGAGATCTTAGATCAGGATTGAGTGCAGATTCACCCCACCCCCCACACAGCAATATCGATTGTAGTTTGTAGAAGACACTGACCCTATAATTCAGCAGACTCTATCCCTAAAATGCCTACAACTCGCCCTGCCTAAACACTCCGACCTGTCCCTCAATTCTATCCGGACACAAATGGTTTTTTCCTGCCTATCTTTCCCTAATCAGCAGCCAGCACGTTGATGTGTGCTCTGTCCCTGAATCTAAGCAGCATAATGACGCCGCTGCGGCTGCCTCGAACTTATAAAGACTTGGTCACATGCTTCAGACGGCCAATCACAGCTACTGAGACATTTGCAGGCATGGCTGGGATGGCTTAAGGCACACCAGTTAAACGATTGTTGATTGGCTGTTGAAAGCCCGCCATGAAAAGAGCGCCAAAGCATGCAAAACCCGGAAATAAAACGACCGAACACGGATTTTTACCCGAACATACAGTAAAGTGTCCGTGTCCGTGTTCGGGTACAAAAAATCCAATTATTCGGTACGAACACGAATAATACAGTCCGTGTTCGCTCAACACTACCCCTGAATATTGTGGTCATTAAGATGCCCATCTAATAGTTTTTTTAAACTATTGACACTCCCTGCTGATACCACTGCTTGCGGAAGAGAATTCCACATCCTTACAGCTCTTAAAGTAAAAAACCCTTTACACAGTTTAAGATTAAACCGCTTCTCTTCTAATTTTAATGAATGGCCACGTGTCTTTTTAAATTCTCTCTCGCTAAAACGTTTGTTCCCTATGCCCCCCTTGCCCCAAAGCACCCATCCCCCCCATGTTGAGGGCATGTGGCCTGGTATGGTTCAGGAGGTGCTCGCTCGCCCCCACCCCCATCCTGGCCAGCCAGGTTGTGTGCTCGGATAAGGGTCCACTTAAAATCCACATCAGACCCAAGGGGCCTGGTATGAATTTGGGGGGAACCCCACACCATTTTTTTCTGCAATACTGACATAAACTGATATAAACTGAAGTGCCTATATATATATATATATAAATATATATATATATATATATATATTGTGACAGGAAGTCAGGTAAATCTGGGAATGTAGTCACTGAGAGGAGACACATTCCCACCTGCTTTGAAAGTTCACTGATACTATAGGGTGTTGGCTGCAGAGAGAGCCAGCAGGAAGTTGAAAACCATTCAGCTGTTCAGAATGAGGAGATCAAGGACTCTATAATTTGTCCAGAGAAAATCTATTGAGTGCTGCCTCCTGTCGCCGTGTAGGCTGGGAGAGGAGGACAGACATACGTGTACCTCCCGACGCCGTGTGGGCATGGGAGAAGGACTGCTGCCGCCTGTCGCCGTGTGGGCTGGGAGAGGGGGACAGTCGGATGTGTGCCTCCCGACAAGCTGGTGAGCATGGGAGAAGACCCCCTAAAGCGATGTGAAGCTAAGGAGGGTAACCACGAGTGAAGACGTCTCAAAGGTGAGAAGACAAAGTGTTCCATGTGAAGAGTGTGAAGAGAAGTGTTCCATGTGAAGAGTGTGAAGAGTAAAGGGACCTGTTAAATGAACTGTGTTCCATGTGAAGAATCTGAAGAGTAAAGGATCCTGTTATAAATGAACATGTGCTGTGTGAAAGAAAACAAAGGGACATGTTCAATGGACAATGTTTGTGCTGTGTGAAAAGCAAACAAATGGACATTTGAGTGTCGGCTGTAGGATCAGCAGTGTCGGCCCAACAGTAGGTTGGAAAGACTTCTTAGGTAGGTTCCAGCTGTGAGAAGGTAGCCGCCCACAGAGGCAAGGATTTATTTTGTCTTTTATTTTATTTTGGCTGTTTTGATGCTTGCAATTGTGTTAAGTAAATTGCATGAATAAATCAGTCTTGTTTTTCAACCTCTAATCGGCTATCTCTGTGAAAACGCACCCCCAAAGGGGTCACCCATACGCCTACCACCGAGCTAATCCCTTACATATGGTGGAGGTATGCAGTGGGCATAAGCAGAGATCCCTGCAAGGAAGTGCAAATGTTTGATGAACTTTATCTGGTGCATGAGATTGCACAATCTATGTGTGCAGGAGAGAAGATCCTGACAGAAAAAAAAAAAAGTGTTTTAAAGAGACAGCGGTCTCAAAATTTTTTGATGAACTTTGTTGTGTCTGGTGCAAGTGACTGCACAAACTGTGTGCGCAGGAAAAGAGATCCTGCAAGAGAGAGAAAAACTACATGTGTTGAAGAGACAGTGGTCTGAAAATTGTTTGCTGGACTGTGAAAAATTTGTTTGTGGAGTTATTGAAGATGGGGCGGTCCAAACGCCTGAAAAATGCAAAGATAGATGAAATGAGAGACCGGATTCTTTGGATGGAGGGGATGTTGCCGTCTGAACCAGCCCCATCCATGCCTAAAGAGAGTCTACTAAAGAGGAAGGTTGTTGTCCCTAGCAACACTGATGAAACTGCTATGGAGACGCAGTGTGCTCAGATGAAAAGTAAACTCAAAATGGAGGAGATGTTGAAACATCTGATTATATCAAATGCAGCTCAACAGCAAGCAAATGCAGCTCAACAGCAGGCAAATGCGGATTTTCAGCGGAGCTTTGCAGCTCAGCAAAAGGCTCACCAAGAGAGCATGGCAGGCTGGAAACAGAGACGCCAGCAGCCAATGGAGGCCATCGGTTTGGAAGAAACCGAGTATGTGTGCAGGGCTGAGTTGGATGCCTTGCAACGGAAAATGGAAGAAAAGGTACAAGCCTTGGAATTGCTTAAAATGGAGCATAGAAACTTGCAGGAAATGAATGAACTACTCAAGTCTCATGTGTTACAGTGGGAAGAATCCACTGCTCTTCTTTTGGTCGAGTTGCAAAAACGCAGAGAGACTATAATGGAGAAAGATACCATCCTCATGGAAAAGGAAAGTGAAATTCAGACTTTGCAGAAGCAAAGTATGGCTGATATGTTGGAGTTGCGTAATCAGCTGGAAAAAAGTCTTCAGTGTTTGGAAGTTACAAAAATAGACCTGCAGGAGTCGCAGGAACAGAATGTTGCTCTGAAAGCGACATTGTCTCTCAACGACAAAGAGAAAAGTGAAAGAGAGGCTAAATTACTGAGTACTGTGTATGAGCTCACTACTTTAAGCAATGTGGTCAATGAATGGCGTGCGGACTGTGAAAGTTGGAAAGGGGAAGCCCAACGTGTCCAGCAGCAGTTAAAGGAGAAAGAAGCCTGTGTGGCAGAATTACATTCTTATTCCCAGATGCTAGCCAATGAGGTGAAGGCTCTTATGCAGGGAAAAGAAGATTGTGAACATAAGAGGGAAAAAGTAGAGGCACAGCTTCTGGAATCGCAAGTCAAGGTGTCAGAAGGTGACCGATTGTGTGCTAAGCTGTCAGAGAAGGCAAACCGACTGCAGGTTGAGTTGGACAATGTTACAAATCAGCTTTCTCAAGCAGACAGCAAATCTAGAGAAATTGCGGAAGATTTTTCTATCTTGGAATCGCAGCTGCAAGACACGCAGGAACTCTTACAGGAAGAGAGGTGTCAAAGGCTGAGTTTTAGCACAAAGCTCAAACAAATGGAAGATGAGAAAAATGGCTTCCTGGAACAATTAAAAAAGGAGGCGGAAGCAAAGAAAAACCTATCAGAGCAAGTCGCAACATTGCAAGCTCAGATAGCGGATATGAAAAAACGCATGGAAGAAAGCGTTGGTTCATTACAGTGTGTTGAAGATGTGAAAAAGAAGTTTGATCAGATGCTTGGTGAAGAGAAGACTGTGTCTGCAAAATATGCAGAAGAACGCGCCCGTGCAGAAACGGAGGTGCGTGATAACGAGAGCAAAGCCCTGTTCTTGGCTCGCTCTTTGGAGGAAGCTCTAGAGTGTAAGGCTGAACTAGAAAGTGTTAACAAACAGCTGCGTACAGAAATGGAAGAATTGGTCAGCTCCAAGGATGATGTTGTGAAAAGAGTTCAGGAGCTAGAAAAGTCTAAGCGAGCCTTAGAACAGCAAGTAGAAGAGATGAAGATTCCGTTGCAGGAACTGGAAGAGGAATTCCAGGCAACAGAGGATCTGTCCCAAAGAGGGGATAGTGTGCCTGATGCAGTTTTTAAAAGGATCAGTGTTTTGGGGTCTGTCCTGAGTGAGCCTCAGAAATGTGATGACATGTGGCTTGAATCACCCCTTTGGAATAAACCGTTCCTTCAAAAACTTCAAGCATTGGAAAATGTATCATTAGAGCTTCAGCAAACAAAGGAGCTGAGTAAGAAATGTGATGATTTCTCAGTTCAGGCTGAAAACCTAGTGGGGAAAACTAAGGCTGTTGGTGAAAACGTGAAGCAAATGAATAAGTGCCTTTCAGGGAGTGTTTCCAAAATGGAACTGGTGAAAGACGGGTGGCAGAAGTTTGATCGTGATCTTGAGATGCATTCCATGTGGAATTCAGATAGAGAAAAAGAACTAGGTGACCTTGAGCGGTCAAATAGTTCAGCAGAAAGTGCATTGAAGAAACCTGTAAAAGAATGTGTTGCAGTTCCATGCTTCTTCACTGATGCAGAGAGGAGGTCTATAATGGATACCACCCAGATCGCTGGGTTCAACTGTGTTGTTGCCTTTAACCCCTATGTTGGTGTAAGGAAAGTTGATGATGTTCTGGTTGACTACTTCTGTGAAGAGTTTGGCAAGAAATATAAACTGAATATCAAATCAAATAGTAGGCCTTTACTGCGACTCGCTCAGGAGGGCGAAAAGTTTAAGAAGTTGATGAGTGCAAATGCTTCCGATCTGCCTATGAATATGAAATGTTTGGTGAATGATATTGATATCTCTGGGAAAAGGAACAGGGGTCACTTTGAAGAAATGTGTGACAGCCTGTTGTCTCAATTGGAAAATCCTCTGCACAGCATCTTAGAGCAAGCAAAGCTCAAGAAGGAAGATCATTCCCTTTTACAACAAAAAGTCAATGATTGTGTACAGATGTATGGAGAGGCAACTCAAGTCACAGAGGGATGTCAAGAGTCCCTACTTGGAACAAAGCTTAGTGAAGCAAAGGTTCTCAAAGTTTTGTGGAAAACATTTATGGATTGCAGAGAGAGGCGTCTTAAGAATGTTGAAGACATTAAGACTAGCCCAATTGAGTTGCCTATGGATCACGGTCCTCCATGGTGGATTGGACAGACGGTTATGAGAGACAAGCTGTCTGACATTTATGAGAAAGCTGTCAATGAAGATGACAGAAACGAGAAGGAGCAAAATGATGCCAAAAATGCAGTTGAAGAATGTGTATATGAGATGAGAGACAAACTGTGTGGCATTTATGAGAAATCTGTCAATGAAGATGACAAAACAGTTTCATCCGGAAGCTTGAGGATAATAGGAGGCTTATCAGTGAGTCAGCAGTGCCTGACACATGCGTGCCTGGAAATATGTGTCCCAACCCTAGGGTTGAAACAAGAGGGGGGGGTATGTGACAGGAAGTCAGGTAAATCTGGGAATGTAGTCACTGAGAGGAGACACATTCCCACCTGCTTTGAAAGTTCACTGATACTATAGGGTGTTGGCTGCAGAGAGAGCCAGCAGGAAGTTGAAAACCATTCAGCTGTTCAGAATGAGGAGATCAAGGACTCTATAATTTGTCCAGAGAAAATCTATTGAGTGCTGCCTCCTGTCGCCGTGTAGGCTGGGAGAGGAGGACAGACATACGTGTACCTCCCGACGCCGTGTGGGCATGGGAGAAGGACTGCTGCCGCCTGTCGCCGTGTGGGCTGGGAGAGGGGGACAGTCGGATGTGTGCCTCCCGACAAGCTGGTGAGCATGGGAGAAGACCCCCTAAAGCGATGTGAAGCTAAGGAGGGTAACCACGAGTGAAGACGTCTCAAAGGTGAGAAGACAAAGTGTTCCATGTGAAGAGTGTGAAGAGAAGTGTTCCATGTGAAGAGTGTGAAGAGTAAAGGGACCTGTTAAATGAACTGTGTTCCATGTGAAGAATCTGAAGAGTAAAGGATCCTGTTATAAATGAACATGTGCTGTGTGAAAGAAAACAAAGGGACATGTTCAATGGACAATGTTTGTGCTGTGTGAAAAGCAAACAAATGGACATTTGAGTGTCTGCTGTAGGATCAGCAGTGTCGGCCCAACAGTAGGTTGGAAAGACTTCTTAGGTAGGTTCCAGCTGTGAGAAGGTAGCCGCCCACAGAGGCAAGGATTTATTTTGTCTTTTATTTTATTTTGGCTGTTTTGATGCTTGCAATTGTGTTAAGTAAATTGCATGAATAAATCAGTCTTGTTTTTCAACCTCTAATCGGCTATCTCTGTGAAAACGCACCCCCAAAGGGGTCACCCATACGCCTACCACCGAGCTAATCCCTTACAATATATATATATATAACTTTGTGGTTTACACTGCACTTTGATCTGATCTCAACATCTCAACAAACTGTAAAAAGCTAAAATCTCTCTCCCTGCCAGCAATGTATTTATTAACTATAGAGCTCCACTTATAAGCCACCTGCTGACCAAGGGATTTGAACCCACAACTAGCAAAGCTGGTGTTCTACCAGCTGTGCCACCGTCAAGCACACTTAAGATGAGCACACTTAAGATGAGCACACTTTCCCTGCCTAACTCCTAGCTCACCCTACACACAGTGAATGAGATAAAAGTTAGGGAGAGTGCATCCCACTTAAGCAGGTTTAACGGTGGCCTAGATGGTAGAATACCAGACTTGCAATGAAATGGCTGTGGGGTTCAAATCCCCTGGCCAGCGGGTGATTTATTGAAATCAGAGGTCAGATTTCATGATAATGCAGGAACTCGAAGATCCCGCAAAGAAGCCCATTTAATCGACAAAAGAGCGAACAGCTCACCCCTACTCAACAGTACTCATTTACTCCACATTACTCAGATACTCAACGTTATTCAGTTACTCCACAGTACTCAGTCACTCAATGGTATTCAGTCACTAACAGTACTCAGTTCACTCAACCGTACTCAGCAGTACTCAGTTACTCACACTATATCCTCCTCAGCCAGCGTCCCCACTACATTCAGTCAGTTTGTCATAGTCAGTCAATGTTTTCTATAAGTTGTGCCTCCCCTGTACTGTCTCATGTAGGGCTTGCCAGCCTCTTCACTTCTCCTCCAGTCAGCCTGTCTCTCTCTGCCCTGCCCGCTTCCTTAGTCTGTCTGTCACACTCACACACACTCCCCCTCCGGTATGTGGATACATTCACCTGCCTTTCCCTGTCAGTCTGTCACCTCCCGGTTCCACCTCGGCTCCTCTGTCAGAGTCTGTCAGACTCAGTGTGGTGACACTGTCCACAGTCACTCCCTCTTCTCCCGATGTTCCACGCTGCTGCTGCTCTTGGTCCCTGGGCCTCTCTCTGTCTCAGTGAGCTACTCCCAGTCTGCAGCTCCCACTTTCCCTCACTCCTCACACACGCTCAGCTGAACGCTGAACCTTGTGCCTCTTTCCTGCAAATGCAAACAGCAACAGCACCACCTGCAGATCAAGTCCTCTCGACTTAAGGGACATATGTAGCAGAATACATATTGGCCTAAATCAATGAAGATATTTGATTTTTTATTTTTTTTTTAGTAGAAAATGTTTTATAGCATAAAGTAAAAAATATTGTTTTTTTGTTTTTAAAATTGTTGTTTTTTTTTTGTTTATAGTGCAAAAAATAAAAACCACAGAGGCGATCAAATGCCATCAAAAGAAATCTCTATTTGTCTGGGAAAAAAAGGACATACATATTATTTAGGTACAGCATCGCATGACTGCGCAATTGTCAGTTAAAGTAACGCAAAAAATTACCTGGTCATGAAGTGGGGGAAAATCTTCAGGGGCTGAAGTTTTTAAATACCACCAAAAGAACGCTTTATCTGTCTCAAAAATGATGACAATTTAATTTGGGTACATTGTTGCATGACTGAGTAATTGTCATTCAAGGTGTGACAGCACTGAGAGCTGAATACTAGCTAGGAAGGGGGTGAAGGTCTCCTGTATTGAAGTGGTTAAAGGTAACTACAGTCTGTGCGATAATCAGTAGAATTAAATCTGGGCTGTTTAAAGGAATAATAGTGAAAATATAGACAGTAACGACATTTCACAGACATTCATACAACTCCCTACTTTATCCAGTCAGGCTACAGTTTGGTTTTAGGATTCAGTTAGTGCTTGCGGAACAGAATAAAAGCACCTGAACAGCTGCCACGGGCTGCATTGTTGGTGTATGTAAGATGCAGACATCATTGAAACCTGAATCACAACAAATTCATCAATAGAAAAAATTAATTAGACCAAACTATAGAGCCCCAGCAGCAGGGGATCACATAGTGCAGCTCTTAGCTTAGAGAAAATAAGTTATGTGCATTGATCTTAAATATTTAATTTTCCTTGTAACAATTATAAAATGGCAGTAGTGACCATTCCAGGCAAATTAATTATTCTTTGACATAAGGCTCCCTTTAATAAGCAGGATAGGTATTTTAATGAGGTCCTTTACTACTGTTTGCCTTCAAGTTCATTCATTCTTATTCCAAGCAAACTGAGTCCAGATTTTGCATTTATACTTTTACTGCTGTTCTATATCAGGCATCCACACTATTTGCTATTACCAGTATATTTCCAAAAATATTTATTACTCAAGTTCCAGCACTTCTAGCGTTAGGAGTTCTTTTTTAAAAAAGGAATTTCAGAAAAAGATTATATATTAAAGTGGTAAAAAAAAATTAAAAAACAAAAATGTAAATATATTGCAGCTTACCAACTCTTAGATGTGGTAGTGTATTTGTTTTCTTTTTTGGGTCTTTTTTTCCCCTTTATTTCAGCTGTTGATCCTGTTAGTAACACACTTCCTATCTTAGAGTGTCTGTATTCTGGATGAAGTCGTGAGGCAGACTCCTTTGGACAGTACAAGCAAACAAAAGATTTCCCAGCACACTTACCAGCAAGCCTGCAAAACAACCAAATTACCATTTTCCAATAATTTACTCTGGGTAGATGGACACATTGGAAGCCTTCACTGCCATTGTGCTCTTGCTGTGCATCATGTGCGCCCCCTGTGCCTTTAAGAAGGGGTGGGTTCCCTCCAGGTACACCTGCCCTTAATATGACCATTCCTATTTGTGCTCCTACTATGGAGGCTCTGGAAATTTAGGTTAGGTTAGAGTTAGCACCATAGTATATACAGTACAGAGGTCCTTTTGTGTGGGCACTGTGGCTGACGCATATATTTTCAAATGTGTGCAAACAAAACCCTCTGTTTTTAACATAATTTGTTAAGCCCCGCACACAAGCGTCGAAAATTGGCAGGGAATTTTCGGCCAACGTCCGATCTGCCGATTTTCAGCTTGTTAGTATGATGCTTCCGACAACCGACTCCGACTTTTCGGCCGAAAAAAATCTGGTGTGCAGACTATAAAAATTTTGTTGGCTGTCAAAACACGGCCGATTTTCATGCAGTCAGTACAGATTTAGAGAAAAATCTGATGAGCAAGTCTGGGCATGCTCAAAGAAGAAAGAACACAAAGAAAGCAAACGAGCACATGACATCACTTCTGAAGTCGATTTTTGTTGGGCGTGAAAATTCGTGTGCAGTCTAGGCACATTCCAACCAACAAAACACCACTCTGGACAAAAGTCGGACGATCGGTCGGCCGTTAATCGTTGCGTGTGTACGGGGCTTTAGTCATGGTCAATTTAGTTGTTTTGCAGGCTGGTTGGTAAGTGTACTGGGAAAACTTTTGCTTGTTTGTGATGCATTGACCTTCCATATGCACCTTGCTGCAAAGCCCAGTTAAGGGTTGGGGTGGTTGTCACTTTTTTGTACAGTCCTTTGGACAGTAGCATTGTCAAACTAGGTTAGACTAGCAGATTATATGGACTGGACTAAGAAATTAAAGCTGACCTCCAGCTAACACATTTTACGCAGTAACAGCATACATTTTTTTTCCTTTTGAGATAAAGGTATTACATAAATAAATAAAATGCTCATTGTAAGCACCCCTGACAGTGGTAAATTGCTTGTCTCAACACTTTAATCGCTACTTTGTCTGGATAGATTGGTCTGTTATAGTAATTTGAAAGAAAACAGATTTACTAGATGGATCTCAAGGTGAAAATAAAGAAAGAAAAACGAAAAAAGAAAGTGAGTGCAGTCACTACATGTAAAAATGTATAAGCTGCAATTGAATACATTTATGTTTTTGAGTATATATCCAATTTAAGTCAAAACCTTTTTCTAGATTTGGATAGAGAGGGGAAGAGTTGGACATAAGATGTTATTGCTGTCTTTATCCCAGCAACCATTTTCACTGAGGCAGACAATGAAAAGAAATCTGAACCAGAAGAAGAGGTGAGGGTAAGTCATCCAAAGTGGATACCTGTGCTGGTGACAGCTGTAAAAATGGGGTATTGCCCTCACTGTTGGATGATTTTCTCTCACTTCTTGTCTGTGTGTTTAGAACAGGAAATTAAAGAAAATCTCACCAACAGGGCACAAAAATAACCTGATAGGATTTTTAATTCTTCCCTACTTTATCCAAAAAAGACAAAAAAGGCTATATATACTTTTTAAAGCAAATAAAAAGCAGGATGACTCCCCTTTGAAAGGGGTTCTAAAAGCTCAACGGCTGTCAACATCAGACCTTACAACTTGTAACATATGAGGCTACAGACAGAAATGAAACTTAACTGGTTGCCGACCGCCGCAAGTACATATACTGCGGCGGTCAGCTCCGGCCAGGCAAAGTGACGTACCAGTACGTCACTAGCCTGTCACTTCCTTGTGAGCCAATAGCGGGCGAGCGCGTGCCTGTGGAGGCGCGCGCCCGCCCCGGCTCATTCCCTGGGAAGTCCGTGCATGTGACCGGCGGACCCGATGTCCGCCGGTCACTCGCGATCATCCACCTTGAAGGGAGAAAGGCAGGCGGCTGATGTAAACAAGCCGCCTGTCATTCTCCCCTGTGTAGGAATGGTGATCATACGGTTATACTATGTAGGACTGTTGATCACTGTTCCTACACCAGTAGCCATGTAAAATCACAGTAAGAAGCATGCCCCTAGGGACACACTTAACCCCTCCTTACCCAATAAAGTTAACCCCTTCCCTGCTAGTGTCATTTTGCAGTAACAGTGCATATGTATAGCACTGATTACTGTAGTAATGTCACTGGTAACCCCAAAAGTGTCAAAAATGTCAGTCAAGGGTCCGATCTGTCCGCCGCAATGTCGCAGTCCCGCAAAAAAAATTGCAGATTGCCGCCATTACTCGTTAAAAAAAAAACACCAAAAATTACAAAAATCTTTCCCTTTGTTAGTAAACGCGATAACTTTTGCGCAAACCAATCAAAATACACTTTTTGCGATTTTTTTTACCAAAAATATGTAGCATAAAACAAATTGGCCGAAAATGTTAAAAAATTTTGATTTTTAAATTTTTTTTTGGGTTGAATTTCATATAAAAAATTTGAAAAATATTGTTATTTTTGCAAAATTTACGCTCTTTTTTTGTTTATAGCGCATGATCAAAAAATCGCACAGGTGATCAAATACCACCAAAACAAAAAGCGCTGTTTGTGGGAAAAAAATGATGTCAAATTCGTTTAGGTACAGCGTTGCACGGCCGCGCAATTGTCCGTTAAAGTCACACAGTAAAAAATCGCAAAAAAACCCTGGTCAGGAAGGAGATAAAATCTTCCGGGGCTTAAGTGGTTAAGCAAGTGCCCCAACTTTATTTTTGAGGCACTTCTTTAAGCAACCATTTGCTCATTTTATATTTAAATCATTGGAAAATGTTGCTTTTGGCTTTTGAAGTGGCCGCATTTCCTGTCGAGGAGACCAATCCCGGAGCCATTTAGCTATGCACTGGATGACTGATCTCCACAATGGCCATCTTGGCTCTTCAGGTCACATAGATTTCACTACAGACTCCTGCTCCCTTTTGAAATTTTGCTATCTGAAATGCTATAGAGAACAAAAAAAAGAGAGGAATGGAGTTTATAGTGTTAGGTGTACCCCCTCGTGTAAAAAAAAAAAAAAAAAAAAAGAAAATATAGACTTGCCTGGAGAAGGGGCCATAGTTGGTGAACATTCTTTCTTTAACATAGTTTGATGTTTTTGTGAATAAACTGTTACTTAGAAAAGCTTTGTGAATTATACTGAGGAAGTAAACTGAATACTGATTCTACCTTGCCCCTTTGTTTGCATAGAGTATGCTTACTATGCTTACTAATTAATATAAGTGTTATTTTTATTCCAAGGTTTATGTAAACCACGGACACATACAACACCTGGCTAAGACAATGGCACAGCTACAGCGATTTGAAAAATTTGAATAAATTAAAATAAATTAAAATGCAAATAGCAATGTTGCCCACACCACCTATTTAGATAATAGCTGTATTTTGTCACATTTAAGTGTAACTACATTTTTGTACACAATTTCAACAATTAGGAAATACAAATGTATTGCAATTTACTACAATATTGTTTTCTTTATTTATGTCCTTTCTCTTCTGTCTTTAACACACTCACAATTTTTCTCCTTTAAGATTTTTTTTCTTGGTCAGAGATTGCAGACCGGTTTTTACTAGGGTTTTATCTGATTGTTTTTTTTCAGTGACTGGAGAAATTCTCTAATTTCTTTCCTCTGGTGTAGGTCTATTAACTGTCAATGAACATGTGCACACTTCACAGTTATTAAAATAATTTCACTTTAAGTGATACTTAAGGAAATATTTAGAAATAAATAAATATATATATATATATATATATATATATATATATATATATATATATATATATATTATACTTACCTGCTCTGTGCAGTGGTTTTGCACTGAGCAGCCATGATCCTCCTCTTCTCTGGTCTCCCCCGAGCTCTGGGCTCCTCCCCTCTGCTGAGAGCCCCCATAGAAAGTCACTTGCTATGGGGGCATGGGGGCATTTGTGCATGCTTGCTCCCAAGCCTCACACTCCCTCCTCACTGGCTGTGTCTATGGCTTTCACTACTGTGCATGGGCCAATAAGGAGGGAGAGCGCCAAGAGAGCAGCTGCTCTTGTGCACATTGCTGAATCAAGATCAGGCTCAGAGTAAGTAGGGAGGGTTGTGGGAGAGCTGCACACAGAAGACATTTTATAGAATGCATGAAGGTAAAAACCTTCAGCCTTTAGAACCACTTTAGGTAGTCCCTGTCACCAACCTAAAAATTACAACTAGACCTTGCAGAAGATCTGGGCATAGGTCCTAAGATGGTCCAATGAATAAAAGTGCTTTATAACCATCCTACAGTGGCAGTGAAGGTGATTAGGAGCCTTTCACCAATCTTCGAAATGCTAAATGGACAAGATAGGGGATGCCTTCTCTCACCCCTCTTGTTCGTTCTGTCACTGCAGCCACTATTGGCCACCATATGGAACAGCGCAGACATAAGAGTGAAGACTGGGTACAAGGAACATAAAGTAGCGGCATACGCCGATGATGTCCTGTTCTATATGTCCAATCCAAGAATAACCCTCTAAAAATGTATTCAAAGAGATAAAAGATTATGGAGAACTTTCAAATCTAAAGATCAATCCAGTAAAGTCAGAAATTCTAAATGTTGAAAGAAAGGGGTGCGCTGATTGAGTGAAAGGCTGCAACCAGATGATGTGTAGTGTAAATGTTTAAAGGTGATGGTGCGCTTTTCTAAAATGGTGAAAAAATCATATATTAAATAATATATAACAAATAAAGGATGAAAACCCAAATATCACAGTGATGGGTGAATAAAGTGTTTAATCAATAAATAAAGTCTTAAAAAACATTCAATGTGACTCCAACAAATAAACCACTAAAATGAAAGTCCATTAAATAATGTGGTCCAAAGTAGTGGGAAATGGTGAAAAAAATTCAAATAAAAATCAAGGTGATGATAAGGTGTTCCCTCCACCTGGTGAAATGCCTCCTTACCCGGCGGAAAGAAGGTAAGTGCCTGATAATGATAATTCACATGTAGGTAAAGCCAGTGTCCTAATTCCACCTGCACACGTGCACAATCACCCGGGTGATAAGTATATACAAGCCTCTTACCAGATGTAAGAGACAATCAAGCCTCTAAATATCATAGACATGAGGATGCTTCCTTAACACAATGGATGGATAGGATCGTTCCCACTTTCTTCCCTCTGTACAAGCCAACGTATGTCTCCTATTCCTTAAGGTGAGTAGAGTATACTCCCCACGATGTTCCAATGCACATGAAAGAACAGATGGGACTGATAGTGCATTACCTTTATAACAATTTATTGGTATATAGACTTGCACTTACAGTTAAGTTGAACGGTTCGAGCAGATATCATATATTTACAGGCTAAGGATCTCTAGGTTCATCGGGTCCGGCTGCAGCACGGACCGCCGATGACGCAATGACGGCACGCCTCCCTCCTGACGCGTTTCCTCCAATAGGGCTTCAACTTGAGATGGGAGATAGGCGCGCGCCGTCATTTCCGCCAATTTATGCAGGTTAGTGTTATCTTCCTCTTCCGGTGTCCGCAGAGAATGTCCCGAGCGCCGGAAGTGTCTCTTTTTTTTTACAGATAGTGTATATACTATAAGGGTCACTTATATTATCACTCTTACATTATTCTTCAAGAGATTATTGTAATTTAAGTGATATTTAGCGCTCGGACTTCTATTATACTGCATCCATTAACATCTTAAAGGGGAATTTGACACCGGAGAAAGATATTAACTACTTCCTGAAATTCTAAATATTGGTGTGAGTAAGAAAGAAGAATTAGCCCTGCAGAGGGATTTCCCATTTACTTGGGGGAAAACAGAATTTAGGGATAAAACTTAAAACTTTCTGAGGTGTTTACCAAGCTAATTATATTCCATTACTTAATAAGATAAAATCAGAAATTTAAAAAATTTCATAATGACCACTCTCATGGGTAGGTCGGATAAATATGTTAAAGATGGCAACAATACCGAAAATCTTGTATAAATTTCAGATGTTACCATTACCACAGCTATTCCACAGACATATCTTAAAACATTAAAAACAATAATACTAAAGTTTATACGGCAGAACAAGAAGCCAAGAATACAGTTCACAGTACTTAGTAAGGATAAAGCATAGGGGGGATTAGCAACACCAGACATTAAAAAGCATTACAATGCGGTAATACTATCACGAATGATAGAGTGGACTAAAATAAAATCTGCTAAAAGATGGGTTAAGATTGAAAACACATTATATAGAGCACAACTAAATGGGAATATTTGGATCCCACCAAAATATAGAGTTTGATGAGAATACACAGAATTTAACTAGCATAGTTTTTTAAGGTCGGGGACACGATTCACAGACAAGTAAAATGGGAATGCAACTCACCATTAATATTAATTGAGGGTACAAATTATTTTTTACCCGGTAAAGGGGCACAATGGTAAATTTATCAAAAACACACAGTTAAAAGATATTATAAAAGGAGGAAATATATGCCCATATTAGAAATTAAAAGATAAAGCAAAACTGATGGCTCTGAATAAATGGAGGTATTTCCAGCTAAAGCACTTTGTGAAAACATTATCGAAACCTATTAGATCTGAGGAGGATTTAAACTTTGTGGAAAAATGATGTAATCCACAAATTAAATTGAAACACTGCATATCTCATATAAACAAAATACTTACGGGGCTGATGGGGCCGAGAATACCTCCATTTATTGGAATATGGGAAGGGGAATTGGGATCACGTCTAAAAGAGCAACAAGTGTACCATGTACATGTTTCATACATGGTTTCACCACAGATATAAACACAATTGAAATAAATTGAAATAAATTACAAATGTCTAGCAAGATGGTGTATAACACCTGTTAAAGCACAAAAATACAAACCAGAGAAATCCCCACTGAGTTGGAGGGGCTGTAATATGAGGGGAAGCTGTAGATCTGAGTGGAATATCTGAAATGAGGGGATGCTCTGCTGATTTCTATCATCCAATCACGTGTAAGCAAAAATGCTGTTTTTTTATTTTCCTTGCATTTTCCCCCTCAGATATACAGTGACTGCACTTCAAAGTGCACTTGCAGTGCACTTGCAGTGAACTTGTAGTGCACAGTAGATTTGCCTTTAGTAAATAAACCCCAATAACACACATTTAGTGCGAATGCCTGAAAATTTGAGAATACTGGCAGAAGGTGCAACGATATATAAGGGAGATTACAGGGATGGATATTGTTGACGACCCATGGGAGTGCTTAATACATAATACAAATAAAACAAAAAAACAATATAAAAGTACAGGATTTTTGAAAATATTGCTAGAGATTTAAGACAATGGAAAGCACCGAATCCCGAAAACAAATGGTAACTACAATGGAGGGGGCAAAATGGGACTTTAGAGGTGCAAATGATGGAGAAAAATCTGGATTCTCAAAAAATACACATTTTATTAAACATAAAAGTATAGGACAAGACACAACATTAATTAAAATGTTAAAAGCAAGAAAATGCACTTGATAATATCAACTCTACATGTTTCGCCATCTTCATAATAGCTTCTTCAGGAGTTTTAATAGATATCACATCTCAAGGATCAGAACATTCAGGGGTATGTGAGATGATATTTCTCGAGAGTGAACATTTCTAAATTGCAAAGTAAAAACATGAAAATAGAGCATTTATAATTACAATAGGGCATATATCAATGGTCCTATATTGAATGCCTGCATGGATTTCTACTATTTTAGTACTAATGGCAAGGAGTACCTTAGGAAGACCTGAACCTTTTCATTTGCCGGAAGTGGAAGCGACGTAGGTGCAGAGGCAGGGGTAAACTAAATTAGGCATGCCAATATCTTCTATGCAGGATGTGGAAATCTTGCAAGCAGACCTGAACAAAATAACGGGGTGGGCAACTACATGGCAGATGAGATTTAATGTAGAAAAATGTAAAGTAATGCACTTGGGGGCCAGTAACCAGAAAGCAAGCTACTCACTTGGGGGGGAACCTCTGGGTGAGTCTAGGATGGAAAGGGACCTGGGGGTACTGGTAGACAACAGGCTTGGAAGTGGCATGCAATGCCAAGCCGCTGCAAGCAAAGCCAACAGAATACTGGGTTGTATAAAAAAGGGGATTCACTCCAGAAATAAAGAGATTATTCTTCCACTCTACAAAACTCTGGTCCGGCCACATCTGGAGTATGCTGTCCAGTTCTGGGCACCGGTCCTCAGGAAGGATGTGCTGGAACTGGAGAAAGTCCAGAGAAGGGCAACAAAAATAATTAGGGGAATGGAGGACATCAGCTATGAGGAAAGACTACAAGCACTGAACTTATTCTCTCTGGAGAAGAGACGATTGAGGGGGGATATGATATCAATGTACAAATACTGTACTGGCGACCCTAGCATAAGGAACAAACTATTCAGAGTAAGGGAATACAATAAGACACGTGGCCACTCACTAAAACTTGAGGAAAGGCGGTTTAACCTTAAAGTGCGTAAGGGGTTCTTCACTGTAAGAGCGGTAAGGATGTGGAATTCTCTTCCGCAAGCAGTCGTATCAGCGGGGAGCCTTGATAGTTTCAAAAAACTATTGGATGGACACCTTAAAGACCACAACATACAGGGGTATACAATGTACGGTTAAAAGCAAACACACACACACATCATAGGTTGAACTGGATGGACTTGTGTCTTTTTTCAGCCTCACTAACTATGTAACTATGTAACTATGTAACTATGTAAATAGGGAGGAGGGGACTGAGACACCTGACCCCTTAACGTTGACCCATAGAGAAGATGATAGCCAAGCCGAAAAATACCACATGAAAGGATGGTGAGAGACTGCAATATAGGAATACATTTGAAAAATATAAATTGCATAGATATCCTATGAAGAGCTGGATATCAAATATAACATCGTAAATATATTTACCAGTTCAGTTCGGGGGTATAGGAATACCACAAAGGGCGCCCCAATAGTAATAATGAGAAAAAAGATATCCCACAGTTTCCAAAGAGAGAAATATTCCTTTAAAACAATGGAAAAGAATACTGTAAGCATAACCTCCATAAGGAGAGAATTGCCAGCATTCTATTAATTGTAAAAAATATATATATATACGGTAGAAATACCATTTACCCTGATGATCCAGTATTAAATATATCCAGAAAAAATGCCGTAGAAATTGGTTAAATCAGAGGAAATTTTTGAATGATGCGCTCCAATGCGAGCCTGCATAGGGGATAAAGATAGAATGTACAGAAAAGGGAAAGGTTGAATCGCCATATTCAATAATCGAGAAATGAAAAAAAGCCAATAAAGAGGAATTCCATTACCGCATATGTCTCTGAAAAAACGTCCTCTTCCCCGGTGGTCTAGTGGAATACTGATCAATGGCGCCGGCATTTATACATCTCCTCCACTTCCTCGGCGTCTGACGTCACCGAGGGAGTGAGAGCGAGGCATGCCCACCGGCCAATCGGAACCCAAAGAGGAAGTGCGTCATTATGGCGCGACGGCGTCACATGGTCAGGCCAGAAACCGGAAGTCGAGGATAATAACATCCGGTCCGGCCACCAAGTAGCGCTGTAAGCAGAGAAAAGCAAAGTAGAGAAGACATAGGCCAAATAGAGGGAAGATCATTCCTCCGAATGGGCTAAATAGTCCTAAGCAGATAAAAATCGATATGATGAAACAATGCCAGAAATTATACTCTAGCAGAAATATATATAGAACAATTGTAAAGAATCCTATAGGAACTCTGTCACATACAAAGACCCAAGACAAAATTACAATAATAAGGACACAATTAATCAACTCAATTAATTCATTGAATGATTGAGTGAATAAAAAGGAAGAAAGAGATCTATTAGAAAATATTTATATAGGGCTCCAATATAGGACAGCTGGGAATGAAGGGCGGTATCTCTACTGACCAGGCAGGACCAAAGTACCTGGGAACAATGTAGGGCACCGCGGGTGCCCATATGGGCAACAAAGATGGGAACAGGAAATTTAGACTCCGTCCAAAGATCCTCCCATAAGATGAAATTAATTTCACCATCCAAACTAAGCACCCATAGTCGCATACACTTACCGGCAAGGATCAGGAGATTATTACAAAGATAAATAAAGAAGGATCCTTTGTTCAATCACAAACTGATGGATTCCATCTGAAAAATACAATGCAGATAAGACTGCGCAAAAAGATATAATACATATTCACCAATATTGATACATAAGACGAAGAGAGGACCTGTAACAAAAGTACAGAGTCCCATTTACTAGTTTCCACCCCAACATTTGGGTGAGACTAGCAATACATCATATTGACATTTCCCTAGCCAAGAAATGGTTTGAAACTGATGGATTCATTTATACCAGGATACTGAGTGGCCGATAAATTGAATATCCATTTAGTTTCACGTTGCAATAAATTTTTGTCTACACCACGTTCATTGAGTGGAATGTGTTCCAAGGCAAAAAAGGTCATCATTTTGTCATTGAAATTATGATAGAGGCCCATATGACGGCTAATGGGGCTTTCAAACTTTTTGTTTTTGACAAGTTTGACATGATCAAGAATTCGATTAAAGAAAGGTCTTTTTGTTTTTCCTATGTAGAAGGCCTTACAGCTACAATACATTATATATACGACCCCAATAGTTTGGCAATTTGCATAAAAGTTGGGTCTGTGTATTTTACCATTGGGAAGAGTGATTTCACTGGTATTAGGCAGATACCTGCAGAAGTTGCATCCTCTGCAAGAGTATGTGCCAGTCAGTGATCTTTTAGATTTGCTAGAAGGGGTATAGTGACTGTGAACCAATTGATCCCTTAATGAACGGGATCTTTTAAATGTTATCTGGGGACGATCCCCAATGTGTTTGGATACCTTTTCATCAGCCTCCAAAAGGTACCAAAACTTTTTTAGGATTGATCGTACCTGGTCATGTTGACCAGAGTACCGTGTAATTAAACGTACCCCATTAGTATTGTTTGTTTTTTTACTGCCAAAAATTAAGTCGGTTCTATCCAATTTTTTTGCTCTGTGATAGGATTTCTTTAAACAAGCCCTACTGTATCCTCTACATAAGAGCCGTCTTTGTAGATTTTTTGCCTCTCTCTCAAAATCCTCTGATTTAGTACAATTACGTCGTAGTCTTAAGTATTGGCTGTAAGGTATACTGGATACAAGAGGCTGGGGGTGGGAGCTATCTGCTCTCAGAATCGTGTTACCTGCCGTGGATTTTCGAAAGAGGGTGGAGCCTAAAGTGCCGTCATCACCTATATAGATTGTAATGTCCAAAAAGTTCAAGGATTTCTGATTATACACATAAGTGAATTTGAGATTGAAATCATTGGTTTTCAAAACCTCAAAAAATCTCAATAACATCGTTAAAGAACCCGTCCAAATCATAAAAATGTCATCAATAAATCTTCTCCACAGGAGCACACAAGAGAGAAATGGCTCAATGTCGTCCCTGGAGAAGAGATCGCGCTCCCACCCCCCCAGGTGCAGGTTGGCGTAAGAGGGGGCACACTTGGTCCCCATAGCCACCCCCTGCACCTGGAGGTAGTGGGAGCCGTTAAACAAAAGACATTATTGGACAAAACAAATCTAAGCAGTGAGATAATAAAGGCATTATATTCCAAAGAGGAGCCACCTCTCTCGGATAGGAAACTCTCCACAACTCTAACTCCACAATGATGCGGGATCGAATTGTAGAGGGCCTCCACATCAATACCCACTAGCCAAGCGTCTTTTGGGACCTGAATGCCATCTATGGCTTTAATCAGGTCACTGGTGTCCCTAATGTAGGAAGGTAACGCCAATACGTGGGGATGCAAGTAGTCGTCCACCAACTGACTAGCTCTCTCGGTCAGACATCCATTGCCAGAGACTATGGGTCTGCCTGGAGGTTTTTTCAGGTTCTTGTGAACCTTAGGTAAAGCATACATAGTGGGTGTTGTAGGATCTTTGATATCCAAGAATTCCCATGTTTTTTTATTTATCAGAGCTCTAGAGTAGGCCTCGGAGATAAGTTGATGATATTTGATGACTATTCTTGCTAAGAAACAGAGATTTTTCTATACCAATCTTTATTGTTTAGAATATCTAAAACCATAGCCTCATATCCTGTAGTGTCCATTACAACGACGTTACCCCCTTTATCTGATGGCTTGATAGTTAGAGAGGGGTCGTTCTGAAGTGATTGAATGGCCATAATCTGACTTTCATTCAGATTGGAGGAAGTCAATATATTTAATATTTTTTACAATTAATAGAATGCTGGCAATTCTCTCCTTATGGAGGTTATGCTTACAGTATTCTTTTCCATTGTTTTAAAGGAATATTTCTCTCTTTGGAAACTGTGGGATATCTTTTTTCTCATTATTACTATTGGGGCGCCCTTTGTGGTATTCCTATACCCCCGAACTGAATTGGTAAATATATTTACGATGTTATATTTGATATCCAGCTCTTCATAGGATATCTATGCAATTTATATTTTTCAAATGTATTCCTATATTGCAGTCTCTCACCATCCTTTCATGTGGTATTTTTCGGCTTGGCTATCATCTTCTCTATGGGTCAACGTTAAGGGGTCAGGTGTCTCAGTCCCCTCCTCCATATTCACCCCTGCCTCTGCACCTACGTCGCTTCCACTTCCGGCAAATGAAAAGGTTCAGGTCTTCCTAAGGTACTCCTTGCCATTAGTACTAAAATAGTAGAAATCCATGCGGGCATTCAATATAGGACCATTGATATATGCCCTATTGTAATTATAAATGCTCTATTTTCATGTTTTTTCTTTGCAATTTAGAAATGTTCACTCTCGAGAAATATCTATCAAAACTCCTGAAGAAGCTATTATGAAGATGGCGAAACATGTAGAGTTGAAATTATCGAGTGCATTTTCTTGCTTTTAACATTTTAATTAATGTTGTGTCTTGTCCTATACTTTTATGTTTAATAAAATGTGTATTTTTTGGGAATCCAGATTTTTCTCCATCATTTGCCCCCTCCATTGTAATATAAAAGTACAGTTTTGCCACAATTAATAAATGCAGCAAAGGGGGCAATAAAAATAAAATGGTTACACCAAGAAAGCCCTACAATAGGAGATTAGTTTAAAAGAATTAAATATATAAATACAATGGAGTATTTAAGCAGCAGAGAAGAAGATCATATAGATTCTCAAGCATCTGGGAAAAATTGATAGAATTCAAAGAAACCAGCAAATAACCCAAAAGATATGGGTTGATTAAGCAAAAGGGGCGGGGTGAGAGGCAGAGAGTCGGGAAGAAGAGGAGGAGTCACAATAATAGAAAAGGAGAGCTACGAAAAAGACGAGGGGCAGGAAGTAAAGGGGAAAGGGCATAAGGGTTAAATGCAATGTTGATATTGTGATATATGTGATTCTTTACTTATTTTATACTGAAAATCAAATAAAGTTAAAACAATAAAAATAAAAATTGCAGGTAAAAGCCTAGGCAAATCAAGAATTGCAGTCTGTTTCATTTCCAGAAATTATTTTTTGTTTTACCTGCAATGCACCTTTGAACTTTCTAGAAAATATGAATAATTCAGGAGAGTCAGTTCCTCCTCATTTGTCCCTCATTTGGTCTGATCTATATAGTTCCTGGTGCTAAACTTTTCATCCAATTTCTAAATTGCTGCATTTGTAACTTCCAGAAGCCAATATAAAGGAATAGTATTGGTAAAAAAGAAACACTTGTGGGTTTAACTAATCATTTTTTTTGTATAATACCCCTTTAAGGGGGCATGAAAGGGGATGTGTCCTTTGCCTACATTCTTTTGCTAATAGGTGTCCCTCGTATCCCATCTCAAAAAGTTGGGAAATATGCTCTCAGTCTGCTTGGGGTGCTGATATCACATTCAAGATGCCGATGCCCAGCAGCCCAACAGTCTTTAGTCTAATAGATATCCACACAAAGGAGGTTTTTTATTGGTAAATAGCATGCATTATTTATCCTAAATGCAAATATAATATTATGGCAAGTTTTTTGTTGAAATATTAAAAGCTTTGAGTTCTTGTATCAATCTGCAGTCATGGCACAGTCCTTATCTCAATTTCTTTTGGTCAGTAGTGTGGTTCCCAATGCGGTGCCCATGTTGTATCTTAGTGATGTTGTCAAAAGGGTCCATCAAAGGGTTCTCTACTCTTTGGGCCCGTTCACATGTTCTCTTGCGATGCAGAAAACACGCATTTACCACACAGAACAGGAACGTGCTGCAATCTGTTCAACTCTCACAGGTACCAATAATTGTTAATGTCAACTCAAACCCTGCGTTTGCAGTCACCAAGACGTGTGGCACTACAGCACCATGCAGTTTGGTGCGAAACTGTTTTTAAAGTTGTGTTTGCTATGTTTTTTTACACATTCCTGTGTGTTTGACAGCCCATTGAAGTCAATTCAGGTGTTCCAATGGGAACCGGCCCTTACAGTGCTGGTGTAATTTCACAATGCAAGTCAACAAGACCTACTGGATGTATGAACAGCAGCTAGCAATCAGCAATATTCCTTACTGGAAGTGTTTTAATGGATGGTTATATCATAATGAATTTAAGGAAATAAATTAGGGCCTTTTTTTTTTTTTTTTTATCTTATTTAGAATCACTGGTATGTTTTATTGCCTAGAATGTCACACCTGAAGATTCCTAACAAGATAGAATCAGAATCACACATTTTGTTTTTTTTCCACAAAGGTTTTTAAATATGTCCCAAAGATACATTTTTTCAGCATTTTAGAAGTTTAGAAATCTTCTTATATAATGATGGTTGATTAGCATATTAAACCCTTTTTAATATAATTTATCAATCATGCAATCAGGTTGTGCTGGTCTTCCTTCTTAATAAGCCAGAATGCTTTGCAAATTAAGCATCATGGATATATAGCCCACTCTAGTGTATGCAGCTTGGTAGTGTAGACTTGCAGTGTAGGACAATTTAGTTTGGCTCAGGGCTAAGCCTGAGCTGTGGATCTGGGTCAGGGTTCAGTGAGTCAGAGCTGGGTGACTCATTCTGACAGCTCCTCTGGTGCCTCCCCCTGGTCTAGAAAGTTGTAGAACCTTCTAGAGCTAGTGGGTGGAGGTTAGGAGGAGCTGTTTGGAATGTTTATGAGGGCCTCAGCCAGTCCCCAGTGAAGGGCTGGCAGGGGGGGCAAGGCTAACCTAATAAAGGCATGAGCCATGCCAGCAGGGGCAGTCAGGTGGAAGATGGAAGTACTGTACAGTAGTGCTGTGCAGACTGTTGATAGCCCTCGGGGGGGGGTGATATAGGGCTGCGGCTCGGGTTCCGGAAGGATCCTGCCACAACACATAGAGAAAGCCCTTCCTGGAGGCACAGGGGCAACTGTGAGGACAGTGTGAGTACAGCAGCACTACTGGAGACTTACAAGGGGGGGAGACTGCCACATGTAGCCAGTTCTCCTTGAAGACTGCATTGTGCCAAGTCTTCATCCCTTCCCTGGGAGATCCCGTGCAGAGTCAGCCAGGTGGACTGGTGGGGATCATCAGTCTGGAGGACTGTGCAGGAAAGTTAGCCTGGAGGGCAAGTGAAAGGGACAGCTGCAGTCAGGTAGGTTGGTAGTGCCTTAAGAGGTTGTGCTAGGACCAGTAGCCACAGGAGGGAGAGAGGGAGATTGCAAGCTGGTCACTGTGCTGTGCTACACAACAAGTGGCTTTGAGTTCCTGTAAAAGGCCATTGCTAAATCTGACTGTGCCTGTCACACATTTGTTTACAGTGATCCAGCTGGAGTCTGCAAGCAAGTAAAGTGCAGGAGGAGTGTAAAGGGGGCTGTATCTATACTGTATGTAGATTGTGCATAGTAAGATGTTCCTGAAAATGTTGTTGCCGAAGTCAAGTGGGCATCCCTTAATTTCCCATCCACATCCAAGTTATTAACCCTCAATAAATCACAAAAAAAAACAAAGTCACAGACTGTTCTTTATGTCTGGAGTGCCTGTGAAAATTTGGTGTGCTTAGCTGTGCAGGGTGGGGGATCCCAGCTTAATTGCGGCTCTTTAGTGGGTGCGCTACAGATACATCCTGTAACAAACATTTCTTTTTAGAGTAAAGACATTATACAATTAAAACATATAAAAAGACATCAGTTTACAAAC
Organism: Pelophylax lessonae; assembly: GCF_965119305.1. NCBI lineage: Eukaryota > Metazoa > Chordata > Amphibia > Anura > Ranidae > Pelophylax > Pelophylax lessonae. The sequence continues at coordinate 48,145,133 of NC_138775.1, forward strand.
TTAAAAATACTACAGTAGACATAAACCTTAACTAAATGATATTCTGCTAAGGAATCACAAACAATTACCATTATTTTAAATAAGAGCCTTTCTTTAATGCTTGTTATAATTTCTTGCATTTTGGTGCTGCTGATATGGTTTTGAGGGTAGAATTTATAATGGAGAGGGGTTATGGGCTGTGCTAGTGTTTTTTCTTTTTTGAGGGGGTTTCTTTTTTTTCCTCTGTAGGGGGGTGCTTAGAGATAATATGGCTGGTAAAATGTGTTTGGGATAGAGTGTATGTACATGCTGAAAGAAAAGACCATTGAAAGTATTTTGTACTATCTGTTCGATAAGTGGAACTCAAAATATCTGTTGACTATGCCCGCAATCTATTAAGATGCTAGTAAACCAATAATGCTGTATTTAAGTCTCAAACATTGTTGCTAGCCCTTCCATTCTCTATCGGTGAACTATAAAACACCTCCCCTATGTTTGATGATGGGGGTTGTTCTGTACTCCTCACACTAATCCTGTCCTAGGGTGACAAGCTAATCCTTCATAAGTAGAGTACAGTGAGGGACAGTTGTTCATCTAGGACATGGACAGGGCCAGCCTTACCATGGGTCCCGCTGAGTCCATTGGACCCAAGCGGAACTTGGAGAGGGGCAGAAAATTGACTCCCAAGATTTTTTTCAGCAGTTTTGTGTATCATCAGTTTGCTGCGTGTTACAGGTGGTATTTTCCAATGTCATACTGCCGCCACTGTAAACTGATGAGTATGGGGAGGCGGAGCGTCTCCTCCGGGAACGTCCCTCGCGTGATCATGGTGTGTGCAATGACGTCAGACAACAGCACACCCCATCTCATGCAGGGCAGGCTGGATCTCCTAGGGCGGTGGCCATTACAGACACAGGAGTGACAGGAAGACTGAAGACAAACAGTGGCTATTTGGTGGACCGGTCTGGTCGTGAGTTATGGAAGAAGATTACAATATTTTCAAAATTTTACATTTATAAAAAATATGGATATGGGGGCCTTTTGGTGGGCGTAATTTTTTATTATTTTTTTTGGGGGGGGGGGGGCAACATTTCATTATTGGACCCAGGAAGCACAATGTCTTGGGCAAGCCCTGGACATAGAGTGTGCTACTAGCAGGATCATCAGGTAAAAAAAAGAAAAAGAAAGAAAAGCTTGAGAAATGAAAACGAATGTAGCCGCCACATCTAAGGTTTAGTAAGCTGAATTATGCACTGTGTGCACAATTATTAGGCAAGCAAGTATTTTGACCAAATCATCATTTATATCATCATTTATATGCATAGTGTCCAAGTCCAAGCTGTATAAACTTGAATGCTTATTGGATGTAAGCATATCAGGTGATGTGTTTTTGTGTACCGAAAGAGGGTGTGGCCAAAGGAGATCAACACCCTATATCAAGGTGTGCATAATTACTAGGTGGCTTCTTTCCTCGGGCAAAATGGGCCAAAAAAGAGATTTATCTAAAAAGTCAAAATTTTTAAAAAGTCTTTCCTGGGGTGCAGCACTTTTGAAATTGCTAAGATATTGTGGCATGATCACAAAATCATGAAAGGTTTTGTTGCAAATAGTCAACAGGGTCGCAAGAAACGTGTTGAGAAAAAAGAATCAAACTAACTGCCAAATTTTATAAAAGAATCAAATGTGAAGCTACCAGGAACCCATTATCCTCCAGTGCTGTCATATTCCAGAATTGCAACCTACCTGGAGTGCCTAGAAGTACAAGGTGTTCAGTGTTCAGAGACATGGCTATGGTAAGGAGGGCTGAAACCCGACCACCACTGAACAAGACACATGCTGAAATGTAAAGACTGGGCCAAGAAATAACTAAAGACAGATTTTTCAAAGGTTTTATGGACTGATGAGATAGAGTAACTCTTGACGGACCAGATGGATGGGCCTGTGAATGGATCAGTAACAGGCACAAAGCTCCACTTCGACTCAGACGCCAGTAAGGTGGGGGTGGGGTACTGGTATGGGCTGGTATAATTAAAGATGAGCTAGTTGGACTTTTTCGGGTTGAAGATGGACTCAAAATCAACATCCAAACCTACTGCCCATTTTTAGAAAACACTTTCTTCAAGCAGTGGTAAAGGAAAAAGTCTGCATCATTCAAGAAGACCATGATATATATGCAGAATAATGCTCCATAACATGCATCAAAGTACTCCACTGCGTAGCTAGCCAGCAAAGGCCTTAACCACTTGCCAACCACTGCATGACTATATTCTGCGGCCGTCAGCCCCTCCTGGGCAAAGTGACGTACCGGTACGTCACTCGCCCACGAGCCTGTAGGGGGCAAGCGCGCACCGCCGGCGGCGCGCTCTTGCCCCCGCTTGTTCACTAACATCCCCGCGCATCTGACTGGTGGCTCCGATGTCCGCCGGCCACTCGCAATCTCGCTCAGGAGAGGGAGAAAGGCAGACGGCTGATGTAAACACAGCCGTCTGTCATTCTCCCTTAGATCATGACAGAAGCTATGCGATCCTGCTATGTAGGATCGTATATGTCTCTGTTATGATCTAACAAGCCACGCCCCTTGACAGTTAGAATCATGCCCCTAGGGACACACTTAACCCCTTGATCACCAATAAAGTTAACACCTTCCCTGCCAGTGTAATTTTTACAGTAACAGTGCATATTTATAGCACTGATTACTGTAGTAATGTCACTGGTACCCCCAAAAGTGTCAAAAATGTCAGTCAGGGGTTCGATCTGTCCGCCACAATGTCGCAGTCCCGCAAAAAAAAATTGCAGATCACCGCCATTACTAGTTAAAAAAAAAAACAATAAAAATGACATAAATCTTTCCCGTAGTTAGTAAACGCAATAACTTTTGCACAAACCAATCAAAATACGCTTATTGCAATTTTTTTTACCAAAAATATGTAGCGGAAAACAAATAGGCCTAAAATGTTAAAACATTTTGATTTTTACATTTTTTTTGAGAATTTCATATAAAAAAAATTTGAAAAATATTGTTATTTTTTCAAAATTGTCGCTCATTTTTTGTTTATAGCGCAAAAAGTAAAAATCGCACAGGTGATCAAATACCACCAAAAGAAAGCTCTGTTTGTGGGAATAAAAGGACATCAATTTCATTTGGGTACAGCGTCACACGACCACGCAATTGTCCGTTACAGTCACGCAGTGCCGAATCACAAAATAGGGCCTGGTCTTTGAGCAGCCAAATCCTCTGGGGCTTAAGTGGTTAAAGATGAAAGAATCGTGACATGACCCTCTTCCCCTATTGAGAACTTGTGGGCCCTTCCTGAATGAAAGATTTATGGTGAAGGAGAACAGTACACCTCTCTGAACAGTGTCTGGGAGGCTGTAGTTGCTGCTGCACAAAAAGTTGATCATCAACAGATGAAGAAACTGACTGACTCTATGACTTTTTTTTTTTTAAATGTTTTTTTGTACATTTTTAAATGTTTGTTTATTATTCTCAATTTAACATTCGGAAATAAATATGTAAGATGAGAACATTTTCATTTTTTATTTAGTTGCATAATAATTCTGCACATTAATAGCTGCCCAATAATTGTGCACACATCGATATATTCTCCTAAGAAAGCCAAAACCTCACTTTTTCAATAATTTATTTAATCTATAAAAATACAACTTGCCTAATAATTGCGTACACGGTGTATTACATTTTCCCTATTGAGAATAGATACACTTCACAATTATTGTAAGATATTGAATTATAAGGAGAAAATGTTATGCTAACAAGCTATGATGGGTTATGATGGCTAACATGGCCCAGCACCCTTTGTGACTCTTGTGTCTGTACCAAAAAAAAAAAAAAAAATGATGGCTGTAGTTAAATAATGGTTGTGTGCATGGTTCAGTATGAAATGTTTTCTACAATGACCATACAAAGCATTATTAGCATCCATCTGTCCCACATCTAGTATAATAGGCCCCTTATTCTCAGAGAACCCTTGTGCAGTTACTGTACATAGTCTGCACAAATGGCATATCCGTTTCAGAGTGAGTGTCGCCAGCCTAGAAAACGTAAAACATTACTAAAAAAAAACAAAAACTATTGCAGCTGCTACATCTAAGACTGGCAAGCTGCAATATGTTACATTTTTCTCTTGGGTATAGACATACTTGAAAAATGAATGGATGATATTAGACGGTAAAGAGAAAATGTTTAGTTGACTAAGAAAAAATAGTTTTAAACAAAATAGAATAAAATTGACCAAAAATGTTTACATTTTCCCTTTAAAATAAAAAAAGGCATAAAAAATAAAATCCCTAATTTCATGTTGAACTGCTTGACCAATTCCATGTCATATATGTAAACACACCAGTCAATTAGTGACCAGGAACAGATCTCAGCTTTGCCAGATTGAGCTGTATGGACAATCTGGAGTAACAGATGCCGGGGAGGCTCAAACGGAATTCTATATCCCCGGAACACTTCCTAATCACTATGTAAATACGGTTGTGCTTGGATAAGATGTGTGTCAGTGTGAAGAGTGCAAGGTTTTGTTTCACATGAAGTTTGAGATAATAAATATAATAGGAAGCCAGATTCCTCCACAGTTTCATTTTGAAAGATGTTTACTGAAATATGTTCCAGTTCCGCTATCCCAGTGACCCAAAAGTAATTCTCTGCTGCGGAGGTCATGTTAATATGAGCATTCACACAGACAGGCTCTATTTCTGGCCTCAAAACTCAAATTAAAAATTCACATCCAGAACAAATGTCTTTTTAAACCAAGCTTGTATTTGGAGATGAAATACTGTATGATGCTCTAAAAAAAGGATACATTAACAGCATGTGCCAAAATAGTGATAATTAACTAGAGTTAAAGGGTCATAAAGTATATGCAGTACATTTGAAAAGTATTAACTATAGACATTAAGTTTGACCTCAGCCAACTTTTTTTTTAGTTTTAAATAGAGATGAAGTGCATCTAAAACCAAAGAATTAACAAAGATTTAGGCAAAATTAAAATGAAAGGTTTGAGAGATTTTAGGAATGAGGTTTACGCCTTCTTTAACCAAATCTTAATTCAGGGCTTTTTTTCTCAGAAAATAGTGGAGCACCCCCTAGCATTGCTAGAGTGCTAGAGTAGGATGTTTTTGTTTTGGTGCCGGAAAATTTTCAGGCTTGGCTGCCAGCCAAGCCTGTGTGTTTCTCTGGGTCGGAGTGACTCAGGGTGGGCTGGATGACTCTCCCTGCTTGCTGAAAACTTGAAAAAGGTTCCAGAAGCAGTTAGGAGGAGTTTAGGAGGAGCTGGCTGGAGTATTCTGAGGGCCCTGACCAATCCCAAACAGAAGAGCAGGCAGGGGGCAGGCCCCCTCAAATACTCAGTGTCAGCCTGGCAGGGGCAGTGTGAGTTCAGGTGGAAGATGGAGATGGAGTGCTAGGCTGTCAGAGACCTTTAAGAGTAACCTACTAGTCTGGGGGGTGGGGGTGAAATCAGGCCTGGGCTCGGGTGCAGAAGAAACCCCTCTTTACACACGGAGGAATCCTGACCAGAAGGCACAGGAGCAAGTAGAGGACAGCAGGAGATCACTCCTCCAGGGAGGAAGACAGCTACGTGGGCTGGTGACTGTTGCAGTCAGAAGACTGAAAGGCATGCCTGAAGGGACTGGGTTCAAGCAGTCTGGGATGGATACAGAGTCAGTCTGGGAGGTCTATGGAGAAGTAGCCAGGGTGGCTAGTGAAAGGGACAGTTGCAGCCAGGCGGGCTGGCAGTTCCTGAAGAGGTGGTACTGGAAGCAGTAGTCACAGAAAAGGACACCTAGCACCAAAGACCTCTTTTTTTGCTGCACTATTAAAGGAGCCTGCGATCCCTGCCTGCAAAGGGCATCCACAAGGATCTAACTGAGTGTGTGTTGGATCAAACAACCAGTGTTAGCTGGTCCTTGGAGTTGTAGTTCTACAACCAAGTCTGTGCTGGAGGTAGAAGAGGAGAAGTGTGTATATACCAGATGTATATAGGTTGTTTCCCTGAAGAGTTTGTTGCTGATCAAGTGGGCATCCCATAAGAATTCTTACCCCATCCAAGTTTAATCCCCCTAAATAAAAAAACAAAACAAAGTTGCAAAGACTGATTCTTGTCTCAAGTGTGAATGGAAAATTCATGTGCCGGGCTATGCAGGGTAGGAGATACTCATATTGACCAGCGGCCCCTACAGGGGTAGCACTACAATAGGTACTCGAACTTAACCAATAGGTACAGGAACTCAACCATGATGCCCCAACCCCCCCCCCCCCACACACACACACACACACAAACACACCCTCCCTAAAAGTTCCACCATCTTCCTCCACATGTCTTACTTTTGTTGCTGTATTAAGCTGAGGCACCCTGTTGGCTCTAGTGCCTCCCCGCACACTGTAGTTGGCTCTGCCTCTCTCATTTTCGGGGAGATCATCCAGTGGGGGTGTGAGCATCTGCACCCCGGTAAACCGGGCATCTGTATCTTCCTTGTCCCCATCCTTCACTCAATGGGAGCCTCTCAGGAGATCAGATCTGTGGGAGCTGTTGGGAGACAAGCGGTCACTTGTAAACATAGAAGCCAGACTTCTGTGTTTACAAGTGATAGTGGTTAGCAGGGAGCAAAGGGCCTGAGCTAGAGGTGGGGGAACTGAGGTCCACCAAGTTCCAGCTGAAAAAAAAACGTTAAGGTAGTATAAGAAGCTTGCAGCATGAAATATATACTTTGCATCATGTATAAAAGTGCACATATGTTTGTATATTGTCTTTACTATTTTATATTTTACTTACCCAGTGATTAAACCCAACACAATTAGTTACAAAAAAAAGTCTAAACTTTTTTATATAATGTTCATTACCAACTGTTAATTTTAATGGAGTTTTGTAGCTCGAGCATGAAAAAAGTTAGCAAATTGCTATTTGCTAGGCATAATATTGTAGTTTGAATGTTTTAGCTAAGAGCTAACCATAGATGCACGGATTTCTCCCTTAGGAAAAAAGGACAGGACAATGCTTGCCCAGACTAATTACCCCGGGACTTGCATGCTAGGTAGAGGTTTAGCACACACAGACAGTCTGTATTTCCCTTTCCTCTGCAAGATTACGAACACATTGCCTGAGCTGCACAGAACATTTTCAACAGGTTCTTAAATCTTTGGAGGCAGAAACAAGGAAAAAAACGCATGACATCTCTGAAGGAAGGGGCCCCACCAATTCTCTCGGGGACCAGCTCCTGTCCTTTCAACTGTCTGTGTAAACTCCTCCCACTCTCTAATGTGTAACCCTCTATGTATCTATGGGAAGAGCACCATCTAGTGGCGAAACAGGGATTGGTACACCCCCTTACAAGTAGACTCAGAGCTGCCACTCAAGTGACACTCAGTTTTCCCCTTTGCTCCTCCCCTGGCAATCTATATAATAATTTATGGAAAGGAAAACCACTGCAAGTAAGCATTTAAAATACTTTATCTGTGCTTTTAGCTTATTTTTTTTTTATTTAGACAGGGTCTCATTAAGGAGGGCTTTGATTGTTTTTGATTGTTGATTTTTTTTAAGAGTGTAATGAACTTTAAATGGCTCCAGAGTGTTAGGAAAGCTCCTTTCAACTATATTGGACATATTCGTGAGGCCAAAAACAGACCTTCATTATTTTACATTTCTTACATAGAAAAAAATCAAATAGAAAAAAAGTAAAATAAAGTAACAGTCTAAATTACACAAACACACACACACACACACACACACACACACACACACATTTACAGCTAATAAAGGCTACAAAACCTCATCATTCTTGATAGCCTTCAGCTATTTAGTGACCGTTCAGCGCTCCACCAGAGAGCCTATACTAGCCAGGTAAAATTCAATAAAGCATTTCACCATGGCAGCAAACTGGAGTGGACTATTATAATATCTGTGCAATTTTCTTTTGATTGCATTATACAGCTGGTTAAAGCAGCACAAAGGGGAAAGTCTTCTAGCCTGCAGAGCCAATCACTAGAATCCGCTGAAAGATGCCGAACCACATATTGAACATTAGCAGTGCATTAAGGGTGCCATTATGTACCATAGATGTGGGCCTATAATTTACTGTGTAACTCTCTAGCCTCTATTCTCAATGATAAATACAAAATGTAATCCTAATCTCTGTGACCGCAAAGAATAATCACAAATTGTGACTTGCCAGGTACAGGTCTTATTATAGTTTTATCCTTTTTTGATAATCACTGAAAACTATTCTCACTACATATTTTCAAGAGGTTTGAGACCATTTTGAAATAGCAGAAATAGCCTTTCCACTTGTTCACTGTTATTTTTTTTCAGGTTTAGAAACATGTACAGTAGTCAAAATCCCTTTAAGACCTAAATTTTCATAAAAATAATTGATTTAGAATATAAGAAATGGAAGCTAATAAGGAACACCAGATTAGTCAAAACCAGTATACATTTGCATGTCCATGATGTTCATATGGAGGAAAATGTTCAGTGCCTGCTGCATTTGCCCTCAATATGTAAATGCGCTACCCTATGAAGCCCTACAACAAGAAAAATTTGTTGTCAATATATGAATCCTGATCTTTCTCTGGAAAGGTGTATGTATGTAATGTATATGTGGAGGAAAAAAGACCCAGGTCGAATAAGTGAACTCTCTACACTTCAAAGCAAAAGGGGGGTTTGGACATACCAGATCTTTTGAAATACTTTCAGGCGACGCAACTATCGCATCTTATTAAATTTCATTCAAAACAACCTATCCCTTTCTGGATGCGAATAGAAACTTCTGCTTGTACTCCAAAATTGGTCAGCCACTTTATCTGGATGCTGATGAAAGCTAGCCCCCAAATTCTATGCCCATCCTTGTTGTACGCATTAAGCTTGTGGGACTGTTTGAGTTCAACCCATAAAATTAAATGATCCCATACTCCGCTAGTCCCCATTCTCTATAATCCAGCTTTCACCCCGGATCTCACCCTACAACCTTTTACTTGATAGATAAATAAAGGCTTTTTGCATATATTTGACTAGCGCCAGAATATCTCGAACAGGGAAAAAGTTCTAGCGAGTATGCAAACTCTATTAAAGTTTATGGGACACGAACATGAAAAATCAAAGTTCTAATTTTAAAGGCTTATATGCAAGTTATTGCCATAAAAAGTGTATGGATTTTTAATCATTAAACAAAGAAGAAAAATAATACAGACATAGCATACAAATGTATGCTATGCTGTATTTTTTTCTTCCTTGTTTGTTTAATGGTTAAAAATTCAATTAAATAAAATCTGATTTAAAAAAATTATATGGGGACCCGGTTACTGCCCTGGGGGACATGTATCAATGCACAAATTTCTTTTTTAAATCACTGCAGGAGCAGTGATTTTATTAATGCTTAAAGTCAAAAAATAAAAATAAAAAATTCCTTTAAATGTCGTGCCTGGGGGGTCCAATTAATGTGCCTGTAAAGTTGGACATCTGTAAGATGTATGGAGCCTGCTGCAGCAATACTGACATTTCTAAAGGAAAAAATGTAATTTAAACTTTCTCGCTGCTGTAATATATTGTTGGCTCCCAGCAATACAGATAAAAAACATTTAAAAAAATGGTGTAGGGTCCCCCCCCAGTCCCTACTAGGCCCTTCGGTCATGTGACAGCAGAAGGGGGTGGTGCCACCAGGAGACATAACCAGGTGGCCTCGCCCTTTGCCTATAAATGAGCTGTCAAAGCTGAAGAGCAGCATACAGCAGGGAGCCTCAGAAGCATTTTTGAATTTTTTCTATTTTTTGGGTTGGGCGGGCATCGTGATTGACGATGGATTTACATCGAGGGATACTATTTTTTTTTTCTTTTTCTTTTTTGGCCAATCATGGCTACGACATTACGACAGTACGTGTGCAGTGATTGTCCAAAGCATACAGGTCAGGTGCATGCTTTGGACAATCATCAGCAATCAAAGCACTGCAACAGTGCAGGTCATTATGGGGCGCTCATCGGTGGGCAAACTTCCTGCCCAGAGCCCCATTTGTTTATGTGTTCAGCGAACACATGAACAACTGATGTTCGAGTCGAACACAGAGCTCTTCCTTATAACTGAATTTTGTAAAGAATAGGGAATCTTGTGGAAACAAATAATTCATGAAAAATACAGCATGCCTTCTATGGAGAGTTATTGGTATACTCAGATAAAGTATGTCTTGAAAGCTCTAGACATCACTCGGATTTGACCATTATGATTTCAACTGAGGTTCTCTGCAAAAATATCGAAAAATAAATCTGGCCACATTTTGGAAATATATGTTTTGCTCAATTTGAATTCTGACAAACTATTTTATATGTCTTGATGGGAACGAGACTTGGGTGAGGAATCAGACTCTGGCAAATGGCATAAGCTGTCTCTCAATGCATTCAAGTCCTATTTGAATACTTTATTCATAGAAGTTTACTACAAAGTGATTTTAGGATGGTACATGGTACCTATGAGAATTGCTACTTATATCCAAGATGTTTCCCCTACTTGCTTCAGGAGATTCGGACAAGAAGGGTTGGGATGCCATATAAAGTGGGCTTGTCCAAATGTCAAAAGATTTTGGATCCCAGTTTGCAATTGTATATACTCTTAAACACAAATTATTCTTAAAAAATCATACTGGCAAGTCCTTCTGAATCAATCCATAGAGGAAACATCAAGGCATGCCAGAAAACTGATCTTGCTTATTTTTCCAACAGCTAGGATAGCAATTGCCAAGTCTTGGAAGTCTTGTCAGTCTTGTTTGCATTGATACACGCTAAACTGGCTTGAATAATGGTGGATGAAAAACATACAACCATTTTGAATGATAAAATACATTTATATAAAAAATTAAGGGCTCCATGGATGCATTACATTTCAGGTGAACAATGATTGACTTTAAATGCTGGTTGTCAGTGCATCTCCTATTACTTCTTATTCTCCCTCAAGCTATCTCTCTTCTTTACACTCTTCATTTCTTCCTCCTTTATCCTAGTCTTCTCTTAATGTATACATCTGGGAACATGCAACTTTGCCAAACATCGATACACGACTTTGATTATGGCAAGGAAAATCCATTTAGAATAGCAATATATGTTTCCTCCTCTTTATACACAAGTCTATGTTGTTGGCAATGACAAATATCCTGTAAACAATTGCACATAACGTGAAACATATGGATGTTTTCATGCTTTGGTTTATACTTGTACATCATTGTTATCTTGAAAAACAATAAAAACTATTGGAAAATAAAAAATGTACATTATTCCTTGTTTTTTACAGTATTTGCATCCTGACTGTATTAGAGTAATAAATACTGAGAGTTAATTTAAATTTTTAAACCTCTAAAGCTCCCCTTTATATAATAGTCCATTGCCAGTCACAGTGTTTAGGCAAGTAAACAGCAAGTATAAAGTGAAAATAATCAGCGCAAACAATCCTGAGTAAATAGTAATAATTGCAGCTGAACCCTCAAGGCCAAATACACAACACCTCCAAATAAGCTTATAAATGAAAATAGTGAAGCGCAAGAAATAATTATACATTAAAAAAGAAGCATATAAATCATATAAAATATATAAGAGAAAGTCCAAATAAATTTCCATATAATGTTCATAAAAAAGATCCCGGATGGTGCAAAGTAGTGTCTCTAGATTGAACATTGGCATGTGGGACTCCTCATCATGATTATCATCTTCAAAAACTCTTTTGGGACTATATAATACGTTTCCTGGAATTATTAATTTATCACTTTTTATATTACATGTTTTATACATAATAACTTAGCGCTGTACTGTTTGAATTTTATTTTTTCATGTCGAGTGTATGGGCATTGTGCATAGCAGTTGTTTCTTTCTAGTTTTTCACCATTAGCGCAAATAATTTTTTTTTTTTTTTTTGACAGTTATAATTGGCCTGCAGTTGTCGACCTTCTGGTCTGCATTTGACTTGCTTCATGCAGGTTTTGCATCCCTGTAAACTTGTATGGGAATGTAAAACCCCTCTAATGTGAACAAAAGCTTGTTGACCCCTGCCCTAAAATATGTCATTTGGAGTTGGACTTTAATTTGTTGCTTATTTTAAAACTGCAAATCTACGACTACCCTGTCCACACGGCGCTGCTGTGTAATTTCACTGCAGAATGATCGCCGTTGTCATTCTGTTACAGCAAGTGGAAAAATAACAACTCTACTGGATCAACAGGTGATGGATATGTGGTTCACTCAGAAAAAAAAAAAAAACACTACTGTGTTAATGCTACAGTTGACAGACCGTATAAAATATTTCATTTTTTTTATTTTGCTCATGTTTCTAGAACAAACAACGCTTAATACTTTGCGCATGTACCAGCACTTTTAATTTTAGCTGACATTCTCATTTAATAGCAAGGTTTTACATATCAAGGTAACTCGTGCATCTAATTTACTCTATAACAGGACCCCAGGTTTGGTCTACAATAATACTTTCCATTTGGCGTGCTGTTTACCTTGCAGCTATACAACGCATTTTTTCCATAGGGATGCAATGAGGTATGAGCATGATTCTTTCATTGCAAGGGTGAGAATGCCTCAGCCAGTTCCCTATGGCTTCTTTTATTTCAGAAATCTGATAGATGATCTCTGTGGATCTAATTACCAATCCAGAAATACTGGGGGAAATATTTACAGGAAGAGCACTGCAAACAACACGGGTTCCTATTGGCTTTCAGCAAATGTATTTTGTTGTGGAAAATATACTGTACTAGGACAGTGAGCTTGCTGCACTCCATTATTCATTTATTTAATTAGTACAGGTACATATATAGCTCTGTTAATTTAGGTAGTGCTTTACATATACAGTAAAACCTTGGATTGCGAGCATAATTCGTTCCGGAAGCATGCTTGCAATCCAAAGCACTCTTATATCAAAGCGAATTTCCCCATAAGAAATAATGGAAACTCAGATGATTCGTTCCACAACCATTTATTCATAAATCCTTCAGTTTATAGTCCATAGAAAAAGATTATAGCATTGCGATAGGTTATATAACCATAAAATGTCCATCCACAAATAGCCGCTTCCACAAGGGGATTAGAAGCAAAATCCAGTAGGAGCTACAGAGTATCAAAGAGAAGAAAGGCGCCTCTAAGTGTAGCAATATGGTTCCATTTAATGAAGGTACAACATTTAGCAACTCACATGGTTGATGAATAAAACAGGCACATCTAAGTATGCAGGCATCCGGGGTAAAGCTGTCCACAGGGACTATCTTCTGCACCGCCGGCTGCCAGTCTGTAATCCTGACCGGGAAGACCACCCTGCAGTAAAGCGATCTGAAAGCGAGGGGCAGCATGGAAGGGATGACGTAGATGGCGGTGTGGAGGATGGTCTATGTGGACAGCTTTAGCCTGGATGCCTGCATACTTAGATGTGCCTGTTCCAATCATCAACCATGTGAATTGCTAAATGTTGTACCTTCATTAAATTTAACCATATTGCTACACTTAGAGGCGCCTCTCTTCTCTTTTATACTCAGCTGTGACTTGAGGCTACTTGTATATCAAGACATCGCTTGTAAACCAAGTCAAAATTTATTTGAAAATTTTGCTTGTCTTGCAAAGCGCTCTTAAACCAAGTTACTCTCAAACCAAGGTTTTACTGTATATCTATATATATAGATATAGATATCTATATATCTATATCTATATCTCTATATATCTATATATATATATATATATATATATATATATATATATATATACACATATATAGGAAGTACTTGATTGTCTTAGTGTGTACATTTATTCTCATCTGTGTCTTTATGTTTTATACTGCATTCTATGTATTCTAGTGCCCCTACTAGGGATTTGTGTGTTTCTGAATTTTTCAGATATGCAAAAAATATATTTTTAACTGCAACAAGGGCCTGGAGCAGAAATAAGGCAATGACATAGGTGAAGGGGCCACATGATAGGGTTGAAAAGGTACCAGGCAGTTAGCGGGTCAAGTGTCCAGAATAACAGAGACTTGTTACTTGTTATAGAATGACAGAGAGTTCTTGTACCTGATTGGTAAAGGGGTCTTAGGGAGGAAGAGTCTTTAGGGAGGGGCGTGGCTATGGCATTCGTAGGTTGGACAGTGTTGAGGAGCTTCCTACCCTCTCACCTTGTAGTTATGTTTAAAGTATTTTTTCATTTTTTTGTCATAGCAACAAGTTGGTGGTTTGAGGGTCTTGAAAGCCATTCATCTCCAAATGTGGGGGGAACCCCTCAAAGGTATGGTGCTCCCCTTAAGTGTGATCTAGTTGTTGGAACCTAGGATTGATGCATGGATGAGTATTTTTCAGTAGGTTTCTCGTTTCATCCCTAAGGAGGTGTCACGTGGCTGGAGGCCTATCACATAAGAGAATGTATGCCACAGATACAATGCTTTGGTTGGATTTTTATTTCTTGTGCACTCAAGGACTGATGACCTATTTTCCTGTTTAGTGTAAATCATTGCTATTTATTTTTTGTAACTGGATTTTGTAATAAAAGGATGCTATTGCCATCAACTTCATTTATGTGGTCTAAGTTTGTTATGGGGATATGTAGTGGTAAGGGTGATTATGGCCTAGTGGTCCTATTAGTGGGCTCCTTTTGAAATAACTTGTCATGTTTTGGGGGTTTGGCAACTTTTGTAAAACTCCAATGTGGAGTCCCATAACAGTGGTACTATATCAGTGGTCCTTAACTCAAAAGGTGAAGTATCACTATTGTAGGCGTATATTAGAACAACACAGCCATGGTTATCATTATTCAAGCAATGCTTCTGGATACACAACAGACTACATTGTTGAAATACACACACATACACACACACACACACACATATATATATGTATGTATATAAGATCAATGACAATAAGTAAGTGACATTGAGTATCTTGTTACAATAGCATCTGAAAGTCGGTGGGATATATTAGGCAGCAAGGAAACATGTTGTCCCTAAAGCTGATGTGTTGAAAGCAGAAAAAATGGGCATTGCGGTACGTTGTGTATGGGGCGGCATGGCAGCAGATGTGTTAGGGTGCCCATGATGACCCATTTCCAGAGCCAAAAGCCCTAACAATGGACACGTGAGCATCAGAACTGAACCATGGAGCAATGGAAAAAGATGGATTGGTCTGATGAATCTTGTTTTCTTTTACATCATGTGAATGGCTGGGTTTTTGTGCGTCACTTATCTGGGAAAGAAATGGCAGCAGGATGCACTATGGCAAAAAGGCAAGCCGGCAGAGGCAGTGTGATGCCTTGGGCAATGTTCTGCTGGGAAACCTTGGATTCTACCAATCGTGTTGATGTTACTTGACATGTATCACCTACCCAAACATTGCTGCTGACCCAGTACACCCCTTCATGGAAGTAGTACTCCCTGATGACAGTGGCTTCTTTCAGCAGGATAATGCGCCCTGCCACACTGCAAAAAATGGTTCAAGAATGATTTGAGGAACACAAAATTGAGTTAGAGGTGTTTCAGGGTTCATACACATTTTTACCAATAAAATTCCATGACTTTTCCATGACTTCAAGTAAATATTCATGATCTAATGTTTCATTAAATGTCTATGTATACATATTAAATAAGAAGAAAATCCATGTTACACCCAGCATATTTTTACTAAAATAAATGACAAGCTTTTGTCACAACCCACCTGGGGTCTTGCAGTGGAGAGGGAACCCAGTTGCAGTGGAACAGCACTCCCTTACAATCACGACCCTCAGGAGTCCCTGGAAGTGGGAACAGGGCCCCGTAGGGTCTGTGGTGGCACGGAGGCCTTTAATGAAGAGAAGGAGGTAAGGTCGACAACTCTGGAGTCAGGTCTGGCAGGCAATCAAGGAGTATCCACCTGAGGGAGAAAGGATCAGGAACCAGGAACACAGGCAATGCAATTAGCAGACACACAGGAGCAAGGAAAATAACCAAGCACTGACTGGAAGGTGTGCTTGGTTTATATAGGGAGCCAGGATCACATGACCCGACCACCTCCCACCAGTAGGTGGGGCTGCCAGGGGCTATAAAGGGAGGTCAGAGACCCAGCGCCATCTTGGTTTGCTTCATAGAACCTGATCTTACCAGATCTTCAACTCTCCTCTCTCCCTCTGTGTAAAACGCTGTAACCGCATGGCGACCGCCATCTTGCCATGACAGTGTGCCGCTGCAGGCCTCAGAGGTGAGGGGAGGAGAAGGAGCCACCGCAGACC
The DNA here is from genome assembly GCF_965119305.1 of Pelophylax lessonae. NCBI lineage: Eukaryota > Metazoa > Chordata > Amphibia > Anura > Ranidae > Pelophylax > Pelophylax lessonae. The sequence goes on from NC_138775.1 coordinate 48,161,341, forward strand.
CAGAGGGGGTGTCTCTGCGACCGGCAAGCACCGAGACTCTGTTGCGAGAATGCCGCAGGCGCCCAGACGCAGGTGAGTATGCGGCAGTGCCGTGACAGAGCCCCCTTCCTAAACGCGACCTCAGGGCGCGAAATAGGGTTGGTCGGCCAGGGTGTCTTCTGTGGAAAGCTCTAACCTTGGCAGGTGCATGAACATTCTTAGCTGGCTCCCAGGATCTTTCCTCTGGGCCATACCCTTTCCAGTGGATGAGATACTCCAGATTTCCCCTACGACGTCTGGAATCAAGAATATCTTGGACTTCAAACTCTTCAGAGCCATCCACAACCACTGGAGAGGGTGGAGCCACAATACGGGAAGGAAATCTGTTGGGTTTCCAAGGTTTTAGGAGGGATACATGAAAAACCGGATGTAACCTGTAGGTGGAAGGGAGATCCAGGCGGACGGCCACAGCAGATAGGATCTCGGTGATAGTGAAAGGTCCTATGTAACGTGGTCCCAACTTCCGTGAGGGGCAAGACAAATGCATATGTTGTGTGGACAGCTAGACTTTGTCCCCTGGCACATAGGTGGGTGCTGGGGACCTTTTCTTGTCTGCATATCCTTTGTAGCGTTGTTGTGCTATTTTCAGGGTCTGGTACAACATAGGCTTAAGATGTCTAAGTTTGTTCAGTTGTGAGGCTACATCGGGCACTGTGTTTGGACAAGGTAGCTCTGGAAGGGCACATGGATGGAAACCACAGTTGGCATAAAAAGGTGTCATCTTGCTGGAGTGGTGCATGTGGTTGTTGTAGGAGAACTCTGCTGTGGGAAGCAGAGATAACCAGTCGTCTTGCAGATGTGTAGTGAAACAACGAAGATATTGTTCCAGAATCTGGTTGGTACGTTCTGTTTGGCCGTTGGTCTGAGGATGGTAAGCCGAGGATAAACATCGTTGGATCCTTAGATGACGACAAAAATGGGACCAGAAATGGGAGGTGAACTGGGACCCACGGTCAGTGATGATGGTTTGGGGTAATCCATGTATCCGAAAGATGTTTTGCAGGAACAAGGAGGCAGTCTTTGAAGCAGATGGAAGTCCTACAGAAGGAATGAAATGTGCCATTTTTGTGAATCTATCCACTACCACCATGATGGTGTTGTGTTTGTGTGATAAGGGTAGATCCACAATAAAGTCCATGGCTATGTCGGTCCATGGTCCTCGAGGAACTGCAGGAGGTTGGAGAAGACCCACAGGTTTTATCTTTGGGGTCTTTGATCGAGCACATATATCACAAGAAAGGACATAATCCCTGACGTCCGATTTAATAGAAGGCCACCAATAATAACGGCTAATGTTTTCAAATGTCTGGGTAATTCCTCCGTGACCTGCTGAAAGGGTATCATGGAACTGGCCAATTACCTCAGACTGGAGTGAAGGTGGTATATACAGTTGTTCACCATGGTACCATAATCCTTGTTTCTGGATCAGAGGAGGTATCATCACCGGTGGTTGGACCGATGAATTGCGTATACGGTCTAGGAGTGATACCTGTATTGCTAGGAATTGGTTTGGAGGTAGGATGGTGTCTTGGGTTTGACCTGTTGGGTTTGTCTTTTCATACATGCGTGATAGAGCATCTGCCTTTTGATTTTTTGACCCAGGGCGGTAGGTGATCTGCAAATTAAATCTGGAAAAGAATAAAGCCCAGCGGGCTTGACGGGGGCGCAGTCTCTTAGCAGTACGTAGGTACTCTAGATTACGGTGGTCTGTATATACAGTTACAGGTAAGGGTGCTCCTTCAAGGAGATGGCGCCATTCCTCTAGAGTGTTTTTGACAGCAAGAAGTTCCCTTTCGCCCACGTCGTAGTTTATTTCAGCGGGCAGGAGTTTTCGTGAGTAGAATGCCACGGGGTGAAGTCGATCATCCCTCTCACCTCTTTGGGACAGGATACCCCCAATGGCAATATGAGAGGCATCAACTTCAAGGAAGAAGGCCTTTGTAGAATCGGGCTGGATGAGAATAGGAGCCTGGGTAAACAGTTCTTTTAGTTTCTCAAAGGCCTCTTGAGCTTGGTTGGTCCATGTGAACAGGTTGTGGCTTTTTGTCAGGGCTGTAATGGGGGAGCATACCTGGGAAAAACCTCTGATAAAACGTCTATAGAAATTGGCAAACCCAATGAAGCGCTGTACAGACTTCTTGTCCTTAGGAATAGGCCACTCCAGGATAGCTGTGATCTTACGAGGGTCCATTTGTATTTGCCCCGGAGAGATCAAGTACCCCAGGAATTCCACAGATTCTGTATCAAAAACACATTTCTCCAACTTGGCATAGAGTCTGTGCTCACGGAGACGGAGAAGTACCCTTCTCATATGCTCATTATGTTCAGCAGAAGAAGAGGAGAAGATCAGGATGTCGTCTAGATATATTACGACAAAAGAATCCAGTATATCACGGAAGACATCATTCAGAAAGTGCTGGAATGTGGCCGGGGCATTGCAGAGCCCGAAGGGCATGACGAGATATTCAAAATGTCCGTAGCGTGTCCTGAATGCTGTCTTCCACTCATCCCCCTTGCGTATGCGGACCAGGTTATATGCCCCTCTTAGGTCTAGTTTCGAGAAAATCTTTGCTTTCCTTAATCGATCTAGGAGCTCAGGTATCAGAGGTAAAGGATATCGATTTTTAATAGTGATGTTATTCAAGGCACGGTAGTCAATACATGGGCGAAGACCTCCATCTTTCTTACCAACAAAAAATATACCTGCTCCTGCTGGTGACGTGGAAGGTCTGATGAAACCTTTGGCGAGGCTGTCAGAAATGTACCCTTTGAGGTGCGCGAGTTCAGTTTCCGACAGAGGGAATACACGTCCATAGGGGATAGGGGCACCTGGGAGCAAATCGATTGGACAATCATATGGACGTCTTGGGGGCAACTGATCTGCATTCTGTTTGTTGAAGACATCCTGGAATTCTTTGTATTTGTCTGGCAAGATAACTGGAGGGTCAAGGTTTATCGTGAGTAGATGCGTGGGTGCCTCTTTTAAGCAAGTGGTGGTGCAAAAGGTGGAAGAGAAGGTGAGAGTACCCTTAATCCAGTCTATCGCTGGATTGTGGGCGCGAAGCCAGGGAAGGCCGAGGATGAGTGGGAATATTGGTGAGGGTACAATATCCAAATTGATAGTCTCTTTATGGTGACCAAGTAGGAGACAGATGGGACCGGTTTCATGTAGTACGGGTCCAGTTTTGATAGGAGTCCCATCTACCATGAATAGGGATAACGGCCGTGACTTAAGTTGCATAGGCAGATGATGTGATCGGACCAAGGTCTGGTCTATGAAACACCCGCTGGCTCCGGAGTCGATGATGGCCGTAATCTGGAGATCTCTACTTCCCCACTGGAGAGAAAGAGAAACAGACAAGTAAGAAGAGGTGGCTGGAACAGTAGAAGTCCAGGAAGAAGGGGCTAAGGAACCCTTACCAGGTGAGGTTGTGGGTCGGACGGGGCATGACCGGAGTTGGTGATCGGCTTTCCCACAATAGAGACAAAGTCCTTGAGAACGGCGTCTCTTGCGTTCTTCTTCCGTTAGTGGACGGCGAACCATGCCTATTTGCATAGGTTCCTCGGATGAGGAAGAGGACGGAGAAGCAGAAGGCATAGGGCCTGGGGAATCCAAGGACCGGAGATTAGCTGGAGCCTGTCTCTCACTTCTTCGTTCACGGAAGCGTCGGTCTAATTGGGTGACTAGGAGGATCAGATCCTCCAAGGAAGGGGGTACCCCAACTCTGGCTAATTCATCTTTTAAGGCCTCGGATAGTCCTAGTCGGTACTGTTCTATCAGGCCAGTTTCATTATAACCAGTGTCAGACGCCAACTCCCGGAGATCCGTGGTGTAATCCTCCACAGGTCTTCTTCCTTGCCGGAGGGAACGGAGGGCTGAGCGAGGAGCGGAGGGTCTCAAAGGGTCATCATATAATGTACGCATAGCTGCGGCAAAAGAGTCCCAGGTCTCCAGTATTGGACTCTTTGAGTGCAGGAGTTGGTGTGCCCAGGTTTGTGGTTGACCTGACAGCAAGGCAATGGTTGTGCGGACCTTCACGTAATCATTGGGGTAGGTGCGTGGTTTTAGGACGAAGAGTAGTTCACAAGCTGTGATGAATGATCGCAGTTCAGACTTCTTTCCAGTAAACTTGTCAGGCATAGGAATGGCTGGTTCTGGGAATGCAGTTAGTACTGGACCAGTGGCTGGGGGTGAGTCTGGAAGGGGTACAGACTGAGCCCTTCTTTGTTCATGTTGAAGAAGCATAGCGTTACTGGCTTGTAGATCTTGGACGGCTTGAGCCAAGGCTGTCATCTGTTGGGTGAGAGCAGTAATAGCTTCGGCTGTTCCTGCGGGTTCCATTTTTGCGGCTTGGTTATTACGTCACAACCCACCTGGGGTCTTGCAGTGGAGAGGGAACCCAGTTGCAGTGGAACAGCACTCCCTTACAATCACGACCCTCAGGAGTCCCTGGAAGTGGGAACAGGGCCCCGTAGGGTCTGTGGTGGCACGGAGGCCTTTAATGAAGAGAAGGAGGTAAGGTCGACAACTCTGGAGTCAGGTCTGGCAGGCAATCAAGGAGTATCCACCTGAGGGAGAAAGGATCAGGAACCAGGAACACAGGCAATGCAATTAGCAGACACACAGGAGCAAGGAAAATAACCAAGCACTGACTGGAAGGTGTGCTTGGTTTATATAGGGAGCCAGGATCACATGACCCGACCACCTCCCACCAGTAGGTGGGGCTGCCAGGGGCTATAAAGGGAGGTCAGGGACCCAGCGCCATCTTGGTTTGCTTCATAGAACCTGATCTTACCAGATCTTCAACTCTCCTCTCTCCCTCTGTGTAAAACACTGTAACCGCATGGCGACCGCCATCTTGCCATGACAGTGTGTCGCTGCAGGCCTCAGAGGTGAGGGGAGGAGAAGGAGCCACCGCAGACCCAGAGGGGGTGTCTCTGCGACCGGCAAGCACCGAGACTCTGTTGCGAGAACGCCGCAGGCGCCCAGACGCAGGTGAGTACGCGGCAGTGCCGTGACAGCTTTGTAGTGTACAGTAGCTGAAACTGCGTTACCCCCATAGACTGTAAAAAAGGTTACCCCACGCAGAGAACGTCACGTGATGTGTAACCTGAGAAGATAATTTCAGAGCATAAATCCTGATAGTATCTATCCATACAAATATACAATATTCGGTATATAAACTTTCTTAGTGTGTCCTTTAAAGTTAATCGTTGCACAATAAACAGTTAAGCCAAGAATTCCCAGTGCTCAAAGTGATTGCTCCTAATAGACTGCAAAACACCTCCACCACACCGTCTGTGCTCTCCCCGTGACAATGGCCACTCACCGAATGTTACCAGGATTCTGCGCTTAATTATATCTGCTTTTCTCTCCTCTCCACTTCAAAATCCTCCTCCTCTATTCCTGTATATGGCTGGAATCTCCCACACAAGATGACACTCACATGGATAGTGGATATACATCCGTCAATTCTCAGCCATATCATGTGACCAATATATAGGAGGGGAATGAAAACAAATAAGGGGATGCCGAGAGTGCAGAATCGTTTAAATTATTGTATTATATCACAAATAGTACACTCCCCTTCCCCTTATTAAAACGACTCACATTACAAATAAGGCATGCATATAGCGTTATGTGTACCGGACACCACTCCGCTCACCCCGTCCGCTCCTCTTCGGCTGTCAGCGGCTAAACAAGGAGCGTTACATGTATGCTCCGAAACCGGTTACCACCCCCCGCGTCATCATGTTCGTGCGGCCCTCCAGTGAGGTATGTACTTCACCGCTGCCTCAATCTGACTGAGTCCCCTGATTGGATCTCACCTAGTGTCATCTCCCGGCTGCTGGCCAGCCTCAGGGACAGAAACACAGCTGACCCGGAAGGACGCCGAGCTATGAAGATAGACGCTTACACCTCCATGTAATTTCTTAATATGTGTCAATAAAATTATTTACATCTGCTACACTGAGTGGCGCCTTTCTCTCAAATTTCTATGACTTTTCCAAAACTTTCTGGGTTTAAGTATTTTCCAAAACTTATCCAGGCCTGGAAATTGCCATTGTAAAATTCCATAACTTTTCCAGGTTTTTCATGACTGTACGAACCCTGGGTGTTGATTTGACCTCCAAATTCTCCAGATCTCAATCCATCGAGAATCTGTGGGTTGTGCTGGAAAAACAAGTCCAATCCATGAAGGCCCCACCTTGCATCTTACAGGATTTAAAGGCTTGGTACCATATACCACAGCATAGCTTCAGAGGTCTAGTGGTGTTGATATCTTGATGGGTCAGGGTTGTTTTGGCAGCAAAAGGGACTGTTTTGGTGGCAAAGGTGGGACCTACTCAATATTAGATGGGTGATCATAACGTTATGGCTGATTGGTGTATACAGTATAACAGCTGTTATACCAGCTGCAGTTAAAGAATAACTTTGGACATTCACTAAATAATTGAAATGCCAACCACGCAAGAGTTTATTTTAAAGAATGTATTCCTTGTTTTTTTTATCCGGAAAAAAATATTATAAAGAGTATTGCTTAACCAATCATAGGGTTATTTCCAGTTGTAGCGACCAGTCTCCTGAATCCATTGTCTTTAGAGTTCTGTGACTAGTCTTGCTACTCCTCTTACTGATGTCACTTCTTAAGTTACAATGCAGGACTAACTGTCACCATTCACATAGAAAATTATGTCAGACCATGATATCTGCCCCCTGTACCTAGTGCCACATCCCTGGAAACAATTAAAGCAAAAAGGATAATGGATGGGATTTTAAAAGCACCAAAGGATTAAAACCATAAAAATGTTAGCAACTAGGGTTCATATTCTTTGTAATCCTATAGGACCTCTCCTAATACAGTTTGGGGTCCTTGTTTCATCGATCAGGATTTTTGTAGTCCGATTGAGGTGCATCTCCTCAGTTCCAGACATATAGGATTGCTGATTTAATACTGTAGAACTGATTATTGACCTATATATCATTATCTGTATATCTCTATATGATCTTAGTGATCATTCTACTCATTTTGGCTCTAGATGTCTTCTGACCCTGGACTATCCATTCAATAAACTCTCTTCTCTTGTCACCTCAGGGGCGTAACTACAGGGGTTGCAATTGCAACCAGGCCCCATGCTCTAGGGAGCCTGTGCGGCTCCCCTGTACACTTGGATAGGATGAGCGGCGGGGGCAGCATGTAGAGAAATCACTGTCCTCCTTTTTCTTCCTGTAGCTGCAGGAGGAAAATTAAGGAGATTGGTTCCTCTGTATGCTGCCCCCGCCACTCCTCCTATCCAGTTCACTTGTGTTCTGCTCTCTCTGGGCCCCTGTGTGCTCCCCTGGTCCCCCCCCCCACTTTGCTCCCTCCCCTCTCCTGCCAGCTGCTGCAGGGGATGTGTCACAGTAGAGAACCAGGAAGGGGTCGGTAAATATGTAATTTATCAGCTCCTTCCTTTTCTGAATGGACGGAGTCATAGTCAGTGACATTGCAATAAAATAAAATAAAATGATAAAAAATAATACAATTAAAATACCAAAAAATAAAAACTTCTAACACCAGTGGGTTAACTTCCAAGATTACAAAGGTCACACTTGTGACCGGGCCCTGGCATTTCACCACAGTGGGGAGGCCCCAAGATGGCAGCAAGGGGGCCCGCGGCAGAACTTGTGAAAGGGTCCAGCTGTGGGACCGTAATAAAGGGCCCTGCAATGAGAGTAAAGGACCCCAGGATCAGTTGGAAGATCCCCAGGCTTGAAGGGAAGGGCCCCAGGCAGGGGATCGATCTGAAGGTTCGATGTGAAAATGTGTCCTGCGCTATGGATTAATGTTTGGAACCTATGAATGCTGCTGCTCAAAAAATCTTGCGATTTAGTAGTATTTGGTGCGATAGTACACAGCACATAAATAGGTATACTTAGAAAGGTGCAAAGTGTGAAAAAAATATGCAGAATAATTACATATATATATATGTAAAATTATCTAATATTGCACCATTGACCCTAAATGCATAAATAAGTCAATACACAAATAAATACTCGCTAAAGTGCAAAAACATTTTTGCAAGGATTGGCACCGAATTGCATAATAAGGAGCATGGAGCACATTGCACTTTCACTGGCTACTTGTTTAAATTGGAATTTTGGGACTTAAAAGACTTTCTATATTTATTTGTCGCATATTATGGATTCATGTAGTATGGAGAATTAGCACTGTTTTGCACTTTAGTTTGATTTATTGCACTAAGTCATCCAACTTTGAAGCATCAGCACTGTTTTTGCACTTTAGCGAGTATTTATTTATGTATTGATTTATTTATGCAATTAGGGTCAATGGTGCAATATTAGATCCGATCTCTTTACATATATATATACAGTATATAATTATTCTGCATATTTTCAGCACACTTTGCACCTTTCTAAGTATACCTATTTATGCGCCCTGAAGGTTCAAGTTACGCCTCTGTGTCACCTTGCAATATAGCCACATAGTTTATCTATTCTGAGATATATAGCATCACATGCCTGGTTCTGGAGGCCAATGAAGAGAGAAGGCTCCCCTTGCAGCTAAGTTCCAGACCCCCTTGAGGGTGGAAACAGGAGAGGTCTGGCCCAAAGAAGCATGGGTCACCTGCTGGACTGTGTGCTGGAGGTTCCAGAGTACAGCTGGTGTGCTAGTATAGAATCAGCAGACAGGTGGCGCCCGTGAGCTGTTGCAGATAATGCTGAGATTGGAGCGTGGTCAGAAGGAAGCCTAAGTGGGTATCAGAGCAGACATGGTCAGGTGGATAGCCAAGGTTCGAACACAGGAAGCAATCAGGAGACAGGTCAAGGACAAGCTGGGTCAGAAACAGGAGACACAGGAACAGGAATATCATGGAGATATTGCACTGGAGGAGCCGAAGTTCAACCAGCAACTGTAGCCACTGACAGACTTCCTTATAAAGGCCCATGTGAAGTGCTGGTGGAGATGCTGGGTGCTAGAGTCCTTCTCCTGTCGTTGGTGCCCTGACAAGTGCTGGTAGAGATGCTGGGTCCTAGAGTGCTCCTCCTGCCGTTGGTGCCCTGATATATAGTTTGACGTGCCTGGGTCATAAGTCCCCTTTTCCTTCAGGATGTTGTATCATGTATGTAGACTATTGGCGCTTTTCCACTGCGAGTACCGGCTCGGCTCCACTCGGCACTGCTTGGCCCAGCTCGGCTCGGTTTGCTTTTCCACTGCGTGGTACGAGTCGGCACATTTCAGCACTGTACAGGCTCTACTCGGCTTGGTTTGCTTTTCCACTAAAGTAGTAAGTGGGTGGGATTACAATGTTTCGCTAAACAATCAGTGGCTAGTAGTGACAAACAATCAAGGCTGCATGCAAAAGATTGTGGGATATGGTATAGGGACGGCCCGCTTGGAACCCCAACCGAGGTGGTACTGTTTAAGCGAGCCGTACCAAGCCGTACCATGTAGTGGAAAAGCACAGCTGTACCAAACCATACCGAACCGTTCTAACAGGTACCATGCGGTACCATGCAGTGGAAAAGCGCCAAAGCGAGCCATACCGAGACGTACCATGCATTGGAAAAGCGCCATATGTAAGTGGTTACACACTTTTATACTCTACTTACCTGGTATCTCTTATTCAGTGGCAGCTTGTCCCTTGAAATTTTCATGTGTGGACTGGCTTTGTCATTAATGCTGAAAGTGAATGTACAGTATATATATCCTATTTTTGTTCAGTTGTGTGCATTGTATGCAATTTTATATTTTTGTGCTATACTATCTTGCTAACATATTGGTCTCATATAGAACTTACCATCTTTACACCACCCCCCTAAAGAAGACAATATTTGTTGAAACGCATCAGCTGCACTCCATCTTAGTGTGGTAGTCTTGGGGTATACATGCAATTGTATATACATGTGATTTAGAGTCGGTTCACACTGGGGCGGCACGACTCTGTACTACTTCGGGGCGACTTGTGCAGTCCCGTGCACCGCGACTTCGGCGCAACTTGCACGGACTTCACATAATGGAAGTCTATGCAACTCACTCCAAGGTCGCCCCGAAGTAGTACAGGACCCTTTTTCTAAGTCGGAGCGACTTGTGTCGCTCCTATTAGAACGGGTCCTGTAGCAGTCAATGGACTGTGAGGGACCGTGACTTGTCAGGCTGACAAGTCACCTGACAAGTCGCTCTAGTGTGAATCGAGTCTTAGATGTACAAGGGGTTCATATATTTTTAATCTCCGCATTTGTTTTTAATCTTGATGTAAAATAAACATTTGTACTTTTTATGGTTGTAATACTTTGGTGCCTTTAAAATCCCATCCATTATCCTTTTTGCTTCACTGCCACCACTCACATTTCAGCGTTAAAAAGAAGAGGATCAGATCACCAGCTTCTGCAGAACACTGGATTAAGGTAAGAATTCTACTGTTATATCAACCCCTAGAGAAAATTCAAAATGAGTAATATCTCAAGGCACCACAGTACCTGCTTTGCTCTGTGTTGCAGTAGAATGTGCATTTTACTGCGCTGTACTGTAACACCAATGAGAAGAGGGTGTAGGCTAAAAAGGCTTATCAGGCAAGTGCAATAATGCAGAACACCCAATCAGAGCTCACTTTTAGAAGTCCTGATCTGACTGCCGTGAACTGAAATCTGATCGTCTGCTAAGGTTTCCTCCATTGAACACATTATCATTACACATCGCATGGCCATTCTAATATTCTGTTGAGTACTAATCTATATACATTTTTTATTTTGTAATTAATGAAAAAATCTTCACACATATGCGACTGGAATTATTTGCATGTGAATTATAATTTTTTTTTAATTTTAGATACATTTACCAGAAGATGAATGAGAACTAATTTTAGTTTTATAAGATAAATCCCCCCTCTTTGTGTGACTAATCTGAGCAGAAGTTGAATTATTAGATTTTTGCTTTGCTGGAGTGTCATGCTGTTTTCAGACAAAGCTTTAATTAATATTCAGTTGCGTAAAAAATGTGTATAGGTTTAATGGATGTTCTGCACATTTATTTCATACAATAGGATGAAAAAAGACATCTTCGAACCGAGGAAGAGGCATTTATTAACTTGTTAAAGAATATAAGGATTTGATGTTGACCAGAACTTGTGTAGAGAATACCATTGAATGCAAAGGTGTAGCTAATATTATAAAGGACCTATGCTACCTAGAGCACCCTAAACAGTTAAAAGATGTTACTCAATGTTAATGCCATGGCTATTGGTGGACATGGTAAAAATATTGGTGATTTTCAATGTGGCTAGGGTCAATGTTGGAAACCAACCATGCCTAAGTCTTTAGGTCTTTGGTTTAAAAAAAATTAGGGAAAGTGTCACTATGGAAAGGAAAGAAGAAAACCTACAAGCTACAAATGAATCAAAGACTCCCTGCCACATCCCTATAAATAGTCCAAAGAACAAGGAAAAACAATCCCCCATGGGACTTTAGAGGCAGTAAGCAGTAGAAGAGAAAGGTAAATAGTCAAAAAAGTTTATTAAATACAAAAAAATATTCTAATAATAAAAAGTGATAAATATCACAATACAGTTTAAGAATAATGAGTAAATGGTCACACAGTATATTTATGGCTAGTATCAACCACTGAAAGCTGGAACCCAAACTGGATCTCAAAGGTAGAGAGACCCATACGGATATGGGGTTCTCAGCAACTTCCAACATGTTTCGGAATATAACATTCCTTCTTCAATGGGGAGTGGGAGTGAGACGTGGCCCTTGGCATAGCAAATTTCCAAAACAAACATCCAAAGTTTGGAGCATATGATGGAGAATGGGAAGTAAATGGCAACCGGGTACACCCCAAGGAGTATCCATCCACGTGTGAACCATATATCTTATCGTGGCATAGCCATTGGCCAGTGAATGGTCCCCACATCCTTTTCGAACCTTGTGAGCCCCCATGTCCAGTTTCCTTGGGGTGTACCTCCCCCCTGCCCTAAAGTGATATTTCCCTAATGTACTCTGGCCTTGGAATCTCCCAACCCTGCCAACAAATCAATATCCTTACTAAATGGGCTGAGGAACTAAATACCTCCATTACCCAAAACCAATGGCTCCGGGAATTCAGAGAAACCTCTAAAGCATCCCATTGTAGAAACCACTGGGAATCCTATCAGAAAACCATCCATATATGGTTTTTAACACCCTACCGACTATCTAAAATGTATCCGATCACACCCCAACTTGCTGGAGACAGTCCAGTAGCACAGGCTCTATTGCTCATTTCGCTCATATCGCTCATATCCTCTGGTTTGTAAAGCTCTCACTTGCTATTTGAAACAAATTTTCCCTATGATAGCCTCTATCCCAGGGATAAATCTAAAGAGTGTACAAGTACACATACAGTGCTTGTGACGTGAGTCACTTTGGTTGGGGGGCTTGTGGAACCCAGATTGCTTCTGGGAGGTTGGGAGACTACTTGTCCAGCTTCCCCAGCACCTCTTATGTGTAAGTCACCCTGTGTCTATTAGGGGCACAGGGTGACCAAGAACCCCAGTCGGGTCTGCACTAATCAGACTCGCTGTACAACCACACTGGACTCAGCCTTTCATGTTACCCCGGTTATCGTGGGTTCTATATGTGTGGTTTGTGTTGGGGGAGTGAGGGGCTCTTTCCCTTGGGACTGTAATATTTCTGAACAATGTCCCTCAGGAAATATATAAAGATATATTGCAGATTGCTAGGATATTGCAAACGTGTTTCATAGACTCTTGCTAGTGGGGTCATTCTGCTTTGTGCTTCAATAAACAGTTTGATTCTGGTTTCACTCCAAAACTTGTACTGTCTAGTTCTTGGGGTAACTATAGCCAGATTCACGGATCCCGTGTTCCAGACCTTAGGAAGCAGGTTCTTGGCAGAGATACCCAGTCACGGTGTCCTGATTCCGTCACAGTGCTCCTAGGAGAAGTGCAAAGTCCCTTGGTCCATTGGAACTTTCATCTGTTTCTGTAGACCATCAACAGCGTAGAGGAATGGATGAGGCAACTGGATGGATGGATGGCTGAACAGGAGAAGGGACGAGACTCATCCCCGTGTGTAGCCTAGATCGCTGCCACTAATATCCATACTTTGAGCTGCCTGGCTCCCTGTCATCTTCTGTCTCTGTTTACTCAGTGATGCCTACAGCCTCACACTGATTACAGCTGCTTGGTCTCAGGTGCTCCCTATTAATGCTGTTCATAGAACAAAATCCTCCTAAATCTCAGTGTGTTATTATCCACCTACTACTAACTGCCAAATTAAACATCACCAGACTGTGGAAAACCTCTGAAGCTCCCTCTATCGCTAACACTATTACTGATCTCAAGTTCCAATATAAAATGGAAAAAATTGTTGCTAGAAATAACTTGCAATCTGGAAAGTTTGCAACCATGTGGTCACATTGGCATGTGGTCACAGTGGCTGCAGCACCCAAAATGTAGTGTTCAACATAAAGTTTAAATGTGAACTGTTGATTATTGTTGCACTTAATCCAATGTTGCTGGTGCTCTTACCTCATCGAAACCCCTTTTCATCCCTTCCCCTCTCCCCCATCCCCATTTCCCTTCCCCTTCTGCCTGGTTCTCTTTCACTTACTTAATGCTCATGTCACATATAATATCACTCAGGCATTGACTATTACCTGTATCGTGTTTTTGTTAGGATGGTTCATCTGTGTCCAGGCAGGACATCTGTTTGTAACTATTGTTTCAAGTACCTTCATTTTTCAATAAAGAAATATTTACTGATAAAACACGAGGAGGAACACCACTGTGAAACGTGGTTCTAATGACTAGACTTCACTTTCTCACCACAATATTTGTCACTTCTGTTTAAAAATGGCCATACAGCTATCACCTATAACAAGTTTCCTAAAATATTTAGTTCTACCAGCAAAGAGCTTACCTAACCAAATTCAAATTGTATTGCCTAATTAGGTAGGACTTCTACTACATGGCTTTGGTGGATCTAAGAGATTGAATAGAGAATACTTTTTCAGATTTCAAAATGTATGGAAATGTATGGAAAGCTAAAGGAAACTATTTTAATTTGCCCATGCAAGGCAAAGTGACAGTGGGTGACATTTATCAAGCAAATTATCGACAGAGTTAGACACAAATTAGGCTGCTTTTTGCTTAGCAAAGTCTCTTCAACAGGTTTAAAGTGATTGGCTTGCATACAGCAGCAGTACTCCAACCTTGTTTAGTTTAGTTTTTTAAAATAAGGCTTTTTTTCAGGTAGCGTTAGCAGCAACACAAGATTTTTCATCAAACATAGACATGCTTTGGCGAGCAGATAGAAATTGGCCAGCAGTTTGTTGTGGCTGTCCCTGTTCTCACTGCTGTGAAATTGTTCTGCTGCTGGCCAATTTATACCAAACTCCTATCAACCTCTTTACGACCGCCCGCCGCAGATGTACTGTGGCAGGCAGCCGCGCCTGCGCGAATCGCCATAACTGTACAGCGGACGCGAGCAGGAGGCTAGGGGGCGAGCGCGCTCCGCCGGCGGTGCGCTCCCGCCCCCGCTCGCCAGCGGGGAAGCCGATGCACGGGTCAGGCAGCTCTGATTACCGCCTAACACCCAAGATCGCTCCCCGCTGAGAGAGAAGAACGTCAGCTGTTGTAAACACAGCTGACCGTTCTTCTCCCTGGAATGATCATGGAGCCCCTGTGATTCTTCTATATAGGATTACAGGTCTTTATGGTCATTCCACAAGCCACGGCCCCACAGTTAGAATCACTCCCCTAGGCTCGCATTTAACTCCTTGATCACCTACAATGTTAACCCCTTCCCTGCCAATGTCATTATTACAGTAACAGTGCATATTTTTAGCACTGATTACTGTAGTAATGTCACTGGTCCCCCCAAAAGTGTCAAAAATGTCAGTCAGGGGTCCGATCTGTCCGCCGCAATGTCGCAGTCCTGCAAAAAATCGCAGATCACTGCCATTACTAGTAAAAAAAAAAAAAAAAAAACAATAAAAATGACATAAATCTTTCCCGTAGTTAGTAGACACAATAACTTTTGTGCAAACCAATTCAAATACGATTTTTTTTACCAAAAATATGTAGAAAAGAACAAATTGGCCTAAAATGTTAAAAAAATTTGATTTTCATTTTTTTTTGGGGGAATGTCATATAGCAGAATGTGAAAAATATTGATTTTTTTTTTCAGAATTGTCGCTCTTTTTTTGTGTATAGAGCAAAAAATAAAAATTGCACAGGTTATCAAATACCACCAAAAGAAATCTCTGTTTGTGGGAAAAAAAGGACGTAAATTTTGTTTGGGTACAGCATCGCACACGCAATTGTCAGTTAAAGTCACGCAGTGCCAAGTTGAAAAAAGTGGCCTGGTCATTAAGGGGGCAAATCCTTTCATTCTTAAAGTGGTTAAAGGAGGTTAAACCTTGTTTGGCTGTACTTCTCTTGGGGATCACAGGAGTACAGTTTGTTCTGTACTTCTGTGACCCATTTTCAGCTGTTGGCTGATGTCACAGACCCGGTCCAGGCTCAGTAGAGATCGCTACAATGGAGTCGGGAATCGCCCTCATGCCTGGACCCCCACGCGGCTCAGCCTCTCAGCGGGGGTGGCAGAGCAAAGAGAAGATGACTGACAGTAAGCAGCTCTCTGCTCAGGGAGCTGTGAGAACCGAGCAATCAGCTGTGTTCAATCGCTCAGTTCTCAATGTTAAAGGCGCCGGGGGGGGGGGGGGGGGGACAGATGTAGCATCGGACCGATGCTGCATCCACCTAGGTAAGTATGATTCTAAATAAACAAAAAACAATACTTCTCTTTTAACCACTTGACCTTTTAAGAAGATTGAGAGCTGGTCCACACTAGCGCGACTTGTCAGGCGACTTGTCAGCCTGACAAGTCGCGCTCCCTCGCGGTCCATTGATTGCTACAGGACCCGTTCTAATAGGTGCGACACAAGTCGCTCCGACTTAGAAAAATGGTCCTGTACTACTTTGGGGTGACCTCGGAGCGACTTGCATAGACTTCCATTATGTGAAGTCCATGCAAGTTGCTCCGAAGTCGTGGTGCATGGGAATGCACAAGTCGCCCCCGAAGTAGTACAGAGTCATGTCGCCCCAGTGTGAACCGACTCTTACCCTCTTCCTGACCAGGCCATTTTTTGCGATATGGCACTGTGTTACTTTAACTGTCAATTGCGCGGTTGTGCGACACTGTACCCAAATAAAATGTATGCCCCACAAATAGAGCTTTCTTTTGGTGGCATTTTATCACTTCTGCTTTTTTATTTTTTTATTTTTTGCAGTATAAAAAAAACAAACAAAAAAAAAAACTATTTTGAAAAAAGAAACAATATTTTTTACTTTCTGCTATAAAACATATCCAATAAAAAAATGTAGAAAATCTAATTTCTTTATCAGTTTAGGCCAATATGTATTCTGCTACATACACTATATTACCAAAAGTATTGAGACACCTGCCTTTACATGCACATGAACTTTAATGGCATCCCAGTCTTAGTCCGTAGGGTTCAATATTGAGTTGGCCCACCCTTTGCAGCTAAACCAGCTTCAACTCTTCTGGGAAGGCTGTCCACAAGGTTTAGGAGTGTATCTATGGGAATGTTTGACCATCCTTCCAGAAGTGCCTGGCTCCCAGTATCTGCTCTAATTCATCCCAAAGATGTTCTATCAGGCTGATGTCAGGACTCTGTGCAGGCCAGTCAAGTTCCTCCACTCCAAACCCCCTCATCCATGTCTTTAAGGACCACCTTTGTGCACTGGTCCAAATCCTTTGGTGGAGGAGGAATTATGGTGTGGGGTTGTTTTTAAGGGGTTTGGGCTTGGCCCCTTAGTTCCAGTGAAGGGAAATTTTAAGGCATCAGCATAGAAGGACATTTTGGCCAATTTCATGCTCCCCACTTTGTGGGAACAGTTTGCGGTTGGCCCCTTTTTGTTCCAACATGACTGCACACCAGTGCACAAAGCAAGGACATTAAAGACATGGATGAGCAAGTTTAGGATGGGGGATTTTGACTGGCCTGCACCCCAACACAACAGAACTCCTTTGGGATGAATTAGAGCGGACACTGGGAGCCAGGCCTTCTCGTCCATATCAGTGTCTGACCTCACAAATGCGCTTCTGGAAGAATGGTTAAACATTCCCATAGACACACTCCTAAACCTTGTGGACAGCATTCATAAAATAGTTGAATCTGTTGTAGCTGCAAAAGGTGGGCCAATTCAATATTGAACCCTACAGACTAAGACTGGGATACCATTAAAGTTCATGTGCGTGTAAAGGCAAGTGTCCCAATACTTTTGATAACATCGTGTATATTCTTCCAAACGAATATTCACTAAAATGTGTCTTGAATGTTGCCTTGCAACCCGCAGAAGTCTTCTTGAACCTAGAGTGCTTCTGAACTTTCCAGCTATGAGCCCTCTGTGGTCAGGGTGAGGGGGCTTTCTATGGGAAGAAGGCTTTTACTGGGTCATGCACAGGTACTGTAAACCTAAACTTGTGAGTGCATTTTCGTAGATTTTGTTTAATATATTCCTTTATACTACACCAAGTTAGTGTGCTGCTCTTCCATTTACTGTTGCTTTCTAGCTTCCTTCTGAAAATGCTTACATGGGAACTCCTGATATCCTATATCAGTGACTTAGAAAGCATTAAATTCTGAAAAAAGGGCAAGACAGCCAGGAAAGTAGCATGTTTAGAAGGACATCAGCTACGGTAGCATATTTTTTTTCTTTCACTCCCGCTTTCAAATAATGTAAGAAAAAAATAGTGGTATTTTGTGAATGCGGCATTGGTCAGTGTAGTCATGTGGCCAGCGCTGGCCAATGAGCACTCGCGTTATGCTGTTATGCAGCCTGTGGCATTGTAGTGAGGCTTTAAAGTGCCAGACTGTTTTACTGGCTAAAGAGAGAGCAGCGGAAGATGGGAATCACATTAGGTACATGCACCGAGGACCAGAGAGGTCAGGAAGGTGTTAGTTTACTGTTTCATTTTTAATGTAATCAATGTTTCAATGAATTTGCTATATGGAACATTTATTGTGTTTAGGAAGTAAAACAAAACGAAAAAAAAAACAAACATATTATCCAGAGAGGGGTCATTATCTATTTTACTCCTATCCAATTTTCCAATTTTGACAATTCAGTAACAAATTTAAAAACATCTACCAAAACTGAGCCTATAGATCAGCCTTTCTTAATCTTATTAACACAAAGGAATCATTGAAATGCCTTTACGATCTCAGGGGACCCCTGCTAAAATATACTATATCTAAAACTAATAATACATTAGTGAGATGGTCAGTGAGAAGGATACACCTTATACTTATGGACATTGGGAAGAACTTTCCCTTTAGGCCCCTTTTACACTTATGCGACCTAAAAGTGGAGCGATTTTAACCGCGATTTTGACTGGACTTGAAGCAATGCCTATGTCTATGGACCTCAAAAATGCATTAAAATCGGCCCAAAGTAGTGCAGTGAGAACTTATCTGAGAGGCAGAAATTTCTCATTGTTCAGGGAACCCCTAGAAACCTCTGGAGGAACTCTAGGGTTCCATGAAACCTTGGTTGAGAAACCCTGCTATAGATGGTGTATACCCAAAACAAAGAAGATCTAATAAAGCGCTGTGTATTATAGATCAGATCCATGGTGTTTTATTTTAAAAATACTGTTACATCTCAACTCTACTGTTCTCCCACTGCCTCTTTACAGCTGCAGCTCTTTGTCTACATGAAAGGGCTGACTTCCTGATTGTGAAATGGCCACTTGTAGTCTCCAGTGGTAATGCATGTGGCAGAGTGACAAGGTTGTAGGCAGGTGCAGTCTGCTTTCTTCACTGCAGGTGGTGCATTGCTTTTGGAGAGAAAGTCAAGCGGAACATGGTTCCTCCATGGTGTCCTGGGTCACTGGGGAAGCTATCCAATTTGATGCTGCCACCCCATGTGACCCTAGTAGCCACCTTGGGTCAGGCAGAGCCTATTTTAGGCATTGGCTCCCAGGCCTGGCTCATATTTTACTGGGCAGAGTACCTGTCCCTACTCTGCCCGGTAGGGACAGAACTATCAGCAGGGAAGAATTTCTGAGGAGGAGAGAAAGCGTAGGGCTCGCAACTTCTCTGGACATTTTCCAGCTTGGGCACAAGATGGTTAGGTCGCATTCTGCCCCTCCTAACAGGCACTGTCAGTTCAGCTGAAACCTGTTCTCTACACACTTGTGGACCTGTGAGTGTTTTCCGGTTGGGCTATCTTCCCACCGGGTTTATTGTAAACTGTCTTTGCATTATTTCAATACACTTCTTTCATCGCACCTGGACTGTGTGTATTATTGCCACCAAACCGCACTACACCCCACCGACAGGAACCAGGGTCTCCATTTCATTATTCTATAGCAGCAAGTGACTGAATGAGGACTGTCATGTCAGAATAACCTGGTAATATTTTAATAAAAACTGAAGATTTAAAGAGATTTAACATTACATAAACATGTAAGAATTTGGTTATTGGGTTTACAACTACCTTAAGGAAAGTTGTAGAGAACACAACAGATAATATATATACGAAGCACCTTTTAAGAATATCACAAACTGCAAAGCCCTAAAACACTGTCAAAACTGACTCAAATTATTCTCTAAGGACACTTAATAAATACATGTATTTAAAGAATACATTCATTTTTACAGACAAAAAAATATAAAAAAAAGAGAGATGTCAGGACCTGACGTGGCGAGCTGCGTTTAAAAACAAATAAGTCAGATGTCCCCAGGCACACCAATGAAAAAGGCATGTCAAGTCAAGCAATGCCAGACCACGGGTGCGGAATAAAGACAGCTTGGCATTAGGAATTTTTTAACCAGATTATAGACTGGCAGGTCACAGCAGATGCCCTGTCTTGCTTCATTACTCAGCACCTGTTAAACTTGATTAACAGCTCTAGCTAATTATCTCTTAACAGTTTTTATTCCTGCTGTATTGCATCCCAAAGGTCTAAGGATCCGGCCTGATTTAATTTGCTGTCTCCTTTTGCAAGGTCTTGACATGCTGGATTCCTATGTAACGTGACACTCACGAAATGCTATGTTGCCACACTATCGAGTGTATTCAGCAATATACAACAGCAATAATGTGCAAAGTACATAGGTAACAGATAAACTCCAGGCATCAAAAATTAATACACAGTTAAAGTACATGTGTATACAGTTGTAGTACCCCTCTGACATCCCAAAGGCAGGATAGCACCTCCAGAGGCCCGGAGCAGGCTAGCACTTCTCCCCAGAGCTGGGTCCATGGCTAAAATGGGGGAACCGGGAAAGGATATTGGGCACCAGTCACTTTTGCCTTTTTAAAGTTTTATTGCAGAAAGGTTAAGGAAGTGAGGGTCAGGGGTCCCAGATACCATAGCAGGTCTCTTACAGACTGTCCAGATCCAGATCAATGTCCAGCTTCACAGTGTCAGAGCCTTTAAGCCAAATCAGCAACACTGTAAGCATCTTCCCAAAGTTCAGTGCTTCATCCAAGTGGGTCACCAGGACTTTCTGGGAGACCAGCCTTCTTCCTGTCTCTCTTCACCAAGGGGCCTCTTTAGTCACCTCCTTGGCACAGCTTCCTTCAGACCAGGCAGTACAGCTTCAAGACCATTTTAGCACACGTTGGGCCCAAAAACAGGCTATTGGGTCTAACAGCAGAGCTCCATCCAGCTGCACCTCCTTAGGCCTCAGCCAAGTAAAAGGGAGTAAGCACATGGCCTCTCCCAAATATGTATGCGCTCCCCCAGCATGCACCAGTGTCATACACCTCCTACTGGATTGGCTGAAGAAATCATAAATGTTTATACCTTTTTTTTGGGTTTGTGAAATCTCATACTTTGACCAGTGATACCAGTGACATATACTGGTGAAAGCGAGAAATCACAAATCAACTTAAGCTTAGGGAAAACCAGGTGAAAAACAATACAATTAGTCTAAGCTAACTACAGCCCAGCGAAAAATATTTTGACATAGTTACCCCTGTTTAGAACAAGACTTACACAGACAGTATTTTACCTAAAATATTTTGCAATTATGTTTAACCAGTCTGGCAGTGGCAATCTAGGCACAATGAAAGTTGGCTGTATGTGGCTTGAATTACAGCAGATGCCTGCTGAAATGGACAAAATTTGAGCTTTGAGTGGCCCTGCAAGCACAAATTTAAAAATTAACTGAACAGGGTAGAAAATCGGGCTTACAGTGACTGCAGTCACTGTTCAGGTATTCAGGCAACTCCTTCTGAATGCTGTATCTTCTTGAATACAGTAGCCAGCTGTGAAGAGTCCTCTGCGCTCTTGTGCAGGATGGGGAGTCAATTGATTTTCTCTCATTCAGCCTGTGGACTGAAAAAATAAATCTAGCCTTGTATGGCTAGCCAAATGCAGTCAAAAATGAGCAAGGGTTGATAGACTTTATTATTAGCAAGCCCATTAGGTTCTGGAAAAAAAAAAACTGCCATAGAACTATCGTCCATTAGATGTTTATCTGTAAATTAAAGCTTTTAAAAGGGCAATGAAAACAAAATATAACAGATCAGTTTATTACAGTAACTTATAAAAAAATAATGCACATAGCCTATGCAGGGAACAGGGTTGCAGGAGAGACCCAGCAGGCCCACCGACAACAGGCTGCATGCAGAAAACGTTAGGAGGGGGGCGGAGACAAGACCACTCACCCTGCACAAGGAAAGAGTACAATATTACAAGTATGCTTCTGCAGCAGCAAAGTGCAGAAGTTATTTATTGTTGTATTACTGCACAGATCTGGAATATATACACAACGATACGAAGATTCAAGTAGGAATACACACGCTTCTTCATTTTTTACAGGTATATATCAAGCATCAACAGTTCACACGTGCTTTACATACAGTACATTCACAAGCAATAAAGCCCTCAAGAAGCTTACAATCTAAGGTCCTTCCCGTATATATACATATACACAGTATCTCACAAAAGTGAGTACACCCCTCACACTTTTGTAAATACTTTATTATATCTTTTGAAGTGACAACACTGAGGCCCCGTTCACACTGGGGCGATCCAACTTCCCGGGGCGACCTCGGAGCGGCCGGCACGGACTTCATAACATTGAAGTCTATGACAGTCGCTCCGGGTCGCCCCAAAGAAGCTCTGGACCCTTTTTCTAAGTCGGAGCGACTTGTGTCGCTCCTATTAGAACGGGTCCGCAGCTTCTCTGTGGAAGGCAACCTACGACGACCAGGTCGCCTCACAGGTCGCCCCAGTGTGAAGGGGGACTGAAGAAATTACACTTTGCTACAATGTAAAGTAGTGAGTGTACAGCTTGTATAACAGTGTAAATTTGTTGTCCCCCCAAAATAACTCAACACACAGCCATTAATGTCTAAACTGCTGGCAACAAAAGTGAGTACACCCCTAAGTTAAAATGTCAAAATTGGGCCCAAGGTGTCAATATTTTGTGTGGCCACCATTATTTTCCAGCACTGCCTTAACCCTCTTGAGCATGGAGTTCACCGGAGCTTCACAGGTTGCCTCTGGAGTCCTCTTCCACTCCTCCATGATGACATCACGGAGCTGGTGGTTGTTAGAGACCTTGCACTCCTCCACCTTCCATTTGAGGATGTCCCACAAATGCTCAATAGAGTTTAGGTGTGGAGACATGCTTGGCCAGTCCATCACCTTTACCCTTAGCTTCTTTAGCAAGGCAGTGGTCATCTTGAAAGTGTGTTAGAGGTTGTTATTATGTTGGAATACTGCCCTACGGCCCAGTTTCCGAAGGGAGGGGATCATGCTCTGCATCAGTATGTCACAGTACATGTTGCCATTCATGGTTCCCTCAATGAACTGTAGATCATGACAATCCCACCTCCATGCTTGACTGTAGGAAAGACACACTTGTGTGGCTATTGGGAAAATGGCTATTCGAGCCCAATTTGGACATTTTCACTTATGGGTGTACTCACTTTTGTTGCCAGCAGTTTAGACATTAACACTGTTATACAAGCTGTACACTCACTACTTTATATTGTAGCAAAGTGTCATTTCTTCAGTGTTGTCACATGAAAAGATATAATAAAATATTTACAAAAATGTGAGGGGTGTACTCACTTTGTGAGGTACTGTATATATATATATATATATATATATATATATATATATATATATATATATATATATATATATATGAACTATACGTAGCACTGCCCCCATAAGGACTGCATGATATTCATTCTGTGGGTTCCCCCTGGTTACCAGCACACAGCTATAATTAGGAATAAGTTCTTAATTCTCCTTGGCTCACACTCCAATAAACAATCCAGGGGTGTTTGGTTGTTTTTGTTGTTTATTGTAGAATGGGGACGGAGAAGGAAATAGTGGGATACTTCAACATTAACTATTCACAGTGATTGAGGACTCCTATCTTCTCTGCTTTAAATTAGATTTGGAACAGCTAGGCTGTTGATTCATCCTGCCACTTTGGATGAATGTGAATCCAGTCTCTTAGCTTTAAGATGACTTGGTGAACAACTAATTATCTTCAGGACACTCTCTCTAGTATCCTCTCTCTTCCTCTGCTGACTCCCATCCACTGACTTTCCTACAAGCAGGGGCGGCCCCCCTCAGGTCAGGCCCCTTGACACGAGTCCCTGTACTCATGATACTGCAGTCCCAGGGTCTCCAGTGTCTCTAGTGTCTCCCCTCTTAATCAGCTTCCCTGGACCTCTGGGTTCAGCTCCTTTCAACCAATCTTATGGCTCTAAGGGGTGACCTCCTGCGACCACATTGCACCTCTACAGAGGAGGAGGCAGCCACCCCCTCCCTCCAGGGCTCCGCTCTCCAGCCAAACAGCCCGCAGCATATGTGCTCCTGGCTTTTAAACAGTATCCCAGAATGCACCAAGGTGACCTGCCCTCTGCCAATCATCAGGACTGTATCAAAAGCCTATGCACCCACCCGTCAGGTTTCCTCCCACTGTCCAACATGTCTCCCTATTGGACAAGCGTGAAACACTCTTCAGACTGAATGAATCGCATACTGAGCACAATGACCTAACAGAACCTGGTAGGCAGAGAGCAACATAGATTTAACTGCAGCCCCTCTGGTAAGCAGACAGAGCTCAAAACTATATTCTCTCACTAGCACTTACCTAGGAAGGTGCTACATATATATACTGTGATCAGCATAAATGAGTACACCCCAACAGATTTGTCAGAAAACCTTTAGTTTCCTTTCAGAATTAATATTTTCTATGGGACACTATACTACTAAACACTCCCACAAATGCAAGCCATTGATTGCAACCAAGATTTGTTGATTTGCACATACAAAAAAGTATTTTTCCTAACAAATTCATTCAAGACCATGTTGCAAAAATGAATACACTAGCCTCTGCAAGGGACTTCCGCGCACACCTGGAGCCACAAAGCAATCCCGCTGCACTGACGAACGAGAAGGGGTTCTTCCAGCCGATAGGCGCCAGGTTCCAACAAAATGGCGGTGGATTGCGGCCGCATCAGCCACAAGGGGAAGATCCCGGTTCACAAAATGGGGAAGCCTCTGTACCCAACACCCGGCAGGTAGGAAATCCAGACAGCGGGAGATCCTTTGGCTCCTCTTCACCCTCTACTAGGAATCCTGTTAAAAATGAACTGTGCCGTAACTCACAGAGGCAGCAACAGGAGGCAGGCATGGAACTAGGCCATATAAAGGCTCCTACAACAAGTCTTACACACAATGTCCAAGATTCTATAGATGCCTTTTTTCACAGAGGGACAACCCATATCAGACACCATGCTAAAGGGGATGCTGATCTCTTTGAGATCATCACTACAATCAGATTTGCTGGATTGTGTGAAGCAATTCTGACTAGAATTACACTACCTAGGAGACAGGATCACCAATGTAGAATGCCCATGGGGGTATACACCTCCTCATTTAACTCCATGGTGGATGCACACCATGAACACTCGGAAGATATAGCATGGCTTAACCACTTCTCACCCACCCTATAGACAATTGACGGTGGGAAGGTGGTTGCATTATCCTGAACTGTCGTCATATGAGTTCGAGGAGGATAATTCGCTCTGCTGCAGTGTGTCACTCTGACGTAGGCTCTTTACCATGTGACACAGCTGGTCACATAGTAAATAGGAAAAGCCATTGATCGGCTTTCCTCAGTTTGTGCCTGACAGGCATGTGTAGAGGAGAGCCGATCTGTGGCTCTCCTGACAGGGGGGGGGGGGTCTGTGCTGGTAATCATAGCATTGATTACCAGTGCAGACCCTTGAAGGGGTGCCACTAGAGTGACCAGGGATGCCCACCCATGACCACCAGGGATGCCCACCATGGCCACCAGGGATGGCAATCAGAGCCTGCCAGTGGTGCCCTCCCCATCAGTGCTGCCTACCATTGCCACCTATCAGTGCTGCCCACCAGTGCCCATCATTGCTATCTATCAGTGCCGCCCACCAGTGCCCATTATTGCCCACCAGTGCCTTCTATCAGTGCCCATCAGTGACGCCCATCAGTGCCACCTATCAGTGCTGCCTATCAGTGCCCATCAGTGACACCTATCAGTGCTGCCTATCAGTGTCCATCAGTGCCACCTATCAGTGCCCATCAGTGCCACCTATCAGTGCCCACCAATGATGCATATCAGTGCTACCTATCAGTGCCACATATCAGTGGCCATTAGTGCTGCATATCAGTGCCACCCATCGGTGCCCATCAGTGCTGCATATTAGTGCCACCACATCAGTGCCATCCCATCAGTGCCACCCCATCAGTGCCTCCTCATCATTGCCTGTCAGTGCAGCCTCATGAGTGCTCATCAGTGCAGGAAAAACGTATCTATTTCCAAAATTTTATAACATAAACAAAAAATCTTTTCGGACTTTTTTATTTGTGCAGCAAAAAAGAAAAACCTTGCAGTGATCAAATACCACCAAAAGAAAGCTCTATTTGTGGGAAAAAAAATGATATAAATTTGGTTTAGGTACAGTGTTGCATGACCGCCCAATTGTCAAAATGTAACAGCGCTAAAGGCTGAAAATTGGCCTGGGCAGGAAGGGGGTGTAACTGCCCTATATTAAAGTGGTTAAAGCCAAAGTGGCTGACCTGGAAGATAGGTCCAGAAGGAATAACGTAAAGAGAAGAGGAATCCCTGAGACCATCCACGCCACCCAACTACTACAATACGTCACAAATCTCCTTTCTGCTCTAGTGCCATCCCTATCTAACATAGATTTATCTAAGATAGGCTCCACAGGTTATCAAAACCTTCCTTCGTAGTCCCCAAATTACCCAGAGACGTTCTACTTAAAGTTAATTTCTACCAATCGAAAGAAAAAATCATCTCAGCCTTTTGGCAAGCCACCACTCTCCCGGTGGAGTATTCAGGCCTACAACTGCTTCCAGACTTGTCGAGACACACTCTCCAAAGACATAGGTACCTGGCTACAATAACAAAGGCGCTGAGAAATCACAATATTCCACACAAATGAAAGTATCCAGCATCTCTATCTACAACTCATAATGGATCCACGTCCCTGATTACAATTCTGGAAGAAGGCCTACAAGTTATCCAACAATGGGGAATACTACCTCCCCCAATGCCACCTGCATCTCACAACCAAGCTCCAGTTGCCCTTTGCGAAGAATGGCAAGTTATGTCCCTCAAGAGATCTGCTACAAAAAAAATTCCACGATGGTGGTACCTGAATATCATAGCACATAGAACATCCTTATTCAAGTCCCTGGCCACAGGATAAATGTACATTCTAATGGCCCCACACGTTGATTCAACAGTTTTACCTGTTTACGGGTCACCTAGGTGGTCCTCTTTTTATCCTTTGTTAATTACCCTACCTTTGTTCTTAGTTTACCTGCTATACTCTATCTTCTTATGGGTCATAATCACAGAAGTATTCTCAGTTCTTCAATTGATCACCTTTGCACTTCTTATTATTGAAACCTGCCATATTCTTGTCCAAGTGCTTAAGAATGATATATATCACAAAGCTACGGCATCACTTTCGTTTCACCTCCTATTTCATAATGCCTATCAAGTGACTATCTATTAATGCCAATGGACTTAATTATCCAGCCAAGAGATTCTCACTATGGAAGGAAACATCATCAAGTAAATCAGACATTGTTGCTGTCCAAGAGACCCACTTCCAAAATCAGAACCACCCTAGATGCGAACACAAGGACTTCCCACACGCCTTCCTAGCAAACGCATCAGAGAAGAAAAAAGGAGTCCTGGTAGCATTAGATACACTGTTACCTTTCAGCTTAAAGATTCCATCCTAGATACAGATGGATGATTCATTATCCTCACGTGTGACATTAATAAAATGCCTCTCACACTAGTATCCTTATATGGGACTAACTGGAAAAAGTTAAGTATGGCAATTTACTGCTATGCAGGGATTTTAATTTAACAGTCAACTCCAGAATAGTCTCCACATATCCTGCCGGGGACCGGCCAGTCTCTTTGAGACCCTTGTTCCAGGCGGAGCAGGTTTATGATGTCTGGAGGTGTCAGCATGCTTAGCAAACAAAATTTAAATCAAACAGGCCAAATCCAGAATATCCCACCTAATCCATTCTGCCTCCAGACATAAAATCACATGTCCCCAAGAAAAAGTTGATGAGTTTTCTAATTATTACAGCACCCTTTACAATTTAGAAGATAATCCCAATACCCACCAACTGTCCATACCTGACATTCAGAATTTTCTGGATAAGCTAAATTTACCGTCCCTCTCTAAGGATCAATTACAAATCCGGAATGAACTGATAACACATAAGGAGGTGTCCAAAATTATAATGTCTCTTCCAAATGGGAAATCCCCAGGTCCAGATGGATTCCCTAACGAATAATACAAGATTTTTCGCCAAGTAGTAAGCCCCCACCTCACAGAAGACTTTGCTAAAGCAGCAATGACATCATCACTACTCCCGGAGATGCCGAGAGCATATGTGGTTACTCTCCCCAAATACACCAGCCAACTTTTGTCGAATATCCCTATTAAATTCCCATGTGAAGATATTTGCTAAAATATTAGCAAAACGCCTCCTGGAGGTACTCCCTCGCCTAATAAAAAAGTACCAGATGGGTTTCGTTACTGGTCCCCCAACATCAGACCCAACTAGGAGAATGATCAATATAATACACTACGCTGAAAAAAACCTGGACGCCTTCTCTGCTTCTTGCAGTGGATGCAGAGAAGGCATTCGACAGGGTCCATTGGAAATGCATGTCCATGGTATTGTCTAAATTTGGACTTACAGGTGCTATTGCATTGGCTATACTTGCACTCTACTCAAACCCTTCGGCACAAGTATTCACGTCTGGTATATTGTCTAAACCATTCAACATATCTAATGGGACTCGACAGGGATGTCCTCTACGATATTACATCTAATTATATATATATATATATATATAAAAAAACATGCTAGGGCCAATCAATGTACTAGCATGTCAGAGAAAGGAGACCTCTGTTGAGGATAAGCAACATGTACCTCTGAACTATTTGATATATGGTTTATAGTTGGGGCTTGGCTATCTACTATCTACAATGTACTCTTCCCAAAGGAGGAAATTGTTATTATTTTAACAGCTTCTCATCCAGCGAGATACTGGTATGTTGCTGGATTGGAAGGGGGATATCTCCATCATCGCTGTAGCTGTGACTTCTGGTTTCAGGCTCATGTAAACAAGCCATTACCAGCTTGAGCAAGCATTTGATCAAACCGATCTTGGTTTGATCAGATGTTTTGGAGGCCAGAAGAGAGATTTTGGGGTCTAATAGACCCTAGATCTCATC
Source organism: Pelophylax lessonae (assembly GCF_965119305.1). Taxonomy (NCBI): domain Eukaryota; kingdom Metazoa; phylum Chordata; class Amphibia; order Anura; family Ranidae; genus Pelophylax; species Pelophylax lessonae. The sequence goes on from NC_138775.1 coordinate 48,190,237, forward strand.
ATAAAGAGGACCTGTCATGGCTATCACAAGGAATGTTGTTCACCCCTTCTGTTAGTAATAAAAGACATTAAAAAAAATAAAGATACAGTGTAATTTTTTAAGTTAAAATAAATAATAAAATAAAAAAGATTTTTAAGTGCCCTTGTTCCCCGTGCTCGTGCACAAATGTGAATGCACACATAGGTCACGCTTGCATATGTTCACGGCGATCACACTACACATGTGAGGTATTGTTATGAACGTCAGAGCGAGGGAAATCATTTTAGATCTCATCTGTAACTGCTAACCTGTAAGGGCTTTTAAAGCAATGTCTATAGATATTTTTAGGTACCATAATTTGGCGCCGTTCCACAGGTGTAGGCAGTTTTAAAGTGCAACGTGTTTGGTATCTATTTACTTAGTGTAACATCATATTTTTTTTTTTTTATCAAACAATTGGGTATTATATTGTGTTTTTGTACATTAAAATTAGTTGTAGTGTAAAATATGCATTTTAAAAACCGCTGCACAAATATTGTATGACATTAAAATATACAACACCCACCATTTTATTAACTTGGGCCTCTGCTTACAAATATTTATATTATGTTCAGGATTTCTAAGTACTTTTCTAGCCCAAAAAAATGATATTTTTTACATGTAGAAGAGAACTGCAGAATTGGTCCAAGCTGGAAGTGGGTAATTTGTGATATTATCTGCTAGGATAATAGATATCTGTACCTTTTAAACTATTTTGTGAATAAATATTGTTATATTTTACAAAGTATCTGTTTGGTGTTCACAATCACTGGAAGTGAAATACAAATACTTAATGGTTTGGATTGCTTCAAGTGAGACAGTAATATTTGTCAGCAATATTTTCATATAGAAATATGAAGATTTAATCCCACTTTACACAGTGAGACCTTGACTGCTGTAGACCATTGCCATGAAGTCCTAAATGATGTGTATTACAAGTACTAAAATGTAGGAGACAGACAGACTGATACTGGGGTCTCTTCCTATTGTTTGTGTATTGAGATAATGTGTAATTGTATTTTGTTTTAGCTTTGTTGCCGGCAGTCTTGTCATCCCAGTCTGGTTTAAGTGCGCTGAGTTAATTAGCATGTTAATGAATACTTTTGCAAGGCACTGTAGATGGGATTAGCCATGAGTCAGCTGTACCTCGTTATCTAACCATTGTGTGATGTTTTGGGTAATTATTTGGGTCATTGTTCATGTAGTGACTGACATACTTCTCAAATGTATATAAATTCTGTGTGACTGTTCAATAAAGTGTGATTCTAGTACAAGCTAAGTGTCAGGCTAGCTTTGTATGGAGGGTGGCTGGAATATCTATATATGTTCATGACTGTAAGGAAGCAGTATACTGACGGAAGACCGCAAGTACAGTGTGGGTCGGAGGTTCCGTTACAGTATCTTTTTTTAGTCTTTAGTACTAATACTAACACCTCAAAAGCCCCTAAAATCTATTCATATCACTTGCAATTTAGTATTAGGTTTAGGTTATTTATGTCTAGAGTCCCTTTATCTGCAAATATCCACTTGGACAAATGCCACATGAGGCCTTATGAGTTATATTTTAGTTTGTTTCAGCTGAGAAAGGCAGTTTAAACTCCATTCACGTTAATAAATGCAAATATATAAAGAAATTAGTTTCCTTGTAGAGTGACTTATGCCTGCGTGGTTTACTGTACATTAGTAAGAAAAAAACATGATGTTAATTCTGCTTATAAATATGCTATGCCTCGTCTTATACATTGGATTATTATACGGTATACATCTATTATCGTGCAAAGGCTGGTAATTGAAACTCCCTGGCATATTACTAAGCAGAACATAAACACAAAATATCACTTTCATTTGCTTTCTAATAAGCTGCTGCATATTTCTGGGGTGCTCTTTGCTCATATTGCTCGGTGCTCTCTGACACAATTTCTTATAGACTCCATAGATGGAATTCTGAGCAGCTTATTGCCAGTTCATCTATGTTCATCTCATATTCTCTCCTTCGCTCTCTGTCTTGCTGTTTGTCCTGTTCTTTCTCTATTCTCCTCCTCAGATTCCCGAGGTCTTTCATACCATCCGCTATATGTGTTCTTGCTAGCCTCCGGGTACAGTACTTGCTAGCTTTGATTAAGGTTTCCTGCTATCTGTTGTTCTGAGTTTCCACAAAGAATCCCTCACATTGTGCAGTTTTTTTTTTTATACTTTTATGGCATTGGCTTTTCAATGCATTTCTTATTTGTCTCTTCTAACTTTCTCTCTGTCAGTATGTAAATTTAGAGAGACAGGTAGAATACAGTTAGGAATAGAAAAAAAAGATCTTAAAAAGAACCAAAGAACAAAGAGAATTGATTGATAGAGAGAATGCAAGTTTAGTGTATAATTGAGACATCAAAACCCCCTAAAGTGGTTGTAAAGGTAGAAGGTTTTTGTACCTTAATGCATTCTCTGCATCAAGGTAAAAATCCTTCTGTGTGCAGCCCTTGAACCCCCCCCCCCAGCCCCCCCTTTGTTTTTACCTGAGCCTGGTCTAGTGCTTTGCCCGAGAGCAGTGGCTTTCTCTGGTCTCTCTCTCACTGGACAGGGAGGCATCCGCAGGAGCCATTGTCTCCTGCTGCTGTCAATCACAGTCAGTTAGCAGAGTGCTGGGGTGCAGAGTCATGCAACGCTCTCTGCGTCAATGGACACACACAGCATGGCTCAGGATTCGAGCCAGTACGAGTGCCCCCATAGCAGGAGGCTTGCTACGGGGGCACTCAGGAAAAGAGAGGAGCCAGGAGCGCAGGCAAGGGAACTCAGAAGAAAAGGATGGAGGCTGTTCTGTGGAAAACCATTGCACAAAGCAGGTAAATATAACATGTTTGTTATTAAAAAAATACATATATTTACAATCACTTTAAACTGATTCCATTAAAATGAAACCCCTAAAAAGCTGCTGGATAGATGAGTTTTCCCCCAGAAACGAAACCACCCTGAAGTGACCCAGAACTTACCGACACACCAGTATGGTAAAGTAAGCTTTATTCAAGACAGATAATAAGCTATGCAGGAAAAAGATTTATTAAAGGAGAAGTATGGCCAAAGCTTTTTTGGCTAAACTTTTCCTATGGGTCACAGGAATGCAGTTTGTTCTGCACTCCTGTGACCCGTTTTCAGCCGACAGCGGGCTAAAGCTCGCTGTCGACTGAGGTCACTCAGCTGGTCCAGGCTCAGGAAAGATCCCGACTTTACAGTTCGGATCCACCCAGATGCCTGGACCAGCAGATGGCTCAGCTTTTTAGCGTGCTGCTGGGAGACTTCCACCCCCTCCCAAGCTTAGTGCTCCAGTGAGCACTGGAGTAACAGAGCAGAGAGCTGTGACTGTCAACGGCTCTCTGCAGACTGAAGACCGAGAGCTGCGTGATCAGTGGTGTTTGATTGCTCAGTTCTCAGTCTTAATGCCGGGGGGGTCATCTAGGTAAGTATTAATATTTTTTGGGGGTTTATTTGCAAACCCATACTTCTCTTTTAAGGAAGTACAACAATAAAGAATGACACGGCAAAAGTTCAGGTACAAACATTGCTATCAAGAGAGTATTAACTAACAGAGGTATTAACTATGTGGCTTATCTACAAACAAGAGGTCCTGTCTATATTATTGTGGCCAGTGGGGTCCCAAATACTATCTGCTGGCCTTGTAATTTAGTATCTCCTGTTGGAGAGCTCAGCCTTGATGGCAGCAAAGTACAATAAACTTAGTTGGCCAAGAGGCTTTTCACAACAAGTGCTGGTCAAAGTTCACCCCTGAAGGCCTCCTCAAACACACATGTTTCCCTCTTAAACTGTGATTTCTCAATTAGAGACCTTTCCCTTGAACTAAACAGCTATACAATCTCTCTATGCCTGATCTTCAAGCATCCAGTAGATCTCCTTGCAAGCCACCAGTCCCACCAATCTTGTCTTGAAGCCCAAGCTATAACATCCTTCCCCTTTCTTTGTTCCCCAAGGCCATTCTCTACAAGCCTCTTGCAGCCCTTGTGAGCAACTGCAATGGCCAGTAGAAATCTTTCCTGTTGCTGGGAGTTTGCTTGGTCCCAGGCTGCAGTTAGTGTTTTTCCCTGCTTTTATCCTCTCTCTACAATCGCAGTTCTTGCAGGCAGGGAAAAACATTATGTGGCCAATAAAGATGCCCATGAAGTTGGAGAGTAAGCAGGGCTTAACAGAGGGACTACATGACTGGGCAGAGGAACTGGAATTATGTAAGGATTACGGAGTATAATGAGAATAGCCTTACCATATGTGGAGGTGGTCATCTTTAGTAGGGAGAAGCTGCAGGGGCTAATTTCAAGCATGGGGTTCAGGGATGGCCATTACAGAAGAAACTGCAGAGCATCCTAGCTTTCAGGCACCTGTATCTGTCTGTGCCTAATTCAGTGTACATAAATATGTAATTTATCTTTTTAGTAGATAGCCCTAAATAGTACATTAAGGGCTAAGTTCCAGCAACTATTTGCTGCACGTCCCCCGCTTAGGAGTGTGTGCAGTAAGAGCACAATGTTGTAATTAAAGCTCAACTGTGCTGCTGTCCAATGGCATTGGATCAAATGCAGGAAGGATAGAGACAACAAAAACTGACAGCGCTCAGGGGCTAATAAGAACTGATAATGGAAAATGGAAGCAAGCATCCACAGTCGGTATTCAATAAAAGAACTGCCAATTTATTAATAACATGTAAAAAGATGTGTGTTCCAACTGACACAAGAAAACATTACCACACTGGCGCTGAAAGTGGCTAGAGCATCGATGGATGAATAGTTCCTGGATGGGATAAGTCGTGGAGAGGCGCCAAACGCCATGGCTGCAAAGATGACACTGACTGCAGGAGAACCCAAGCCAGACCTCATCGTCACGAATGGATGGGGTCACTGGAGTGCCTGGGTGGAAGCATGGTACTCGGAAGAAAGAAATCCCTGTAACCAGTTGTTTCCTTCCCAGGTACCTTGTTTCCGCCCAGTGATGACATCCATTCCCACTGGCAAGGTCTCTCCTGAAGTCAGTGTCATATTTGCAGCCACAGCGTTTGGCGCCTCTCCACAGCTTATCCCATCCAGGACCAATTCATCCTTTCAGTGCCAGTGTGGTAACATTTTCTTGTGTCAGTTGGAACACACATCTTTTTACATCGTATAAATATACTGCCAGTACTTTTATTGAATACCGTCTGTGGATCCTTGGTTCCATTTTCCATTACCAGTTCTTATTTGCCCCTGAGCGCTGTCAGTTTTTATTGTTTCTAAATAGTACATTGGCCAGTTTCCACCCAACAGATTACCCTATTTATCATAAGAAGCAACTGCAGCCAATCTGAAATTTACACAGATCTATTGCACAGCACAGCACAACCCAGCTTGGCAGGTCAGAAGACCTGGGTTGTATTGGCTACATTTATGTAAACAAACATGCCATGTCCCATTTCCAACCTGGGCCTGGACAGAGAAAGAAAAAGTAAGAGCAGACTTATGAGCTCATCTTTCTGTCACTTTGCTTCTATTAGCATGTTTTTGTTAACACATAGGCACCACAGCTAGTTGGATGCTTCTCCCACCCTCGGAGCTCTGCTGTACGGGCTACTACAATATGCTTGTAGGCAGGTTCAGTTCACTATCCCTGCTGCAGGTGGCACTGTTCAGCTGACCATTGTGCAGAGGAGAATGTAGGTTGAGAGGAGATTTGTTCTTCTGATGCCTCCCTAGATGTCATCAGGGAAGCAGTGGTCCGTTTGGATGCTGCTGCCCTGGCTGACCTCTACAGCCATCTTAATTAAAGGCAATGATAAAAAATGGAACTGTTCCACTGTGGTTGGCAAGCATTTACAAAGTAGATAGTGTAGGGACAGGATCCTCACTGACTAGGGACAGTGTACTTGGCACTAGGAAGAGGTTCCAGTAAAGTTGGGATAGTGCAGAGATACTATTCCTGGCTCCATCATCTCGAAACACTAGAGAGTTGGAAAAAGAACTTCCCTACTGGTTTACTGAAGGCATCTGTATTGCTGTTTTGCCTACCAGCCAACCCTACATCAGATGGTGTTTCAGTAATGTAAGCCTATTAACGTGTCCTCCAGAGTGCAGAGATTGTGTTAAAGTACCCCCAATGTTGTAAAGAGCCATTGTACCCTGGTTGCCTATAATGTGTAAGCTCCGTTGCCATGTTGTCTGAAACACCTTGCCGCATTCTTTCACGTATTATTTGTTACTGCTACTTTTCAAAAATAATAATTGTTCCACCTACCTTAGTGTCTGTGTATCTTTACTCTATTGTGTGCACCAATCAGCTGGACCCACCCACGTGATAATACCTAGTAAAAGTCTGATAACTTACATTGCTTGCATTTCAAAAACACAATTAAACAATACAGAACTGTATTCATTTGTGTATTTTATAACTGCCTGGAGTTCAGCTTTAATATCATTCTGTGCATGTAACCATCAAAACGTAAAGCCATCCATTTACACATAAGTATTTCATTGATCAATAGCTCAGCTCTCATATTTCCAAAAGCAATCTTTCTGTTGTGTCTATGTTGTTCCATTAGTAAAGGTTTTAAATTTACAGCACATCCCTTAAGACCTACTGTGAGAAGCCAGCCTTTTATATTGAACATTAAAATCAGTTTGGTCTCTTTTTTTCTGTGCTATAACTGGCACACTGACTGATCTTTTGTCATCATTATTTAGTTAGTATCCCTAAGGGTTTCAACACACAGACGTTTTGTAGATAGAGAACCAAAGGGTCACGAACACAGCATGCCTACTTTTTCTCATTCGTCTCCATTTTGGACTTTATCTACCAGTGATGTTTGAGGAACACTTTGTAAAATAAATGGCTGTACACAGCATTATCTTGAGCTCCTATTTATTCAACTTGCAAACCTACATTTTTTTGTATTCCTCAAGTTGAAGGGTTTTTCAGAGGTCTTACTTACTTTGCCATATCTAAAAAATTATTCAAAACAACGAGGCTTGTCCAATAGATGTCTGCTTTTGCAACCACTAGCGCTTGGAAAGGGCATCTTAGGGTTCATGTCATTTTTCTTTATCATCACCCTTGGTTTTCCATAGACAGACTTGATAGCCGTATTCAGATTGTGGATTTCCCTAAATGATAAAGGGTATCTTCTTGGCATTTTGACTTACTTTTCACCTCCTCCTGACCTGCATTTGTCCTCCTCTGGCCTCATGCACACTTTGGAGAGGAGCTTTTGAGCATAAAATGTTTATTAAGTTGCATTACTGCACATTAACACTAGGTGTGTTCCCTTGTTTCCAAGTTAATGCATTCTAAAGGCCAGAATTCTGGCCAATAGAATTCAATAACACCAGAAGCTGAAACATGCGCTAACGTGCGTTAACATTCATGCAAAAGCTGCTATACTCCAGTAGGAGAAAAAAATGGCAAGATTATACAGTGTGCATGAAGCCTTATACGCTGCTTTAAACTTTTTTTGAATTCTTATTAACCTATATGGGAAGTAAAACACTCCTGCGGAGAACAAAAGCCCATGTAGACCTTCCCTTATGTTTTACTTTCTTCTTGATGCATATACATGTACTCAGAGTTAAGGGAAGACAGGGAAACTGCATAAAGATTGAGATGGGAGGGAAACTGTTTCCAGTGCTATCTACTTTTACTTAAAGCGGAGTTCCGGCCACAAAATCGACATAATCGATTTTGTGGCCATCCGCTTGCTTTTCGGCACCTGAAAAGGAAATGGATAGTTACGATTTTTTTTTTTTTTACTTACCTTGTATTGTAGAAAAATATACTCCCCTTTCTTCCACTTCCTCCCTCAGGGGCCGCGGCCTGCGCCGTCACTTCCGGTTTGCAATGATTCCTGGGAGCTGAACGTCATCGCTCCCAGGAATCAATGTGCCGGCCCTGGCCCCACTCGTCACTTCCGGTGCGGCGCCGCATTCCCTGCTAAACAGCTTCTGTGCATGCCCAGAAGCTGTGGAGGAATGCGGCGCCGCACCGGAAGTGACGAGTTGGGCCGGTGCCGGCGCATTCTGGGAGAAGATGACACGGAAGAGGACGCAGAAGAGGATCGCGCTGGCTTCAGCTGCCCACATCCGAGATGGCAACGCTAGAGAAGAAATTTTAAAGGTGAGTATTTCTTCTTGCAGGTAAGTGCGACCCGGGACAGTACAGAGGCTAGCCATTGTGGAATGTACTAGCCCTGACTGTCCCGGGGGTATTTTCATTGAAACATTTTTTTCATGGCCGGAACTCCGCTTTAATTACCCAGTGCTTGCTGGCAGCTGGAAAGGAATGGAACTGGGCCACAATAGTTCAGGTTCAGGCTTTCCGTAAAGACTAAATTGCAGAGCTGAAAAGCAGTCATCAGAGCTGTCTTTCCTTCCAAAAGGGTGCAATTAGCGAGTAGATGGTTAATACACTCCCTACCTCTCTACCGGGCACTTTGATCACTACGGGTGAAATACTAGAAAAAATATATAAGCTACTTCTTGTTTGGTGTAACATCAAAACAAAGTACATGTACATCACAACTTATTTTTTACTTACAGTATATAACAGAGCTTTTACTAGCATTCATACATAAATATGCAGTGGCAAAAATGTATGCAAACTCCTTGGAATTGACTGGTTTTCTGCAGAAATTCGCCATAAAATGTGATCTGATCCTCATATAAGTCACAACAATATACAAGCTTAAGATAACACACAAACAATTCAAATTTCTCGTGTCTTTATTAAACAAACCCATTAAATACACACAGTACTTTACAACCGGTGACAAGAATAGTAGATTTTTAGCTTCACTATTTTAACATGATGTGCCTCGTACCATCATTCCTGAAACTAGATGGAGCCATAGTTACATCCTCAGAGGGCATTCTAGACGAAGAAAAGTATTGCAAGCTATATACCTCATCTCTGCCCCCAGAATTTGCACCCTCTAGTCTATGTTCTCTCCTAGACCCTATAGCTTTAGGTTGGCTCTCTGATAAGGAAAAAGATACCCTTATGCAACCCACCACCACGGAAGAGGTCCTTACAGCAATCTAATCTGGGAAGGCCTTAGAATAGTCTGGTTGGAAGAGAGGGTAACCCTGTATATGGACAACCTCCTCTTATTCTTAAATGACGTGGGCCCCTTTTTACAGGGAGGTCTCCAGATCTCTTTTAGAGAGTTAACAGCCCCTGGGTCAATTTTGTCCTTGCTTTTTCCTGATAGACCAGATGCTCCCACATTTAAATCTTCAGATCTTCAATTGCAGTGGATTAATCAGTTCAAATATCTGGGATTGCAAAATGTTACAACTTTTTGCTTATTTTAACACCCTTAACCTAATGCCAGTGTTACAGGATCTCAAGGCTAAGCTTAAGGCTTAAGGAGGAATCTGCTGCTGTCTTTATTAAGCCGTATCAACCTAATCAAAATGAAAAAATATTCTTCAATGAATCCCAAAAGCATTTTTCACCCAACGTAACCAACTGTTGTCCTCCTTTCTATGGAGCTCTCGGCCCTCTGAGATACAAATTGTCTACCCCGATGAGGACCGCCTTACATGGGGTCTTAGTCATGCAAGATTGATATAAATATTTTGTTGAATCTCAATTAAGAATGGCCTAATGAGGCTGTGCCCAGATCTTTCCAAACCCTCTACAGTGTTAGAAGCTGCTGTCCCACAGTCTCTTGAGGCGCTTACATTTCTATTACTTTGAGGCCACAAAGCTCCTTACCCTTTGGCTCCTTCTATGATCACTACTCTTAAGGCCTGAAAGGCAGGGTTCAGCTAGGAAAATATTCTCCAGACAATGATCTTTCCAAGTACCCCATTGATCCCACTTTGCCTTTCCTCAATGTCCTCCCTGGCCCCAAAGTTTTGCCCTTTGAAAAAATCAGTGGATGAAACCCTGCGTCAGGGTCCAGCTGCACGGCAATCTGTATTGACACTACACATTATCCTGGAGGTGTTGCTGAAGATGTGTGGGACAGCCATTTGCACTGTTAAGTGTTTAGCTGGGATATACAGTACAATATGCCTTTGACATCTTTATGTTTGTGAGTAGCTATTGGATGTTTAATAAAGTTTAATGTTTTTATGGTAATACACTATGTTCCCTTTTCTTTGCCCAATATCTGAGGAACCACTGGATTATAATTCATATCTGTGTATGGGAAGACTCTTCAGAAGGAGTGGTGCATTCTGAACGATTTATGCCGAGCATTTAGCATGTATATGTGAGGCATAACCATTTGGTGAGTTGATTTATATAGGGTAAGCAATTGAGGTGATTGCTTGTGGAGTTGGATAATTACAGCATCTTTCCTGCACGATTGGAACACAGCTATTTGAAGTTATATAATGTGCAGGACTTTTCCCCTGACCTGAATTAGTGTACCCATTGGAAAATTTCCCCTCTCTTATTTTTCTGGGGACAACCCAAAATGTGGATAATTTCTTTTACTTTCGCTTTCAATGATAATGAAACAGGACCCATATGGAGGGTGAATCTCCTTAATGGGGGCATCGACAGCAATACAAACTGACAAGTGTTCTAATCCCACTCCAATCTGTAGCATGGCCTCTTCCTCTAAATAAAGAACATGTAATCCTTGCAGTGTGGGAAGACCCCACTGCAAGGACATTTTTATATTCCAGCCTGCAGTTCAGCTTTAGGTCTGGTTCACATAGCTAAACTTAAGTGGGATACACACTAAAGAAAAATCAGGTGAGCGATCGTCTGATTTTTCCTTGTTGTTTCACAGCAAATCGGAAGTGATGAACGAAAATTTGTACGAAAATTCTCGTACAACAAAGGCTTTTTTTTGTTGTTTATTGTTTCTGATCATGGTCAGTCTTTGTTTTCTGATTTTTCAAAATGTACAAAAATCGTACGAAAACGGTACACATTTAACAAAAAACGTTTGTTTTTTTTCCAAACGAGAAAGATTTTGGAGTTTGTCCCTTCGAGAATTTTTGTACGAAAATTCAGAATTGGCTGTAAAAAGTTGTGTACACACTATACAAAAATTCTTTGGATGAAAATGTTCGCCCGATTTTCTTATAGTGTGCACAAGCCTTTAAACCTATGGACACATGAGGCATGCGCCTGCGCATATCCAGATGTCAAATTAGGAGCGATGGCTGTGTCTTTGCAACACCTGTGCATTATGTGAAGGCAAAACACGACTCTCACATGGGCATACTTAGGCAAACACAAGGCTTTCATTTTTTTTTTTTTACGTTTTTACACCTGAACTCTTAAAATATCACATGTGCTTGTCACATTATAGTATGACTTTTCCAGAGCCTCTCCCATCCCAACTCCCTACCCCAATCTGTCCAATTATCTCCTACTCTGTTTGCTTTTAGACGATCCCTGTAAACCCTCCTCTTCAGAGAAGCTTATTCTACCCACGCCTAACAACTGTACATTGATTTTTTCCATCAGCTCATCCCCCACAGTTATTACCTTTTGTATCACCCTCCCTCCTAGATTGTAAGCTCTAACGAGCAGGACCTTCTGATTCCTCCCGTATTGAATTGTAGTGTAACTGTACTGCCTGCCCTCATGTTGTAAAGTGCTGAGCAAACTGTAGGTGCTATATAAATCCTGTAGAAAAATAATAACGCTGAACAGCATGCTTTCCTCTAGTCAGATGTGTAAATGTTACAAGTCTTATGACCTGCATTGGGAGAGTGAGAAAAAGAGGGTCCTGTATAATGTTATAAGGCCAATGGAGAGAGGGCTTCCCTTGCGGCTACGTTTCGGACACCCCGGGAAGTGAGACAGGAGGAGTTGGGCACAAAGTAGCACAGGTCGCCCGCGGAGTTGCTTGCAGGAGGACTCAGGGATACTGCTGATGTATTGAGCAGAGGGTGCAGGCAGATTGCACCTGTGAGGTGCGACAGGTCTGTAGAATCACTGAATCAGAAGGATAGTCAGTCAGGCCAGGATCAGGAGCCAGGTGGGTAACAGAGTAGACAAAGTCAGGTGGGAAGCCGAGATCAAACACAAGACGCAGGCAGAGGGTATCCATAAGACTGGACGCCAAGGACTGGAGCAGGCAAGAGACAGGTCAGGAACAAGCCGGGTCGGTATCTAAGGATTACAGGAGCAAGAAATCACAGGAACACATGTAACAAGCTGAAGATCAATCAGCAACTTCAACCATTGGCAGACTTCCTTATGAAGACCCATGTGAAGTGCTGGTGGACTTGCTGGGTTCTAGAGTCTTTCTCCAAACGATGGTACCCTGATGGATGCTGGGTCCTAGAGTCCTTCCCCTACCGTTGGTACCCTGACAGTTATACATGTCTGTCACTGCTTTCCTCCACCAGGCTGCAGCCATTAAAGTCCTGCCCCATCACAATTTAAGTAGTTGTAAAGTCAAAAGGAATTTTCAATCTTAATGCATTCTATGCATTACTATAAAAAGCCCTCTGTGTGCAGCAGCCCCCCTTAGCCCCCTCTAATCATTACCTGAGCCCCATCTACATCCAGCAATGTTGCAGGAGAGTCTCGGCTGCCTGAGGCTCTCCCTCCTAATTGGCTGAGATGCCATTGGCTCCCGTGGTTATCAATCAAATTTAGTGATCCAGTGAGGGGAGAATGGGGGGGGGCTGCAACTCAGTGTCTGAATGGGCTCGGGGGCCCCCCTAGCAATCTTCTTGCTGTGGGGTCACTCAACAGGAGGGAGGGGCCAAGAGTACAGAAGAGGGACCCGAGAAGAGGAGGATCTGGGCTGTTCTGTGCAAAACCAACTGTTTGTTATTTTTATTTTAAAAAATGAGACGTTACAATCACTTTAAGTCCTGTCTCTTTTACCACATAGGAGCTGAGTGTAATAACTAGCACTTTTTTTACCTGCAAGAAGCATCAGGCCTGGACAAGTAGACTATGTTACCTATATGCATTGCAAGGCTCAGTCTTTTAAATTTTGAGTGTACTGTACCTTTAATCCCCATGTTAAGCCCATTGCTTTTCCATCATTGACTTACAAGACAAGTCTTCCCCTAAGCCATTTGTCTGGGACTAGAAGGATGTTTTGTTATCCAAACACTCTAACAGTTTGGGAAACACGGATCGCTAACGAGGTCTATGACCTTCAAAGCTTATTATCTCCGATGACATGACTTCTAAATCTGCATTATTTGATTGTTCCTGGGCAGATTTCTGTGAAGGGCAATCACATTTAGATTTGCATAATCGTGATGATCGCGTTTCATACATTCCCAAGTACCTCGCCTTAATGAATAAAAACCATGCATTATAGAAGAAAAAAAGACCTCGGCAACGCGTTATCACTCTTCACAATAAAGTTCAATAGACTTTTCAGTGTTAACATTTGATAATCAACCTTGACAGATTGCTCACAAATTGCATTCCTGTGGATAATACTGGCTTGCCTTACAATATGGTGCATGAATTATTGGACTCTGCTGCACTTCAGCTGCATTTTATATACAAGCGTTGTTTTGAAAAGTTCAAAGCTTCATTACAGAACTTTGCAGTCTACATTACTTAAAGAGGACCTGAACTCTGGACACTGCCCAAAAAAAGGAAAGTTGAGGGCAAAGGATTAGTTAATATTGCCTGTATGGTTTAGGGCAGGGGTGTCAAACTCGATTTCATTGTGGGCCACATCAGCATTATGGTTGCCCTCAAAGGGCCAGTTGCATCTGTAAGACTAGATGTCCAGAGCACCCCACCCCCCTTACAACACATGGCAATAGCTCCCCCCACCATCAGAAGTCATGAGTCCCCCACACTCCCTTTCATCACAGTGCACCCCCCTTACTATGTGCTGCTGCCAGGAAGAAGCTAGGGGGCAGAACTGGGAAGCAGAAAGTGCAGGGTCTAGGGGAAGACCAGAGGAAGGCTGGAGACAGCTGCCAGAGTCTGCTGAATGCTGAGACCCAGGGGAGGCAGTGCCATCTTAAGAAAATTAAAGGGCCCAGGGCAATGCAGTGCACTGGGGCCCTGCCTACACAATCACCCACGAGAATAAAAATGCGAATTATCGATAAGGGGATATTTATTGGTACAGCAGTGCCAGGCTAATGACAGCTTCCAAGTTTGGTGGCTGGGTCCGGTGAACACACACACGTACGGGAGTCAGACTTGACTGTTCTGTGTGTGCCTGTTCCTGTGGAGGCAGACAGGCATTGCTGCAGTTGTGGGCTCCCCCTCCACGGCCCAAGTGGCTTGACAGCAGCGCAGGGCCGACAGGCGCTTGCCACCTGCCAAGTTTGGCGGTGGGATGCACACGGGAATCGGGACTAATGCATGGCTGGGGCTGGGTCGCTGGGCAAATGGGGCCCCCGGGCAACTGCCCAGCGTGCCCATTCAGTAAGATGGCCCTGAGGGGAGGCAGAGACTAGGGTATGCCACAGAGAGGCACAGGATCTCTAGGAGCAGTTCTGTCCTCCTCTCTGCTACCGACTGCTAAGACGGTGTGGGAGATTGGACATGAGAAGCCCAAGATCTGTCCCCCTCTCTGCTGCCAACTGCTAAAACATTGTGGGGACAGAAATGAGGGGGGGGGGTACCATAGCTGCAGGAGAGGTATGAGGGCCACATGAAATGGCTTGGAGGGCCAGATTCGGCCCCCCGGGCCTTGTGTTTGACACCCGTGGTTTAGGGGGTGCTGTCATCAATTTGATTTAAAGTGTTACTAAACCAACAACAGTAAAATTAGTCTGTATATGCAGTAAAGCATGCTTGCTATACTCACTGTGGAATCTAAGGGGTTAATTCTGTGCATTATGTAAAAAGGCTGTTTGATCCTGTCTTCTCTTATCCTCCCTTTCTTCCACAGTCCCCAATCCATCTTCTGATAGAACAGAGCCTTAGACACTCTGCACATGCTCAGTTTGGTGTGTATTGCTAGAGACTTTTTTTTTTCTTGGGAGAGTGCATGTGATCAGCACAAGGCCAATCAGCACTATCCAGACAGAGGGCCAGGGGTCATGCAGTCTCATTGGACAGTCATAGCAGAATGAAAAAGCCTCCTACAGACACTGACAGAAGTCACAACTGCTTTATACTGCTGATGAGAAAAGGTATTTAGCAGTTTTTCAAAAATCCTGAATGATATCCGCGCTAAAACATATAAATTACAAATGAGCAGCCGCTTAAGCAATCTGTGACACTAGATGCAAGAATTGTGATAAATATAATCGAATTAAACTCAATATTGTGAAAACACAAAAATGAATCAATATAATGACATCAAACTTATTAGGTGAAACATGTGTAAAAAGAAATCACGCCAAATATAGAAATAGTGTCCATAAGAGCCCATACACAAGGGCTAAAAAGGAAAAATATATAAGGAAAAATGTATGTGATACAAGAAAGTCACAATTTGTAGTGCTTCCACCACCAGGTGACACCAAATATTGAAGTCTCTTATTGAATTCTCTTCATAGGGAGATGTAACACACGGATTTGACCATACTATATGATGGTCCACAGGATTCAGTAAGAGGCTTTAATACTTGGTGTCACCTGGTGGTGGAACCACTATGAATTGTGGTTGTGGGGGACACTGGTGGAGCAAGTGAATTGTGGATGATTTGTTTCCTTACCTTTGGTTGGGTGCCAATTCTGAAGCTCAAGCTGCGATGCTTGCTTATGGCCCAGCCTTAGTAAGGACTGGATATTCTGATTAGTGGCAGGAAAGGACGTATATTACAAATGGTTCTCTTGATGTTAACGATGGCCCTGATTCTGCATTGATTCTTGTGAATTGTATCTCTATAATGTGTCTGTTAGTTCATGGAGACAATGTATGACCATTTCTAACGTCCCTTGGACTGGGTGCCAATTCTGAAACTCAAGCTGTGATGTTTGCTAATATGACCATTAAATTTTATGACTAATCAGCTGAAATGTGGTTACAATATTGATGCTATGTAGTATAATATGGTGAAACTCTAAAACTGGAGATAAATTATTTCTAACAATGTTTCTGATTGACTGAGAGTGGAACTTCATCACCAGTTCCTCGGGCACCCCACTGACGCTTACCAACAGTGGTGGCTGGTGAATGAAAATTTGAGGGGGGTGTTGGGGCGTCAAAACCAACACCCCCCCCCCCGGCGGGACGCCCGCCCAGCAATCAAATCTACCACCCCCTCCCGGGATGGACGGCTGGATGACCAGCCGGACAGCCAGCATCCTTACCTGCTCCTTCCCCGAGCGGCTGTGAGTCTCCTCCGGCCGTATGACTCCTCCCTCCTCCTGGCCACTGGCCAGTAAAATCGCTTCTCTTTTCAGTCAATCAGGAAAGGGGTCTCACGATCCACTTCCTGATTGGCTGGGAGGAAAAATCAGTGCAATATTAGCGAATATTCATTTGCTATTGTCATAAAACTGGGTCGGCTCGGGGCGCAGTGCTCTGTGCCCCAAGCCCACTCTTTTTTAAAGCCTATTAAAGCCTCTGGCTCGAATCACGTTTAGAACAAAAAATCCATGCGTCTGGCGCAATGCATGTAGATTAGGGGGCCAGAAGCATGGATAGAGGGGGCGGCGCCCCTGCGCCCCCAATGGACGGGCTGCCACTGCTTACCAAATAGACAAAAGTAAGGCCTCCAGTATTAAAACACAGAAGCCTAAAATATGGGGACAGCTGAGTGGCATAAGTTAGCCTGAAGGCCCATTATACCAGCCTGATAACGTGTGGTAATGAAATGTGCGTGCATTGTGTTGGCGCACTTCCTTTTGAATGACTCCTACATTTTGAAAAGGTCTTCTAATGCAATATGCAGGGCCGGTGCTAGACTATTTTACGCCCTAGGCAAGACCAGCTACTTGCGCCACCCCCCCCCCCAAAAAAAAGGGAAGGGGTTAAAAACTCCTCTATGTCATACCCAGTGACCCTGATCCAAAGGTTCCTCCATGTTATGCTTTCATACCCAGTGACCCCCCCCATATTCCTCCATGTCACACCCAGGGACTTTGATGTTTTTCCATGTCACACCCTTGGACCCCAATATTTCTCCATGTCATGCTGTCAAACCCACTGACCATGATGTTCCTCCATGTCACACCCAGGGACCCCCGTGTTCCTCCATGTCATGCTGTCATACTCAGTGACCCCAATGTTCCTCTATGTCAGACCCTGATGTTTTTCCATGTCACAGTTGGGGACCCTGATGTTCCTCCATGTCACACCTGGGGACCCTGATGTTCCTCCGTGTCACACTTGGGGACCCCAATCCCCCATGGGACACCCAGGGACCCCAATTCCTCATGGCACACCTGGTGACCCCGAACTCCTGTTACACCCGGTGACCCCTATCCTCCATGTCACACCTGGTGACTCTGATTCCCCATGGCACACCTAGTGACCCCGATTCCCTTTCATACCAGGGATGCTCCATGTAACACCCAGGGACCCCGATCCCCTGTTCTAGGGACACTAACTGAGCGGTATGAAGAGAGTGGCCCCCACTCTGCCCTCCTTCACAGTGATCCTGCTGATTCCTTCTCCCAGAACGCTCCTCTCCTGGACCACAGTGCTCACCACAGCTCCAACCGGCTCCTGGTGGAGGGAAAAGCAGCAGTCAGAGAGCTCCGCATGTCCTTCATCACCAACCTTCTCAGACCATTCCGGTGCCTCGTCGCTTCTGCCCCAGTAAAGGTTCCGCCCTCCAGTGCCGAGCTCCAGCTCAGGTTCAGCTCTCCTCCACTTTCTGCTTAATACCAACCCAGGGAAATGAACAGCTGCCTACCAGCTCAGTGCAGAAAGTCACTTACTGCCTGGGGTTAAGGCCATTCAGCTCCAGCTGAAGAGGATCATCATGCAGGCAGCATCTGGTGGGCTCCATTCCTGCCTCTTGGGGCCCCTCCAACTGTGGTGAAAAGCCAGGGCCTGATAGTTTCCCCACTGCCCAAGACACCTGGCATCTTTCTCTGTCCCTTCTTCCACCCCAACCGCCACCTCTCCCCTCAGCTCACAATAATCATTCATGATGGAGAGAGACTCCTGGCTGCGCCCCTAGGTGGCAATGCGCCCTAGGCGGCTGCCTAGTTTGCCTAGTGGAAGCACCGGCCCTGGCAATATGCCACAATGTACCCCAAAGTACAAAAGCACACGATGGCTACAGTGATAGAATGAAGTGTCCTACTGGTGGACTGGTTATGGTGGCTGGCAGTTTTTCCAGGCAGTGTTGAAAGCTAGGCTGGGGATATGCACATGTTATCCCGTGGGAATAGGATTGAAGCAGTATCAGCCACTGGTGAGCACACCACATGAGATCAGGAAAGGATTAGGAACCTTTGGCCTGGGAGGCAAAAACAACCACTCACTACTAGCTCTTTCAAAGTAAAATTATATGTAAATCAGCGCTCACAGGGGGTGCGACTCTCTGTAGTGGCAGGTGGTGGGGGTTGACAGTCGGATAAGAGGCGGTAGGATACTGCCACATCAAAGGGGAAGCACGTTGGAGGAGCCTTGGGATGGGGTGAGATATTCCAGTCTCTGTGCTGGTCGATGTTAGGCTGTCCTCGGTGCAAAGGGGAGGGGAGTGGGAAGTAGAATCCACTTGTCCCGGTGGATGAGTGGGGGGAGGGGGAAATAAAAACAGTTACTGGGCAGGGCAGCACTCAGGGCTGCTATCCGGCTGAGCGAAGCGGCTCGTAGTGTGCATAAGGAATGAGGGGAGAAGCGCCACTGGAGTGCTGTATAAAAAAGTAGTTTTATTAGTTAGCAACAGGCTGGGTATGGGAAAACTCACATCTGTGGTAAAGTAAAGTGGGCACTGTGTTGCCCTCCGTGGGATGGTCAGGTGGCTGGTCGCCTTCTCTGTGCCCTTGTAGCGTCCGATCGTCCGGGAGGAGTCCGAGGTTGAGCTCAGGCGGCTTCCGAGTCGGGACAGCTGGGGAGATGCAGAGAGCTTGTGATGGCGGTGGCCGGCAGCGTCTGACGTCACGGGCAGTCCTGGTCTGGTGGGCGTGTCCGGTTCTTTCAAAGTAGGGACAGATATCGCAGGTTAGCAAAAGTGCAACCAATGTGCTGCAGTGATTGCTGTGATAATTACCTGATAGCAAGGGGGAGGAAGAAAAGCAATATACAGAGGTTTACTCACTAAAGAAGCAGATACTTTTCACCTGTATAATGAGTACAGTTCACTTTGCATAGCCAGGTAAAGTATATGTGAACCCTCACCTTGTAAAACAACCCGTTCCATTTAAAACTGAAATGCAAGGCAAAACATTTGTGTGTATATACTTAACCACTTGACAACCACATACTGTATATATACGGCGGCTCTCCCAGGCAAAACCACGTATGGATACGTCATTTGCCTGGGAGGAGCTAGGGGGGTAAGCTCATCAGCGGGCAAGCTGATGCATGTGTCAGGTGGCTCCGATTGCCGCCTGACACTCTTGATCGTTCCCTGCAGAGACAGAAGGACGGCCGGCTGCTGTAAACACAGTCGACCGTCTTTCTCCCTGCAATGATCACAGAGCTCATGTGATCCTTCTATATAGAATCGCATGTCTCTGTGATCATTTCACAAGTCCAACCCCCATACAGTTAGAATCACACCCCTAGGGTCACATTTAACCCCATTGATCACCTATACTGTTAACCCCTTCCCTGGCAATGTTATTATTACAGTAACAGTGCATATTTTTTTTAGCACGGATTACTGTAGTAATGTCACTGGTACCCCAAAAGTGTAAAAAATGTCAGTCAGGGGTCCGATCTGTCCGCCGCAATGTCGCAGTCCCGTTAAAAATCGCAGATCGCCGCTATTACTAGTAAAAAAAAAAAAAAAAAAAACAATATAAATAACATAAATCTTTCCTGTAGTTAGTAGACACAATAACTTTTGTGCAAACCAATCAAAATATGCTTATTGAATTTTTTTTTTTACCAAAAATATGTAGCAGAAAACAAATTGGTCTAAAATTTTAAAAAATTTTGATTTTTACATTTTTTTTTTTTGAGAATGTCATATAGCAGAAAGTGAAAAATGTTTTTTTTTTTTTTAGAATTGTCGCTCTTTTTTTGTTTATAGCGTAACTAATAAAAATCACACAGGTGATCAAATACCACCAAAAGAAATCTCTATTTGTGGGAAAAAAAGGACATCAATTTTATTTGGTACACGACACACGCGCAATTGTCTGTTAAATTAACGCAGTGCCTAATCGCAAAATAGGGCTTGGTCATTAAGGGGGCAAATCCTTCCGGTCCAGAACTGCATAATACAACATTATAAATGCCTTTCTTTCACTTTCTTTTTATAAGTAATCACATAATCTCTGTTCTGAGCGGCATAAGCGGCTTAGAGAGCTTGGGGAGGAGAAGCAACAGTACACTGATCTTCCTGGTGAATGACTGTGCAGGGAGGAGGGCACGTCAGCACAAGTCAGATCTTTAGGGGGACTAGCAGGCTATTCTCCCAAGAGAAAAGAATGTCACTTTAAAGTGACATAGCTACTTATACAGTGCCTCTCCTTCTACACGGGTGTTCTCCAGACTACAGGTCATTTAGCACTTTAAGGGTCACTTGCTCACTGGCTATTTCAATAACATTGCTGAATTTAACATATTTATGCTCCGGTTATCGTTCACCTATCCGGCATTGTTTTTAATCTTGTCTTGAGTTATATGTATTGTCATTTGTTTTTGGAATGTTTGAGAAATTTACATGGGTATATTCTGTATACATTATACTATTAAATTGATTTTTACTTTCAATAGATTTTTATTAATTTTAAAACATTACAAAAAAATATGAAGGTTGTCATAGTCACAATTACAATGTTT
Source organism: Pelophylax lessonae (assembly GCF_965119305.1). Taxonomy (NCBI): domain Eukaryota; kingdom Metazoa; phylum Chordata; class Amphibia; order Anura; family Ranidae; genus Pelophylax; species Pelophylax lessonae. The sequence continues at coordinate 48,211,043 of NC_138775.1, forward strand.
CAGAACAAAACATACAAGGATAGAGTCTTCAGAACTCAGTCGCCAAGAAAGTTTAACATCTCAAAAGTAAACGTATACAATTACATAACTGCCTTGTGTCGTTCCACGTGTTATTGCTTGTACTTTAAGGATGACCCATCCCCGGTCAGGGGATTGGTGTAAAATATTTGCTGTTGGTCCAGACTTGCCATGCAGAGTGGAATTTGGTTCCATTGTGGGTCGAGTAGGCGTGGGCCTTCTCCATGGAGGATTGGAAATTAACCATTCTGATCACTTCCAGGTGGGAGGGGATTATGGCTTGCTTCCAGTGTTTTGCAATAAGTGTCCTGGCTGCAACCAGGATATGAAAGCAGACCGTTCTCAAATTTAGGGGTATGTTGTGTAATCCTAGGTTTAGCAGGGCCATGACCATGGTGGGTTTAGTGAGTATACCCGTAGTGTCAGAAAGAACCTCAAACACCCTCCTCCAGAAGCTGGTCAAACTTTTACACGACCAGAAGATATGGGAGATTGTGCCTATTTGGTCACAATTTCGCCAGCAAAGCGGGCTTTGGGATCGGAAGAATTTAGATAGGCGATATGGTGTGAGGTACCATCTAGTCAGGAGTTTTTTCATTTGTTCCCAGTGGTTTACACAACGGGAGGCTGTGTAGGAGGTTTGAATTGCTGCTTTCCACTGAAATTCGGAGTAGGGTGTCTGAAATTCTTCCTCCCACTTGGCCATGTGTGAGGTTTTCTGGAATGCGGTCTTGTGTCCCAAGAAATTGTAAAAGAGGGAGATGCCTTTTACTGGAGTTTCCACATTTGTAAGAAATTTCCATAGGGGAGGTGGGAGCCGTAACTGGGGCAAGGGATACTTGCGTAAAAAACTGGCAATGGCGTTGTATGAGAACATAGCTTTGTGGGGGAGTTGGAATTCCAGTTGAAGATTATGGAAGGATTTAAGTGAGTCTTGTTGGTATAATTGGGATACTGTCAGGATGCCAGCAGCCGTGAGCATGCTGGTTGCCGTGTATGGAAGAAGAACGTTAAATACATTCAAGGGTATGGGGATCGACAAGTCTGTCGGATGTGTGGATTTTTGAGTGATAAGGAGACGCCAGGAACGCAGTGACGCTTGGGAGGTGATAGGCAAGGTCCTCAGATCCAGAGGTTTCCATGCATCTGCAAGTAGTAGAAGGCTAAGGTCTGGTGTGCGCGCCACCACCGCTTCTATTGGTAACCAGGGGAGGCGATGTGTTGTGGAGAACCAGTATTGAAGGGGGGTTAGTCTCGTCGCGTGATAGTAGTCTGTTATGTCCGGTAGCCCTAGACCACCCACCCGTTTGTGGCGTACCATATGTGAGTGTGTGCACCTAGCTCTTTTCCTCTGCCATATGAATGTGCGTAGAGTTTTAGATAGGGATGTGAGGTAGGCACAGGTGATATGTACCGGGAAGGTGCGGAAGATATATAAGATCTTTGGTAGACAGATCATCTTAAATGCTGCGATTCGTCCCGCCCAGAAGAGTTCGGACGATTTGATACTATTGGTATCTGCTGTTATAGTGGAGAGTAGGGGTTTCATGTTGGAGGGGAGTAAATTGGAGGTGGGAAATGCCAGCTGGATCCCTAGATATTTCAGTGATTGAGATGTCCATGTGTATGGGAGTTGTGTTTGGAGATGTTTTCGGGTGTGTTCAAGTATATTCATGCCTAAGATGACAGATTTTCCAAAATCTACTTTATAAAAGGACACATTGCTAAAGTCCTGTAGAATTTGGTGAGCTGCTGGTAGGGATACTATAGGATTTGTCAAACTCAGGATGACGTCGTCTGCGAACAGTGTAATGACGTGTTTGGAGGGACCAAATTTGAAGCCTGAAACCATGGGGGAAGTGCGGAGCAGTTCCGCTAGTGGTTCTATTAATAAGTTAAAGATGAGGGGTGATAATGGGCAACCCTGACGCGTACCATTGGTGATATCAAAGGGTTTAGAAAGCATGCCAGCGGAGAGTACTTTGGCTGATGGGGAGGAATATAGAGCTAATATGGCTGTCAGGATCGGTCCTGAGAACCCAAACTTGCGTAGAACCATCTCCATATAACCCCAGTGGATGCGATCGAACGCCTTCTCTGCATCTATGGAAAGAAGCAGAGAAGGCATTCTGGAGCTCTCGGCGTGATGCATTAGGTTGATCACTCTTCTGGTCACGTCAGGGGCTTGCCTTCCGCGGACGAAGCCCATTTGGTCCCCCCCTAGCAATGTAGGCAGAATCCGTGCTAGGCGGTTAGCAAGGAGTTTAGCATATAGCTTGACGTCGTTATTTAGCAGGGATATAGGTCTAAAGTTTGCTGGGGCGGTTGGGGGTTTGCCAGGTTTAGGGAGGGTTATGATGTTAGCCTGGAGCATCTCTTGTGGGAAGGTGCCTGAGGCAATGGCGGTGGAGAATGCTGACAGCATGTGGGGTGATAGTATGTCGTGAAGGGAGCGGTAGTACTCATTGGTCAGACCGTCTGGGCCTGGAGATTTGTTTAAAGGGAGGTTGTTGATTGTCTGGGAAAGTTCCTTATGCATAAATGGGGCATTAAGGGTTGCAAGGTCTTCATTCGTAAGAGTGGGTAGATTCATGCGACTCAGGAAGGTGTGAATTTCGAGTGTCGATGGGTTGTGTGTGGCCGTATCGTCGCAAAGGTTGTATAAGGATCCATAGTAATCAGCGAAGGCGTCCGCGATTTGTTGAGGGTGGGTGTGTTTTTTACCTGTGTGGGGGTGGGTCATGAACGCTATCTTTGATTTGACCCTCCTGGCTTTAAGCCTGGAGGCTAGGAACTTGCCAGCCTTGTTGTGAGCCGAATAGTATTGTAGGCGAAGCTACGCCAGCATTTTATCATGGTTAATAAGTAGTGTTGAGCGAACACGGACTGTATTATTCGTGTTCGTACCGAATAATTGGATTTTTTTTACCCGAACACGGACACGGACACTTTACTGTATGTTCGGGTAAAAATCCGTGTTCGGTCGTTTTATTTCCGGGTTTTGCATGCTTTGGCGCTCTTTTCATGGCGGGCTTTCAACAGCCAATCAACAATCGTTTAACTGGTGTGCCTTAAGCCATCCCAGCCATGCCTGCAAATGTCTTAGTAGCTGTGATTGGCCGTCTGAAGCATGTGACCAAGTCTTTATAAGTTCGAGGCAGCCGCCGCAGCAGCGTCATTCTGCTGCTTAGCTAAGGGACAGAGCACACATCAATGTGCTGGCTGCTGATTAGGGAAAGATAGGCAGGAAAAAACCATTTGTGTCCGGATAGAATTGAGGGACAGGTCGGAGTGTTTAGGCAGGGCGAGTTGTAGGCATTTTAGGGATAGAGTCTGCTGAATTATAGGGTCAGTGTCTTCTACAAACTACAATCGATATTGCTGTGTGGGGGGTGGGGTGAATCTGCACTCAATCCTGATCTACGATCTCTTCTCAATCCTGTTAGGGACAGAGTCTGCTGAATTTTAGGGAAACTGTGTTCTACAAACTACAATCGATATTGCTGTGTGGTGTGGGATTGGAGATAGGCAGGTGTCAGTGATCCACATCCATTTTTCTGTGTGTGAGCTGCAGTGAACACAATCTTTTTGGGCTGCAGTGAACACAATCTTTTTGGGCTGCAGTGAACACAATCTTTTTGGGGTGCAGTGAACAAAATCTTTTTGGGGTGCAGTGAACACAATCCTTTTTGGTGTGCAGTGAACACAATCTTTGTGGGGTGCAGTGAACAAAATCCTTTGTGGGGTGCAGTGAACACAATCTTTTTGGGGTGCAGTGAACAAAATCCTTTTTGGGGTGCAGTGAACAACATCCTTTTTGGGGTGCAGTGAACACAATCTTTTTGGGGTGCAGTGAACAAAATCCTTTGTGGGGTGCAGTGAACACAATCTTTTTGGGGTGCAGTGAACACAATCTTTTTGGGGTGGAGTGAACAACATCCTTTTTGGGGTGCAGTGAACAAAATCCTTTTTGGGGTGCAGTGAACAAAATCATTTTTGGGGTGCAGTGAACACAATCTTTTTGGGGTGCAGTGAACACAATCTTTGTGGGGTGCAGTGAACACAATCTTTTTGGGGTGGAGTGAACAACATCCTTTTTGGGGTGCAGTGAACAACATCCTTTTTGGGGTGCAGTGAACACAATCTTTTTGGGGTGCAGTGAACACAATCTTTGTGGGGTACAGTGAACAGAATCTTTGTGGGGTGCAGTGAACACAATCTTTGGGGGGTACAGTGAACACAATCTTTTTGGGGTGCAGTGAACACAATCTTTGTGGGGTGCAGTGAACACAATCTTTTTGGGGTGGAGTGAACAAAATCATTTTTGGGGTGCAGTGAACAACATCCTTTTTGGGGTGCAGTGATCAAAATCCTTTTTGGGGTGCAGTGAACACAATCTTTTTGGGGTGCAGTGAACAAAATCCTTTGTGGGGTGCAGTGAACAGAATCTTTGTGGGGTGCAGTGAACACAATCTTTGGGGGGGTACAGTGAACACAATCTTTTTGGGGTGCAGTGAACACAATCTTTGTGGGGTACAGTGAACAGAATCTTTGTGGGGTGCAGTGAACACAATCTTTGGGGGGTACAGTGAACACAATCTTTTTGGGGTGCAGTGAACACAATCTTTGGGGGGTACAGTGAACACAATCTTTTTGGGGTGCAGTGAACACAATCTTTGTGGGGTGCAGTGAACACAATCTTTGGGGGGGTACAGTGAACACAATCTTTTTGGGGTGCAGTGAACAACATCCTTTTAGGGTGCAGTGAACACAATCTTTGTGGGGTGCAGTGAACAACATCCTTTTAGGGTGCAGTGAACACAATCTTTGTGGGGTACAGTGAACAGAATCTTTGTGGGGTGCAGTGAACACAATCTTTGGGGGGTACAGTGAACACAATCTTTGTGAGGTGCAGTGAACACAATCTTTGTGGGGTGCAGTGAACACAATCATTGTGGGGTGCAGTGAACTCAATCTTTGTGGGGTACAGTGAACACAATCTCATACTTCTGAAGATTTGAGGGTGCTGCCTGTTCCATACTCCCCCTACTCCTCATCTAGCCTTTTAGGGGTACAAACAATAGTAATTGGGGCCTAGTGTGGTTGTGTACGTGTGATATACATACACTTTTTTTGGATCATATTTTCTATTCCGCTATTTAATCAAAAACCTTTGGGGATCAGTTAAATTGGGGGATAGTCTGTGTTGGTACGTGTGAGAGAGATCCACCTTTCCAAGTTGTTGGGGTTCATCTCATACTTCTGAAGGTTTGAGGGTGCTGCCTGTTCCATACTCCCCCTACTCCTAGCCTTTTAGGGGTACAAACAATAGTAATTGGGGCCTAGTGTGGTTGTGTACGTGTGATATACATACACTTTTTTTGGATCATATTTTCTATTCCGCTATTTAATCAAAAACCTTTGGGGATCAGTTAAATTGGGGGATAGTCTGTGTTGGTACGTGTGAGAGAGATCCACCTTTCCAAGTTGTTGGGGTTCATCTCATACTTCTGAAGGTTTGAGGGTGCTGCCTGTTCCATACCCCCCCTACTCCTCATCTAGCCTTTTAGGGGTACAAACAATAGTAATTGGGGCCTAGTGTGGTTGTGTACGTGTGATATACATACACTTTTTTTGGATCATATTTTCTATTCCGCTATTTAATCAAAAACCTTTGGGGATCAGTTAAATTGGGGGATAGTCTGTGTTGGTACGTGTGAGAGAGATCCACCTTTCCAAGTTGTTGGGGTTCATCTCATACTTCTGAAGGTTTGAGGGTGCTGCCTGTTCCATACCCCCCCTACTCCTCATCTAGCCTTTTAGGGGTACAAACAATAGTAATTGGGGCCTAGTGTGGTTGTGTACGTGTGATATACATACACTTTTTTTGGATCATATTTTCTATTCCGCTATTTAATCAAAAACCTTTGGGGATCAGTTAAATTGGGGGATAGTCTGTGTTGGTACGTGTGAGAGAGATCCACCTTTCCAAGTTGTTGGGGTTCATCTCATACTTCTGAAGGTTTGAGGGTGCTGCCTGTTCCATACTCCCCCTACTCCTCATCTAGCCTTTTAGGGGTACAAACAATAGTAATTGGGGCCCAGTGTGGTTGTGTACGTGTGATATACATACACTTTTTTTGGATCATATTTTCTATTCCGCTATTTAATCAAAAACCTTTGGGGATCAGTTAAATTGGGGGATAGTCTGTGTTGGTACGTGTGAGAGAGATCCACCTTTCCAAGTTGTTGGGGTTCATCTCATACTTCTGAAGGTTTGAGGGTGCTGCCTGTTCCATACTCCCCCTACTCCTAGCCTTTTAGGGGTACAAACAATAGTAATTGGGGCCTAGTGTGGTTGTGTACGTGTGATATACATACACTTTTTTTGGATCATATTTTCTATTCCGCTATTTAATCAAAAACCTTTGGGGATCAGTTAAATTGGGGGATAGTCTGTGTTGGTACGTGTGAGAGAGATCCACCTTTCCAAGTTGTTGGGGTTCATCTCATACTTCTGAAGGTTTGAGGGTGCTGCCTGTTCCATACTCCCCCTACTCCTAGCCTTTTAGGGGTACAAACAATAGTAATTGGGGCCTAGTGTGGTTGTGTACGTGTGATATACATACACTTTTTTTGGATCATATTTTCTATTCCGCTATTTAATCAAAAACCTTTGGGGATCAGTTAAATTGGGGGATAGTCTGTGTTGGTACGTGTGAGAGAGATCCACCTTTCCAAGTTGTTGGGGTTCATCTCATACTTCTGAAGGTTTGAGGGTGCTGCCTGTTCCATACCCCCCCTACTCCTCATCTAGCCTTTTAGGGGTACAAACAATAGTAATTGGGGCCTAGTGTGGTTGTGTACGTGTGATATACATACACTTTTTTTGGATCATATTTTCTATTCCGCTATTTAATCAAAAACCTTTGGGGATCAGTTAAATTGGGGGATAGTCTGTGTTGGTACGTGTGAGAGAGATCCACCTTTCCAAGTTGTTGGGGTTCATCTCATACTTCTGAAGGTTTGAGGGTGCTGCCTGTTCCATACCCCCCCTACTCCTCATCTAGCCTTTTAGGGGTACAAACAATAGTAATTGGGGCCTAGTGTGGTTGTGTACGTGTGATATACATACACTTTTTTTGGATCATATTTTCTATTCCGCTATTTAATCAAAAACCTTTGGGGATCAGTTAAATTGGGGGATAGTCTGTGTTGGTACGTGTGAGAGAGATCCACCTTTCCAAGTTGTTGGGGTTCATCTCATACTTCTGAAGGTTTGAGGGTGCTGCCTGTTCCATACCCCCCCTACTCCTCATCTAGCCTTTTAGGGGTACAAACAATAGTAATTGGGGCCCAGTGTGGTTGTGTACGTGTGATATACATACACTTTTTTTGGATCATATTTTCTATTCCGCTATTTAATCAAAAACCTTTGGGGATCAGTTAAATTGGGGGATAGTCTGTGTTGGTACGTGTGAGAGAGATCCACCTTTCCAAGTTGTTGGGGTTCATCTCATACTTCTGAAGGTTTGAGGGTGCTGCCTGTTCCATACTCCCCCTACTCCTCATCTAGCCTTTTAGGGGTACAAACAATAGTAATTGGGGCCCAGTGTGGTTGTGTACGTGTGATATACATACACTTTTTTTGGATCATATTTTCTATTCCGCTATTTAATCAAAAACCTTTGGGGATCAGTTAAATTGGGGGATAGTCTGTGTTGGTACGTGTGAGAGAGATCCACCTTTCCAAGTTGTTGGGGTTCATCTCATACTTCTGAAGGTTTGAGGGTGCTGCCTGTTCCATACTCCCCCTACTCCTAGCCTTTTAGGGGTACAAACAATAGTAATTGGGGCCTAGTGTGGTTGTGTACGTGTGATATACATACATTTTTTTTGGATCATATTTTCTATTCCGCTATTTAATCAAAAACCTTTGGGGATCAGTTAAATTGGGGGATAGTCTGTGTTGGTACGTGTGAGAGAGATCCACCTTTCCAAGTTGTTGGGGTTCATCTCATACTTCTGAAGGTTTGAGGGTGCTGCCTGTTCCATACTCCCCCTACTCCTAGCCTTTTAGGGGTACAAACAATAGTAATTGGGGCCTAGTGTGGTTGTGTACGTGTGATATACATACACTTTTTTTGGATCATATTTTCTATTCCGCTATTTAATCAAAAACCTTTGGGGATCAGTTAAATTGGGGGATAGTCTGTGTTGGTACGTGTGAGAGAGATCCACCTTTCCAAGTTGTTGGGGTTCATCTCATACTTCTGAAGGTTTGAGGGTGCTGCCTGTTCCATACTCCCCCTACTCCTCATCTAGCCTTTTAGGGGTACAAACAATAGTAATTGGGGCCCAGTGTGGTTGTGTACGTGTGATATACATACACTTTTTTTGGATCATATTTTCTATTCCGCTATTTAATCAAAAACCTTTGGGGATCAGTTAAATTGGGGGATAGTCTGTGTTGGTACGTGTGAGAGAGATCCACCTTTCCAAGTTGTTGGGGTTCATCTCATACTTCTGAAGGTTTGAGGGTGCTGCCTGTTCCATACTCCCCCTACTCCTCATCTAGCCTTTTAGGGGTACAAACAATAGTAATTGGGGCCCAGTGTGGTTGTGTACGTGTGATATACATACACTTTTTTTGGATCATATTTTCTATTCCGCTATTTAATCAAAAACCTTTGGGGATCAGTTAAATTGGGGGATAGTCTGTGTTGGTACGTGTGAGAGAGATCCACCTTTCCAAGTTGTTGGGGTTCATCTCATACTTCTGAAGGTTTGAGGGTGCTGCCTGTTCCATACTCCCCCTACTCCTAGCCTTTTAGGGGTACAAACAATAGTAATTGGGGCCTAGTGTGGTTGTGTACGTGTGATATACATACACTTTTTTTGGATCATATTTTCTATTCCGCTATTTAATCAAAAACCTTTGGGGATCAGTTAAATTGGGGGATAGTCTGTGTTGGTACGTGTGAGAGAGATCCACCTTTCCAAGTTGTTGGGGTTCATCTCATACTTCTGAAGGTTTGAGGGTGCTGCCTGTTCCATACCCCCCCTACTCCTCATCTAGCCTTTTAGGGGTACAAACAATAGTAATTGGGGCCTAGTGTGGTTGTGTACGTGTGATATACATACACTTTTTTTGGATCATATTTTCTATTCCGCTATTTAATCAAAAACCTTTGGGGATCAGTTAAATTGGGGGATAGTCTGTGTTGGTACGTGTGAGAGAGATCCACCTTTCCAAGTTGTTGGGGTTCATCTCATACTTCTGAAGGTTTGAGGGTGCTGCCTGTTCCATACCCCCCCTACTCCTCATCTAGCCTTTTAGGGGTACAAACAATAGTAATTGGGGCCTAGTGTGGTTGTGTACGTGTGATATACATACACTTTTTTTTGATCATATTTCCTATTCCGCTATTCAATAAAAACCTTTGAGGATCAATTGAATTGCGGGATAGTCTGTGTCGGTACGTGTGAGAGAGATCCACCTTTCCAAGTTGTTGGGGTTCATCTCATACTTCTGAAGGTTTGAGGGTGCTGCCTGTTCCATACTCCCCCTACTCCTCATCTAGCCTTTTAGGGGTACAAACAATAGTAATTGGGGCCCAGTGTGGTTGTGTACGTGTGATATACATACACTTTTTTTGGATCATATTTTCTATTCCGCTATTTAATCAAAAACCTTTGGGGATCAGTTAAATTGGGGGATAGTCTGTGTTGGTACGTGTGAGAGAGATCCACCTTTCCAAGTTGTTGGGGTTCATCTCATACTTCTGAAGGTTTGAGGGTGCTGCCTGTTCCATACTCCCCCTACTCCTCATCTAGCCTTTTAGGGGTACAAACAATAGTAATTGGGGCCCAGTGTGGTTGTGTACGTGTGATATACATACACTTTTTTTGGATCATATTTTCTATTCCGCTATTTAATCAAAAACCTTTGGGGATCAGTTAAATTGGGGGATAGTCTGTGTTGGTACGTGTGAGAGAGATCCACCTTTCCAAGTTGTTGGGGTTCATCTCATACTTCTGAAGGTTTGAGGGTGCTGCCTGTTCCATACTCCCCCTACTCCTAGCCTTTTAGGGGTACAAACAATAGTAATTGGGGCCTAGTGTGGTTGTGTACGTGTGATATACATACACTTTTTTTGGATCATATTTTCTATTCCGCTATTTAATCAAAAACCTTTGGGGATCAGTTAAATTGGGGGATAGTCTGTGTTGGTACGTGTGAGAGAGATCCACCTTTCCAAGTTGTTGGGGTTCATCTCATACTTCTGAAGGTTTGAGGGTGCTGCCTGTTCCATACCCCCCCTACTCCTCATCTAGCCTTTTAGGGGTACAAACAATAGTAATTGGGGCCTAGTGTGGTTGTGTACGTGTGATATACATACACTTTTTTTGGATCATATTTTCTATTCCGCTATTTAATCAAAAACCTTTGGGGATCAGTTAAATTGGGGGATAGTCTGTGTTGGTACGTGTGAGAGAGATCCACCTTTCCAAGTTGTTGGGGTTCATCTCATACTTCTGAAGGTTTGAGGGTGCTGCCTGTTCCATACCCCCCCTACTCCTCATCTAGCCTTTTAGGGGTACAAACAATAGTAATTGGGGCCTAGTGTGGTTGTGTACGTGTGATATACATACACTTTTTTTGGATCATATTTTCTATTCCGCTATTTAATCAAAAACCTTTGGGGATCAGTTAAATTGGGGGATAGTCTGTGTTGGTACGTGTGAGAGAGATCCACCTTTCCAAGTTGTTGGGGTTCATCTCATACTTCTGAAGGTTTGAGGGTGCTGCCTGTTCCATACCCCCCCTACTCCTCATCTAGCCTTTTAGGGGTACAAACAATAGTAATTGGGGCCTAGTGTGGTTGTGTACGTGTGATATACATACACTTTTTTTGGATCATATTTTCTATTCCGCTATTTAATCAAAAACCTTTGGGGATCAGTTAAATTGGGGGATAGTCTGTGTTGGTACGTGTGAGAGAGATCCACCTTTCCAAGTTGTTGGGGTTCATCTCATACTTCTGAAGGTTTGAGGGTGCTGCCTGTTCCATACCCCCCCTACTCCTCATCTAGCCTTTTAGGGGTACAAACAATAGTAATTGGGGCCTAGTGTGGTTGTGTACGTGTGATATACATACACTTTTTTTGGATCATATTTTCTATTCCGCTATTTAATCAAAAACCTTTGGGGATCAGTTAAATTGGGGGATAGTCTGTGTTGGTACGTGTGAGAGAGATCCACCTTTCCAAGTTGTTGGGGTTCATCTCATACTTCTGAAGGTTTGAGGGTGCTGCCTGTTCCATACTCCCCCTACTCCTCATCTAGCCTTTTAGGGGTACAAACAATAGTAATTGGGGCCCAGTGTGGTTGTGTACGTGTGATATACATACACTTTTTTTGGATCATATTTTCTATTCCGCTATTTAATCAAAAACCTTTGGGGATCAGTTAAATTGGGGGATAGTCTGTGTTGGTACGTGTGAGAGAGATCCACCTTTCCAAGTTGTTGGGGTTCATCTCATACTTCTGAAGGTTTGAGGGTGCTGCCTGTTCCATACTCCCCCTACTCCTAGCCTTTTAGGGGTACAAACAATAGTAATTGGGGCCTAGTGTGGTTGTGTACGTGTGATATACATACACTTTTTTTGGATCATATTTTCTATTCCGCTATTTAATCAAAAACCTTTGGGGATCAGTTAAATTGGGGGATAGTCTGTGTTGGTACGTGTGAGAGAGATCCACCTTTCCAAGTTGTTGGGGTTCATCTCATACTTCTGAAGGTTTGAGGGTGCTGCCTGTTCCATACCCCCCCTACTCCTCATCTAGCCTTTTAGGGGTACAAACAATAGTAATTGGGGCCTAGTGTGGTTGTGTACGTGTGATATACATACACTTTTTTTGGATCATATTTTCTATTCCGCTATTTAATCAAAAACCTTTGGGGATCAGTTAAATTGGGAGATAGTCTGTGTTGGTACGTGTGAGAGAGATCCACCTTTCCAAGTTGTTGGGGTTCATCTCATACTTCTGAAGGTTTGAGGGTGCTGCCTGTTCCATACTCCCCCTACTCCTCATCTAGCCTTTTAGGGGTACAAACAATAGTAATTGGGGCCCAGTGTGGTTGTGTACGTGTGATATACATACACTTTTTTTGGATCATATTTTCTATTCCGCTATTTAATCAAAAACCTTTGGGGATCAGTTAAATTGGGGGATAGTCTGTGTTGGTACGTGTGAGAGAGATCCACCTTTCCAAGTTGTTGGGGTTCATCTCATACTTCTGAAGGTTTGAGGGTGCTGCCTGTTCCATACCCCCCCTACTCCTCATCTAGCCTTTTAGGGGTACAAACAATAGTAATTGGGGCCTAGTGTGGTTGTGTACGTGTGATATACATACACTTTTTTTGGATCATATTTTCTATTCCGCTATTTAATCAAAAACCTTTGGGGATCAGTTAAATTGGGGGATAGTCTGTGTTGGTACGTGTGAGAGAGATCCACCTTTCCAAGTTGTTGGGGTTCATCTCATACTTCTGAAGGTTTGAGGGTGCTGCCTGTTCCATACCCCCCCTACTCCTCATCTAGCCTTTTAGGGGTACAAACAATAGTAATTGGGGCCTAGTGTGGTTGTGTACGTGTGATAAACATACACTTTTTTTGGATCATATTTTCTATTCCGCTATTTAATCAAAAACCTTTGGGGATCAGTTAAATTGGGGGATAGTCTGTGTTGGTACGTGTGAGAGAGATCCACCTTTCCAAGTTGTTGGGGTTCATCTCATACTTCTGAAGGTTTGAGGGTGCTGCCTGTTCCATACTCCCCCTACTCCTCATCTAGCCTTTTAGGGGTACAAACAATAGTAATTGGGGCCCAGTGTGGTTGTGTACGTGTGATATACATACACTTTTTTTGGATCATATTTTCTATTCCGCTATTTAATTTAACTGGGCCTCCATGCGAGACCTGTGTGCCTTGTTGCGCTGTTTTGAGTACTCCACCAACATGGCCAGTGGCAATGACGCCGTTCTCAGCTTAACTATCCCACTTCTATGCCTCCTTGAAAAAACAATTCGGGCGATGATGGAAGAGGATGTGGCACAGGATGAGGAGGAGGAGGAGGATGAAGAGGTAACATTTCCAAGGCTTTCAGGGCAGTCATTCGCAAGGGGCTCCGAGGGTGGGTTCCTGCACACGCAAACGCCAGGGACGCAATTGTCCAGCAGGGGCACAGTTCTGGAGGATGAGGAGGATGAGGAGGAGGAGGAGCTGGAGGAGGAGATGGAACCATGTTCACAGCAGGGTGGCACCCAGGCCAGCTCATGGCCATCACTGGTGCGTGGCTGGGGGGATACAGAGGACACGGACGATACACCTCCCACAGAGGACAGCCTTTCGTTGCCTCTGGGCAGCCTGGCACACATGAGCGATTACATGCTGCAGTGTCTCCACAACGACCGCCGAGTTGCCCACATTCTAACTTGTGCTGATTACTGGGTGGCCACGCTGCTGGATCCCCGTTACAAGGACAACGTACCGTCCTTAATTCACTCACTGGAGCGCGATCGCAAGATGCGCGAGTACAAGCGCACGCTGGTAGACGCCATTCTGCTGGCATTCCCATCTGACAGCGGGGCCACAGTGGAAGCACAAGGCAGAGGAGGAGGAGGAGGAGGTCGCCAACGCAACCAGGGCACCGCCAGCACCTCAGAAGGCAGGGTTAGCATGGCCGAAATGTGGAAAAGCTTTGTCAGCACGCCACAACAAACAGCAGCACCAGCAGCTCAGATGGAACGTCTTAGCAGGAGGCAGCATTTTACCAACATGGTGGAGCAGTATGTGTGCACACGCCTACATGTAGTGAATGACGGGTCTGCCCCCTTCAACTTCTGGGTCTCCAAATTGGGCACATGGCCTGAGCTTGCCCTTTACGCCTTGGAGGTGCTGGCGTGCCCTGCAGCCAGTGTATTATCTGAACGGGTATTTAGCACGGCTGGGGGCGTTATAACAGACAAGCGCAGCCGCCTGTCCAGAGACAATGTGGACAAGCTCACGTTCATTAAAATGAACCAGGCATGGATCCCACGGGACTTTTCCGTACCTTATGCAGAATAGCAATGGATACCGACCTTACCCACCCATTGTTCCATTTTTGCTCTTTCTCACTCTTTTGGGGTGTACCCTCATTTAAAATTTTTGAAAAGAAGCAGTGTTGGCTACCTCGTCCTCCTCCTCAGGGCCAGATTAATGTAGGGGCTATTGGAGCTGCAGCTCCAGGCCCCTACCTTTTATATAGGCCCCGGGTTGGCCATATTCACTGTTACCGCTCTTCTGTCACTTGTAAACACAGAAGTCTGGCTTCTATGCTCGCTTCCCCAGGCAGCACCCTCAGAACCTCCCCACACAGCGTGAAGGCCGGACAAGGAGGGACAGTTGGCGATGCATGGATGTGTTTATGGGCTTCAGAGACAGCATCCCATGTTGAATTAGGCATGCATGGCTGCACCCTTCCTCCTCTGGGTGCATGGCAAGGCACGGCCCTTAAGGCCCTTCAAAATCCTCAGCACCAAGCCCATGATGCTGTTAATCCGGCCCTGGTCCTCCTCCACCGCCGCTTCCACCTACACCGCCCATAGGTGTGCGCAGCCTATTGCATTAAGGTGTGCACCCCAAAGTTGAAATACACATGCATGTGTTTGCCAGCAGGGAGAGTAATGTATCGGGGCCATGTACCTGTAGGCAAGGAGAAATAGAGCAGAGCAGGTCCCAGGGAGATCTTTCCCATCTCCTCACTGGCAATGCTATGTGCCCTAGGTGATTAGGGTGTGCCCAGGCACACCCAGCACACCCTGTGCGCACGCCTATGTCACCGCCACATCCACCACCACCTCAACCTCCCTCCTACTCCATATGGGCCTCGTCCTTCAGAGATGAAGAAGAACATTGTTTTATTTTTCTGTTTTTTTTTGTTGTTTTAAGTTATTTCCCTATCCACATTTGTTTGCAGAGCACTTGCCATGCTCTTAATTACGTTTTGCTGCCATTTGCAGCACTCTAGCCCTTTCCTTTGGTGTTTTAGAGCCATTTTAGTGCCTTAAAGTTCGGGTCCCCATTGACTTCAATGGGGTTCGGTGTCCGGGAAAAGTTCGGTAAAAGTCCGGGACACGGACCCGGACTTTTTTTTAAAGTTCGGCCGAACCCGTCGAACACGGACATCTAGGTGTCCGCTCAACCCTATTAATAAGCAGAAGTCTGCGAAGTTCCATCCTTAGGGCGGACAGTTTGGAGGATAATGTCTGGGTGGGGTTTTGTTTATTGGACTCTTCCAGAGATTTGATTTCCTCGAGAGTATCTCGAAGTGATTTTTGAAACTTTTTTTTTAGCCTGGACGCTAATTGAATGAGAATTCCTCTTACATAAGCCTTATGAGCATTCCAAAGCGTGAATGGGTTCGTGTCTGGGACGGCATTGTGTGTGAAGAAATTGGGCTTGGAGGTGTTTGAGGGAGTCAGGGTCGGAAAGCATTGAGTTGTTACATCTCCATATGTAGGAAGATGGCGGAGAGGCCGAGGTGGAAATAGACATGTGTATGGCAGCGTGGTCTGACCACGTAATGGGGGAAATGGAAGTGTGCATCACCAAGGGAAGAGTTGCTGAATCAATCAGAAACATGTCAATTCTGGAGTATGTTAAATGGCAAGCCGAGAAGAAGGTGTAGTCCCTCTCCTCTGCATGTTGGTATCTCCAAATATCATGTAGATTTTCCGCATGTAGGAGAGCTGCCATGGATGTAGACGAGGCTTTACCACCGGAAGATGTGTCAATGGCAGGATCTGCTACAATGTTAAAATCTCCGCACACGATCAGTTTGCCTACCGTAAGTTTGCAAATTTTGGCAGACAGTTTTCTCAGGAATTTGATCTGGTGTCGGTTGGGGGCATATACATTTACAAAGGTATATAGACAATCATCAATACAACAATTCAAAATGATGTATCTTCCGTCTGTGTCTTCCACCACCCGAGAGTAGGTGAAAGTCACAGAGTTGCTAACAGCCAGTAGGACTCCCCGTTTCTTTTCGGGGGAATTTGCCATAAAGACGTGGGGGTAGTCCGGGTGGGAGCAGCGAGGTGTGGATCCTTGCTTAAAATGGGTCTCCTGGATAGCTAGAATGTCTGCCTTGTGTGCCTTGGCTTCCTTCCACATTGAGAAACATTTCACGGGGTGGTTTAGCCCCTTAGCATTCAACGTTAAAAGCTGCAAAGACATTGCTATTTGTGTGGAAGTTCAGGGTGTACGTAGCAGCACCTTGGTATAAGGGCTGGATCAATCCATAGTGTGTGTGCTATGAGAAAATATACAGAGGTACCTGGTGGGAGGTCAAAGATGCAGCAGTGAGATGGAGAGCGGGTTCCATTCAGGTGTCGTTTGCTGGAAGTTTGGCGGACGGTATTGGAGAATGTGAGGTGAAAGTCCGGAACACAGTGTAGAGGTCGGGAACAACTTTCTAGGGGTGTTGCAACATTCGTAGCTGAGTTCTGTTCTGAAAAAGAAGTGCACAAAACAAGAAAAAACAATAAAGGTAAAAAAAACATGGCCCTGGCAGACCATAAGGGCAGCTGTAGCTGCACGGTCGGTGGGGTTTCTAGCACGGTAGCAGGTGCTACAAAGAGCGGGAGGGCCAGTGTGCCCAGCCTCAAGTATAAAAGTCAGCATTATTTGGAGCGGTGAGAGGACCTGGATCTGGAAGGCCTAGACACTGTGTGCCATTCGGGTTGCAGCCGTGGTAATGGTGGGTCTGGAGGTCTAGGGCGCTGGTCGGGTGCATCCGGGAGGATATGCCACTGCTTGAGGAGGCGGAGGCCCTGTTCCATAGATGTGTTTTGGGACGTCGTCCCCATGTGGGTCACGCACAACTTGGCGGGGTACTTTCATTTGTATATGATTTTGTTGTTCCTCAGGGCCTTAGTTATGGAATTTAAATTTCTTCTCAATTGGAGTGTGTATTGAGAATAGTCAGGTAAAACCTGAAGGGACGTTGCCATGTCCGGAAGGCGTTCTTTCCTCCTAAATGTGTCCAAGATTTTCTCTTTTGCCTGAAAAAAGTGTATCCTCAGGAGGACATCCCGAGGGATGTCTTGCGGCAGGAAGGATGGCTTGGGGATTCGGTGAATGCGGTCTATGGTGAGGTCTTCATTAGAGAGTTCAGGCACCGCTTTGTGGAACAGATCGCGAACAAAGGTGGGCAGTTGGTTGGGTTGGACTGTTTCAGGGATCCCACGTATTTTGAGGTTGTTACGCCTCGATCTGTCCTCAAGGTCTGCAATTTTTGCCTGCATGCGGTGTATGTCCTCCTGATGGGAAGTGTGAGCATCCACTAAGGTGTTGTAGGATACTGTGAATTCCTCCATCCTATCCTCTACATTGTGGACTCTGTCTCCCAGGCCATGTAGTTCCCTCTGGCAATAGGAGATGGAGGCTTGGATATTTGCTTGCATAGACGTATGTAGCATAGACAGCATTTCTTTAAGTGTAGTGTCAGACACTGGTTGCCCAGTAGTGGCAAGTTTTGCAAATGGGCCTGGTGGTGGGGAGTAGGCCCAAGGTGTGCATGGGGCACTGGAGGTATCGCTCACCTCCATAGATGCTGCAGTCGCCATCCTTGCGAATGAGCCCCTCCGGGGGCGAGATTTCGCCGGGCTCTGCGCTGATGGGGTGGAGGGAGAGGAATCCGCAGACCGCGCCGGCCGCATCTGGAATGGGTCCTGGGTTCGCGCCGCTATTGGCGCCGTTGTGACGTCATACGCCCGCGACTCGGGCGGTAGAGGACGCGGCTGGCCAGACGATGGAATGTCTCCGCCGCCATGTTGGTGGAGACCAGGCGGCAGCGGTCCGAAGAATTCGGACAGTTTGCGGACCGGTGGGACCCCCTTATTCCTTCTGGTCATTGTGGCGGTGTGCGCTGGCAGTTCCCCCACAAGTATTCAGTGTGTACGAGGTCGTGGAGTGGCTGTGTCGTGCCGTAGATGCGAGTTAGGCTGAGCACTGGCTGGAGCTCCTCGGTCAAGCGGCCATCTTACTCGGGGGTCACCACGCCCCCTATTAAATTGATTTTTGTACTCTATGCTGCATGGTTCATTTAAAGCCTACTATATACAGACTGTACTATACAGCTGTATATCCTTTTGTTTTCTTTTTCTATTCTCCCAAGACAACCAGTAAACTGACCACGCTGAGATTGATGTGCTTCTATGCTTAGTGTGGTCAGTTTTAAGTAGGAAAGCAAGTGCCTGGCAAGAGCACCAGGGATTTCACACAAAGGAAACAATACAAAGAGAACAGGATACTTTTTCATACAAGTACAGCAGGCACATATCAGGAATATAAAATGTTGTGCTAACATATGCTTTTAATGCAAGGGGATGGAAAAAAAAAAAATATGAAAATAGGTGTTTGTCTTGCATGATTTAAATGAATATGAAAGAGTAAGAATTGTAGTTTTTGCTTTGTAGAAATTTAAGGAAAATTGGGAAACACAAAAAACATTTGAAAAACGTTGTCATTTAAAAGATATTTGTATAAAAGTATAATTATCCTCTAAAATGTTCCCTAGAGTGAACAAAGACAGCAGTAGAGGCAAACTTTCAATTTAAAAAAAAATCACATTTATGTTTATGTGGAACTTCACGCAAACTGCTAAATAGGTTAAATATTGTTTGTTTACAGTGCTTTGAAAAAGTATTCATACCCCTTGAAATTTTCCACATTTTGTCATGTTACAACCAAAAAGATAAATGCATTTTTATTGGGATTTTATGTGATAGAACGACACAAAGTGGCGCATAATTGTGAAGTAAAAGGGAAATGATAAATGGTTTTCAAAAATGTTCACAAATAAATAAGTGAAAAGTGTGGCGTGCATTTGTATTCAGCCCCTTTACTCTGATACCCCTAACTAAAATCTAGTGAAATTAATTGTCTTCGGAAGTCACCTAATTAGTAATTAGTCCACCTGTGTATAATTTAATCTCAGTATAAACACAGCTATTCTGTGGAGCCCTCAGAGGTTTGTTAGAGCAGTGATCCGACTCCTCAACTCCTGTCCTCGGGGCCCACTAACAGGCTGGGTTTGCAAGATAACTAAATTACATCACAGGTGATCTCATTTGCCGCTCAGTGATTGCAGTATTCTAGTCTGCATCTCCCCTAGGAAATACTTAAAATCTGGCCTGTTACTGGGCCCCGAGGACCGGAGTTGAGGACCACTGTGTTAGAGAACCTTAGTGAACAAACCCCTTCATGAAGACCAAGGAACACACCAGACAGGTCAGGTCAGGGATAAAGTTGTGGAGAAGTTTAAAGCAGGGTTAGGTTATAAAAAAATATCCCAAGCTTTGAACATCTCACGGAGCATTGTTCAATGCATCATCTGAAAATGGATAGAGTATGGCACAACTGCAAACCTACAAAGACATGGCCGTCCACCTAAACCGACAGGCCGGGCAAGGAGAGCATTAATCAGAGAAGCAGCCAAGAGGTCCATGGTATCTCTGGAGGAGCTGCAGAGATCCACAGCTCAGGTGGGAGAATCTGTCCACAGGACAACTTTTAGTCGTGCATTCCATAAATCTGCCCTTTATAGAAGAGTGGCAAGAAGAAAGGCAGTGTTGAAAGAAAGCCATAAAAAGTCACATTTGCAGTTTGTGAGAAGCCATGTGGGGGACACAGCAAACCTGTGGAAGAAGGTGCTCTGGTCAGATAAGACCAAAATTAAACTTTTTGACCTCAAAGCAAAACCCTATGTGTGGCAAAAAATGAACACTGCACATCACCCTGAACACACCATGCTTTTCTTCAGCAGGGACAGGGAAGTTGGTAAGAGTTGATGATAAGTTGGATGGAGCCAAATACAGAGCATTAAAACCTGTTAGAGTCTTCAAAAGACTTGAGACTGGGCGGAGGTTCACCTTCCAGCAGGACAATGACCCGAAACATACAGCCAGGGCTACAATGGAATGGTTTAGATCAAAGCATATTCATGTGTTAGAAAGGCTCAGTCAAAGTCCAGACCTAAAGCCAATTGAGAATCTGCAGCAAGACCTAATAATTGCTGTTCACAGACGCTCTCCATCCAATCTGAC
This sequence comes from Pelophylax lessonae, assembly GCF_965119305.1. Taxonomy (NCBI): domain Eukaryota; kingdom Metazoa; phylum Chordata; class Amphibia; order Anura; family Ranidae; genus Pelophylax; species Pelophylax lessonae. The sequence continues at coordinate 48,231,225 of NC_138775.1, forward strand.
AGAGTTTGAGCTATTTTGCAAAGAAGAATGGGCAAACATTTCACTCTCTAGATGTGCAAAGTTGGTTGAGACATCCCCAAAAAGACTTGCAGCTGTAATTGCAGCGAAAGGTGGTTCTACAAAGTATTGACTCAGGGGGGTGAATACAAATGCACGCCACACTTATAACATATTTATTTGTAAAAAAAATTGAAAACCATTTATCATTTTCCTTCCACTTCACAATTATGTGCCAGTTTGTGTTGGTCTATCATATAAAATCCCCCCAAAAAAATAAATGTATGTTTTGGGTTGTAACATGACAAAATGTGGAAAATTTAAAGAGTATGAATACTTTTTCAAGGCACTGCACTTGCCTAGGTCACTTTTCCCTGGGTTTCTTCCTGGGCCACCCCCAATCAACATATACTAATCTTCCCCATGCCTCCCTGCTTCTCCTTACTTCCAGAAGTCAACACTTGTGTAGGCTCTGTGTTGGATGGTGCCAGAGATTACACAGGTTTGGTGACATTGTCCTGCTTATTTGGTAATAACTTTCCAATTAGCAATTTTCAAATCAGTCTCAAGCACCCGATTCAGGGAGAGGGTGTCCGGAAGGTTCTGCCAAAAGACAAGTTGTTAACCGCAGGCAAGTCCCTGTTCCTCGAACCTCCCAAAGAAAAGGTGCGTTAGCACGTGCTAACGTGCGCGCACATGCGTATGCGCACAGGTGAACAAATATGCGCCGGAATGCGACTGGCTGTGCGCATGCGCGCACAATTGTGCGCAGGCATCCTGTGACAGTTAAGGTGTCAAATGGGCTATTTAAGCTGGATCTGCACCTAGGATCAGTGCTGTCTCGTCTACAGCATTCTGGGATTGTCCTGTTCCCTGTTACCTGCATCTTCTCCTGAAATACTGACCCGGCTTGCCTCTGACTATTCCTGCTCTCTGCCTGCATCGCCTCCGGCCTGTTCCTTGACCATTCTCCTGTCTCCCCATCTGTACCTGATCTGATCGCTCTGTGTATGACCCGGTTGTCTGACTCTGCTTATCTTCCAGTTACCATTGGAGCTACCAAGTTGCTGTATCGGTCCATCTGCTTCTGGAACTTCTGCCTCCTTGTGGTGCTCTACTCAGCCAGCAGTTTTGCAGCCTGCACATCCACTGGCACTCGTGCGACTCTGCACTCTTGCGCCACCTGTTTACTCTATCAGGGGCTCTGAATCAGGGGTGTAAGAGAGGCCTTCCTCTGCATATTCAGGCTCTACCCACCAGGTACGTGACAGATGGTCATGTGTTCCCTGTATCTTGGTGTTTGCGGCTCTGTGACAGAGCATTTGAGAATTGAGGAAGTGAAGGTAAGGTGAGTATAAGTGAGTCAGAGATCTAGTAAAAGACTGAACACTGTCACATGGGGAAATTTTGCATGCTCCCCTAGACATAGAAAAGTGACCAAGTGATCCACCAAGCCTGCTGTTTCTTTGTTTTTTTTTTGTTTGTTTGTTTTTTTTTTTTGTAATTTTTAAACTTCTTTGTAATTTTTTTTTGTCTGAGTATAGATCTATGTTTGTCCCAAGCATGTATAGATATATGTTTGTCCCAAGCCACTTACTGTTGACCCAGAAGCCACACTCTGTTAGATCAATGCAGCAAGTCTACAATGGAGCATCGAGGTGGAATGAGTAGAACTTGATGGGGGTTGGAATATGTTATACCTGAAGGGTTTCACATGTACTGTCACTTTAAGGCTGGCTCCACCCAGGAGTGATGACAAGGGTCAAGGGGCAGAGTGGCCATTTTTAGACACATGTAGAGATGTATTGATATGCAGAGCTGTCCTGTAATGCTGTACAGTGAGTCCTGAATAAACAACCGTTGTTCCAGACCAGAGTCCTGTGTCTCTCACAACACGGAGAATATAACAGTGGCGACGAGGATGGGATTTACAAGGTTACTATCCGTGTGAGAAAGGAAAGGAAGAAAAAAAAAACTCTGGATTGTCAGGAATACAAACACCCACAGAGCCCAGCAGGAAAATGTCATTGATCGGGACATTAAGTGAATTTGATGGCGAACAGACAACGTGGATTTCTTGGATTGAAAGATTAGAACAATATTTCTGTGCAAATGCCATCCCAGGCGACAGGCAAGTAGCAGTTTTTCTGACACTGGTTGGTGCTAGGACATATGACACTCTTAGGGATCTCCTTTTCCCTGAAAAACCAGCAACTAAGACTTTGGCAGAGCTCCTGACACTGTTAGGAAATCACTTCCAGCCTAAACCACTAGAGATTGCAGAAAGATTCAGGTTTTATCAGCGGCAGCAGCAGCCGGGTGAAGATATTAAGGCTTATGTGCTCGCCCTTCGCAGACTAGCCTCAACTTGTTCTTTTGGGGAGTATTTACCAACTGCACTGAGGGATAAGTTTGTCATGGGACTGAATAGTGAGTCTAGCCAAAAGAGACTGTTAACAGAGAAAGACCTTACCCTTACAAAGGCAATTGAGATAGCTTCAGTGATGGAAATGGCTGTGAAAGATACAGAGGCATTGAACCCCCAGAGCAGAAGGGAAGAGGTTAAAGAGGAAGTTTTCAGAACAGCAGTCAAGCAAACTGCAGCTAACTGTAAATATAGAACCTCACCAACCAGGACGTCAGCTTGCTACCGTTGTGGGAATACAGACCATGATCACAAAGTCTGCCGGTTTAAGGATCAGCTCTGTCATAATTGTGGAAAGGCAGGCCATCTGAAACGAGTCTGCCGTAGTAAGAAGGTGCGAAATAAACAACCTCTGAACCCCAGGACAAAGGCATATATGGTGGGAAGATATACATCGTCATCTGAATCAGAGGATGAGGAAGTGCTCCACAGATTGGACATACATCATATGCATTCAGCACCCTCAGCAATGACTGTAGAGGTAACCGTGGAAGGAAAGAAACTCAAGATGGATGTAGACACAGGAGCAGCAGTTTCAGTTATCACCCAGAAACAATGGAGAAAACTTCTGATCCGAACAACTGTCCGTCCAACACCAATCAAACTGCAGACATATTCAAAGCAGATACTCCACCCACTGGGGTACGTGAAAGTACAGGTATCCTACAAGGGTCAGACAAAGAGAATGCCATTATATATCCTAGAACATGGGGGACCCCCTCTTTTTGGGAGAGACTGGATTGCTCACTTTGGCATGCCAGACATCGCCATTAACCCCTGCAACACCGTGACCATCCCATCAGGGGATGAAGAGGGATGGGTGAAGTCCCTGAAACAGCGATTCCCGCAAGTCTTTGATAACCATTTGGGAAAAATAAAGCATGACTGTGTGAGACTCAGGCTGAAACCCAATGCCCAGCCTAGGTTCTTCAAAGCTCGGACGGTACCTTTCGCACTCCGAGCAGGTGTGGAAGCTGAACTAAGCCGGCTGGAGGAACAAGGTGTCATCTCAAAGGTAGAGCACAGCGAGTGGGCATCACCAGTTGTACCAGTAAAGAAAGCGAATGGGGACTTACGCATTTGTGGCGATTTCCGCATGGCACTAAATTCTCAACTGGAGATAGACCAGTATCCCCTACCCAGAGTAGATGACATTTTTGCCTCTCTTGCAGGAGGTCAAAAGTTCACCAAGCTTGATCTCAGGCAAGCTTATTTACAGTTTGAGGTCCACCCTTCGTCCCGCAAGTTTCTAACAATCAACACTCACAAGGGACTGTATGAATACAATCGGATGGTGTTTGGGGTAGCCTCCGCCCCAGCCATTTGGCAACGCAAAATGGATGAGATTTTGGCGGACATTCCTTTCACACAGTGCCTGTTAGATGACATGCTCATCACGGGCCTGACGGACCAGGAACACAAGCGTAACGTGGAGCTTGTGTTGGCCAGACTCCAAGAGCAGGGTCTAAAAGTGAACTTAGCGAAATGCCAATTCATGGTACCTAAATTGGAGTTTTGTGGCCACCTTGTGGATGCAGAGGGTATACACACCACGGAAGCCAAAGTTGATGCTTTAGTAAAAGCTCCAGCCCCGACCAACGTCCAGCAGCTGCGATCATACCTGGGCTTGCTGAACTATTACCACAAATTCCTGCCGGATCTAGCACACACTTTGTTTCCATTAAACAAGCTTTTGGAGAAACACTCCAGATGGAACTGGTCGGCTGCATGCCAACGTGCTTTTGAAGTTTCTAAGCGAAAGCTGTTGGCGTCACGCATGCTCGTGCACTATGACCTCCAAAGGCCTCTCACCTTGGCTTGTGATGCCTCACCCTATGGTCTAGGGGCTGTACTATCTCACGTTTTACCAGATGGGTCAGAGAAACCTGTGGCATTCGCCTCCAGGTCCTTGACAAAAGCAGAAAGCAATTACTCTCACATTGACAAAGAGGCTCTGGCGCTCATATGGGCAATTAAGAAGTTTCATCTTTACCTGTATGGTAGGGAATTCACCATACTGACTGATCATAAACCACTCCTTCAGATCTTTAGCCCTGACAAAGGCATCTCCCAGACGACTGCAGCCCGTCTTCAACGCTATGCCCTATTCTTGGGAGCATATAGCTACAAAATCCAGTATCGCAGCCATGATGCCAACGCTAATGCAGACGCCATGTCCCGTCTGACAAGGACATTAACAGACTCTTCTCCACCTGTCAAGAGTTGTCGTTACACTAGCCTGTCCTTTCTGTCTTCCGGGGAAGTAGCAGCCCATACAGCCAAGGATACCTTCCTTAAGACAATACTCTCCTGGGTACGGTACGGTTGGCCTGCAACTGTCACACAGGATTATGAGCCTTACTTCCGTAGGCGTCTGGAATTAACTGTGTCTGGCAACTGTGTTTTATGGGGAGACCGAGTGATCGTTCCACAGACCCTCCGGAGACACATTCTGGAATTGCTACATACTGGTCATCCCGGGGGCACACGTATGAAACAAAAGGCCCGAGGCTATGTGTGGTGGCCAAACCTCGACTCCGATATCACGACATATGTGAATGCGTGTGCTGGATGTGCACAAACTGCGAGAGACCCTCCTCGAGGGTGCGTCCAGCCCTGGACTTGGCCCACGGTTCCCTGGTTTCGCCTACACTTGGACTTTGCAGGCCCGATCAGAGGACACACCTTTTTGATCATTATTGATGCCCATTCAAAGTGGCCTGAGGTCGTTCCTGTTACTCAGCCAACGACTAAGGCGACGATTTCCATACTGTTACATCTCGCTGCTACGTTTGGATACCCCAGAGAAATTGTCACAGACAACGGTGCACAATTCACAAGCCAGGAGTTTCAGGGTTTCCTGACTGCCCACAACATCAAACACAAGTTGACCGCACCTTACCACCCGGCTACAAATGGTCAAGCAGAAAGGTTTGTACAGACCTTCAAACGCTATTTCAAAGCTACTGTGGCTACAAGTAAACAACAGTCCCTGTCACCCCAGCAGCTGGACTCCTTCCTTTCTGCTTACAGAACCACACCACATGCAACCACTGGGAAAACTCCAGCTGAACTTCTTTTGGGTCGGCAGCCATGGACTGTTTTGGATATGCTCCGCCCTCAAACGGTCCAGGAACATGTACGGCAGTCCCAAGACAAGAGGGTCGAACACGACGAGATTCCCCGGTTTACAGCCCAGCAAAAGGTATGGGCCCGATCTTATGGCGCTTCCAACACTCGTTGGCTTCCTGCTATCGTCGCAGAGACTTTGGGACCCAAAATGTATAGGGTCTGCCTGGAAGATGGTTCCATTTGCAGAAGGCATGTGGACCAATTGCGTTCTCGTTCTCAGCTGCCCGAATCCCTGACATCGGCTGCACCTCCAGTGTCTCAAGGATCTGCTCCTACCGGATCAGGAGGCATTGAGACTGATGCTTGGGGAGACTCTGAACTTTTGAACTCAGCTCCAACAGAGCCCTCCAGCCCTGGTCCAGAGGTCTGCTCACCCTCTGAGCTAGGGAATCCCCTCTTGGCCCCGCCGGTGTCCATTCCGGCCAGCCCTGCTTCCTCCAGCCCCGAGTCGCTGGGTGCCCGTCCTCAACGACACTGTCGCCCTCCTGACCGGTTTCAAATGCAAGACCGGTTACGAGACTTTCGACGGGCCCGCCGAAAGTGATCCGCTGCCATTTTCCCCCCGGAGCTTCCCTGGAAGTTGTTCTCACATCCGGACGTGGAAGAAACCATGTAAATCTCCTGAGTTGGAGGACTGTATTGGACAATTATGAGTTACTGTTTTATGCCTGTTCTTGTTTTGTTGTTTTTTTTTTTTTGTTTTTTGTTTTTTTTTTAGGTATGGATGGAAGGTGTTATACCTGAAGGGTTTCACATGTACTGTCACTTTAAGGCTGGCTCCACCCAGGAGTGATGACAAGGGTCAAGGGGCAGAGTGGCCATTTTTAGACACATGTAGAGATGTATTGATATGCAGAGCTGTCCTGTAATGCTGTACAGTGAGTCCTGAATAAACAACCGTTGTTCCAGACCAGAGTCCTGTGTCTCTCACAACACGGAGAATAACAGAATATCAGGAGGTACAGTAGGTATGTTGCACTAAGCAGGTAAAGTAACAAGTCAGCACTGCTCCAATAATCCTCATGTCATTTGTATAAAGTTCCTTACATAGTTACATAGTTAGTCAGGTTGAAAAAAGACACAAGTCCATCTAGTTCAACCAAAAAAAAAAACAGTATTGAAAACCCAACCATACAATCCCATATAAACAATCCTATACCTCAGTTGATCCAGAGGAAGGCGAAAAAAACCCCAGCAAAGCATGATCCAATTTGCTACAGCAGGGGAAAAAAATTCCTTCCTGATCCCCCGAGAGGCAATCGGTTATTTCCTGGATCAACTTTACCTAAAAAAAAAATGTAGTGCCCACTTACTGTATATTAAATACACCCAGGAAAGAATCCAGACCTTTTTTAAAGCAATCTAGTGAGCTAGTCAGGACCACCTCTGGAGGGAGTCTATTCCACACACCTAATGACTTACCTTTTATAGCCTTCTAAAAACTCATTCCCGCCCTCTTCCCATTGACTCCCCCCATCTGAATATAAAGGATGTGGTACGTTTGTACAACCTGCTTTTCAACTTACATTCCTAAAGCCCTGTAAATGATTGTTGTAACTACATTTTCTAGCATTCTTTGTGAAATGTCATTCTAGTGGGGCGTGTCATTGGGTGTGTCAGTGGGAAGTCCTTTTGTGGTGCTTTTTTGCAGGTTGTGATTAGGGTAGGATTAGGCAGTTAAAGCCATACTACTAAGAAGGGGGGTGGGAGTGCCTTGCTGGCAATCTTCAACCTGTGAGCAGACAGCAGCCCATACTTACATATAGTTACATCCATAGTTAGCTTGGTTGAAAAAAGGCACAAGTCCATCTAGTTCACAGGTGTCAAACACAAGACCCACGGGCCTAATCTGGTCCACCTGGCTATTTTCTTGTGGGCTTTGCACCTCTCCTGCAGCTAATACACCCCCTTAGGTTTGCCCCATTTTGTCTCAGCAATCAACAGCAGAGAGGAGGACAGAACTCCTTTGCCAGATCCTGCATTTCTCTGTGCAGTCACGGAGAGGCTCCTCTCTGCCATCCCCCTCTCCTTCTTAGGAGTTGCCAGCAGATAAAAGGACGAAACTTCCTACAGATACTGCATCTCTGTACAGCTGCAGCACCCCGTTGTCTCCATCTCCCCTGGTCTCAGCATTCAGCAGACTCTGGCAGTTGACTCCAGCCCTCCTCTGGTTAATTTGTTAATTTCAGTAAAATTTATTTTGGATTCGTTGAAAGTCGTTACTGTTGGGATACATCCAAATCACTGAATAATGAAAATTCCATCTGAATTTCGATTCGTACATGTCTAGTACAGAGCAACACCAAATTCACACTTTGTGTTTGAGAAATATTGCAACACCAAAGCCCCCAAAAGGGGTGGGTTACTATGGGCTGAATGGGGACTTTATTGGTATCGTACTCATAATATATACCACCACATATTTTATAAAATTTATATAAAGTTTATTGATTTAATGTTTATGTAGAAAAATAATTTCATTTTCAGAGCAGCGGGGACACGTGAGGTGGCAACACCAGGAGATATCCTTTTGCAATTGGAGGTATGAGGGGGAGCAGCCCTTAGGGGGACATGGCATTACCTGATACATGAATATATCTATATCTACCGTCTGGATCCCGATATGGGCATATAAATGTAAGTGCAATTACCAGCATTAAGTGGAAGACCTGGGAATCTTGTTCATTATTATTACCAGTTTTATGTGAAATACTGGTGGAAACTTTCTGTGTGGCAACATATCAGATGCCCTTTACGGTCCCCTGCATAACTGATTACATAGGCTTTAAATGGTCATATTTTAATGATAACAGGACCCTCTCTATGTTAATCCGCCCCTGAAGAAGCGTTTTAGCGAAACATGTTGGGCAAGGATCAAGGTGGTAGCCCAAGTGGTTCACCTAGCATATGATATATATGAGAGATTCTAATTTTTGTCATTTTTTGACATCTGCCATTTTTTCTTTTAAAATGTGTATGTTCTATGTTTGTGAAATTATTTTTATATGTAAACATTAAATCAATAAACTTTGTATACATTTTATAAAATATGCGGTGATGAGTACGATACCAATAAAGTCCCCATTCAGCCCATAGTAACCCACCCCTTTTGGGGGATTTGGTGTTGCAATACTTCTCAAACATTTTGGGACGTAGGTATCATTTATAACCTATATTATTTAACACAATCCTCAATTAAACATGTCTAAGTACAGAACGCCAAATCTTTTCCAGGTTAAACAGTAAATATGTAAATATACACTACATGCATTTCAACTGTGTTTAGGTGCTGGCCTTCGGGTTTTGTTTTAAAATTCCTTCAGGTCCTACAGGCCTTCATACTGAGAGTCAGAAAATCTCAAAATATGATAACAAATAGCAATGTGTTTGAAAGCATCAATAATTCCAACTGTGTAGTATTAAAACATTTTTAAACAAGAACATGGGAGAAGATGAATAAGAACAAACCAAAAAATCCCTTCTTTGACCCTTGTGCTCCTCTTTTATGTGTTTGTTCACATTTGCTTTACACGCCTGGCATTATTGACTCTTTGATCACACTGGATATCGTTATAATGTTTTGAGATGCTACTGTTGTTCAAATCAAGTTCTGATTGTCTGGAGATTTCAGTTTTAATCTAATCATTTTCGGAATGCTTTGATTTGGTGCTTTTCATTTTCAGCTTGAAATCACTGAATTGGGTGTTGTTTTTAATTAACTTTCTAGCTATCAACTTTATTTATAACACAGGTTTAAATTATTTTTTAAATAATATTATCTAGTATCTGATGACTTATTAGGTTATTTTCTTAGAGCTTTGTTGGCACTTCATCCATTTTTTAAAGCGATAAGAGCAAACTTTGGTCTGTTCTCACAAGCAATGCTTTTTCACCATTGTAATTTTGATGCAGCAGTAATTATCATGTGCTAATTTGTATCAGCTATTGAACTCAATATAGGGGACCTGATTTGTGACTGTTGTGTAAAGGTTTTATAGATTGTAGGGTTTTTGTTACTGTTAACCAGTTCTGGACCGGAAGGATTTGCCCGCTTAATGACCAGGCCATTTTTTGCGATTCGGCACTGCGTTACTTTGACTGACAATTGCGCAGTCGTGCGATGCTGTACCCTAATCATTTTTATTTCCCCACAAATAGAGCTTTCTATTGGTGGTATGTGATCACCTGTGCTATTTTTCGTTTTTGCGCTATAAACAAATAAACGACAATTCTGAAAAAAATATATATATTTTTTACATTATGCTATAGAACATTCCCAAAAAAAAAAAACAAAATCTAAAATCAAATGTTTTCATCATTTTAGCCCAATTTGTATTCTGCTTCATATTTTTGGTAAAAAAATCCCAATATGGGTATTTTGATTGGTTTGCGCAAAAGTTATTGCGTCTACAAACTAGGGGAAAGATTTATGTCATTTTTTTTGTTTTTTAACTTAACGGACAATTGCGCAGTCATGCAACGCTGTACCTAAATAAAATTGATGTCCTTTTTTCCCACAAACAGAGCTTTCTTTTGGTGGTATTTGATCACCTGTGCGATTTTTATTTTTTGCGCTATAAACAAAAAAAGATCAACAATTTTGACAAAAAAAAAAAAACAATATATTTCACATTCTGCTATATGACATTCTCAAAAAAAAAAATAAATAAAAAAAATAAAAATATTTTTTTTAACATATTAGGCATATTTAATTTTTGCTACATATTTTTAGTAAAAAAATCGCAATAAGCGTATTTTAATTGGTTTGCTCAAAAGTTATCATGTCTACTAACTACGGGAAAGATTGATGTAATTTTTATTGTTTTGGGGGGTTTTTTGCTAGTAATGGCAGCAATCTGTGATTTTTTGCGGGACTGCGACATTGCGGCGGACAGATCGGACCCCTGACTAACATTTTTGACACTTTTGAGGGGTACCAGGGACATTACTACAGTAATCAGTGCTAAAAATATGCACTGTTACTGTAATAATGACACTGGCAGGGAAGGGGTTAACATTATGGGTGATCAAGCAGTTAAATGTGAGCCTAGGGGAGTGATTCTAACTGTGGGGGGTGTGGCTTATGAAATGACCATAGAGACCTGTGATCCTATATAGAAGGATCACAGGTGCTCTATGATCATTCCAGGGAGAAGAACGGTCAGATGTGTTTACAACAGCTGACCGTTCTTCTCTCTCAGTGGGGAGCGATCGCAGGTGTCAGGCGGCAATAGGAGCCACCTGGCCGCTGCATTGGCTTCCCCGATGACGAGCGGGGGTGGGAGCGCCCCGACGGCGGCACTCGCTCGCCCCCTAGCTTTCCGAGAGCGAGCGCCATACATGTACGGCGATTTGCCTGGGAGAGACTGCCTGCCGCAGTACATCTGCGGCGGGTGGTCATAAACGGGTTAAAGCATCTCTGCTAAACATGCACGTTTTCCCAATGTTTTATCCTTTTAAAAATGTAAAAAAAAGTACAGAAAAATATGCTGATCTGCCAGAAATCCAGTGTGCTCCAATGTTCTTGTTTGAGCTGACACTACAAAGCTTTTGCTGCTATGAAATCCCAGCCAGCATAGACAGCCCTGCCTACTAGACTACAGAACTCTATCGATCCTCTACACTTTTCTGCCCCTCTCTACATTGATTTATTTTCCATCAAAACAATGTTGCTGCCTTGACTTTGGGGTTAAACCCAGTACGGGGACAGGGTCGTCCAGGGCCCAGGGCAAGGATTCCAAATTGCGTCCCCTCTGTCAATACATGTTGTAGAATGGGTGTACCGCCCTGCGTCTATTCTTTTCCCTTCTGCTTCTCTGTGCCCGGGGCAGCTGCCCCCTTCTGCCCATCCCTTGTCCCAGCCCTGGTTGAACCTACCCAAACACTGGGGTTGATCAACTAAAAAAATAGAGGCTGTTTACCTAGAAAAGTAAAAGTTCACTTTTCAAAGTGAATGTTAGTAAATCTTCACCTTATTTGGTAACATTCACATTGCAAAAAGAACAGCCTTGACACCAGGGGCGTCCCATCCATTGGGGCACAGGGATGCCATCCCCCTTTCCATGCGTCCGCCCCCCTAATCTTCATGCAGGGCGCCAGACGCATGGATTCCAGTAGGGGATTATTTTTTTTTTTTGAAGCATGTGATTAGAGCCAGAGGCTCTAATAGGCTTCAAAAAAGGGTGGGCTGGGGGCGCAGAGCACTGCGCCCCGAGCCCACACAGTTTTGTGACAATAGCGAATGAATATTCACTATTGTCACACTGACTCTCCTCCAAGCCAATCAGGAAGAGGGTTGTGAGACCCCTTTCCCAATTCCCTGAAAAAGAGCATATGGGGGGGGGGGGGCGGGGGAAATGTGTCACTTGACTGACTCGACCGACCGACCCACTGACCGACCGACCTGGGGGAGGGGGTGCACATTGGTTTGCCGCAGACCCCTAGGGAACAGATGTAGTCTGGGAGACATACCTCCTGGAATTGACCTAGGGACACCTTCTCATCCCTCCTCCCAACAGTCACCCCTGCAAGGATATTGCAAGCCTGGTGATGATGTCACAGTGAGAAATGAAAGCCTTTCCTCATTACAGAGAAGGAAAAAAAAGAAATGCTGTGATATGGCCTAGAGGGAGAGAGGGAGGTTTGGGGGGTAATTTTAGGTCATATCTAAATAAATCTTTTAACACATTTGTTAGCTAACGAAAGTCATATTTCCTGAGCTTAATATTTTGAACAGAAATCTAAATTGGTTGATTTAGATTGCTTCAGTGACCTTCCTACTAACCAAATAGATCTGATTGCTCAAAACCACACCAACTCAAAAAAAATCTGTATTTTACTTCATTTTTCTACTCTGTCATTGCTGCTGTCCCATAATATAAATCACTTGTGAGAGGCTGGATATATGTCATTTCTAAAGCTAAACGGCTTCAATAATGCCTTTGGGATACAGACTTTTTACGATAAGAGCTCCAGTCTGCAGGATATACAGCAGTCAGTTAGCATACAATCGACATCATATTTCTACATAACAAGTACACTAAAGACATTTGTGCTTTGTGTCCCACTCCCTCAGGTTTGGATTTGCACTGAAAGGAGTTGTCAGAAGGTTTTTTTATCTTAATGCATTCTATGCATTTTGATAAAAAAACCCTCTGTGTGCAGCAGCCTCCCCAGCACCCCCAAATACTTACCTGAGCCCCCTCTCTATCCAGCGATGTCCGCAAGTCCCTCAGCCATCCGGGACTCTCCCTCCTAATTGGCTGAGACACAGCCGTGGTGCCATTGGCTTCCACGGCTGTCAATCAAAGTCAGTTAGCCAAACAGAAGAGAGGTGCGGGCCGAACCCCAGCTCTGAGTCTGAATGGACACACAGAGCTGCAGCTCAGCCTGGGTGCCCCCATAGCAAGCTGCTTGCTGTGGGGGTACTCTCCTTCTTAGTTTTCTCTCTCTCTCCTGACTTCCCTATAATACCCTCTCTCCCTCTTAAAGTGATGCTAAAGGCAGAAGGCATTCTATGCATGAATGTAAAAAACCTTCTGTGTGCAGCAGGCCCCCTCAGCCCCTTCCAACCCATCTCGATCCAGCGATGTTGCAGCTGTCTGAGGACTCTCCCTAATTGGCTGAGGCAGCAGGGGGCGCCATTGGCTCTCACTGCTGTCAATCAACGTCAGGGAGCCAATGAGCAGATAGAAGGGGCGGGGCCAATTCACAGCTCCGTGTCTGAATGGACACACAGAACATCAGCTGAGCTTGGGTGCCCCCATAGCAAGCTGCTTGCTGTAGGGGCACTCAGAAGGAGGGAGGAGCCAGAATCGTTGGCGGGGCACCCGAGAACAGAAGGATCTGGGCCACTCTGTGCAAAATCAACTGCACAGAGCAGGTAAGTATAATACGTTTGTTATTTTTAAACAAAAAAAAAATGTAGACATTAATATCACTTTAATTCTTTCTTTATAGCTCATCTCCTCCTAAAATTCTCTTACTCGTCCTCCCTTAATCATTCTCTCTCTTTTTTTTTTTTCTCTGTTCCTCTCTACCTTCCAAGTTCTCTTTCTCGCTCTTCCTTCCTAGCCTACCCCCACTCATTAGTTTTTCATCTACCCCCCCTCTATTTCCCTCTCTCTATTTCTCCCTACCCCTCTGTAGGTGTGGCCAGGCTCACTGCCTGTAGGGGAGGGAAACTCGCATGGAGACTGGTCGATGTCCAATCACAGCTGGTCACATGTAAATGCAGAAGTGACGTTTATCGGCTCTCCTCGCCTCACACTGACATAGTGTGAGGTGGGGAGAGCTGATCAGTGACATCTCCTCACAGGGGAGACCAGTACATGTACCCTGATTACAGTAAGGCCCCGGGAGTGCCCATCAATGACACCAATTAGTTCACATCAGTGACACCAATCTGTACCCATCATTGACCCCAACCAGTGCCCATTAGTAATGCCAGTCAGTGCCCATCAGTACCTACTCATCAGTGCCACCCATCAGTGCCCATTAGTGCCAAATAGTGCCACCTTTTAGTGCCCATCAGTGCCACCTATCAGTGTCCACCAGCCCCACCTATCAGTGTCCATCAGTGCTGGCTATCAGTGCTACCAATCAGTGCTCATCAGTGCCGCATATCAGTGCCACATATCAGTGTCCACCAGCGCCAGCTATCAGTGTCCATCAGTGCCAACTATCAGTGCTCATCAGTGCTGCCTATCAGTGCCCATCAGTGTGGCATATTAGTGCCTCCTCATCAGCGCCACCTAATCAGTGTCCTTTACTGCTGCCTCATCAGTGCACATTAGTGAAGGAGAAAACTTACTTATTTACAAAATTTACTGACAGAATCCAAGAAAAAAAAATTTTTTCAACATTTTTTGTCTTTTTTCTTTTTTTAGTAAAAAAAAACAGCGGTGATTAAATACCACCAAAAGAAAGCTCTATTTGTTTGAAAAAAATGCTAAAAATGTATGTTGGGTACAGTGTTGCATGACCGCGCTATTGTCATTCAAAGTGCGACAGCAGTGAAAGCTGAAAATTGGCCTGGGCAGGAAGGGGGTGAAAGTGCCCAATAGGCAAGTGGTTAGGCAACAAGTGTTCAATTTTTAAACCCTTTTGTATCAATAAAAGTTATACATTTTTTCATTACTTTGTGTAAATGACAATTTTTTAGCTTTGCATAAGCCTTTGGGAGAAGTTTCAATCTTTGAACTACTCTCTCTTCTTTCCAAACCTCTCCCGCCTACTTATCTCTATGTATTCCTTCCTAACTTCTGCACTCACTAGGTATTTCTCTTAATTCATATTCTTCATTCTTCATTCATATCTCCCTCGTTTGTTCTCTCACTCTCTCTGTTTCCTCTTCACTCGTCCCTCTCTCTAGCCCCGGTACTTTCTCTACTCCATCCCTTTCTCTCCCTCCCTATTTATCATTATTTCTTCTGTCCTTCTCTACTTCTCAATATTGATCACTCTATTCTTCCCATAGTTCTATATCCCTAGGTCTCTCTCTTTCTCTCTTCTTCTTTCTATTCTTATTCTCTTTAGCCCTCTCCCTAGTTCTCTCCCTCCCTGGTTCTTTATCTCTGTCTTTATTCCTTCACATATCTTTCCCTGCCTCCCTCTATTTCTTTCTATATTTCCTATAGTTTCCCTTAGTTATCCCTGTCTCTCTTTTTCCCTCGACCGCTCTCTCCATCTAGTTCTCTCTTTATCTCTCTGTTTCAGCCTAGCTCTCTCCTTCCTTAGATCTTTTTTTTCTCTCTTACTCAAAAATAAAACCAATGATTTGCAATGTGCACTAACCCATGAAAAGCAAAACTGTTTTGACCTGCCGAAAGTAAACTGAAATAAAATAGGTAGCTATAAGATACAACATAATCTTTGCTCTTTGCACTGTTTTATTAAATTAGCCTGTAGGTCTTGATTTCTTTTGGTGTCTATTTCTGTCTTTATGTCTTCTTCCCTTTCTCTCTCTCCCTGTCAGGATTTTTAGTTCAATAAAGTATGGCACAATGCAGAGTTTCTAACATAATATGGGTTTATTGCATGCTGGTCAAAATATCAGTCCTATTTTGAAAAGAGGATCAAAAGAGTATCAAATCTTTAAAGGTTAGGCCCAGGCAAGCTGCTAAATGCACAGTATAAATATATCTCAATATATACTTTATTATATATAAAGAGTCTATCCCACCTGAAGACCCCATATCCCCCACTACTTTAGGAAAAAATTAAACATTATATATATATATATATATATATATATATATATATATATATATATATATATATATATATATATATATAATTAAGCATATTAGGTGATGTGCATCTCTGTAATGAGAAGGGGTGTGGTCTAATGACATCAACACCCTATATCAGGTGTGCATAATTATTAGGCAACTTCCTTTCCTTGGGCAAAATGGGTCAAAAGAAGGACTTGACAGGCTCCGAAAAGTCAAAAATAGTGAGATATCTTGCAGAGGGATGCAGCACTCTTAAAATTGCAAAGCTTCTGAAGCGTGATCATCAAACAATCAAGCATTTCATTCAAAATAGTCAACAGGGTCGCAAGAAGCGTGTGGAAAAACCAAGGCGCAAAATAACAGCCCATGAACTGAGAAAAGTCAAGCGTGCAGCTGCCAAGATGCCACTTGCCACCAGTTTGGCCATATTTCAGAGCTGCAACATCACTGGAGTGCCCAAAAGCACAAGGTGTGCAATACTCAGAGACATGGCCAAGGTAAGAAAGTCTGAAAGACGACCACCACTGAACAAGACACACAAGCTGAAACGTCAAGACTGGGCCAAGAAATATCTCAAGACTGATTTTTCAAAGGTTTTATGGACTGATGAAATGAGAGTGAGTCTTGATGGGCCAGAGGGATGGGCCCGTGGCTGGATTGGTAAAGGGCAGAGAGCTCCAGTCCGACTCAGACGCCAGCAAGGTGGAGGTGGAGTACTGGTTTGGGCTGGTATCATCAAAGATGAGCTTGTGGGGCCTTTTCGGGTTGAGGATGGAGTCAAGCTCAACTCCCAGTCCTACTGCCAGTTTCTGGAAGACACCTTCTTCAAGCAGTGGTACAGGAAGAAGTCTGCATCCTTCAAGAAAAACATGATTTTCATGCAGGACAATGCTCCATCACACGCGTCCAAGTACTCCACAGCGTGGCTGGCAAGAAAGGGTATAAAAGAAGAAAAGCTAATGACATGGCCACCTTGTTCACCTGATCTGAACCCCATTGAGAACCTGTGGTCCATTATCAAATGTTAGATTTACAAGGAGGGAAAACAGTACACCTCTCTGAACAGTGTCTGGGAGGCTGTGGTTGCTGCTGCACGCAATGTTGATGGTGAACAGATCAAAACACTGACAGAATCCATGGATGGCAGGCTTTTGAGTGTCCTTGCAAAGAAAGGTGGCTATATTGGTCACTGATTTGTTTTTGTTTTGTTTTTGAATGTCAGAAATGTATATTTGTGAATGTTGAGATGTTATATTGGTTTCACTGGTAAAAATAAATAATTGAAATGGGTATACTGTATCTTTGATTTTTGTTATGTTGCCTAATAATTATGCACAGTAATAGTCACCTGCACACACAGATATCCCCCTAAAATAGCTAAAACTAAAAACAAACTAAAAACTACTTCCAAAAATAGTCAGCTTTGATATTAATGAGTTTTTTGGGTTCATTGAGAACATGGTTGTTGTTCAATAATAAAATGAATCCTCAAAAATACTCATTTGCCTAATAATTCTGCACTCCCTGTATATATATATACAGCCCTGACCAAAAGTTTTGAGAATGACACAAATATTCATGTTCACAGAGTCTGCTGCTTTAGTGTTTTAAGATCTTTTTGTCGGATGTTGCTGTGGTATACTGAAGTATAATTACAAGCTTTATATAAGTGTCAAAGGCTTTTATTGGCAATTACATTAAGTTTAGAGTTGACCCTTCTTTTTCAAGACCTCTGCAATTCGGCCTGGCATGCTGTCAATCAACTTCTGGGCCACATACTGATTGATGGAAGCCCATTCTTGCAAATCAGTGCTTGGTGTTTGTCAGAATCTTTGGTTATTTTTTTGTTTACCCACCTCTTGAACATTGACCACAAGTTCTAAATGGGATTAAGATCAGGAGAGTTTCCTGGCCATGGACCCAAAATGTTGATGTTTTGTTTCCCAAGCCACTTTTTACTTTTGCCTTTTTGGAAAGGTGCTAGATCATGCTGGAAAATGCATTGTTCGTCACCAAACTGTTCTTGGATGGTTGGGAGAAGTTGCTCTAAGGGAATGTTTTTGTACCATTCTTTATTCATGGTGTTCTTAGGCAAAATTGTGAGTGAGCCCACTCCCTTGGTTGAGAAGCAACCCCACACATGAATGGTCTCAGGATGCTTTACTGTTGGCATGACACAGGACTGATGGTAGCGCTCACCTTTTTTTCTCCGGACAAGGTTTTTTCCCCAAACAATCTTTTACGAATTTTAGAAGCAGCAATATCCTTGCCTGTGAATACCTTTTTGTGCAAAGCAATGATGACTGCACATGTTTCCTTGCAGGTAACCATGGTTAACAGAGGAAGAACATTCATTTTAAGCACCACCCTCTTTTTAAACTTCCAGTCTGTTATTCTAACCAAATCAGCATTACAGAGTGATTTCCAGCCTTGTCCTCATTAACACTGACACTTGTGTTAACAAGAGAATCACTGACATTATGTCAGTTGGTCCTTTTGTAGTAGGGCTGAAATGTAGTGGAAATGTTTTTTTTTTTTTTTTATGGATTAAGTAAATTTTTATGGCAAAGGTGTCTCCCAGCAGCCAGCAGATTCCAGTAATCAGTCTCTACCTGATGCTGACTGCTTGGAGGGTATTTAGTCCCTCCTTTACTATTACATATTGCTCCAGTGTTTTTCTCTGCTCACCAGATACTGCTTGCCATTTGTCCCGACCCGGCTCCTGATCTTGCTTTTGCCTTGTACCTATATCCTGTACCCTGCCTTGTAGCTCTTTCCCCTTGATCCTAATCCAATTCCTGGATCCCTCCTTCCTTGCATTTCTAGTTTTACCCTGTGATCTGTGTTCCCCATTTTGTATATATTGTATTGTAGTTAGCTTGTTAGGAATTTTGTTTTTTGGTTATAGTTCACTTGTACCTTCACTTTTGCTGTGTTTTCTGTTTGCTGGTGTTTAGATGTGTTTTGTTTCACTGTTAATACACTTGCTAATAGCATATATAGTCTGGTTTTCAGTTTCCTAAGCGTAGCTATGCAGTTTTGGCTATCCCTGCTGTTGATTCCTGACAGTGGGCTTGATGACATTGACCATCATTTAATTTGGAAGATGAGCTTGATCTCGGAGTAGTAAGTCTGCTGTGGACAGTGCCAGGGAAACCTTGAGTATTGCAGCAAAATATTTTTTTATTTTATTAGCAGCACACTGATGATGCATCCCTGAGCTCTTCCCCCAATAAGTATGTTAAATGGTATAGTAGACAGCGTGTAACATTTTAGTATACAGCATGTACCATTTGAACAGGTATTGTGCGAAGGAGAACAGTGCGCTATTGTTACATTTACACACTACAGCAGAACAATGACATTACCTGTTCTCTGCGTTTAGATTTCTTATGCTTACCACTTGTACTTATGAAATTAAGGGGATTTAAAGCATTTTCTTTCTATGCTATGTAGGTGATTTTACTTTAACTCAGGTCAGGGGATATTGCATAATTTATATTTGCATATATATATATAGCTAGCAGAAAATTATATTTGCATAAATAGCTAGCAGATCCTTTTGACATGTTTACCAATCTGTTGTCACTTTGCTAAAAACAAAACAAAAAACAGCCTGTTTAGAAAGCTCAAAAGCTCAAGCTCATTCAATACACACATATGAATGATTAGAGGAGTGATCCCATCCCACTCCCGGCTTCCTCTGCCTTGCGAGTTCCAGGTGAGACGAGTTTTAATCAGAGACAAAACAAACAGCTTCTCTTGGGTGCACATACACAAGGAGATATTACATAATAATTAAAATGTTCATATATATCTAGCAGGTCCTTTTTACATGTTTTCTAGTCTGTTGTCACTTTGCTTAACCACTTCAGAATCAGCACCAGAAGGCTTTACCCCCTTAATGACCAGGCCTTTTTTTGACATACAGCACTGCGCTTTTTTAACTGACAATTGTGCGGTTGTGTACTGCTGTAAACAAATAAAATTGATTTCCTTTTTTGCCCACAAATAGAGCTTTCTTTTGTGGTATTTGATCACCTCCTCGTTTTTTTTTTTTTTCTTTTTTGCGCTATAAACAAAAAAGGAGCGACATTTTTGAAAAAAAAAAAAAAAACTATATATTTTACTTTCTGCTATAAAAAAACATCCAATAAAAATATATAAAAAATCAATTTTCTTCATCAATTTAGGCCAATATGTATTCTGCTACATGTTTTTAGTAAAAAAAAAATCCCAATAAGTGTATATTGATTGCTTTGTGCAAAAGTTATCGCGTCTACAAACTATGGGATATTTTTATGGCATTTTTTATTTTTTTTTTATTTCACTAGTAATGGCGGCGATCAGCAATTTTTAGCGGGACTGCCACATTGCGGAGGACACCTAACTGACACTTTTTTGGGGACCAGTGACATTATTACAGTGATACAAATATGGACTGTTACTGTAATAATGACAGTGGCAGGGAAGGGGGTTAACATCAGGGGGCGATCAAAGGGTTCAATTTGTGCCTAGGGGGTGCTTGTTAGCTATGTGGGTGGTGGTCTGACTGGATGAAGACAGAGATTTGTGTTCCTGTTTAGTAGGAGCACAAGATCTCTATATTCTCCCCTAACAGAATGGTGATCTGCCTTGTTTAAACAGGCAGACCGCTGTTCTGTCTGCTTTGGGGACAATTGGTGGGTCCCGGCGAACATGGGGTGCACCGGACTGGCTGACTGGCTCCTGCTGTGTCCAATCACAGGAGGAGCATGTCCCTGGCGGCGCGCGCCCGCCCCAGACCAGGAAGAGGAAGCTTCATACAGGTACGCTGCTTCATGCAGCCGCACTGCCCTGCTGCAGTAAATGTGCAGTGACTGGTCCGGGAGCAGTTAAATAAACAGCCTGTTTAGAGAGCTCAATAGCTCAAGCTCATATTCATACACACAATGAAATGATCAGAGGAATGGCATTCCATGCCACTCCCTGCTTTCTCTGCCTTGCTCGTTCTAGATGAGACCATAAAGGGTTATAATAAAATAAAAGAAAGTCCAAAAGCAAACCATTTCTGTTTTAGGATGCACTTCTACAATTGCAAGCATGATGGATGGAAAGCTGCACGATGATCCTCCCACAGAAGGAAAAGCTCAGAAAAGATTAGCAGCACAGGATGGAGAAGGAAGAAGGCAGCATCACTGCAGTATTGAGAGGGTGAGTAAAGTTTGGACACTTTTTACGCAGGGAGGAGCCCTATAATTAAAAAGAAAAGCATTGCTGGAGTTCCACTTGAAGCATAACAGCATGTGATAATGAGTAAGCATTTTCCCTACAACATTCAAACCAAGAGGTTTGTGTTATTAAGGCAGTCACTTTTAGAAGTGTTAACTGTTTAAAGAAAACCACATTCATTATAAACAAAATTTCTCCCGATCTCTTCAAAAATTAGCAAAACACAAACTCTCATGGGCAGGCCGCCTGGCGCTGTTTAAAATGACTATACTGCCACAACTTTTATACCTATTCTGCCCTCTACCCATCCCTGTTCCAAAACGTTACCTTAACTCCCGCCAAACACTCCTCCTAAAGTTTATTTGGGCGTGAAAAAAAAACAAGAGTATGGAAAACTTGACTTATTATACATAGGTCAGCAGGGGGATCTGACTTAGTAGATTTGGCTGACTACCACATCGTAGGCATACTAGCTCAATTGAAAGAATGGTTTCATCCCAAGGCTTCTACCCGTAAGTGGGAACTAGAAAGACATATTATCTAGGGCAAAAAATGTAAAAAATTGGCTATACAGCTTACACAACGAAAGCAAAACTCTCTCAGCACTTAACTCCTACCGTTCTGGCGGCCGTTAAAGCCTGGCCCAAATAAATTTCCTCATCGTGGGTCAACACTCCAACCTCCCCCATCAAACTTCCTCTTCCTGCTCTCAAATTGCTTATTCCTGATCTCCCTATTCACAAATGGCCCAAACACGACGCTCTCCGCGTGACAGATTTTGTTCTAAATGGCCAAATCAAACCCTTCCACTATCTTAAATCAGAATTAGCTTTTGGCCCAGAATTCTACTACCAGTACCTACAAATAGCTCACTGTCTTAAGAAAAATCCACATCTCTAGATTTCTATTCCTACAGCAATACAATCCTACTACTCACCCAACAGGCCAGGGGTAAAAGGGATTTCTCTACTGTACAATATCTTACAAGAAAAGATGCACTTTTATCACTCTCCAGATATCAACTACTAGGAATCGGACCTAGGTAAAAAATTCACAGATAAAACAATGGCAAAAAGCCCTTCAGTCCACATATGAGGCAATCAAATGCACTGCCCTATGGGAACTCACACAAAAGATAATGCATAGGCGATACCTAAACCCAGACAGGTTGGTTCACTATTGGCAAAGAATTTAAAAAAAAAATTATAAATTACAGAGATAAACATATTACCTTCAACTGAATTAGCTCTACTAAACTTAAACATCGATACCCTACAAAAAAGGCATAGGAAAATAATAACACATGTCCGACTTGCTGCTAGACATAACATCAACAAACTATGGAAAAGTACTAACCTCCCAAGTTATTAGATGTCATAGGTATGGTAGACTCACCATACTTATGAGATCTTGTTAGCAAAAGATAATCACTCATATAATAAGCTGAGACGAATATGGAACACTTGGTCCTTTGGTACAATTCATTCACTATTTAATGAGATATCACCAACTTTAAGTGCATGTACTTCTCTCTTACCTCTTCCTTTTTCCCCTCCCCTCTCCGTCCCCTTCCCTCCCCCCGCCCCTATTTTTTTCGATACTTTATTTCCACCCTTGATACAAAAATCATTTGGATACCTTGTTAAAATACCCCACTATGTTATACAGACATTGTTTTAGAATTATCTCTGATGGCTGGGTTTTACCATAAGTTGATCCAGGGAACATCCGATTGCCTCTTGGGGGATCAGGAAGGAATTTTGTTTCCCCTGCTGTAGCAAATTGGATCATGCTTTTTTTTGCCTTCCTCTGGATCAACTGCGGGTATAGGATTGTGTATATGGGATTGTATGGTCGGGTTTTCATTTTTTTTTTGTTTTTTATTGGTTGAGCCAGATGGACTTGTGTCTTTTTTCAACCTGACTAACTATGTAACTATACATTCCACATATTAACCTATGACTTGTAATATATTCCAATCTACCATCACAATGTTTGAACCTTTGATTTCTGCTTAATAAACATTTTGAAACAGAAGTGTTAACTGTTTGCTTTAGGTAGTTTTACCAAACCTGACTGCAAAAGTGTTCTTGCAGAAAAGGTTTGTAATTATGATAAATGAGAAAGTACATCATCTCAGTGCCAGTTATTTGGCTCTTTTCTAAACTCTCATGCATCAATGCAACATCTTGATTAGATCAGATTTGATTCTATCCATCGGCTCAGAACAGTCCTGCGCTTGTGTCAATAATCTTAAAAGACTGCGCTCTCCCAAATCATTAAGCATTTTCGGAGGACTCTAAGCTCAGTCAAGCAAAGTGTGAACAAGCCTGTTTAACTTCACCATCCCTCCCCTCCTTTTTTTGGCTCCTGAGGACATTATTAATGTCAAAATGTGCGGTTAAAATATATGTACGTGACACAAAATGATAGGAAAGTGAAAAGAGCAAGAAGCCCCAGAGTTTTCAAACAGAAATGCGTTTGGACAGCAATAAACAGAATGCATTTGTTAAATGACCTGGAAAAATAAGTAGCAATTGAAATTATGTACATAAGTGAAATCATAAAAGAAAATCTAGAACTAAGCATGGAATGTAAAGCTTTATGCTGATATGTTTAAAAATAATGAAGGAAGAACTCAAGTCCGATTCGTTTAACTAAAAACGATTTTGCAAAGTTGAGTCGCTTAGCCTTGTTTCCACATCCTATGCAGGAAAACATAGGAACTGGGAAGAAAAATGGCAGCAGGTGCTCTGGACTGATGAGTGAAAATGTGAAAAATTTGGCTGTAGAAGGAAGCAGTTTGTTTGGGAAGAGCTGGAGAGCGGTACAATAATGAGTGTCTGCAAGCAACTGTGAAGCATGGTGGAGGTTCATTGCACGTTTGGGGCTGCATTTTTGCAAATGGAGTTGGAGATTTGGTCAAGATCAATGAAGTCCTCAATGCTGAGAAATACAGGCAGATATTTATCCATCATGTGATACCATCAGGGAAGTGTGTAATTGGCCTCACATTCATTCTGCAGCAGGACAACGACCCCAAACATACAGCCAATGTCATTAGAAGCCATCTTCAGCATAATAAAGATTAAAAAGTACTGGAAGTGATGATTTTGCCCCCACAGAGCCCTGATGTCAACATCATCGAGTCTGTCTGGGATTACATGAAAAGACAGGATCTGAGGAAGCCTACAGTATATAGTTCTCCATGTTTGGCTATCCATTGGCCACTGGAGAATATTCATGACTTAGTCCTGCCGGTGTTGGGTCTCTTCACTCTCAGACTTAAAATTACCACATAGCATCATTCTAATCCTCCCTATTACATATTTTGGGGGGCAAGCAAGTACCATTTTTTGCAGGTACCCACTCCCACTTCCTCATTCTTCACTATGGCATGATATCAGGCTTGCAACTTTCCCCACACCATACACGTCACCTATCCTAGGAGGCTATAAGGCTTTAGGAAAGTCTTCCCCAGTCAGCCAATCTTGCACATGTGACCCAGCTGTGAGATCGGGAAGTGAAGGCCAGCTCCTAATGCCAACATGGCAATGCAGGAAAAAAAAATTGTGAAGACTTTGGGTGCAAGTCGACATGTGCACTGATGCAAAATTAATTTTGTTTTGTTTTTGTTTAATTCGTTTTTTAATTTTTTTTATCTATCGGATCATTCGTTATGATCGGTATTCGTAACTTCGGATGCATTTGCATTCCTTAGGTCATATTTGTTTAGATGCTGCATTCGTTACTTTGGACTTGGACCATTCGTTCATTCGGACATTGGTTGTAATAAAAGGGGAAATAAAATAGAACCGCAAGAAAAGAAATAATAGAAAGCTTAGCTAAATTTAATTAAAAATTATTATTAATTTCTCTCTCTAAATGTGTCACATCCGGAAGTCGAAAGAATCAGAATAAATCCCCCCAAAATTGCGAAGGCGTTAATTATTTCTTTATATTATTTTATCCAAATGTAATCGATTTGTTAAGATGTGTCTGATACATTTACTTAAGAAAATGGGTGTTGGGCGCTTCCGACCAAGCAAGAAGGGAGAAAAAGTTCACCACTGTAAGAGGGATGCAGGGGATGTCTCCAAAGTCTTGTTAGGAACTGTCCCAAATGGCTGAGTACTAGGCTGCACTGGCGGGAGTAACTCCGAGGAATCCGCTAGTAGAAGTGAGAAGAGAGACAGGCGCCATGTAGTAAGCCAAAGTAATTTATTGCACGACGTTTTACATATTAACTTACACTGGGGTAAGCTTCAGTCCGTGTATCAGCGTATCCAGCCACACGATCCGGCCGTCCACCGGCCTGGAGGTGACGTCACAGGAAGCTGGTCCGGAGACTTGGTAACACCGGAAGCCGCAATGGAACGCAGGCTCCCGGAAATGACGCAACGCGTTTCGGAGCATGCGCACTCGGCTCCTTTTTCAAGCGTCCAAGTCTCCGGACCAGCTTCCTGTGACGTCCCCTCCGGGCCGGTGGACGGCCGGATCGTGCGGCTGGATACGCTGATACACGGACTGAAGCTTACCCCAGTGTAAGTTAATATGTAAAACGTTGTGCAATAAATTACTTTGGCTTACTACATGGCGCCTATCTCTCTTCTCACTGATACGTTTACTTAGGCTGGCACTGCTCTATTTTGTAAGTGCAATATTTTTATTTTTTTTAATAAGCCTTTTAAACAGAGAGCATTAGCTGTTGTGTGCTTCCCTTTTCTTCCCATACACGTTGGGTGTTCCTGAGTGCCTGAGGACATGTGTACCTTTCCTATGGGAAAAGAGGAGTGAGGATCTGCTAAGAGTCTGTCAGAGCTCAGCTATTTTCCCTAAGGGGAACTCTGCTTACTTTGACCTTCTGATAATGCAGGGGTCATGGCTTTGAGGTGAGCAGCCAGTTTGTATGGTGGTGGAACACGGAGCACTTCTATCATTTGGATTGCAGTATCCAGTATTGCAGTTGTGTTTACAACAGCTGACCGGTGTTCTCTCTCAGCGGGGAGCGATTGCGGGTGCCCGGTGGCAATTGGTGTCGCCGGTCCCG
Organism: Pelophylax lessonae; assembly: GCF_965119305.1. Classification (NCBI taxonomy): domain Eukaryota; kingdom Metazoa; phylum Chordata; class Amphibia; order Anura; family Ranidae; genus Pelophylax; species Pelophylax lessonae. The sequence goes on from NC_138775.1 coordinate 48,257,275, forward strand.
TGCATCGGCATCCCCGCTGCCTAGTGGGGGCGGGTATGCACTGGCGGCGGCGTGCACTCGCCCCCAGCCGACGTACCCCTACGACGGTTTGCGCAGCCGAGCCAGCCAGCCGCAGTAAATCTGCGGCGGGCGGCAAGCAGTTAATTTACACTATTTGTGGACTATCATATTTGTTGCACATTATAATTGTATGAGATGTGTATAGCACTTCTTTAATATTTTGATATTATACACTTATTGGGATTTTTGTTACCAAAAATATGTAGCAGAATACATATTGGCCTAAATTGATGAAGAAATTGTATTTTTTTATATGGTATGTTTTATAGCATAAAGTAAAAATTATTTGGGTACAGCGTTGCACGAACGTGCAGTTTTCAGTTAAGCTAACGCAGAGCCGTTTTGCAAAAAATGGCCTGGTCATAAGGGGGGGGGGTAAATCTTCCAGGGCTGAGGTTGTTAAAGAACTCCCTGAACAAAATTATGTTTATTCTGGCTTCTATGAAAGTGCAAGGCTGACCTGGCTACAACACTTCCCACATTACAACACAACATCTTAAAGTAGGTCACCTGCTTTGAATTTTGGGATATAGAAAGTCCAAAATCCAGTTAATTCGTAAAAGGGGTTATTGGGCCCCTTGTGGCATTCTGGAGTTTAAAGTATGTGTGCTTGTTTGCACAATTAATTTAATTTGATAGATTCTTGAGCAGAGAGGCTCAGATGAATTAGTCTACACTATTGCTTGATTGCTCCTGCTATTGATGAGCACACTCTATCAGGATTCAATCTGGCAGCTCCATCTATATATTATAACAAAAAAAAAGTGATATGTCGGGGTTAAACCAGGATGTGGCCATTTTTTTAATGCTTGACTGATTTTTTAAATACCTGACTAGAGATGATCAGCAAAAATTCACAATGATTCATTTATATTTATCACTCCAAACATATATTATTGATTACATAAAAATGTTTAGATATTGATCTGCCTAAAATTGGAATCTACATAACCGCCAACCTTTCTAGCTCAATACGTTTATCTTCATTTACTTTGGGTACATTTTTTTTTTTTACTTTCTTTTTTTTTTTACATATATAGAAAGTCCAGTCTATCTTATGGCAAAGATATACTTTTTATCTAGTTGTAATACCATTTTAAAAAACAGATAATCATGCTTTAAAATATATTCTTCATTCACTTAGTAGCTAATTAATCATTGTGCAATATTGCAAATATCTTTAATACAAAACCTGGCATTATCTCAGACACCACAGGTTGGGTTGTAGGGCTTGTGTTCATAAGGATGCCTGGGCATTGGGAACTGATGGCCAACACTCCATGCTCATTTGGTTCTTTATAATTGAAGTATGATCTTTTGTATATGTATATATATATATATATATATATATATATATATATACAATACTTAAGAAATTTAAAGGAACACTTCCTAATAAGAGTGTAGCATCAAGTCAATTTAACTCCTGGGATATTGATCTGGTCAGTTAAGTAGCAGAGGGGGTTGTTAATCAGTTTCAGCTGCTTTGATGTTAATTAAATTAACAACAGGTGCACTAGATGGGCAACAATGAGCCACCCTCCAAAACAGGAATGGTTTCACAGGTGAAGGCCACTGTCATTTTTTACCGACTTAATTTTCTGACTAGTGTGTTTTCCTCTAGTTTTGCATTTGGCTAGGATCGGTGTTGGTAGCATGAGGCGATACCTGGACCCTATAGAGGTTGCACAGGCGGTCCAACTCCTCCAGAATGGCACATTAATATATGCCATTGCCGGAAGGTTTGCTGTGTCTCCCAGCACAGTCTCAAGAGCATGGAGGAGATTCCAGGAGACAGGCAGTTACTCTAGGAGAGCTGGACAGGGTCGTGGAAGGTCCTCGATCCATCACCAGGACTGGTAACTGCTCCTTTGTGCAAGGAGGAACAGGATGAGCACTGCCAGAGCCCTAAAAAATGATCTCCAGCAGGCCACTGGTGTGAATGTATCTGACCAAACAATCAAGAAGACTTCATGAGGGTGGCCTGAGGGCCCGACATCTTTTAGTAGGCTCTGTACTCACTGCCCGGCACCGTGGAGCTCGATTGGCATTTGCCATTGAACACCAGAATTGGCAGGTCTGCCAATGGCACCCTGTGCTTTTCCCAGATGAGAGCAGGCTCACTCTGAGCACATGTAACAGACGTGAAAAGGTCTGGAGAAGCCAAGAGAACATTATGCTGCCTGTAACATCGATCAGCATGACCAGTTTGGTGGTGGGTCAGTGATGGTCTGGGAAGACATCCATGGAGGGACACATAGACCTCTACAGGTTAGACCAGGGATCCTCAAACTATGGCCCTCCAGTTGTTGCGGAACTACTCATCCCATGAGTCATTGTAAAACATGCACAGACATGACTAGGCATGATGAGATTTGTAGTTCCTGAACAACTGGAGGGCCATAGTTTGAAGACCCTTGGGTTAGACAATGGCACCCTGACAGTCATTTGGTATCGGGATAAACTCCTTGAACACATTGTCAGACCCTACGCTGGTGCAGTGGGTCCTGGGTTCCTCCTGGTGCACGACAATGCCCGGCCACATGTGGCGAGAGTATTCAGCCAGTTCCTGGAAGATGAAAGAAATTGATACCACTGAATGGCCCCCATGCTCACCTAAAATGCAATAGAACACCTCTGGGACATTATGTTTGAGTCCATCCGATGCCGCCAGGTTGCCCCTCAGTGTTCAGGAGTTCAGTAATGCCCTGGTTCAGGTCTGGGAAGAAATACCCCAGGACACCATCTGTCGTCTCATTAGGAGCATACCCCGACGTTGTCAGGCATGCATACAAGCATGTGGGGGCAATACAAACTACTAAGGACCATTTTGAGTTAAAAATAAAATTACAGCAAAATGGACTAGCCTGCTGCATCATTTTTTCACTTTGATTTTGGGGGTGTCTTTGAATTCAGCCCTCTGTTGGTTGATAATTTTCATTTCCATCAAACGATGTTGCATCATTTCGTTCCTAACACATTACTTAGTCCATATCAGTATAGATATCCAGCATGATATTTTTCCCCATTGAGATCTGATGTCTGTACAAAGTGTTCCTTTTTTTTGAGCAGTATATATATACATATCTATATATATATATATTTATATATATACATATTTATATGTTATATATATATATATATATATATATATATATATATATATATATATATATATATATATATATATATATATATATATATATATATATATATATATATATATATAGATATAGATATAGATATAGATATATATGTATATATATATATATATATATATATATATATATATATATATATATAGATAGATAGATAGATAGATAGATAGATAGATAGATAGATAGATAGATAGATAGATAGATAGAGATATAGATATAGATATATAGATATATATATATATTTTTTTTTATGTAGTAGGTTAACAGTTCAACACTAACTGAAATATATATAAGCTCTGAAACAACTGCTCTTTGCAAAATGCACAGTCTGTTTGCCTTTAATAAATCAACCCCATAGAGCTTCAATTTGGATGTATTTAATAACCACTAGGTTGTTTTATTTAATTATATTATATAAAGAAGAAAGACCAAAAAGGTTTAGAGAAAATCCTGTTTACCTTACTTTCTGTTTTTAAAACATTTTAAATACAAATGCCAGGACAGTACAAACAACCCCAAAACAACCCCTTTTTGCAGAGTAGACACCTCTTGGGGAATCTCATTTTTCACCACAACTTTTTGTTCAAGTTCAATTACCTGTAAAAAATCTGTCAACTTGTCTATTGTTGGGCTCATGAAAGCACAGGGCTTTCCTTGGAAACCCATAAGGGAGGATTTAGTAAATGCAAATAGACTGTGCACTTTAAAAGGTCCAGAGCTTAGTAAATGAGAGGAAGCTCTGCTGACTTCCATCATCCAATCATGTGAATGCAAAAATTTGTTTTTTTTTTCCCTTCCATGTGATTGGATATTCTTTGCAAGTAACGCTTCATCCCATTTACTAAGCTCTGGAGCACTTGCACTTGCAAAGTGCACAGTCTGTTTGCCTTTAGTAAATTAACCCCGTAGTGTGTTCATTATCAACAGTACAGTGCACAATATATTCTGTAGTACAACCAGTGTTGGGGTAGTTACTCAAAAAATGTAATTAGTTACTAGTTACTTCTGTAAATTGTAATTAGATTACTTTACTAGTTACTGCATTTGAAAAGTAACTTCACTACTTATTACTTTACTTTCCTCTTTTTTAATTGACCGTGTAGAAGAAGATACATGACACTCTTTCTGCATAGAGTTTATTGTATAAACACAGGCTTTGGGAAACATGAGAACAAAACCTGAAAAAACAGAATAAAACATAAAGTGCAACAAAAAGTCATAAACTTCATCCCTCTCTATTCTTCGAAATAACGATTGTATCGCACGGCTTGGGTAATGCAGGAAAGCGCGTTCCTATAGCCTAGTAAAGTAGTGTAGTTACTTCCTATAGCCTAGTAAAGTAGTGTAGTTACCTCCTATAGCCTAGTAAAGTAGTGTAGTTACCTCCTATAGCCTAGTAAAGTAGTGTAGTTACTTCCTATAGCCTAGTAAAGTAGTGTAGTTACCTCCTATAGTCTAGTAAAGTAGTGTAGTTACTTCCTATAGCCTAGTAAAGTAGTGTAGTTACCAATATTAGTATTGTAACTAGTTACATTACTTCGTTACCAAAAAAAGTAATGTAGTTACTGTAATCAGTTACTTTGTAACTCGTTACCCCCAACACTGAGTACAACACTGTAGTTGTACAACCAATTTAAATATTTTATACCCTGTGTAATTATTACAATAAAAATAAACACAGTGTGAGTTTTTTTAATGAGCCCAATTGTGTTCCCTTGTTGTTATTACAGCTTGTTATGTTTAACAAGTTAAAAGTTCTCTGTATAAAATACTTACCCTGTTAATATTTCTGGCTGTTAAAGGCATTAAGTTTAAAATGTATTAAAAGTGGTGACAATTTTGCTTACTTTTTCTTTTTTTACTCCCTAGGATTTATTATTATTTTGTTGCCATTAATTAAATTGGTATTTGGTTCACCTTTTAATCCTAATTAGTGGCAATGTTTAATTGAATCACACATATCAACAATCACAGAAAACTGTGTACTAGGTTTTCTTTTACTTTGTTAAAATACGACTAACTGTCATCTATACTAACATTAATTGGACTGGTTGGGTACAACAACAAAATGATCTATATTATCTGAGTGTTCTATAATTATTCTGTTGGTATATATTTAAGGTACACTGCAGGGCAATACTGGCCTACCGGGATAACGTGAATTTCCAGGTAGGCCGGCAAGTTCCCCTGCCCTGGGGCGGGCTAATAGTCAATGGGACCTGTAAAAAAAAAATGGCTGTGGTGGGCCGGACATATGCACTGCGCATGCACCACCGCCGCTACTCGGGAAAGCCCATACATGCTCGGCTATTCTCGGGCAGATGCGCGGTGACGTTTGGCGCTAAGCGGCGCCATTTTTAAATGTAAGGCGCCCCACCAAAGGGTAAGTGAGACCCCTCCACAGCCATTGCATTTCCTCAGGATTCTGTACAGGTCAGTGAAGTTCCTCCACCCCAAACTTGCTCATCCATGTCTTTATGGACCTTGCTTTGTGCACTGGTCCAAATCTTTTGGTGGAGGGGGGATTATGGTGTGGGGTTGTCTTTCAGGGTTTGGGCTTGGCCCTTTAGTTTCTGTGAAGGGAACTCTTAAGGCGTCAGAATACCAAGACATGTTGGACAATTTCATGCTCCCAACTTTGAGGGAACAGTTTGGGGTTGCCCCTTTCTGTTCCAACTTGACTGCGCACCAGTGCACAAATCAAGGTCCATGAAGACATGGATGAGCGAGTTTGGGGTGGAGGAACTTGACTGGCCTGCACAGAGTCCTGATCTCAACCTGATAGAACACCTTTGGGAGGAATGCAGGCTAGGCCTTCTCATCCTAATCAGTGCCTGACTTCACAAATGCGCTCATGGAAGAATGGTCAAACATTCCCATAGACACACTCCTAAACCTTGTGGACAGCCTTCCCAGAAGAGTTGCATCTGTTATAGCTGCAGAGGGTGGGCCAACTCAACATTGATCCCTAACAACTAAGACTGGGATGCCATTAAAGTTCATGTGCATGAAGGCAGGTGTCCCAATACTTTTAGTAACATAGTGCATATCTAAAGCCAAAGGTTTTCTTTTTTTTTTCATTTTGGATTACGTAGGGGATGGTTACAACCTTTGACAGATTTTTCTTTGCTTTCTGGGCCGATTTCCCTTCACATCCTGTTGTGTGTAGGCAAAAGAAGGAGTGAAAGGAAAACTCTCCCAAGTGAGTGAAAACCCCCTAACAGGCAGTTGTCGTCACCAAAATAAATGGCATTATCCAGGGCAATTTATGAGATCAGTGGGCCTATGTGCAAGATAATAAGTTGGCCACTTTGCTCGATTAAAAAAAATAAAGAATGTGGTATGATTTTTTTCTTATTGTGTCAGGAGTGTTGTAAAAGACCTGGGGTGCCTTTGAGCACCTTTAGCAGAGCAGTAATGTGGTGCATGAAGTGCGTTGCGGCAAATTGTGGGTGGGGCCATACTGCATTAAAAGCGGGGGGGGGCTTAAATATAGGCATGGTTACAAAAAAAAAAACAAAAGCCTCTTTGTACTCCTAAAATATGCTGAAATTGTGGTCACGCCAGGCAGAGTCTCACAGACATATACAAACCTCAGCACAATCATTATTTTAAAAATGCGACACTGCCATTACATATGATTTTGTGTACACTGAAATAGAAAGAGAGCTAACACTATGGGGCTGATTTACTAAGGGCAACCACCATTTTCCTTTGGATTTTCCTGCACAGCTGCAAAGCTATCCACACATGATTGCATGATATTGTTGGCTGTGTGGCCTTTAAACGGTACCCGACCCTAGAGTTTGGCTGTTTGGATGGATGGAGCTTCAATGTGTTTACTTGGGCTGCTGTTGTTTTTTTGACATTTCCAGGGTCTTCTACCATTGATCGATTTCTCAAACTTTAAAGAGGTTGTAAACCCATATTTTTTTTTTTTCAACCTGAAAGAGAAACACATAATGAGCGTACATCGCATACTAGCTCATTATGAAAAACTTACCTTAGAACGAGCCCCCGCCGTGCCGCCTGCTTAGCTGTATGACGGGCGTCATGTTCAGTCGCCCGTCTTCCAGGATTGTGGCATCCGGCCATCTGATTGGATGGAGCTGTGGTGACATCACTCCCGCGCACGCGCGTGGGAGCCGACGGTCACGGCACGGGGCTCTGAAGGAACGGCACGAGCGGCCGTTCCTTCAGAGCGTATGCACCAGTGATGTTACTGACTGTGTGTAAGGTAAATATCTCCTAAACGGTACATGTTTAGGAGATATTTACAGTACCTATAGGTAAGTCTTATCATAGGCTTACCTATAGGTATAACTTGCAGAGGAGGGTTTACTTCCTCTTTAAAATATACCACATCAACCTAAGGTGCTGACCAGGGGTGGAGTGGTAATCATTGGTCTGGTAGGTGTTCCTAAAGGAGATGGTTTATTTTGATATACATTTTTACATTTTCCAGCATCAACTTATTTTGCTGCTCTTAACATTTAATTACACAATTCCTCAGTGCTGTATCTCTACTAAGGGACACTAAGCCAATATACTTTAATATCACTGGCAGGGGGAAGGAGGCAAATGTTCAATTGCCACCCATCCTGGTCCTCCCCTAGTACTGACTACACTTGGTTACATTTACTCTTCACTTCTGTGTTTTGACCTCTGGTACTTTATCCATAATTCTCATTTGACCCTGTTAGACAACCCACCAGATCAGGGTTTCTCAACCAGGGTTCCTCCTGAGTTTGCTAGGGGTTTCTTGAGCAATGGGCAATTTCTGCCTCTCAGATAAGTTTCCAATGGCACCATTGTTCCTTTTAGCTCTCTGTAATTCCCAATAATGACAAGAGTATGGAGCATCCTTCCCACTGGCTATCACACTAATGTCTCATGAGTTGTAGATTTTTAGCAGGGGTTCCCTGAGACCAGGAATTTATCTCAAGGGTTCCTCTGTGTTGAAAAGATTGAGAAAGGCTGCACTAGATACTCCTGTGACTTGGATGATGGCTAATCTGCTCAGGTTCCCCAAACTGCTGCGAAAATCCCCAAGGCTTCCAGAAAACAGACTATACACACTAAGCATACTAAGAAGGTGACTTCTAAAGTGAAAGAGGGTGCAGAAAGTGTTTTTAGACTTGAACTGGTTTCTGTTACATACAGTATTTATTGCTTTTAATTGATTAGGTGCATTCACCAAACATTTCTTAACTTGAGTAAGGGGCAGTGCCTGAAGCCTTAAAGTAGAAGTTCAGCCTGAAACTAAAATCTCTGAATCTTCTTTCAGCCACAAGCTAAGACTAACCTATCTAGCCCTGGAAAGCAAAAATCGCCATACATACCTTTTCTGAAGCTGCTTTGGTCCATTCAGCATCAGCGAAAGCTCTGTGCAGGAGACAGCCGACAACAGCTGTGAAATTGCCGTTGTCAAAAGAGTTATTATGGGGCTTCCTTTGTCGGCTGCCTCTCCTGCACCCACCTACACAGAGAAGCCGCCGCTGACAGCTCAGCATGGAACTGGACCGGGTGGCTTCAGAAAAAGTATGTATAGCAATTTTTACTTTACAGGGCTAGATAGGTTAGTCTTAGATTTTGGCTGCAAGTAGATTTAGAGATTTTAGTTTTTAGGCTGAACTTTCACTTTAAACATCAGTTTAACATTTTTTGAGATCATTCAACATTCATTGCAGATGCATTTGACCTGTATATGACCAGGGCTGACTGGAAACTTTCTAGTACAATCCAGAGGTCCATGGTGCAGCGACTCGGCCCCCCTCCCACTCTCCCTCTTCCTGGCCTCATTTTGACCCTCATTCAAAGCTAAAGCTCCACTCCAGGTATTCTCTAACCACCGGCCGAATCCAGGTTTCCGACCTGGCCAGCAGGGGGTTGTTAGGGGGGAGCTGGGACAACTAGGTTGGGGCTGGCTGGGGGAGAGTTTCCAGTGGGGCATGGAACTGGCCTCTGCTCAGACACAGTTTACACCATCCATGCTGGGGGGGGGGGGGGGTCTGTGCGCTGTCCTTGTCTTCATCCTGCACTTAGTAGGTCAGCAGCGGGAATTGTTTCTCCTTCTCTTCACCAGGAATAATTTAGACATGCATGTGGCAGAAGCGGTGAAGTTTTTTTACAGGGCATCAGAGTGGCCCAGGGAGCAATTCCCCCCCCCCCCCGCCCCCTGGCCCAGTCCTCCCCTGCATATGACCTACTTCAAGCCTTTTCTGAATGTCCAAAGACTTGTATGGGGAGAGAAGCAATTCTGACTCGAACAAAAGACCATTCAATCAGCCCCTTGGCCCTGGTTCACACTTGTCATGTGACTTGACAGTTCGAATTTGCAAGACAAGTCGCACCTTATTAGTGTCAATAAAACCATTGAGTTGCAGCAATTTTGAAAAAGGTTCCTGCACTATTTCTGCCGATTTCAGTGCGACTTGCATTGACATCTGTTAAATGAAGTCGCACAGATGTCAGCAGGCCGCACATGAAATTGCACTGCTAGTCGGCTTTGAAGGTGCGCTGAAGTAGCGTGACTTCAAAGCCACACTGGTGTGAACCAGGGCTAAATCATATATTCTAGCAAATTTACATTATTTTTAAGTGTTTAATAACCAAAGCAGTAAATTCCTTGAAGGAGATCCAATTCCCAGTTGTGTCAGTGTACATAAGTTATATAAGATGTGGAACTGTAAGTTTAAAGAAGGTGATTTATTCTTTAACCACACAACATTTATTGATTAAAAATTTCATCCCTAGATTTCTCAATGCTGGTGAATCATATTTTTTTTTCTACTGTCATTCTACAGCAATAGATAAAAGTTCTTATCACCTTGATGGCTATTGCTGTGATAGAGACATTTTGTAAACTCTTCATCCCTCGAGAAATTTGAGACTGCCTTAGCCTTGGACAGAAAGTTAAATCAAATTATTGTAAATGTCAAAGATGAAAGGCATTTATTATCAAAGTCTACCTGCCGCAAAGCTCAAGGTGTTTAGTGGAAGTAGTTCAAATGTAGAGTGGCAGGATTTTGATATGGAGAAATGACATTAGGGACTCTTTTATTTTCTTACATAGGGACTTGTTTTTCACAGAAGAGTGATTTTTGTTTCAGGGGTGTAAAAAATAATTTTAACCACTTCAGCTCTGGAAGGTTTTACCCCCTTAATGACCAGGCCATTTTTTGCGATTCGGCACTGCGTTGCTTTAACTGACAATTGCTCGGTCGTGCGACGCTGTACCCATATAAAATTGATGTCTTTTTTTTCCCACAAATAGAGCTTTCTTTTAGTGGTATTTGATTACCTCTGCGGCTTTTAGTTTTTGCGCTATAAACAAAAAAAGAGCGACAGTTTTGAAAAGAACAGAATATTTCTTACTTTCTGCTATAAAACATTCCCAATAAAAAATTTAAAAAATCAAATGTTTTTATCAGTTTACACCAATTTGTATTCTGCTACATATTTTTGGTAAAAAAAAATCCCAAAAAGCGTATTTTAATTGGTTTGTGCAAAAGTTATAGCGTTTACAAACTATTGGATAGATTTTTGGGCTTTTTTTTTTTTTTTTTTATTAGTATTGGCGACGATCAGCAATTTTTAGCAGGACTGCGACATTGCGGTGGACAAATTTGACACAGGGGGGACACTTTTTGGGGACCAGTGACACCAATACAGTGATCAGTGCTAAATAATATGCACTGTTACTGTACAAATGACACTGGCAGGGAAGGGGTTAATACTGTGGGTGATCAAGGGGTTAAGTATGAGCCTAATTGTGCTTACTAACTGTGGGGGGGGTGCTCTGTGAAAGGCACACAGAGATCGGTGTTTCAGCTTAGTGGAGACACGCAATCTCACTGTGTCTGTCTGACAGGAGAGCCGCCTGCTTTTTTTTACATAGGCAGGCAGGTCTCTTCTGTCAGTTTTGACCCGGATTACACAGGTGCGACCCGACTTTGCTGGGCGACCTGTGAAGTCGCGGTGCGCAGCTCGCACCGCGACCTTGGAGCGGCCGGCAAGGACTTCATATCATTGAAGTCAATGCAGGTCGCTCCAGGTCGCGCCAAAGTAGCTCAGGACCCTTTTTCTAAGTCGGAGCGACTTGTGTCGGTCCTATTAGAACGGGTCCTGTGCTAATCTATGGCAGGCGACCCGCGACGACTTGTCAGGCGACCTGGTCGCCTGACAAGTCCCCCCAGTGTGAACTGGCTCTAACCCGAAGATTGCGGGAGGCTATAAACAAAAAAAGTGAGACAATCTCGAATAAAAAAAAACAATGTTTTTTACTTACTGCTATAAAACATTCCCAATAAAAAAAAATTAAAAAATCACATTTGTTAATCAGTTTAGGCCAATTTGTATTCTGCTACATATTTTTGGTGAAAAAAAAATCCTTCTTTACTCTTTACACCCTTCCTTGTGAATTCAGCATAAACATCAACAAACAGTGCAAGCATGAAAAAGACATTTCTTGCTTTTGTCTTGCTTTTTAAATTATCCGAAAACCAAGAGGGTTGGCAATTAACCAGTCACATCTGTAATATGGTGATCACACATGTGCAAGAAATGATGGGTCCAGGGCAAATTTTAGAACCTGTAAAATAGGTGTCACACCGCCCATAAGCATCAGAATCCTAGTAATGACATGTCAAGTGCTGTCAGTATAACCAAGGGATGGTTTGATGTGGGGTCAGATCTATAATAATAGACTTCTCCAGGTTCTGCTCAGCTATGCTGCTTTTGTTTATAGAGGTGGACAGTCTGTCAGTCTGCATAGCGTTGGTCATCATAAATCAACTGCTTGCAAGCTGTTTTCCTTGATAAGCTAATTTTCCATTTTGTAATGCAGATGTGCTCTGTCTGTCCGACAATAACCTGCTTGAAAGTTCTGGAGGCATGCCAGTCACTAATTGTTCTTCTTTAAGCTCTTGGCTCTCTTTTAATTATTGTCATTCCAGGAAATCTGGCTCCTCTCTCATCATTACTTGTTACACTTCTAGGGAAATATTACAACAGCTTTCTATCTCCTTTCAAACCACTATAGTAGACATATTTTGAACTTTTAACTCATTCCTGCATATGAATGTACACACAGGTGTAATGTGAGGTGGCCCTTGTTTGTCACTCTGTGTCCCTAAAGCCCCGTACACACAATCAGATTATCGAACGATCTGTCGTCTGTTTTTTGTGGCATGCTAGTCTGATGTGGAAAGTGAAGAGGTTATTTTCATACGAATTTTCCCATACGACAGAATTCTACTTCAGAAGTGATGTCATGTGTTGGATTGCTTTGTATGTATAGCATAAGGAACAAACTATTCAGAGTAAGGGAATACAATAAGACACGTGGCCACTCACTAAAACTAGAGAAAAGGCGGTTTAACCTTAAAATGCGTAAGGGGTTCTTCACTGTAAGAGCAGTAAGGATGTGGAATTCTCTTCCACAAGCAGTCGTATCAGCAGGGAGCATTGATAGTTTCAAAAAACTATTAGATGGGCACCTTAGAGACCACAACATACAGGGGTATACAATGTACGGTTAACAGCAAACACACGCGCACATCATAGGTTGAACTGGATGGACTGATGTCTTTTTTCAACCTCACTAACTATGTAACTATGTGTTCTTTCGTCTCTGAGCATGCCTAGTCTTGCTCTTAAGATTTTTTTTCCGTCAAAATCTGTACTAATGAGACGAAAATCGGACGTTGTATTACGGGCGACAAAAATGATATAGCCTGCACATCAGGATTTTGTCAGCCGAAAAGTCGGAGTTGGCCGTCGAAAGCACCATACTAACAATCCGAAAATCGGCAGATCGGTCGTCAGACGAATTTTCCCTACAGATTTTCTTATGGTGTGTACGGGCCTTTAGCAAATCCCTGTCCACTGATAATAAACTCCACCCACCATGGTTGGGTCCATTCGTGCTCTACATTCATGATGGTTGTCCTTCATGTGCACAGGATGCAATGCATATAACATGATCCAGGGAATATCTTATTGCCTCTTGGGGGATCAGGAAGGAATTGTTTTCCCCCAGCTGGAGCAAATTGGATCATGCTTTATTGGGTTTTTTTTACCTTCCTTTGGATCAACTGTGGGTATAGAATTGTATATTCTTCTTTTTTTGGCATTTGGCACAAGTCTCTGTAATCTTAACCACTTAAGCCCCAGCCCTATTTCGGACACTTTTTGTTTAGTTAAAATCAGTATTTTTTCCTAGAAAACTACTTATAACCCCCAAACATTATATATACTGTATATATATTTAGCAAATAAAAATTTCAATGTCAGTCATTGCAAAATTTTTTGTCACGCGGTATTTGCGCAGCGGTTTTTAAAACGTAATTTTTTGGGAAAAAATTATGAAAAATCACATTTCACTGCATTTTAAAAATAATAAACAGTAAAGTTAGCCCATTTTTTTGTATATTGTGAAAGATGATGTCACACTGAGTAAATAGATACCCAACATATTACGGTTTAAAATGCGCACACCCGTGGAATGGCGACAAACTACGGTCAATAGAAATCTCAATAGGCGATGCTTTAAACATTTTTAACGGTTACCAGTTTAGAGTTAGAGTGTAGCTCTTTTTTTTTAATTATTGCTCACACTCTGGCGATCACGGCGATACCTCCCATGTGTGGTTTGAACAGTGATTTCATTTGCGGCTCGACTTCTGTATACGTTTTCTTTCGTATTTTATTTAAAAAAAAAAATCGGATCACTTTTATTGCTGTCACAAGCAATGTAAACATCCCTTGTGACACCAATATGCAGTGACAGGTTCTCTTTATGGAGGGATCGACCCCTCCACTACACTTTCATGTATGCAAAACGCTGAAAACTGCATTTTTGCATACAATGGTTTTTTAAATCTGCCGCCTTTTGCAGCAGAGTAACCCGAAAGTGACGTCATGGACGCTGCCTCCGGGTTACGTCATCGGAGACCCGATCAAAGCCGCTTCCGGCTTAGATCGGGACTCCATCCAGCTGGCGGACGCGTCGGCTGGGTGCTCGGGTCTCCCGGTGGGAAGGGAGACCCGGGCAAAGTCACAGAAGGCGGCGGGAGGGGGGGACGTCCCCTCCTGCTCACCTGGGTAACGATCGAGCGGCTCCCCTGCCGCATCGGTCGTTACCGACGGAAAGCCGACCGTCAGCTCTAAACCACAGTACCGGGATGGTGCCTCTAGCTAGAGGCATCATCCCGGGTATAACCCCACAAAGTCTGCCGACATACCCCCTACGTCACTTTGCGGTAAGTGGTTAATAAAGGTAACAGTGCATAAAATATTTACATTTTTGCAATTTTTAACCATTGAAGGTTTTTTGTTTGCTCAGTAAATAGTTAAAATGGACTCACCAGTCCTGCTGCAGGAAACTGCTATAAGCAAGTTTCCAATCTTCACTACTCACAGTGAGCATAGCCATAAAGACCTTCAAGGACAGGGTCCCCTATATCAGAGGGGCCACAACCTTGGACCTGTAGAGCACCCTGCACGGAGCACTTTTGGGGTCCGGTATTCCAATAGCCCGGAACCCAGGGTCCAGCGCCTAAAATGGACAGCATTACAGGCAAAACCTTGTATCTGCTTCCCAAGGCTCGGGTACCATCTTTTTAGTCCATTGACTGTTTTAGATGGATCCGATAGCTAACCCCTTAGATTCAGTGATCTTTGATTGGAGTATGATAGCATAATCTTCTTTCTTCTTCTTTGAAATATAACAAACATGTGGAACTCCTCTCCACAGCGACCTTCACCTTTTAGACACTGGTGAAAAAACTGAGGTACTTCCTGTTTGGGAGGGGTTATATAGGGGGTCATCAATTCTGATTGGTTGCCAGTGTCCATCACCTATAGGTGGCCTATATAACCCATATGTTATGATTTATGGCTCCGTGTCCCGTGATGTACCTCAAGAAATGGATTTTACAGGTAAGTATGAATTAAAAAATCAAATTTTCCCCCTTTTATTGGTTGAACTAGATGGACTAGAGGTCTTTTTTCAACCAGACAAAGTAACAATGTAACATTTGTGCATGCGTGGTGTGATGGCATAGACATTCGTAATGAGTCCAAGTCTTTGATTCTTGAAGGCATGGGTGGTTCCTGTGGATGGAATCCCTTTATGATAGAGTCCTTTTTAACCTTAAATCCGTATGTTGATGTGTATAATGTGTCCCTAGGGGCGTGATTCTAACTGTCAGGGGGCGTGGCTTGTGAAGTAATCACAGAGACATGTGATCATATATAGCAGGATCACATAGCCTCTGTGATCACTTCAGGGAGAATGACAGACGGCTGTGTTTACATCAGTCGTCTGTCCTTCTCTTTCTGCTGCGGGAGATCGCGAGTGGCCAGCGGCCATCGGAGCTGCCGGTCACACGCACTGGCTCCCCAGCTAACGAGCGGGGATGGAAGCGTAACATAACATCGCTTTGCCCAGAAGCGGCTGCCTACCGCAGTAGAACTGTGGCGGGCGGTGGTTATGTGGTTAAAAATAAAAACCACTGAGATGATCAAATACCTCCAAAGGAAAGCTCAATTTGTGGGAAAAAAGGACATCAATTTTGTATGGGTACAGCGTCGCACGACCCCCGCAATTGTCAGTTAAAAAAATGCAGTGCTCTATCCTATCGTAAAAAATGGCCTGGCCATTAAGGGTGTAAAACCTTCCGGGGCTGATGCGGTTAACCATGGAATAGGATACAAATTGAAATGTAGAACAGCTAAATAATCTAAAGTGGAAATCATGAGTTTGCACAGCGATTTTATGAGAAATATTGTGTATTTGACTCCTGCAGCTATGCCAAGATGTACTGTGAAATAGAAAGCAGTTACTGAACAGTGTACTAAGCTTGTAACTGTGAAGAGATAAACCCAGTGACAAACAGGTATTTACCGGGTCACTGAACTTACTGTACTTAAGAACCACTTTAACCAAGCAGAACAATCTTACACATGGCATTAAAGAGAACCTGGCTATTACTGAAAAGCTTTAGCAGTCATTTTAATTGGCCACAATGGGGCTATGCAAGCTATACAAAGACATGTATGTGATTTGTACTCAAAATAGCACTCAGAGACACTTAATAGATTCTCAGCCAGCATTCATTGAAAATGTTGTGCAAATAAAGGGATGTTTACATGGTTACATTTGTACCAAGCACGTTGAATTTTTTATACCTAGCCACTTTACACAAAATTATATATTTTAGAATATTTTCTTTTTTCCTTTGTATGGCCAGCCTCAGAATATAATTTAGTGTAATTTTGAAGTATCTACAAAGGAGATAGAGTGGAATGTATGGATTGGTGAGGGGTTGGAATCCCTATTAAGTTGACTCGTTGGGAAGATTCCCCCTCTCTGTTTGTCCTATTACCCATTGTCACAGAGATAGAAAGAGATAGGAAATCCAATATTTATCCCCAGTTATCACAAGAACAGGAATAGAGGGGAAATCTTCTAATGGGGACACTTGTTCCAGTGATAATGATGAGGAAATGCATCTTAACTTGGAGAGATTATCTCTTACTTCGTCTTTTGTCTACAGAAAAGGAAGTGAGGTGAAATCTACTAAATGCAATATATACAATAGAAGTTTCTATTTTCTAGATTTTTCACTTTATGTACAATACTAATACAAGTATATTGCATTTGTAGAAGAATATTTTTGCTCTGATCTTCCCCATCTCAGATTTTGAAACATGTCAGGATGTCTTAAAGCGGAGTTCCGGCCACATACAACTTTTTGAGATAAAAATACCCCCTTAATCCTAATCTATCTCAAATTACCCTAGCACTAAGGCCTCTTTCACACAGGCGTTCCGTATGTCCGTATATCACCCAGTGGGCGCCTGTCCACAGGGGGCGCAGGGGCGCCCCCCCCAAAAAAAGAAGAAAAAAAAAAGGATTTAAAAAAAAAATCAATTTTAGCCCACTAGGGGCGCCGGACCTAATGGTGGGTATGGGGGGGGTTTCCACCGCACATGTGTCGGGCAGAGGCGCCAATTGGCGGCCTTCTGGGGGTCATCGGGGCGCAGAGCAATGCACCCCGACACTCCCCACTTTACTGATGTCCTGGCTGTGATTGGTCCAGACTCCCGGGACCTGGTGACGTGACGCGTGGGGGCGCTGCACCGCCCCGGTGTCAAGTGATCACATTCCTGCCCGCCGGAGAGAGGAGAGCTGCCGCCGCACCAGCGTGGGGAGTCAGAGTGGTCGGGACTCAGAAGTTCGCAGTCTCGCAGTTGCAGAAGAAGCACTGCTGCAGGTCACCGTCCATCCGGTCCGTCCGTGAGTGTCAGTGAGGTAAGTTCGTGATGCCTCAGGGGGGGCCCGCCAACACACTGTCACTGACAGCTTTTAAAGGGGGCACGCTGATCTCTGCATTGGGGGCATCATGTATGCTGGTCACTACATTGGGGCACGCACGCTGATCTCTGCATTGGGGGCACCACGTATGCTGGTCACTACATTGGGGGCACGCACGCTGATCTCTGCATTGGGGGCACGTATGCTGGTCACTACATTGGGGGCACGCACACTGATCTCTGCATTGGGGGCACCACGTATGCTGGTCACTACATTGGGGGCACACACGCTAATCTCTGCATTGGGGGCATGTATGCTGGTCACTGCATTGGTGGCACGCATGCTGATCTTTGCATTGGGGGCATGTATGCTGGTCACTACATTGGGGGCACGCACGCTGATCTCTGCATTGGGGGCACCACGTATGCTGGTCACTACATTGGGGGCACGCACGCTGATCTCTGCATTGGGGGCACGAATGCTGGTCACTACATTGGGGGCATGCACGCTGATCTCTGCATTGGGGGCACGTATGCTGGTCACTACATTGGGGGCACGCACGCTGATCTCTGCATTGGGGGCATGTATACTGGTCACTACATTGAAAGGGGCATGTATGCTAGTCACTACATTGAAAGGGGGGTTGTATACTGGTCTCTGCATTGAAAGGAGGCATGTATACTGGTCACTGCATTGAAAGGGGGCATGTACGCTGGTCACTGCAAAGGGGGTCTGCACTGTGGGGTTTGTGCTAGGGGGACTGTACTGTTGGATTAGTGCTAGGGGGTCTGAACTGTAGGGTTTGTGCTAGGGGGTCTGTACTGTGGGATTAGTGCTAAGGGGTCTGTACTGTGGGCTTTGTGCTAGGGGGCCTGTACTGTTGGATTAGTGCTAGGGGGTCTGTACTGTAGGGTTTGTGCTAGGGGGTCTGTACTGTGGGATAAGTGCTAGGGGGTCTGTACTGTGGGGTTTGTGCTAGGGGGACTGTACTGTTGGATTAGTGCTAAGGGGTCTTAACTGTAGGGTTTGTGCTAGGGGGCCTGTACTGTGGGGTTTGTGCTAGGGGGTATGTACTGTGGGATTAGTGCTAGGGGGTCTGTACTGTTGGGTTTGTGCTAGGGGGCATGTACTGTGGGGTTTGTGCTAGGGGGTCTGTACTGTGGGATTAGTGCTAGGGGGTCTGTACTGTGGGGTTTGTGCTAGGGGGCCTGTACTGTGGGGTTTGTGCTAGGGGGTATGTACTGTGGGATTAGTGCTAGGGGGTCTGTACTGTTGGGTTTGTGCTAGGGGGCATGTACTGTGGGGTTTGTGCTAGGGGGTCTGTACTGTGGGATTAGTGCTAGGGGGTCTGTACTGTGGGGTTTGTGCTAGGGGGCCTGTACTGTGGGATTAGTGTTAGGGGGCCTGTACTGTGGGGTTTGTGCTAGGGGCCTGTACTGTGGGGTTGGTGCTAGGGGGCCTGTACTGTGGGGTTTGTGCTAGGGGGTCTGTACTGTTGGATTAGTGCTAGGGGGTCTGTACTGTGGGATTAGTGCTAGGGGGCCTGTACTGTGGGGTTTGTGCTAGGCGGCCTGTACTGTGGGGTTTTTGCTAGGGGGCCTGTACTGTGGGGTTTGTGCTAGGGGCATGTACTGTGGGGTTTGTGCTTGAGGGGCCTGTACTGTGGGGTTTGTGCTAGGGGGCCTGTACTGGGGGGTTTGTGCTTGAGGGGTTTGTGTGGCATTTGTGCATGAGGGTTTTGTGATGGGGGGGTCTGTACTGTGGGGTTTGTGCCACTCTAAGTCAGTGTATCCCATAGTAGGGTGTCTCTCACAGTATATCCCATAATAGGGCCCCTGTTCCCTATTATGGGATGTACTAGTATATATATATATATACTAGTACTGATGGACCCCTTAATATGTGATATATTGGGAGAATTTGTTCACGCAAGCAAAATACAGGGGACAAAATGGGTGGAGTATCTAAGGGGTGGGGCTTCTGAGAAATGGGAGGGGTCAAAATGGAAGGGCGGGGTCTTGCGCCCCACCATCTTAAAACTTCACCAGCCGCCACTGATATCACCCCATCCGTTTGGGGTGATATACGGACATAATGCATGCCAATGGGATTGCGGATGTCAGCGGATGACTATCCGCTGACATCCGATTTGCGTCCTTTCAGTTCTGTTCTGTTTTTTTGAATGGAACAGAACCCTATTTTTCTTCCATTTAAAAAAGGAAAGGACGCAAAATCGGATGTCAGCGGTGTCATCCGCTGACATCCGCAATCACATAGACATACATTATGTCCGTATATCATCCGCAAATGGATGGGATGATATGCGGACATACGAACAGGATGACACAAGTGTCACCCGTATCCGTAACAAAAAAAAAAAGAAAAGTGACTGAACGGAGGAAATAAACTGAGCGGCCATGTGAAAGAAGCCTAACCCCACATTACAGGTCATTACAGTAAAGAAATAAAAATAAATGCTCACCTTTAAAATTGATTGCAGAGCGTGGCCATCTCCGTTGTGGGCGTCTGAAGCTGCTGTGTCCCCCGCTGTGTCCTTCTTCCTGGAACTGACTACCCAGAATGCCAACCGCAATCTGGCACATGCGCTGTAGATTGCGATCGGCATTCTGAATAGCGGCCGGCCTTTCCCATATATAGTATATTTATATAGTATAGTATATTTGCATTAAAAAAAGGTAAGTGAAAAGAAAAAAAAATGTACATTATCCAATTCTTTTTCAGGTACTTTAGGGTAGGGTGGAACGCTTTAATAACTACGACTAGTTTGATCTCCTACTTTGTGAGACCAACTTTATGTTCTAGACCAGCCTTTTTCTACCAGGGTGCCCAGGCACCCTAGGGCACCTTGAAGTTTCTTCAGGGGTGCCTTTGCAAAATGCCTAAAAATTGCCCACAAACTGTATACAAGCCAGTATGTAGATGAAGCCTTCCTTTTAGTTACACAAAGCCACATGTTTTCATTGTGCACCAATACAACCGTCTAGCTGCCAGCATCCTAAGGACCAATGGCATCATCAGTTGATGAGGAGGATGCCAGTCTTAGAATCCTTGTTTGACCCTACCCCTCTCCATCAGCATTGGGTTCACATTCTGGTAATGGAGAAAAACTGTGGGACAAGAGAGTCAGTACCAGTTTTCAAGAGTGTTTGCTTTGGAAGAATAAATCCTCTTCAACCTTGGGTGTCCTACGTGTGTGGATGTTGCTGCTTTATGTAAAACTATTAGAATAGTTTTTTACATTTTAGAATGGCCTCGAGACTGTCCATAATTTTTAAAGGGCGCCTTGACTGAAAAAAAGGTTGAGAAACACTGTTCTAGACCACGAGCATATTTTCTTTTGTTTGGCATTGTCTATTTTGTTTTAACATTTGGGTGGAGCTATCCCCACTCTTTTACCCATGTGTAATTTAGAATACAAAAAATTGTTGATTTTTTATATACTGTCTACTTTTACTTTATTTACTTCTTTGGCTGGCCTATGCCCTAAAAATCCATGTGGGACCTGTTGTGCTTTTTGTATTGTATAATTTTAGGATGTGGCAATTGTGCTGCCATCATCCTTGACACCCACCTACTTGCAATTGTTTATATAATAGAAAAAAAATCAGAACTAAATTATATTTATCCTAAATGTAAAACCTAAAATTATTGTGTGCATGCACTCTTGCAAATCTGTGCTTTTGTGTTGGCTGCAATTTTTGTTGTCCATATACCATCCTGCAAAGTAAATTGCATTTACTTCCTCAGCATTTGTAGATAGTAATGACGTGAATACTGATCTCAGAAAAGTCCCAAATGATCAATATATCAGAACAGATGTTTCTTGTTACCCTGTGAGGTGGTTATTAGCTGGTGATATTTATATGGCTGGCACCACTTCCCTAGTATATATACTAAAGCCTAGTACACATGGGCCAAATATTTGGCAGCATCAGCCGGTTCAATAGAAACCGGCCGATATTCGGGTGTTCTGGAGTCGGTCTGACAGAAGCTGGCTTCTATCGAAGGGGCATGACTGAAAAATGCCTACCGATCGGCTCCCGAATTCCGATCAGCACTCTCAGCCAATGGCTAAAAGGGCTGATTGGAATGATCTGGTGGGGGGTTTGTCCTCCTGTCAGAACACAATAGCGATAGTTAGTACCATGGCTCTTCCTGTGCTGTCAGTTTTTTTCTGTTCAGCCCTGCTGGGTTGAACAAAAATAAAACTACTAGTGTGTACGAGGCTTAAGGGGTTATCTAATTAACTGCTCATTTAGGACTATTATGAGAATTGGGCTTTGCAAATTTGAAACTCTATGTGACCCCCTACATGGCCTTGGGGGCTCACACCAATATCTGGGTGCAGTGATCAATGTTTTTGGGTCCGCCTGTTTGTTTATTCTTTTTTGTCATTTATGGGTTTCTTCCTGGCTTTATGGTGACAAAATGGAATGTGCATATACTCACTGACATTTTATTTATAATCCCATGGAACTAGAGCATATCAATGACCCGATCTTGAGGAAGCTGTAATTTGACCGCAAAATGTGTCAAGTTATGGGTCTTAACTCTTAACAAATCTACTATGGTTACTATGCATAGCTGCACCAGATTCTGTGTGCATCACTTTTAGTAAAACCTCCCCAATGGATTCTTACCAGATTTCTTGACCCTAATGAGTGTGGGTTAAATAAAGTTCGGTTCAAAAACCCATATATGTCCTGTCTTCGTTCCCACTGTCTCCACAACAAAAAAAACAAAAAGGCCAATATAGTGTAGTATATTCAAACCTTTCAATCACTTTCAATAATAAATCAATAATTCATTTTGCTCACATATTTCAGTGATTTCATGCCAAACTTCAACCCAGTGTTGTTTCCTTAACTCCCCCAATTCCATATACTTTTACTAGATACAACAATTCTTCCGATCATATATCAATTATCCTCACTCCTTTAGTTTTTTCCATGTCTTCAATTCTTGTGAAAATATTTATATATATAAAAAAAAAACTTGATAATGTAATATTGTATATTCTAACAAAAACGCAAATCATCATAAAAGTGCTCATATTAACTTTGTGAATATCAGTGCAAATCATAAATCCCCTGTGTTATACAGTCAAATTCCATATGCTGAATAACCTTACCAAACATAATGCCTACACATCCAAGGTCTAAATAAATGAGCATACAGAAGGTAGGTTCAGACACGGTCTGTTAGATAGTATAATCAATGTGCCAAAGTAACTTAGAAAAGAGTTCTGTACCACTAGACTGGAAATAACTCATAATTCAGCAAAGTCAGCAATAAACAGTGTATAAAAGCATTAATCTCAATATAAATGTAATTATAACTTGTTTAAATTGCACCCCAGGAAAATGGCTAGGATATAGTGCAATGTCCCCTGAGAGGTACCTCTTAGCACACAAACTAGTTAAAGTGGATTTCCACCCATTTTTAATAACTTAGATTACATAGATGTATGTAATCCCCTTTAAAACAACTTTTACCAATGGAAACTTTTTTTTTTTGCTAGTAAACACCTTATTTTCTTGTTTATTCATCCTCTCCTCAATTACGGGTCTGATATGAGCTGTGCTGTATGTATTGTATTGAGGCCGTACTCTGCCCCGCCTCCTCTCAGTGAGCGGGGACTGAAAGCATTATATCCTCACTGAGCTCACTGAAAGGAGGCGGGGTGGAGGCGGGGCAGAGTACGACCTCAATACAATACATGCAGTACAGCTCACTGAGAGGAGGCGGGGTGGAGGCGGGGCAAAGTATGGCCTCAGTACATACAGTACAGCTCAGCTCCTGTATGATAATGCAAGATTTCATGCCATGGAACACATCCCAGCACCCCCTGCGAACCGCTGAATGACGTAATCGCCGATCGGACCCGGAAGTGAGGAGAGGATGAATAAACAAGAAAATAAGGTATTTACTAGCAAAAAAAAGTTTCCATTGGTAAAAGTCCTTTTAAAGGGGATTACATACATCTAAAGTTACTAAAATGGGTGGAACTCCACTTTAAAGGTCTATGTGTAACAGCTCTAAAGGGGCAGTCCTTAGTCCTAACTGTTCAGCCAGCTAACATTGGGTCCTAGTTGTAACGTTGGTGCACATGAGTTCAGTCCCAGTCTCACCTGCAGGCAGAACATAAGGCCATTAGAGGGCTATATGGTAATTTCCTAAAGGGCTCAGTCTCTCTAGCAGAAGATATTAACTCCCTGTAGCAGCTCACCAATCCCAACAATATTGCAGCTCACCCCCCAGTCACACACAGCAATTAGTGCACTCTCTACTTTGCACCCAGGTGACTCTGTCTGTCAGAATCCCCAAACTCAGCACTTTGGATCCCGCTCAGGTCATCAATATGCAGGAGTGATGGTGCACATTGGACAGTGATGTGCATTCTCTGATCCCTCTCATGGCAAGAGGAAGTTATCTCCTGTACAGTCAAGGAAAATTAAGCTCTTTCATCTCCTCTCGGCAATCTCCCTCTGGAGAGTATAGTTCAAAAGCTTTTGATCACCACAGCAGAGTCTCTCCTCCAGACTATAGTTCCCACAGTGCATTGCTGCCTGATTCAGTCTATTGTATTTTGTGAAATAATCTTGCATATATGTTGGTGTAATTGGTCATTGCTCACAGTGTGGTTCCATTTGAAGTAAACACATGCTGATTTCAGATGATTAGATCGAGAGGTTCTTCGTGGTGTCTAGCAATTGTTTCCCACTGTGATATACTGTAGCTAAGACAAGCAAAGCTAGTAAACAAAGCTAGTAAACAAAATTAATAAATACAAACTCCATATATCCCCTAGTTTTTAGACGCTATAACTTTTGCACAAACCAATCAATATACGCTTATTGGAATTTTTTTTACCAAAAATATGTAGCAGAATACATATTGGCATAAATTCATGAAGACATTTTTTTTTTTTTTACATTTTTTTATTAGATGTGTCTTATAGCAGAAAGTAAAAATGTTTCTTTTTTTTTTTTTTTCAAAATGATCTATCTTTTTTTTGTTTATAGTGCAAAAAATAAGGTGATCAAACACCACCGAAAGAAAGCTCTATTTGTTGGAAAAATCCTGATCCTTCGATTTCTCAAAATAAGGATGTCCTGCAGGTCATGCTGATAAGGCTGTCCATGGAGCAAATTTCATCTGGTTCATCAGAAATGGTTTGGTGAATTTTGTGTGAAATTTACACTTATAAACAAAATACTCTCCAAAAAGGTGCAGGAATCTGAGCACTGCCAAAAGGGGAAGTGTACCAATGAAAAAAAAAAAAAAGATAAAACATATACCATGCAGTAGGTAGAGAGTCTTTAATGTGGCTTTAAGGACAACATTGAAAATACACATATTTTTTAAATAACATGCTTGGGGATTTCTTAAAGCGGTATACAGCATTGTGAAAAGGTGAGATTTTCCCGACAGCATACTCTTAGCTGTGTAATTATTTTTTTTTCTTGGCAGATAGAAATGATGTAGTTCACTGTGGCTTTCCTTGTTCTTGCAGATGCAAAACTGGCCTGCTGCTGGCCAATTTCTATCAAGCAGAATCAAAAGACCCCAGATTATAGGCAGTGTAAAATTGGCCAGCAGTGGGACATTTTTAATGAGGGAGACTTGGTTAAAAACTATTAGTGAAAGAAAACAAACAGGAGCTGTGCTACATGAATTAAGAGACCGCAGATGATATAATAATGTAAAATTGGCCAGCAGCAGGACGATTTTAAATAGCAAGGCTAGGCCAAAATTTACTAGAGACAAAGGGCACAGACTAAGACTTTCCGATAACAATAAGGATACTGGAGAGAATATAGCATTAAAAAATTGGCCAGCAGCAGGACATTTTTATTTATGGATAATAGGCCCGAAAGGTGCATGCCTAACATTTATTTTGTTTATAGGGAGATGTGGTGAATGTAAGTGATATATTTTCAGGTGGTTTAAGTGTAAACTATTCTTTTAATTTTTAAATGATGCTGCCGTGTGCTTACCGTGTGCTGTGAACAAAAGGCACATAAAGGACATGGGGACAGTATCAAGTTAATGTTCCACTTTAAAGTATCACTGAAGGAAAAACGTGTTGTTTAATTTTGGATAGACTGCAGAGGGATTAGAAAGCTTGTCAGTTTTCATGGCTGTCTGTGCCCCCATGAGGGAGATTCACCCTCTCTAATATTCCTATTTACCATTATCATTGAAAGTGAAAGTAAAAGAAAATCCCAAATTTTGGGTTGTCCCCAGAAAAGTAATAGAGGACAAATCTTCCAATGGGGACATTAATTATGGTGACCCTGGGGGTCCCCAAGGGATTCCCTTAATTTTAAGGGATTTCCTCTGATTTCCTGTTTGGCTACGGGACAGGAAGTGAAGGGAAATTTCCACAATGGGACAGAGATGGCGAAAAAAAATCTGATAGGGGTTATAACCCTCCCTTACTCTATCCAAATGAAATAAAACATGTTTGCACATAGTTAGTTCTTTTTTAAGTACTCCAAACTTAAAAAAAAAAATCTCGAAAGAAAAGCAGCAAAAAAGAGTTTGCAATGAATGAGACAGCAACTAAAAGTGACTGCTGACCTCAAATCCATCACAAAATAAACTGAAAGGAAAAAAAGCCCCCAATAATAAGAACAAAACCAACAACAAACGGGGTTGATTGCCCGAAGAGCTAGCACAGAGAATTCAAGTACAGTTTCCTAACCGACTCTTATTTTTCCTTATGATTTCCTTATAGCAGCTTCCACTTTTATGACAGTATGACTGCTCTTCTTAATAGTAATGGGGTCTACCTATCCAAAATATTCCTTTTTTGTTTTTTGTTTTTTGTTTTTAACCCTTTTTTGACCACTTGCTGACCTCCCGCCGCATTTATACTGGGCCAGGCTGGCTCGGCTGCGCAAATCGCTGTACCTGTACGGCGATCCAGGGGAATCAATACATAGCCCCTGTATTCCTCCTATTTAGGATCTTAGGTCTCTGTGTTGATTCCACAAGCCCATCCCCCCACAGTTAGAAAACACCCCCTAGGCATACATTTAACCCTTTGATCGCCCCTAATTTAACCCCTGTCCCCTCCAGTGTCATTATTACAGTAACAGTGCATATTTTTAGTACTGATTACTGTAGCAATGTCACTGGCCCCCCCAAAAATGTAAGTTAGGGGTGCGATCTGTCCACCGCAATGTCGCAATCCCGCTAAAAATCACAGATCGCTGCCATTACTAGTAGAAAATAAATAAAAATGACATAAATCTTTTCCCTAGTTTGTAGACATGATAACTTTTGCGCAAACCAATAAAAAATATGATTATTTGGATTTTATTTACCAAAAATATGTAGCAGAGTACAAATTGGCCTAAAATAATGAACAAATTAGATTTTTACATTTTTATTTTTTTGGGAATGTTTTATAGCAGAAAGTGAAAAATATTGTTTATTTTTTTTTCAAAATTGTCGCTCTTTTTTTGTTTATAGCGCAAAAAATAAAAATTGCAGAGGTGACCAAATACCACCAAAAGAAAGCTCTATTTGTGGGAAAAAAAGGACATCAATTTTATTTGGGTACATCATCGCAGAACCATGCAATTGCCCATTAAAACGATGCAGTGCCGAATCGCAAAAAATGGCCTGGTCATTAAGGGGATTAAATGAATATTTATGTAAATATGTGTTTGCAAGTTTACCTCAAATTCATTTTTATGATTTTTTTTTCTACTTTTTAAATTCTGGATGCATTATTCTTTCATGATTCATCTTCATACTTACTCAATATAGCTTTTGTTCTGATAAACAATAATTTTCATGTAAAATCTATTCACAGAGCTACTTAATAGACTTACATTGGGAAAAAGGGAGCGTTAAGTGCTGAGCACAAAATTCCTAAGCATTCAGCTTGCAGAGGGGAAATGATTTAAACCTGTTACTAAAATCTTAATAAATACAGAGGTCTCAGTTATGTGCATTTTGCAAATATATGTAGAAGCCACGGGCCAAGGCAAGCAATTTTGCTAAATGCAGTTTTATTTCTATGCACAGGAGTATTAGCCTTGTGATACCAATAATAAATGGATTGTTTGGCTGTCTTGCCAATCCAGTATTTTTACTTCTGTAGTCATCAACAGTTATACACGAGGATCCATATGCATCAAATATTAAGGCTGCCTATGCTGACCTCTCCTTTTGAAAATACCAGATCTCCCAAACCAACATGATAGCCCAAAGGCTTCAGAGCTTTCCAAGTTATACACTCTGAATTGCATACTTGCTAGTCAGTCACTCAAAGTATGCAAGCCATAGACAGCCAGGTATCTGACATTTCTAAAAGGAGTCCAGCAATAACTTCCCTTTTATTCAGGGGAGGGCTGGGCCAGGGGGCAGGGGGGCAATTGCCCCCTGGGCCACTCTGATGTCCTGTTAAAAGGTTGCACCCCTTTTGCCACAGACATGCCTAAAGGATTCCTGGTGGAGAGAAGTAAAAGGTCCCTGCCACTGACCTACTGAGTGTGGGTTGAAGACAAGGACAGAGCACAGGCCTCCTTCCACAGCATGGATGGTGTAAACTGTGTATGAGCAGAGGCCAGTTCCATGCCCCACTGGAGACTCTCCTCCCCTGGCCAGCCCCAATAAAGCTGTCCCAGCTCCCTCCAACTGCCCCCGGCTGGCCAGGTTGGGAATCCAGATTCAGCCGGTGAGTAGAGAGTACCTGGAGCAGGGCTTCAGCCTGGAATGGGGGGTCAGGAGGAGGACGGGAAGAGGGAGAGTGGGAGGAGGGCTGAGTCACTGCACCATGGGCCTCTGATTTGTACTTGCCCCCTGGGCCAAAAGTTTTCCAGTCTGCCCCTGTTATTATAGATTAGGTTTCCTTTAGTTAAACCCCCTGTACCCTGAATGGCTAAAACTGTTGATCTCCCCACCAGTGCTGGGACAAGGTCACCTAGAGCCCAGGGTGAACATGTCAAACTGCGCCCCCCCCCCCCCCCAAGATGTATGAGCATTATATGTCAGCAACCTCCCCCCCACCAAAAAAAAAAAAACTGCATGATTATCTCCTAATCATAAATCCCCCCTTCTCCCAGTACAAATCGCCCCCCTGCTGAAAAAATCTACAAATCTCTGCCCCTTCCATCACCCAAATCCCCAAAGCTTATTTTTCTCCAAATTACCCTCCTAGCACAAATATCCCCCCACCCCCCCTCCTGGGACAGACACCCCCCCCCCCCCAATCATCCCTACTAGCACAAATCAAGGCAACAACAAGAGAAGGGTGCACAGACCTAGTGCATTACCACTAAAAGGAGGTCCGGAGAGGGCATAGGGGCCTGGGAGGCAAGACAAAGAAGCTGGATAGGAGAGATGGCAGGGCAGTATATAGGGGAACCAAATCACTGCAGCCACTGAATGCCTGTGGGAGGGAGAGGAGGAGCATTCAGTGGCTGCAGAAAGAACATGGAGGGAATCGGCTCCTTCTCCAGCCACTCCTTCTATCTGGGTATACAGGGGGGCCTCACAGGCCCACAGAAGGATGGGGATGGGTGATAATTACAACCCCTGGGACCCCTGTACTTGTGCCCCTGATGTGAACCAGGAGTTCATGATTTTTATGCAAACATTTGCTAGAAGTATAAGTGTAAAGCAGTGTGTGTAGAGGTTTAAAGTGGTTGTAAACTGCTGGTAGTAACAATAAATAAATAATAAAATCCTGCAAGGCAATATCATAATGTGTTACTATGCATTGTATACTAGCACATTATGTGAGACTTACCTTAAAATGAAGAACTCCAGCGCCACAATGTCAGTGCTGAGGCGTCTGACATCTTCAACCCCAGTCTTCCTTCTGGGTTCACGGCCTCCAGCTACATGAGAGGCCAGGGGCACGATGACGTCACTCCTGTGCATGCAACCAGACTTTCAGAGCGCATTCACTGATGATGTCATCGGCTGTATGCATTCTGAAAAACTCCTAAACTGTTCAAGTTTAGGAGATATTCACAGTACCTACAGATAATCCTTATTATAGGCTTACCTGTAGATACAGAAATACACAATAATAATAGGCGCTTTGTCACATATTTAACCAGAGTCCATAGGAAAAAAGTCATAAATGGCAGAGGGGAAGAAAAAGTCCATCATATAGGGCAGCCATCCAGAAACCAAAGCCAGGGATTCCACAGGGCTAAAACAAAGAAAGACAGAGGCACCTCTAAGTGTAGACTTTATATGACAAGTTTAATGAATAAAATTATACACTCACATCTGAAAGCATATATTCATGCCCATAAAACAAGGTTCCGATGTGGGGAAGTGAACATCATTCAGTCCTAGACATCCATCCTGCTGGAGCTGAGATCCCCTCGCCGTTGCTGGCAATTACGAAACCAGGAAGTAGGCTCGGTATAGCTGCTGAGAGCGAGGCTTGGTCGATAGTCGGACAAGGATGACGTCATCTGCATGCGACGCATTTCCGAGCATGCGTGCTGTCTGGGGGAGGGCAGTCGCGCTCCTTCTTCACGGCAAGAGAATCTTACCTGTAGATACAAGTGATGTAACAGAGTTTACAACCACTTTAATTCAGAATTTTATGGTTCTTACCTGCCATAGATGTGAGCAGTACGAACTCTATAGGGTTAATTTACTAAAAACAAATAGGCGGTTGCACTCTGCAAGTGCAGTTGCTCCAGAGTTTAGTAAATCAGCTAAAGATTCACTTTGCAAAGAATACCCAATCACATGCAAGGAAAAAAAAAAACTGCATTTTTGCTTGCACATTATTGGATGATGGAAGTCAGCAGAGCTTCTGCTCATTTACTAAGCTCTGGAGCAACTACACTTGCAGAGTGCAACTTCACTTTGCAAAGTCCACGGTCTATTTGCCTTTAGTAAATCATCCTCATTTGCCTCATTTACTAAGCTCTGGCGAAACTGCCCTTGCAGAGTGCAACTGCACTTTGCAAAGTGCACAGTTTATTTGCATTTAGTAAATCAACCCCTATGTGACAACTAGAGGGATTCTAGAATTTCCCCTTCCCCAATTCTATGTGTTTTATGAACTTCCTGAAGATGCCTCAGTAGACACTGGAAGGGCACTTGGGAGGAACTTATCCATAATGTTAGGAAAAGTCAAGCCCTGATAACAAATTGAAAAGTGGATGGAGAGGGGCACAGAGGAGGCTTTTCTGGCCACTAAAGATTTTATGGTTTCTGATCTCAGACATGAATTTCATCTTATAACCACTTTCCAACTACCAGCAGTACATATACTGTGGCAGGTCGGCTCTGTCCCACAAAACAATGTAACTGTACATCCCTTCACGGGACCACGAGTGGGGGCGTGCCAATTTGCCAAGAAGGAAGCTGATCTGCGGGTCTGTCGGCCGCAACTTCCACCGGGCACCCGCGATCACTCCCCATGGAGACTGAATGGTGGTCTGCTGTTAAACACGGTAAACCGCTGTTCTGTCAGTAATGAACACAGGGCTCCTGTGTTCCTCCTATTTAGGAGCACAGGTCTCTGTGTTCATTCCATAAGTCCATCCCCCACACAGTTAGAAAGCACCCCCTAGTGACACATTTAACTCTTTGATCGCCCCTGGTGTTAACCCCTTCCCTACCAGTGTCATTAGTACAGTAACAGTGCATATTTTTAGCAGTGATTACTCTAGTAATGTCCCTGGCCCCCCTAAAAGTGTCATAAATGTAAATTAGGTGTTCGATCTGTCCACCACAATGTCATAGTCCCACTAAAAACCACCATTACTAGTAAAAAAATAAATTAATTTAAAAAAATTACATAAATCTTTCCCCTAGTTTGTAGATGCGATAACTTTTGCGCAAACCAATTAATATACTCTTATTGAGATTTTTTTTTTTTTACCAAAAATATGTAGCAGAATTCAAATTAGCCTAAAATGATGAAAAAATTGATTTTTATTTATTTATTTATTTTTTATTGGGAATGTTATATAGCAAAAAGTAAAAAATATTGTTTTTTTGTTTTTCAGAATTTTTTGTTTATAGCGCAAAAAAATTAAAATTGCAGAGGTGACCAAATACCACCAAAAGAAAGCTCTACTTGTGGAGAAAAGAGGACATCCATTTTTTGGGGGATACAGTGTCGCACGACCGCGCAATTGTCAGTTAAATTAACGCAGTGCCAAATCACAAAAAATGGCCTGTCATTAAGGGGGAAAACCTTCCAGTTCAGAAGTGGTTAAACATTAAAAAAGTACACGTTCATATTTTTTATTTTTTTTTTTATTAATAGTTGCCTGGATTTAATTGTATTTTTATTATCTTCTTGGCGTCCAGCTTAAAAGAACATTATAGGTTTTTCCAGCTGTAATCTTTGACTCCAGAAACATTTTTCATAATATATGTTTACAATTCCACATTTCCCACAATAAAATGAAGACATAAGATTACAGATAATAACAGATTGTGAACTCTGTTTCCATTCTCTCTTTAATGAATTCCCCATTTCGTATGTCACCAGTGACCAGGCAACAAGGAGGTGACATCAAATTAATGCTTCCAGCGCCTTGCAAAACATCTTTTATACAATTGATATTTATGTATTCATTATTCTCTCTGTTTTAAGCGTGTCACTTTCTTAAATGATTATTTCCTCCCTAGATCCCGGTGTCTTCGCGTCTTCCTGTAAGTTCTCGGTATGCTAGCAATTAAATTAATTGAAGAGCCAACAAGAATCCTTCTAAATCTCTCCTGGCTTGTACTTTGATTAGAGAAGATCAGTGAGTTACTGTGTGTCTATTTGCAGTCAGATTAGAGAAGTCATAAGTTACCATGCTGTTATATGAAAACTAAAAGGTCATATTCGTTGACATCAAAAAGTCATGTAAAGAGTGAGAAGGTGGATAGATTTTTGGGAACACAAAAAATAAATTTCCCTTAATAATTTTTATTCATTTGGCTATATTCTCATGCCGGTTGAGTGGCAGCATGGGCACTAAACCACATGCCGACCGCCCCACGCAGGGCGGCTTGGCTGCGCATAATCACGTAGATCTACGTGATTAAGTGCACGTGGTCTCGCCGCCCTCCCGTTGTGATTAGACACAGCGGGAGCCAGACCGCTCGATTGCTGCCGGCCTCCTGCAACCTCCGGGGAAACTGACAGGAGAGCCGCCTGCCTATGTAAACAAAGCAAACGTCTCTTCTGTCAGACAGGCACAGTGAGATCATGTGTTTCAGCTAAGCTGAAACACCGATCTCTGTGTGCCTGTCACAGAGCCCCCCCACAGTTAGCAAGCACATTTAGGCTAAATTTAACCCCTTGATCACCCCCAGTATTAACCCCTTCCCTGCCAGTGTCATTTATACAGTAACAGTGCATATTATTTAGCACTGATAACTGTATTAATGTCACTTGTCCCTAAAAAGTGACACTAATGCTGGCCATACACACACAGGATTTCAGCCATTTGCAGACTAAACGATTATTCGTAGTTCGAAAGCGAATTGGCCACTAACTGACAGAATAAACTCTTTTACATAATCGTTTTCATGATCATAATGATCATAACTGATATTTCAAAGACATGCACAAGTCAGAATATTATTTTCGTTTCAATATTACCATACACGTATAAACTTTCGTTGAAACAATAAAAGTTTTCGCTATGGATCCATCGACATTAGCTGGGCACACGATCAAAATCGTCGGTGAACTTGTGTTCACTAACGGCCCGATTTTCGAACAATCTTTCCTAAAACGACCATTTTCGGCCGAAATTCTGTGCGTGTATGGCCAGCATTAGTGTCAGATTCTTCCGCCTCAATGTTGCAGTCCTACTAAAAATCACCGATTGCCGCCATTTCTAATAAAAAATTTGCGCAAACCAATTAAAATACGCTTTGTGGGATTTTTTTTTTTCCAAAAATATGTAGCAGAATACAAATTGGCCTAAACTGATAAAAAAAATTAGATTGTTTTAATTTTTTTTTATTGGGAATGTTATATAGAAGAAAGTAAAATATATTGTGTTTTTTTTTTTCAAAATCGTTGCTCTTTTTTTGTTTATATATATAAAATCTATAAACCGCAGAGGTGATCAAATACCACCAAAAAGAAAGCTCTATTTGTGGGTACAGCATCGCATGACTGCGCAATTGTTAGTTAAAATAGTGCTGAATCACAAAAAATGGCCTGGTCATTACACTAATACAGTGATCAATGCTAAAAATATGCACTGTTACTGTATTTTTTAACACTGGCTGGTTAGGGTTAACATCAGGGGCTATCAAAGGGTTTAAATGTGTGCCTAGCTGGTGATTCAGTGCAGTGGGGGAGGTGTTTTTACAAGTGGAAGACATGGATCAGTGTTTCTGCTTTACAGGAATACAGGATCCATGCCTTCTGACTTACAGAACGGCAATGTGCCTCATTTGCATAGTCATTGCCATTCTGCCTTTGCACCCCAACGATCGGTGGGTGACAGCGGACATCAGTTCCGCGGGACTCGCTGATCAGCTCCAGCTGTGTAGAATCACAGCAGGAGTGAGCCGGTGGCAGTGCGCATCTGCGTCCAATACTCGGAAGTGCAGGATCAGGTATATATATGTGATCCTGTGCAGCGTGGCTGCCTTGTAGCAATAAATCAGCTATAGGGTGGTGCGCTAGCAGTTAAAGCCCAACTCAAGAAAACTTGAAAAATCCTCCTTGCAGTGGGACTGCACTGATTGTTTAGGTCTAGGGGCATGGAAAAGAAGATTTATCTTAAAGTGGTTGTAAACCTAAGATATAAAATATGGTCAAAGCATATCCCTCTATAGCGTGTACTTGTCTCAATCAGGAGCACTTTTGTCTGATGCTTTGTTCCTTTGTATCAGCATGAATCTTTTCTGACAAGTTTTCCTGACATCAAGAGTTTTCCTGACACCAAGAGAAAAATGGTGACAAGGGAGGGATCTCCAGCAGATTGTCAGCCTCAGCTCTGTTCCTGTGTGCTGTGTAGAGGGGGTGTGTGTCCCTTCCCTCCAATCAGCTGTCAGAGCTCTCCTCACTGAGCTCTGTAGAGTGTAATTTCAGCTCTCCACCTCTTTTTTCTGAACTCTCAGATAAGCTTTATAATTCAGCACTTTAAATGGATGTAGAGAAAAAAAAGACTGCAGATAGACAGGTAAGACTTATGTAGGAGGATTTGTTTAATCTCTGTGTATCACTTGAGGCAAATCACTTCACTGGGTATATGTAAGGGTTTACAACCACTTTACCTGCTCCTCTGTACTGCTAGACCAGTCCCCACAGTGTCTTCTCCCCTATGATCCAGTGGCCTAAGGTCTAGATGTCATCAAGACCAATGCTGAGTTCATTACCCTGGATTGGGCGCAATGACGCCAAGGCACAGTTCAACTCTGGACCATGGGAGAGCACCATTTGCCAGCGGAGCGGAGGATCTGGTAAATACCATTATTTACCCATACTAGACCTAAATGAGCAGTGAACCCTGAAGTTAGACTTTAAAGTATATCTAAGGTCAAAATGTTTTTTTAAGAAATTAGGGCATGGTAAAACTGCTATCTTTCTTTACCATTTTGAGAAATGTTCCCTTACCTTTTTTTTTCTTGTATACATAACAGGGTGTGAAAGTAGATTTCTTTATAATGAGGTAAATGTCTTTTTTGGCAGTTGTCACTGGAACAAATGTTCCCCCCTTCTGGTGCCTATTTTGTATTTTATTGCACTTTTAGTCTTGGTGACACTGGCCACCAGGAAAAGTAAATCTCCTTAATGGCAACACATGGCAATACCGGTAGCAAAGTGGACCCATTCCCATTTAACTTGAGGCAATTATATATTACTAAATTATTGCTAATGGTTAGTATCAATGGGATTGATTTGTTAACATAACATAGATTGTTCAATTACCACAGAGAAAGGTTTACTTAGCTTAGTAAATAATGCAAAACTGTGT
This sequence comes from Pelophylax lessonae, assembly GCF_965119305.1. Lineage (NCBI taxonomy): Eukaryota > Metazoa > Chordata > Amphibia > Anura > Ranidae > Pelophylax > Pelophylax lessonae. Next base: position 48,292,776 of record NC_138775.1, read on the forward strand.
TTAATCTCCCAATTATGTGCAAAAAAGGACCATTTTTTCTCCCTGCCACACCCCTGCCACACCATATGGTGTGCCAAAATACCCTATTTACTAAGCCTAAATTGTATCTCGTCTGTGAATACGTCTGTGAATTCCTAATAAGATAAAAAGCTGCAATAATAAATAATAATAAATTAGCTGCAGCTGGGGCATTCTCTGCCCTGCAGGTGCACTTACACAAAGGGGTTGGGTTGCCCTGGCTACAGCCGATTGTTTCCTTCTTTCATTCCTAGTAATAACCTGTTGATCCTGTCGGTTCTCTATCAATGCTGAAAATTCCTGTATTGGGCCAACAACGCTCTTTTGCTTTCATTTAATTGCATAGCGCCTCAGCGGTATTGGCACGTGGAAGCTCTTTCAGCTAATTATTTATGATCAGGACTGGGCACACTGGATGTTTCTTCTAATGGCACATGCAAAGTAATTCTAGAGGAAGCTCCAACAGTGAACACAATAGCCTGACCCCTTCAGTTTCTGTGATCCTCCTTGCCTTACTTTATTGAGTATCACTAAAAGGAATTACATTGGGCTAGCTTATTGTATCCACCCGCTGTCCATAATAAAGCCTGGCACATATTAACAGTTCTTTTTACGTTCAACCTGCAGGGTTGACAGCTCTGGTCGGAGCCACTGTACCAGAACACTCTGATCAGGGCTCTCAGCCATTGGCTGAGAGCACTGATTGGGAGCCAGTCGGCTGCAGGTTTTCCAGCCTGCTCCTCCTGGACAAACGGCCTGCTTCTGTCGGACTGACAATCACTTAACACGGGCCCAATGTCGGCCGGTTTTTATTGAACAGGCCAAAGTCTCCCGACATTCAGCCTATGTGTACAGGGCTTAAGACTCACAGTACACAGAGGGTTTCCATCAATAAACTCATTTGAAAAAAAAAGGCTCACTAAATACCTTTTTATTAGGAATATTGATATTGAGATGTGAACAGTCTCTATCCAGTAAATCAAACCAGTTGTGTTTTTACCAAGACCCAGAGAATACAAATCCTCATTAGACTTGCCATGAAAGGCTGAATCTGACTGGTGACTCTAAAGAAGCAATTCTAGTCAGAGGCGTAACTAGAACCTTCAGGGCCCTGGTGCAAGAAACCATGAAGGGCCCCCTGGACCCCTGGCTGGGGCCCTTTCCTTAAAGCCTGGGGTTCTTTCCACTGATCCTGGGGCCCTTTACTCTCGTTGCAGGGCCCTTTATTAGGGTCCTGCAGAGGGACCCTTTCATAAGTTCTGCAGTGGGCCCTCTTCCTGCCATTTTGGGGCCTCCCCACGGTGGTGGAACGCCAGAGCCTGGTAGCAAGTGCGACCTTTGTGATCCTGGAAGTTCACCCACTGGTGTCAGTAATTTTTATGTTTTGGTATTTTAATTGTATTATTGTTTATCATTTTATTTTATTTTTTTACAGTGTCACTGACTATGACTATGTCCATTCAGAAATGGAAGGACCTGGTAAATTACGTATTTACCGACCCCTTCCTGGTTCTCTATTGTGACACAACCCCTGCAGCAGCTGGCAGGAGAGGGAAGGTAACACAGTAGTGGGGGGGACCAGGGGAGCAGACAGGGGCCCAGAGACAGCAGAACACAAGTGAACTGGATAGGAGGAGAGGCGGGGGCAGCATACAGAGGAACCAGTCTCCTCCATTTTCCTCCTGCAGCTACAGGAAGAAAAAGGAGGTTATCATTCAGGGCATGTCTACTGCGTAGATATTTATAAAAATCTTTGTGGCTGATTTGTGATTTGGACTGTAGTATAGGGAAGGCGCAGAGTCCATCATCATCATATAGATCTCCAATCATATTGATCCCAGCTTCCACCCAAGAGTCTATCCTTCAAGACATAGTAGGTTTAGTGCTGTCAGTGGCAGTAGCTTGAGGATTGGTTTCGATATACCATGGTGGCTTGGATTATGGATTTCCATGTTCTCATGGTGGCATTAATCGTGTCAAGATAGTATTTTGAGGGGGGGGGGGAGTTAATTGGAGCCAGAGAGCTGCTAGTAGTTGCTTGGGTGGGAAGTCAATTACCGTTTGCTCTATTTGTAGCCATAAATGTTGCTGTGATGATGTCCACCATCTTCTTGCTTAATCCAGAAGAAAAGCTTTATAGTACCTTTTGATTTCTGGAGCACTGAGACCAGCTATGCTAGTGGGGGCATATAGAGTAGCTTGGGGAACTCTAGGGTGTTTACCATTCCATGTGAAAGAATTGATTATCCTTCAAAGGTTGGACAATTGATCCTGCTGAAAGATCATTGGGATGGATCGGAACAAGAATAGAATGTGAGACATGAGAAACATTGTAGCTAGTGCAATTTTTCCAGCCCAGGATGCTTTGACATTGCGAGGACCAAGGGATAGATATTGCAGTTTCTTGATTACCCTTTCAAGGTTGATCTTTATTTGACTAGTTGATGGAACCGTCAAGTGGATGCAAAGATATGTTAATCAGGAAGCTGGGGCCCAGCTGCTAAAATTTATTTATTGGGAGTCAGTGGGAAAAATGTCTCTTACATTGGTGGCCATTGGGAACAATGCCACATTTACAGACAGCTAAAATGATCCTTGGCATCCTGCAGGTGACTTCACTAATTGGCATTGGCCACTGGAGGTATGCAGGTACTATTAAATGGGAAGTCAATTAGCCACTGCTCCAGAAACTCCTAGCAACCTCTAGAAGAACCCTAATGTTCCATGTGCAGAAACTTGGTTGAGAAAGACTATTTAAAGAGACACTGGCACCTTGCCCATTCAGGATAAAGTGGTAATGTCTGTGCAAAGGGGCTCCCAGGCCCAATAATACTCACCTTCCAGCCCTCGGCTGCTGTTTAGGTCCATAAAGGGATCTCTTAGTTGGTCTTTTTAATCTGACCTCTGCTCTTTCATAGAATATGCCATACCAAAATCTCCCAAAGTGAGTATTCAACCTAGCGCCTGCTAGTGATGGGTCAAACTGCCCTGGGGTCAGTTTGAGTTCGGGTCAGATCTGAAAACTTCAAAGAAGTTTTGGATACATTGAAATCAATGGGAGCTGAATCTGTCGAATTAAAAATTTCCATTTCCTGGGGGGGGGGGGGGTAAGAAAAATAGCACTGGGGTAGGGGCACTACATATACCAATGCACAGTTTTTAGTTTTTTTTTAAAAACAAAGTGAAACCTTAAAAATGCCCTTTTCCTTTAAGTAATGTGTGGTGCCCCTAGCCTACCTGTGAAGGGACACAATCCTGTGTGTAATGCAGAAAGCACTGCAGTGGCACTGACATCTATAAAAAAAAGATGGGTTTGAAAAATATTGCAGATGCAGCCATGGCCTTGGTGCAACTTTATTCAGCTTGTAAAAGTAATCCGGGCAGCTTTACAGACATCTGATAACTTTGAGGTGGCCCCCAACCCCAGGGTTAGAGATCAGCTTGGGTGCTGTGCTGATTGCTCCCTTTGCCCCTTCTTAGGCCAATTCATTTAGGCAATTTCATTACTGATAACATCTTTTTTTTTCTGGAGTTTACTCTTTTTTTTAATCATACTTTGCACAATTTAAAACAGTTCACTAATGTAAAATAAATAAATAAAAACATAATTTCTAAATTTGCTATGAAAGCCAGCATATCAAATGAGGATTTTAAAGAAAGTGGCACACATCTCGTTAGACCGTTCTTGGCTCTGCTGCTTCTTATGTAGTTATTACACTTGTTCATTCTTGATTGGCAGTGCAGAATTAATTGGATTTCAGATTGGAATCTGATTGGCCCAGCCTCATTAAATCATCTTTTTCTAAGTCCACGGTCTTGAGCGATTTATTTATGATAAATAAGTGGTAGTATATGTTCAGAAACAATCACGTCTCTCTTTGATTTATAGCAGAATGCAAATCAGATGGAAGCTGTTTAGTTAAAGAATATAGGTTCACATTAAATTCTCTAGCTCAAATAGTTGTCAGAAATATATGCAAATTCTAAGCCCCGTTTCCAACACAGCAGATCTTATACGCATGTAATTATAAAGCAAAATAAACTGACTCATCATTTTTCCCTGTGCTTTTCAGCTGTGAGAAGGATGCCAATTAAAATTAATTAGCTAAATACATGTTTTTGGGATCTTTTGGATTAAAGGGCAACTCTAATCAAAAATGAGAAAAAAAGTTATGGCTGATCAGATGCTAATACATCAGCTTTTCTGTAAATCTGTTTTATCAAGGTCCTTCTCTACTGTGATGAAAGACTTCATCTGGTGAGTTTGCTTTTTTTCTAGTGTGTTGGGGCAGTAGGCTCTCAACCCTGCCTCCTGAAAAATGGTGACCTTTTTCCTTAAAAGCTTAGGATGCCCCAACTTTTGTTTCACTCCATGACTGTTACACTCTCATCACCAAGCACACTAAATTAATCATTTCAGCTGTAGGAAAAATAATCTGCAGACATATTTATTTTTCAATCATAAGTAAGGATTATTATTTCTGCTGGAAGAAGAATTAATTAGTGAAATATAAAAAAATTGAAGAAAATTGGCAACCAATCGACCTCCTCCATCAACAGGAAGCCCATGATTGAAGGGAAAAAACTGCCTCCCTGCTTATTGAGGGGCCTTCCGGTACCTGACCTGATCCAGTAATCATACTTCCTCATTCCTCATTAAAGGATGGAACTCTCACCACATAAATAAAAGTGCCCTTTAAAGAGAGACCTTTATTGGATCCCTCTGGGTAGTATGAGATCACCCAAGGGAAGGGGACCCATTCTGAATTTTATCATGAGCTTCCTGTTGGATAGGCCCATTGCAACATCTGTCCTGGGGACACAACAGAAAGTGATGGGATCCCTCCAGATTGAGGTAAATCCCTTCTTATATAGTCACTGAACCACGTGTCTCCATAGGAAGACTTCACCACTCTACATGATTTGCTATTGAAAGTATCTCACTAAAAATGACATTTTTGTTGCAGGGGACACCTGAAATCTGACTTGTATCTTAGTGGAGCCAATCACACAAGCAGGAAATTATGTATCTGGGGTCCTTCTGTACACATTCTCTGTACAGAACACCTCCGGGTTGTCATATTGGATTTTCAGAAAACGACAGAGCTTCAGATTGAAAAGGAAATAACATAATAGCATTGCATTACAATATGACTTGTGTCGCTATTGTATATGTTATATTATTATTTTCTTTGTTTGTTTGTTTTTTCCCCACAAAAGAGGAGTTACCCTTTATATAGTAAATACCTGGTTGATCCTGTCATTTCCATCTTTCACATCCTTTTTAGGATTTGCAATGCTATCCCAGCCAATCCTTTATTTTCAGAGTTGCCACTCTTAGTGTGCATGCTCCAGTTTTCCCCTGGGAGGAAGGCCTTCTCTGCTCTGAGCCCAAGTGTTATAAGAAAGAAAACATCCCTGGCATCCCTTTTAGATATGCATGTTCCTTCGTGCTGACCAATGGGTATTGCAGACATTATCTATGCCTTTTGTTTCAGAAGCAGGTCTGATAGAGTCAAGGTAGATCAAGCAACCAATCATCAGATTACACAGCTAAAGTCTGCACAATCCAGCGGCCAACAGGAAGGAACATGTCTAACGGGATGCCAGAGAGGTTCTTTCACATCAGGTTCAGAGCTTGGTCATACGCTAAAACTAATCTCTGCTCCAATATTGTGCAGTAACAGTGCAGAGGTACATGGGCTATATCACATAAGTGCTAAGATAAGAGGCAAAACTGTATTTTTACCCCGGTGAAATTATGTGATTTATTGCCAGTTAGTGTTAAGATATTATTTAACCAGTTGCCGACCACCCGCCATACTTTTACTGCGGCAAGGTGGCTTGCTTGCGCAAATCAACGTACCTGTATGTCGCTCGTGCCCGCAGGTAGGGGGCGGGCGTAGGCCCCCGCCTATCCGGCAGTGATCTGATTAGTTCCAGAACCGATCACTCGTCAATGATTTCTGGCCTGGATCTGCTAATCGGTTCTGGCGAAACACAGAACGTCCTGTTCCTGGGAAATTTAAACACAGGCACAGAAAATAATGCAATCTCCCCTCCTGTTTTACCTGTGAGTGACACTAGGTACCTATAAATTTATTGGCCAAAATGTCCAAAGTGTCCAAACAGAGGTACATTAGTGAAGAGTACGGATGGGCTTTGTGTTCGAGTCGAACCTAAGTTCGAATCGAACACAGCCAGTTCGCCGAATGGCAAACAAATGGGCTTCTTCACGGGAACTTCGAGTTCCCGCATTCATCATGCACTGTGCACTGGCAGTGCATTATGTGATTGGCTAAAGCATGGACTCTGCCCTCCATGCTTTGGCCAATCAAACAATCTGTGCCATGATTGGCCAAAGGCAGGTGCCATTAGCCAATCATGGCTCGGGGGTGGCTGTTAAACTCACTACACTCTCCCTAAAGGAATTACACTTATAAATCACCTGCTGGTCAAGGGGTTTGAACCCACAGCCTCTCAATTGCAAGCCTGGTATTATACCACTTACGCCACCGTCAAGCCTGCGTAGGCTGAACACACTCTCCCTGCCTAACTAACTAACTTCTTTTTTTTTTTTTTTCCAACAAACTTCTATCTCTAGAAGTTATATAGATTATAATTATAAGTTGGTGGAAGCTGGGAGGTCTAATGGTGGGCATACCACACACTTTCTGGCCGAGATTTCTTCATCCACATTGACCAATGTGAATGGAAGAATCTGTTAGGTTCTCTTTTTTCGTTCAGCCCACAGGCTGAATGAAAAAAAAAGAACTTTACAATATATGCCCAACAAGGACCAGTAGCGTAGCTGACCATAGAGCTGATCAGAAACTAGAACGGCTCCAATCGTCTCAATGGTCTAAGATACCAGAAGCTACGAGCATTTTATCACTTCAGCTTTGCCAAATATAAACAGAGACATTTTTTAATTGGGAAAGCATCTTATCACACTGATCTTGGTGTGGCCAGATGCTTTAAGGGCAGAGGAGAGATCTAGAGTCCAATAGACCCCATTTTTTTTAAAAAAAAGAGTACCTGTCACTACTTATTGCTATCATAGGAGATATTTACATTCCCTGGGATAACAATAAAAATGATTAAAAAAAAAAAAAAAAGAAAGGGAAGATTCCAAAATAAAATAAAAAATAAAAATAAAGAATAATAAAAATAATAAAGCACCCCTGTTCCCCTATGTTTGCGCATGTCATATGTAAACAGCAATTGCACCATATGAGGCATCACCACAAACAACAGATCGAGGGCAGTAACTCTAGCAGTAGAGCTCCTCTGTAAATCTAAAATGGTAACCTGTAAAGGCTTTTAAATGCTTTTAAAAATGTGCGTAGCTTGTCGCTGCTTCAAGGGTGTGCGCAATTTTAAAGCATTTCCTGTTTGGTATCTATAGATAAGATCATCCTTTATATTTTACCAATTTGTAACCATTTGTGCATTCAATTTCAAAAAGGTTTTTTTTTCCCCAAAAAATTGTGTTTGGAAAATCTCTGCGCAAATCCTGTGTGACAAAAAAAAAAATTGAAATACCCACCATTTTATTCTGTAGGGCCTATGCTTTAAATAAATAAATATATATATATATATATATATATATATATATATATATATATATATAATTTTTAGGGGTTAAAAGTAATTTTCTAGTAAAACATTTTTTGTAAACAAAAAGTGTCAGAAAAGGCTTGGTTTTTAAGTGGTTAGAAGATTGGGTGATGTGTGGCATAAGGTTCTAATATTGGGCATAAAATGCCAGGACAGTTCAAACACCCCCCAAATGAGCCCTTTTTTGGAAAGTAGACACCCCAAGCTATCTGCTGAGAGGCATGTTAGGTCCATGGAATATTTTATATTTTGCCACAAGTTTCGGAAACTGCTTTTTTTTTTTTTTTTACACAAAGTTGTCACTAAATGATATATTGCTCACACATGTGATGGGTATATGTGGAAGAACACCCCAAAATACTTTCTGCTGCTTCTCCTGAGTACAGGGATACCACATTTATGAGACTCTTTGGGAGACTAGCCATGTATAGGACCCTGAAAACCAATCACCGCCTTCAGGCTTTCTAAGGGCATAAATTGCTCATTTTACTTCCCCACTATCTATTACAGTTTTGGAGGCCCTGAAATGTCAAGATAGCATAAAACCCCCCAAATGACCCCATTTTGGAAAGTAAACAATTCAAGCTATTTGTTGAGAGGCAGGTTGAGTACACAGAATATTTTATATTTTGCCACAAGTTTTGGGAAAATGACAATTCTTTTTTTTTTTTTTTTTTTTTTACAGAAAGGTGTCACTTAAATGATATATTGCTCAAACATACCATGGGTATATGTGGAAATACACCCCAAAATACATTCTGAAGCTTCTCCTGAGTATGGGGATACCACATGTGTGAGACTTTTTCATCTAGCTGTGTACAGGACCCCGAAAACCAACCACCGCCTTCAGACATTCTAAGGGTGTAAATTGTTGATTTCACTCTTTACTACCTATCACAGTTTCAGAGGCCATGAAATGCCAAAATAGCACAACCCCCCCCCCATATGACCCCTTTTCAAAAAGTAGACACCCCTAGGTATTTACTAAGAGCCATGGTGAGTATTTTGCGAAACTGTGATAGGTAGTGAGGAGTAAAATCAACAATTTATGCCCTTAGAAAGCATGAAGGCAGTGATTGGTTTTTGGGGTCCTATACTGCCAAAAAGACTCACATATGTAGTATCCCCGTACTCAGGAAAGGCAGCAGAACGCATTTTGGGGTTTAATTTCACATATACACATGGCATGTTTAAACAATATATCATTTCAATGCCAAGTTTGTGTAAAAAATGTATATATATTTTTGTCATTATTCAAACACTTGTGACAAAAAAATTAATATTCAATGGGCTCAACATGCCTCTCAGCAAATAGCTTGGGGTGTCTACTTTCCAAAAAGGGGTAATTTGGGAGGTTCTATGCTATCTTGACATTTCAGGGCCTCCAAAACTGTGATAGGTAATGGGGAAGTAAAATGAACAATTTACGCCCTTATAAAGCCTGAAGGCAGTGATTGGTTTTCGTGGCCCTAGATTTGTAGAAGCTATAACTTTTGGGAAAACCAATAAATATATGCTGAGATTTTTTTTTTCTAAGACATGTAGCAAAATTCATTTTGGCCTAAATGTATGACCAAAATTGAGTTTATTGGGTATTTTTTATAAGAAAAAGTAGAAAATGTATTTTTCTCAAATATTTTCGGTCTTTTATAATTTATATCACAAAAAATAGAAATCCCAGTGGTGATTAAATACCAACAAAAGAAAGTTCTATTTGTGGGAAAAAAAGGACATACATTTCATTTCGGTACACCTTGCATGACTGCGCAATTACCAGTTAAATTCACGCAGTGCCAAATTGCAAAAAATTGCCTGGTCATTAAGGGGTAAAACCTTCCAGTCCTTAAGTAGTTAATGCTCCTAATGGGTTTACATATACTTTGCTTTTCAGTTGGTATTTAAGGAATGATGGAAATTTTTATCATAAACAGGACTACAGGTCACCAGTACAGACGACACTGATTATGCATAGAATTGTGAAAAAGGCCTTTAACAAATATATGAGAATAACTTTTGATGTTTCCCGAAGGTCTTTTCTAACTGTATATGATTAAACCAAATATAAAAAAAAAATAATAAGAATGCTTCTGTTTTGAAAAATATCTTTCCTTGTATAACATATCTTTAGAATGAAAGATGCAATTTGTCTCGGTGGAATCATTATCCATATGTGCAGTGAGGATCCCGGGTTGACTGTGACTGTCAAACTTGTTGTTTATTTCTTAATATCCAGAGAAAAACGATTTTAAGCCTTAATATTTTAAACGGTACACGGCAGATGTTACATATACGTATATTTCTAGGGGAACTTGCTACATAATGTTTGTTTCTAACTGGTTTTATTCCAAATGGTTTGATAAACAAGGAGTAGATTTAAAGTCTAAGTTTATAGATTTTATGTTTTCTATGGTTTTCTCATGTATATTTCAATATCTTGCTTCCTTCTTTTCATGCTTCTTGACTTGTAGCATTCTTTTAGTCTCTCCTGTATCTCAAATTTAGTTGCCATTAGTGAGCTCCACACTTGGGACTATCTATGACAGGGGTGTAAAAATAAAACGGAAATAGTGGGGAACTGTGTTTAATCAATCTGCAAAGGGCCACATTATGTCTAATGGGAGCCACCTCTACCTGACATTCTGGTAACTATCTTTTTAGTAACAACTGCAAGTTACAATATTTTTCTCTTGAGAACAACTTCACAAATCATTTTGTGAAGTCTCCATCTGCAAAAATGCATTAGAATTTGTAACATTTATCCAATGGAACACAGCCCGGGGCCTTAATCAAAATAAAGTGGACATAGCAGCAGATATACAGTATCTCACAAAAGTGAGTACACCCCTCACATTTTTGTAAATGTTTTATTATATCTTTTCATGTGACAACACTGAAGAAATGACACTTTGCTACAACTTAAAGTAGTGAGTGCACTACTAGTGGTGAACTCCAGGTCACAGGAGTGGAAGAGGGCTCCAGTGGCAACCTGTGAAGCTCTGGCAAACTCCAGGGTTAAGGCAGTGCTGGAAAATAATGGTGGCCACACAAAATATTGACACTTTGGGACCAATTTGGACATTTTAACTTAGCGGTGTACTCACTTTTGTTGCCAGCAGTTTAGACATTAATGGCTGTGTATTGAGTTGTTTTGAGGGGACAGTAAATTTACACTGTTATATAAGCTGTGCACTCACTACTTTACATTGTAGCAAGTGTAATTTCTTCAGTGTTGTCACATGAAAAGATATAATAAAATATTTACAAAAATGTGAGGGGTGTACTCACTTTTGTGAAATACTGAATATGTTCCAATCAGGGGTCGGTCTCGAAGACCAGTTGCGATAGCAGTAGTGGGACTTCCACCAACCTGCGGGATAGGTACACAGACAGTAAGAGAGGAAAGGGTCCTCAAGAGTTTCATCACAGAGGAGAAAGATTGGTTCCAAAATGAAAAATTCTATTTATTTAAGCATGCAAATATTAAGAAATACCACCTCCACCATAGCCATAATTAAAAAAATGACAACGCTGTCACCACAGACAGGCAGCTGCTCCATACACACCTTCATACATGCACCTACATCTGAATTGAAATAATAAATAGTAACAAATAGGGCAGTTCTGTGTTTGGAAATGGACAATATTCTCGCAGGCCACAGCAGCAATTCTGCTTTAAAGGACAGGGGAAAGTCAATCCAATAGAGCCAGAGCCATGCACACGTGTTAATGTAGTCAGATGGGTGTTCGGAGTGAATACATGTTCCAATCCCTTACATGATGCACAGAGGTGAATTAGTCCCTCAATCAGTCAGCAAACAGTTCCGTGCTTGTAAGGAATGTGAGTCTTCCGCTCAAAGTGAAGCAGCACATGGGATAATCTGGAGCAGGTGAGTAGTGGATGATTGCAGGTATGGGTGGTGTGCAAGTCTGGATATATAAGAGATGCTGAACGGGGATGGGAAGCAAGTGGATGTTTAGCTAAAATCTGTTTACAGAAATCTCACCACTTACCGGTATGTTTCTTGACCGCATCCAGTTGATCCAGGGGCAACCAGGACTCATGCACATCTATTGCCACGTCCACACTCCTTCACAGATAGCCGATTGTAAACAGATGGAAGGCCGATCTGGTGGTTCCTGTCTATGCCAGTGCATCACAGATGTGATGACGTATTTCTGACGCATTTCACTTGTCACACTAGCTTCTTCAGGTATAGGTACACAGGCAGTCACCCCGGTGAATGACACGGGCTCACCTGAGGTGCGGGGTCTAAGTTCTAACCGGTGTCCACCAGAGCTCCTGATGGTGGAGAATAATTTAGCTGTGTGTTTGTACCAGGTCGCGGTCCTCAGGATCTTCCCACCAGGAGGTGAGGTCCAGAAGTGGATAAGCAGATAAGGATCACACAGAAGCATAGTCAGTAAACAAGCCAAAGGTCAGTAACAAGTAGTAGTAGGTTGGGATCAGTTAGAAACTAGTCGAGGAACAAGCCAAGGACCGGTGACGAGTGGTAGCAAAGATAGGGATGGCAGCAGGGAAGACAGAGCAAGATTTTGGCTGGAGAGAGTACAATAATTTGGCAAACAGAAAGTGCAGATACATGGCTTAAATCAGAAAGTTCATGGGAGGAACAAAGAGTTCATGGTTCAGCTGAAGTCAAGGCAGAAGGCAGGAATCTCAGTTAGCTCAGCAAGAAGAGTCATTGCCAGACACAGCAGAAGTTCAAGTTCAGGCCCTGACAATATGTTTTCTTATTGAGGCCTAAACTCTTTCAATCAACAATAACTATTGTTAATCCTTATGCTGCTTGATTTAGTATTTAGTAATAGTTGGGATGGTGTATTTTATGTAAACTTTTTTTTACATTTCTTCAGTTGCTTCTTGGTTTCTGTCCTAGGCCAAACAATGTCATACAGTCCATGAGTCCTCATGAACAATCAAGAGTGCTGAAGTGCAAGAAGCATTCTGAGACCAGGAGAGAGCAGAGTGAGAAGGAGAATAACTGCAAGTCTTTTCCTTCTGTTCACACAGTCAAGGGAACACTTCTTGGACACAGTCCAATGAAAATTACCTTATATGTAATTTGTATATAAGAAGGTGGACACACAGGTGAGAGATGATTGTTATCAGTGTATGTACAGCCACTTATTTTATTGATGTTTTATCTCTGCATTGTTAAAAGATTAGACATGTTATGTATGTTTATCCCCTTTTTTCTTCAATACCAGTGCTTAGGGCTTTTTTTCAGCGGGAATGCAGGGAAACAAAGTTCCGGCATCTCCAGCACTGAATGTATCTAATGCCAAGGGGTACTGGGGTGTGCTGGAGGGTCTGATGATGCTGGCTGCTAAAGGATCTATTGTTGCTTGGGGGGATATATTGTTGAAGGAGGGGGCAACTTGTTGCTAGGAGGGATCTACTGTTGGGGGAAGGGTCTATTGTTGCTGGCTGCTGGAGGGTCTACTAGCTGTTGGGAGATCTATTGATGCTTGTGGGACTCCATTGTTACTGGGATGGATCTGTTGTTGTTAGGGGGTATTTTGTTGCAGGGGGGTCTATTTTTGATGGAGGATCTATTGTTGTTTGAGGGCTATTGTTGGTGGCTCCAGGGGATCCACAGTATTTTACAGCTTTTTATATTTTCCTTAACAAGTTCCATACAAATTACTTAGCACCACAAAATGAAACTTAGTTAATACTTGTTGATCTTGCAATAAATGCAGAGTAATTGTTACTTCTTGTGAGCTGCACCAAAGAATACCTTCCTTCCTAGCTATCCAACATGTTTGTGCATTTGTGAGGTCAGGCACTGATGTTGAACGAGAAGGCCTGGCTCGCAGTTCTTCCGCTCTTATTCATCCCAAGGGTGTTCTATTGGGTTGAGGCCAGGACTCTGTGCAGGCCAGTCAAGTTCTTCCACCCCAAACTCACTCGTCCATGTCTTTATGGACCAAACTGTTCCCACAAAGTTGGGAGCATGAAATTGTCCAAAATGTCTTGGTATGCTGACGCCTTAATAGTTCCCTTCACTGGAACTAAGGGGCCAAGTCCAACCCCTGAAACACAACCCCACACCATAATTCCCCCTCCACCAAATGATTTGGACCAGTGGACAAAGGGGGTTACATCCTCAACCACTACCTTAGAAGAAGGCATGACAGCTCTGTGACAGTGGGACATTATCCCCGATCAAGCCTTTCAGCCAAAGAAGCTGCCATCCTAGCCTCTGATCTTCACCTGTCATGATGCTGCACATGGGATCAGTTTTGACACCAGCCATTGGATGGTTTGACAGTTTGGTTGAGAGCACAACCAATGTGACAGTTACATTCCTTGCTGAGATGTAACTGTTTTTTGAAACTTTGATTGAGGTTTAGTTAAGCATGAATATAGTCTCCTCTTGAATGTACAGTTCAATGTTTAGCGCCAGCTTACAAAAAAGACGTTCTGAAACTGGAGAGAGTACAAATTGCAGAAAAAATTGCAGAAAAAGTTTTATAAAATGTATTTTAAATGCTACTAGTGTAAGAAATATTGCCTCTTGTAATCCCTTCCACATCAACAGAGAGAAAGAGAGGGGCAGATTCCGAGCCAATCAACATGCACATGTGTTAATCAGGAATATGCAAATAACAGGAAACTGTATGATTAAATATTCTATTACTCCTTGGCTGTCCAATCACAGACAGGGGGTGAGGATTTGAACAATCTGTCAAGTCATCATCAAGTCAAGTCAGCATCCTGGATCTCCTGTCTAGCAAATCTTAGAACTGGCTGGTGACAAGGATCTGACAGTGTAAAACAGCGAAAAGGAAACTCATAACTCATAGCTAATCAAATTCCTTCTTTTCTCTTCTGAAAAAAAAAATATATATATATATTGGTCTCTGTGGACAGGTTCTTCATTTTCATACAGAATACAGTTTCCTTCTCTCAATTTTTAAAAAAGGACCGGTTTTTATTATAAAATGGATAACCTCTTAAAGAACAAAGGTCCTTTGTGTCTCCCATTTTCCACTTATACATGTTATTTGCCTGATTAGTATGTATTGTGGCTTAAAAGAAATGGAAAATAACCCCTATGTATAAATACAGTTTGGTTTCCTTTTATTTCCTGAAAACATATTCCTTTGCCGAGCATGAGATAACATCTACTTTGCCAAGCTGGATTTGTCTGCCCGTTACAAGTGATTTTAAGGACTGCCTTCTGGGGGTTCCAGCTATTCCTACCCCCTTCTTCCCTTCGGGGAATTCGGGTTGCAAGCAGTTTTTCAACCACCTGTGACATTCAGAGAATTTTTCTTTTGGGTCCAACATCGAGCATTTCCACACGGCATTCCAGGTTGGCGCCTTTCGGCATATTGATCTCCTGTTTTTTAGCCTTTACAGGCAGGCAAGTTTCTCCATTCTTTACAGTGAACATACCACCTCCTGCGGGCACCCCATAAGAAGGAGTTTGGTGTTCCTCTCCGAAACGCATCGGGTGAACACCCGCGGTTTATATGTGGTGCATTTTCACTGTGCATATTATGTCTGTACAACTTGCCAATTATTTTAACCATTTTCTGTGTATTTATATACTTTTTCAATAAAGTTTTCAAATAAACTGTGTATCTTGATATTATACAGTGCCTTAAAAGTCCCGCCCCAAGGGGAACCCTATTGTTCTTGTATTCCAATTTGGGATGTGGCACTCAGGGGATCACCCCACATGAATCAAATTTTTCCTTGACTGACAGTGTAAAACAGCGAAAAGGAAACTCATAACTCATAGCTAATCAAATTCCTTCTTTTCTCTTCTGAAAAAAAATATATATATATATATTGGTCTCTGTGGACAGGTTCTTCATTTTCATACAGAATACAGTTTCCTTCTCTCAATTTTTAAAAAAGGACCGGTTTTTATTATAAAATGGATAACCTCTTAAAGAACAAAGGTCCTTTGTGTCTCCCATTTTCCACTTATACATGTTATTTGCCTGATTAGTATGTATTGTGGCTTAAAAGAAATGGAAAATAACCCCTATGTATAAATACAGTTTGGTTTCCTTTTATTTCCTGAAAACATACAGCGTGCCATTCAGCACTGAGAACATTCCATTGAGTCAGTTCTTGGTGTATATTTAAAGTAAGAGCAGATTCCATTCTATGTTTTGTCATTGACTTTTTAAACTATTCAAAGGATTTAATCTAGAACTGTGTGACACCAATTAATGCTAAGCACATAATTTATGGTGCTCTTGCTAAAACATTTCGTATTATAGTATGCATTTATTTATTTTGTATTAATTTAAATGTTTGTTTATTGCAATTCTATTTATTTATTCCAGCCGTAGTTTTGATCTATAGCTAGACTTTACATTTTAGCTGAATATTTCCTTGAAATTTACTTACCCAAAAGTTTTAAACTACAATCCATATATAAAAGGATCTTTTGTCCCAGTCTAAACAAAGGTTTTTTTTGTATGTAGTTTTTTAATGGCAGAAATCTTTTTCATATTCAATCATTAACCTAATTGTTTGATTTGAGGTGGTTTTTGCAAACAAATGTGGGCTTCTCGTTTGAAGCATACACTATATTGTCAAAAGTATTGGGACACCTGCCTTTACACGCATATTAACTTTAATAGTATCCAGGCCTGGACTGGTACAAAAAATAGGCCTGGGAATTTTAGACCGAGCAGCCCATTTTTACATTTTTTTTCTAAATCAAATTACAAATAATGACAACTACCGGTTTCTAAAAGTCTTAAAGGTATATATATATATATATATATACACCATGACAGGCAGTAAGGGATGATGCGGTTGCTGGTAATTGAAGCAGCGTAGGGGCTGGATGTCCGGCTATAGCAACGCAACTCTCGCCCCTCCCTCCACATTACACCAGCTGCGCCCAAGGCAAGTAATCAAAAATATATTCACCTGGACTCACAATAACCCCATATATATCACCCAGACTCCTCATAACCCTATATATAATGACCCAGAGTCATAGCAACTATATAAATATAATCACCTGGACTCACAGTAAACTCATATATATCATCCGGACTCATAAGAACCCTATATATAATGACCCAGAGTCATAGTAACTATATATATATATATATACCTGGACTCACGGTAACCCCATATATGTCACCTGGACTCAAAATAACTCTATGTATAGTACCCAGAGTCATAGTAACTATATATATATATATATATATATATACTGAACAAAATTATAAATGCAACACTTTTGCCCCCATTTTTCATGATGTCATGATTATTGGGGAGATTAAATAAAAGAATAATGGAATTATAAAGGCCATACATATTCAGTCCTATATAGAGATTTTGAATAGTACAGCATCCATTTTGTTTGGGGTGATGGAAAGTTTATATATGTTCTTTTGAACAAAATATCTCTTACAACAGGGTCTTATAATTACAGCAGATGTTTCTGTTTCTCTTTTGGTCATAAATAAGAGACCTTTTTACATCTCATCAGATAAGAGTCATTTAGCCAGACACCATACTAGTCACTGATGGCCGGTCTAGCTTGTAATCTTATCTGTATTTTACAATGAACAATGGGTTCATTTAAACTATATTTTTAAAGATACATTATATTGTGTGTAAGAAAATATTAGCAATAATTATGTCATTATATTAGGTAAAATAAACATATGTAGGAATGCTTTATATAACATATTTTGGTTTTATATTTTTACACATAAGAACACTTTTCTATTATGTGTAAGAACTTATGTGTTTTGAAGCTAATTACCTCCTTTTAGAAACGTTTGTGTAGGTCTAGTTAAAGTTTTATGGTCATCATAAATACTATATCCTAGCCTAGATGTCTGACGTATTTGACAGGATTTTGATAATTTAAGGCTTTTCACTAGCCAGCTAGGTCAAAAGGTTATTATTATTATTATTATCAGTTAATAGTAGTACTATTGTATTGTTTATACTGAATTTAAAGAGCAATACAATACTGCCCCCTTTGGAGACTACTACTAAATGCAGTCTTGGGGTAAATCAGTATTTTCCATTATACATATAGTATTAATAATATATCCTTCTTAAATGGCTTACCAGATTTAATCCCTGTCTAAGATACATGATGGAGATATTAGATGGACATGTATATATTATGAGAGTATGGACAGGTTTTTATGTTGTTTTTATGATTATTCTTAATTGAAGGAATTATTACATAATTCTAATATCCAAAATACTGGACAATTAGTAGAGGCGTTGCCAATGACCTCACCAGTTAATGGATAAGTAATCCCAACCAATGGGGATAAAGTTCCTCCTTCTGGGTTTAGCTTATGGTAATTTTACTGTCCTTTTGTTCAATACAATATAAAAAGGGAACCCCAGATGTGAGAGATACACACACATTACGACAACATTCATTACACTTACAACACACACGCTATTTACATCCATACATATACTCATCTATACATACTCCATTTTGCTCCATCATGTCTCTGAAACTTTGAAGGACGCCAAACGAAACTCCTCCCTAACTGGCCACCATTTTGGGAAGGCAACCATCTTAAGGACTCTGGTAACGACCATTTTAAGCTAGCAGCCATCTTAAGTGTGGTAAATATACCTTGCTGTTAATTTGATTATTATTTACAATAGTTTATTTCCTTCCTTATATGTTTTATATTTCATATTTAAGGGTAACGAGATTACAATCCCAGCCGTATGAACCATAGTAGATTTTTCTCTAAAAGCTGATTTTTGTTTTTATACATTTTTATTAATATCAGATTTAGCGCATTATTTGCAATATTATGCCTCGTACACACGTGCAGATTGTCGGCCGAAAAGATTCGGCCGCCTAACGATCGGCCGATTGTAGGCTTGTTAGTATGATGCTTCCGACAGCCGACAGTGCACTTTCGGCCGAAAAGAATCTGTCGTGCAAGCATTAAAATTTTTGTATGCTGACACCAGAGCGGCAGATTGTTCGCCAGTCAATACAGAATTTGGCCGACAGACAGCAGATTTGCAAGACTGGGCATGCTCAGAAAAAAAAAACACAGGGAAAGTTAACCATCACATGACATCACTTCTGCAGTCGGCTGTAGTCGGCGGACAAAATTTGTGTGCAGTCTTTTGCACTTTTCAGCGGACATGACAGCCCGGGGACAAAAGACGGCCGAACGGTCGGCCGACAATCTGCACGTGTGTACGGGGCACGAGTCTCCCGTTTTGCATAGCCTATTCTCACTCCATCTGCAGCGGAGTGACTGTTGACTGCGCAATTCGCAGACAATTGTGGTCTGATTATAAAGAACACTTATATATGGTTTATGCTATACCTGGGGAAAACGTAATCTTGCTTTTATTTTTAATTTCATTATTGAGCTAAAATCACATTGCATTTATCATTTTAGTTTGTATTTTATGTAATCTCTTTGTGTCATCTCAAGTCTAATCATTTATTGTAAATACATGTCTTGTGAATATATATTCTTATATATTCCCTACTGTAGACTGTTTTCACTGTAAACTGTTTTCACTGTTTTCACTAAGATTGGTATATGCTGTTGAAAATAAATTAATCAATTAAAAAGAATTCGTTACATATTGATTTGTGGAAATAAGTTGAGATTCTCCTACCTTACAGATCTTTGCTTATTTACATAAATAGACACTGTTATATTCAGAGCAGTATAAATATTCTGACAATGAGCTGAACTCAAAGATCTAAGACTTTTTCTATGTACACAAAAGACCTATTTCCAGAGTTGTATAAAGTACTCAAAACCCATACTTGAGTAAAAGTACAAGTGCTCGATCAAAAAGTGACTTGAGTAGAAGTGGAAGTGCTCTATCAAAAAGTGACTTGAGTAGAAGTACTAAAGTATTCAACATTTTTTGTACTTAAGTATTGCAAGTAGTTTTTTTAAAAAATGTTGCTACTCAAGTACTGAAAGTAAAAGTACCAGTAGTTTTGAAAAAAAATTGTTACTCAAGTACTGAAAGTAAAAGTACAAGTACTGTGTTATGTAGTTATTAAAGAAAGAAGTCAAAAGTTTGAACATCATATTGTTTTTTATTATTTCAAATGCAGCTTTTATTTATACATACAGTAGCATTTATTTTCGTATGCGCTGATAATACACATGTTTTTAGCTTCATGAAACCTGCCATCTACTGTTCTGGCAGTGGTAATTTCTATAATTGTAATGAGTAACTATGCAGCACAAAAAAAAAAAATATCGGAGTAGAAGTATTGAAATCATCGAAAAAATGTAGTGAAGTAAAAGTGGAAGTAGGAGAAAAAAATTCTACTCTAGGAAAGTACAGATACCGCCTTTCGGGACTTAAGTACAGCAGTGAAGTAGTTCTACTTAGTTACTATACATCTCTGCCTATTTCTCTCAAATATTGTTCACAAATCTGTCTAAATCTATGATAGTGAGCACTTCTTCTTTGCCGAGATAATCCATCCACCTGTAACGCTCCTGCGTTTCATGTATGGTGTGGATTTTCAGCTGCAGAAATATTCCACTTCAGTAGTCATGTAAGAGAGATGCTGAAATACCATTCCCAACCTCAATGACTCATCATGTGTGGAAGGTCTTAATTCAGCTAGTAAATACACACACTCAACAAGCTGGTTCCTAGAGTGACTTTATGTATGTAGTAACACAGTGATGAAGATTTAAGAGACAGGTTGAGTGGAGGTGGTAGGTGACAGACACTTGAAGGTAAGACAGTAGCAGATGGATGCAGGTAGGTTTAGCAATCATGTATGGTAGCAGATGACAGAGTAGCAGGTGGACATACAAGAGAGATCAACCCAGTGCAGGAATAAGTAGCAGTAGTCTCAAGAGCTAGCAATCTAGATATGCAGATGTGATAAATAGTCTTTACTATGCAGAGCTAGATAGTGTAAGCTTAGTATAAGTTTATAGAGGGTTCCCCTGCGGGGTACTTAGCACTAATAGCAATACAGCCGAAGGTTGGTTCAGGAGGAGCGGATGATCCGGAAGCGGGATGCAGGGATCAGCGCAGCGAGGTTCCGTCAGCGAGGTATGCTTGCAAGCACGAAAGCTTCAAGCCAAGTTAGCATCCAGGTAAGGGTGTTTGAACGAACACATGTGAGTGAGAACCGGCGATTTAAATAGCCATCTAGTCCGGCGCTGAGTGATGACAGCTTCAGTCTTAAAGGTGTATGCGCACCTTTCCAAAAGAGAATGGTGGGGCGCATACACTTGTGAAAAGAGTAATTTAGGGTACCAAAGGTACCGGAACATTACACCACCTCACAGGTGTGGCGTATAGAGATGCTGATTAGACAGTATGATTATTGCACAGGTGTGCCTTAGGCTGCCCACAATAAAAGGCCACTCTAAAATGTGCAGTTTTATCACACAGCACAATGCCACAGATGTCGCAAGTTTTGAGGGAGCGTGCAATTGGCATGCTGGCTGCAGGAATGTCCACAAGAGCTGTTGCCCGTAAATTGAATGTTCATTTCTCTACCATAAGCCGTCTTCAAAGGCACTTCAGAGAATTTGGCAATACATCCAACCGGCCTCACAACCACCTGGACTCATAGTAACCTCACTTATATCACCACTGCTCATAATAACTACTGTGTTTCCCTGAAAAAAGCCCTACCCCGAAAATAAGACCTAGCCTGATTTTCGGGTAGGGCTAAAATATAAGTCCTACCATAAAAATAAGCCCTAGTAAAGTCCATGTAAATTATATAATCTGTTTTGTAAAAATGTTATATAATGTCCACTGTTTCTCCCTCTGTAACTTTATTGTCGGAAATACCTTATTTACAGCGCCACCGGCGCTCATGTGAGTGGCTGGAGATCTACTTCTCTCCTCCCGGCTGACGTTAGCGGCCCCTCCCTCTGCAGTGCTCAGAGCGGGGCTGACATCAGCAGGCATCTTGGCCCTTCCTTTAGCAGTGCTCGGAGCGGGGATGATGTCAGCAGGCATCTCGGCCCTTCCCTCAGCAGTGTTCGGAGCATGGAAGAAGAGCTCAGACTGATCACGTGAGCGCCCAGTGGCGCTATAAATAAGGTATTTTTGACAATAAAGTTACAAAGTGAGACTCACTGGACATTATATAATATTATCAAAAAACAAAAAGTATCACCCATATACATTACACAGGGATTCCCCCACACACACACGATCATTAGAGAACTCCCCTCCAATCAATTCTTATATTCCAAGCCTCAGATGACTTTAGAGACAATTAATGAAACTACTATACCCCAGAAAAGGCAAATGGAAGGCTCCAGCAATGGTTGCACATGCCAAGCAGCTTGTAAGAGGCTGGGGCCGTGTGCGGTGGGTGTTCTCTGAGCGCCCGTCTAGAAAGGAACCCTGTTCCTCTCGCACGTGTCTCAGCGGAGTGTGCACAGCCGGTAGGAGAAGGGAGGGGAGGGAGAGGGGATAAATCATTAATGATCAAGCTGAGCATTATCAGGCGATGTGCTCTCTACTACAGGCGCCAAGTGAAAGCTAACAGGCAGCTGCAGGAGAGCCTTTTATTTCCTGCCCTTTGTCCCACTGCCTTCTCAGCTCAGGGGCCACAAACACCATCACTCCATGTCACTGGGTATGTGACTTCTGGCCCCGGGACATGTGGCCTGGCAGCCCCGGCCCACCGGGTACATGCCCCATGTGCCCTATGGCCAGTCTAGGCCTTCTAGCATCCCTGTCTTAGTCCATAGGGTTCAACATTGAGTTGGAGGTGTTCTATTAGATTGAGATCAGGACTCTGTGCAGGCCTGTCAAGTTCCTCCACATCAAACTCGCTCATTCAAGTCTTTATGGACCTTGATTTGTGCACTAGTCCAAATCATTTGGTGGAGGGGGGGTTATGGTGTGGGGTTATTTTTCAGGGGTTGAACTTTGCCTCTTAGTTCCAGTGAAGTGAGTTCTTAAGGCATCAACATGCCAAGACATTGTGGACAATGTCATGCTCCCAACTTTGTGGGAACCGTTTGGGATGGCCCCTTCCTGTTCCAACATGACTGCTCACCAGTGCACAAAGCAAGGTCTGTGTTGTAGCTTTCTACAACACTTTGGATTGTGTACAGTATGTTGGTATTTGTGTCGGTTCAGCCAAAAAGAACATTTGTGAGATGTTGGCACTATAGCTGGCTCTGTGTTTTTCACTTACAGCAGCCCCCTTTCCCATAAGGAAAGAAGGCCTACAGGTACTTGGTTGCCCCCAGGTCTTATACAAAATGCTGTTGTGCTTGACCACCATTTTAAGGCAAGAGCAAGCACAGCAAACAAAAACTTATAGTTGGCAGACAGACAGAGTGGTGTCTTTGTTTTTAGGAAATATGCTTGTTTAGGCTGATACATTAATAATTAGTTTAATACTTATATGTATTGGTTTTGTATGTGTACCCAAAATATCACGAAATTTGGTTGCTTTTGTATTCTGAGTTTTATTAACTCTTCTGTTACAGGAAACTGGCTATTCAATTTTTTTTAGATGGCTTACAGAATTGCTTTAACCACTTCTGGACCGGAAGGTTTTCCCCCTTAATGACCAGGCCATTTTTTGTGATACGGCACTGCGTTATTTTAACTGACAATTGCGCGGTCATGCGATGCTGTACCCAAATAAAATCGACAAGTCTGAAAAAAAAAAAAAACATTATTTTTTACTTTCTGATATATAACATTCCCAATTAAAAAAAAAAATCTAATTTTTTTTATCATTTTAAGCCAATTTGTTTTCTGCTACATAATTTTGGTAAAAAAAAATTCCAATAAGTGTATATATATTTATTAATTAGACACTTACCTGTCTAGGGATCCCACGATGTCAGCACCCCAGCCGATTTTCGGATTGGCTCCTGGGTGCTGCCGCCGCCATTCGTGGTAAGGGAAACTGGCAGTGAAGCAGGTTCCCTACTGCGCAAGCGTGAAGCACGCTGCTCTTTCTATCTGGCCATCAGCAGGAAGGAGGAGGGGGCCAAATTTCCAAGGGACCTTGTCGCAGTAGGATCTCACAGAAGTGGGGATGGTACCTGTCAAAAACAGGTACCTGTTCCCCCTCCCCCCTGAAAGGTGCCAAATGTGGCACCGGAGGGGGGGTTGGGAAAGTTGATAAGCGGAGCTTCGACTTTTGGGTTTAACTCTGCTTTAAAATACCAAGACTTTATTTTTTTTATGATAGGTCCACTTTAACCACTTTAGCCCCGGAGGATTTTGCTGCTTAATGATCAGGCCCTATTTTGCGATTCGGCACTGCGTTTCTTTAACGGACAATTGCGCGGTCGTGCGATGCTGTACTCAAATAAAATTGACGTCCTTTTTTTCCAACAAATAGAGCTTTCTTTTAGTGGTATTTGATTACCTGTGTGATTTTTATTTTTTGCGCTATAAACAAAAAAAGAGCGACAATTTTGAAAAAAAACAATATTTTTCACATTCTGCTATATAACATTCCCCCCCCCAAAAAAAATGTAAAAATCAAAATGTTTTAACATTTTAGGCCAATTTATTTTCTGCTACATATTTTTGGTAAGTGGTGGGAGAACTCGTGTCACACGCACTGGCTCCCCAGCTGACAAGCGGGGGCGGGAGCGCGCCGCCGGCGGGGCGCGATCGCCCCCTAGGGTCTCCTGAGCGAGCTACGTAGTACTACCTCGGTTTGCCCAGGAGCAGCTGCCTGCCGCAGTAAATCTGCGGTGGGCAGTCGTCAAGTGGTTAAAGAGGAGCTCCAGTCTCCAGTGAAAAAAACTGCAGCTGCTGACTAGCCACTCACAACCACTCACCTGTCCTATGATCCAGCATTGTACTCACCCCAGTGCCCACTACGCATGTGCGAGCCACACTGCGCAATGTGAATGGTCCCGCAGTCTGTTGGGACCTGTCAAGTGTCCCAAAAGACTGGGGGGGGAGAAAAACTTCCACTTCCGATCACCTAGGCAGTCCGTGCGGAAGTTGAAGCAGGTGCCTGTCAAAATCGGATACCCGCTCTCCTCCCCACTCTGCAAAAGTGCCAATTCTTTGAGAGGAGCAGGGACAAGTCCCCAAATAAAATTTATGAATTATTTTCCCACAATTAGAGCTTTCTTTTGGTGGTATTTGATCACCTCTGCAGTTTTTATTTTTTGTGCTATAAACAAAAAAAGAACCACAATTTTGAAAAAAAAAAAAAAAGCACATTGTTTTTTTTTACTTTTTTATAAAAATCCTAATAAGCGTATTTTGATTGGTTTTAGAGTCTACAAACTATGGGATACATTTATGGACTTTTTTATTTTTTTACTAGTAATGGCAGCGACCAGCAATTTTTAGCGGGACTGCGAGATTGCGGTGCACAAATTTGACACTAAGTAACACTTCTTGGGGACCAGTGACACCAATACAGTGATCAGTAGTGATGAGCCGAACACCCCCCTGTTTGGTTCACACCAGAACATCTCAACCAGCGAACATGCAAACTCCCTTAAATTCTATGGGACACGAACATGAAAAATCAAAAGTCCTAATTTTAAAGGCTTAAATGCAAGTTATTGGCCCAAAAAGGTGTATGAGGACCTGGTACTGCCCGGGGGGGACATAAATCAATGCAAAAAAAAAGAAAAAACATTTTAAAACGATTATTTTTACAGGAGCAGTGATTTTAATAATGCTTAAAGTGAAACAATAAAAATGAAAAATTCCTTTAAATATCGTGCCGGGGGGGCCCTTAATGTACATTTAAAGTGGCGCATTTGTGCGGTGTTCGTAGTCCGTTGCAGCAATACTGACATTTCTAAAGGAAAAAATGTAATTAAAATTTGCTCGCGGCTGTAATGTATTGTCGGCTCCCGGCAATACAGATAAAGAAAAATGAAAAAATAAAACAAACAAAAAAAACAGTGGGGGGTCCCCCCAGTCCATACCAGGCCCCTTGGGTCTGGTATAGATTTTAAGGGGAACCCCACACCAATTTAAAAAAAAAATCCATACCAGACCCTTATCACACAGCCTGGCTGGACAGGATGGGGGTGGGGAAGGGCCTCCAGATCCCGCCCCACCTATGTGAATGGACATCGGGTACATTGTACCCCTACTCATTCACCAAAAAAGTGTACAAAAAAAATAAAGACAAAAGCCAGTTTTGGACAAATCCTTTATTAAAAAATAAAAAATAGTGTCCCCCGATGTAAATCCATCGTCAATCACGTCGCCCGCTGCAACGAAAAATAGAGAAAAAAAAAAAAGAGCTCCCGCTGCTTCACATGCCTCTTGGCAAATGAGCTGCAAGAGCTGCGAAAGGGGCGGGGACACCCGGCAGGGGTAATTTATTCAATGCACCAGCGCAGTGCATTATGGTGCTGGTGCAGTGAATAAGAGGGGGTGCCCCTGCCATTTGTCTATGCCCCTTTCTTATAAAAGAGCTGTCACATCTCTAGCAGCTCATTACGCTGGACGCGTGTGAAGCGGCTGCAGATCTTTTTTTTTATTTTTATTTTATTTTTAGGTGTGGCGGGCGAACCTTCCGCCGAACGCCCTATTTGTTCGTGTGTTCAGCGACACTGGCAGGGAAGGGGTTAACACCAGGGGCAATCAAGGGGTTCAGTGTGCTCCCAGGCAGTGCTTTCTAACTGTGGGGGGGAGTGGATGCACTAGAGGAAAAGAGAGATCTTGTCTTTCAGCATAGCTGAAAGACAAGATCTCTCTTTTCCTCCCTGACAGAACAGCGGCCTGCCTTGTTTACATAGGCAGACCTCCGTTCTGTGCTTCCGCCGAGGGTCCCGGCGGTCATCGGGGCCGCCGGACCTGCTGATTGGCTCCCACTGTGTCCAATCATATAGAGCAGGGATCTCCAAACTTTGGCCCTCCAGCTGTTGCAGAACTACACGTCCCATGAGGCATTGTAAAACTCTAACATTCACAGACATGACTAGGCATGATGAGAATTGTAGTTCCTGAACAACTGGAGGGCCGTAGTTTGGAGACCCCTGATATAGAGGTTTAAATATGTAACCTCTATATATAAAGCTCTCATACAGTTAACCTAAATTCCTTGCAAGTGATGTTAGATTCCACCGAGCTGACTACCTGTGATTAGACCTGAAGTTCTGCACAGACCTCTAGTCTAAAGCTGGATACACACTATACTATTTTTTAGGATTTTTCCTTTAGATTTACCAAAACCATATAATATGAGGTCAAACCTAAACACTTTTAATTTGTATGCAGTCAGGCAGGCCCTTGCACTACATGGTTGAAGGTAAATCTAAAAAAAACCTTAGGCCCCTTTCACACGGCTATCCAATCTGGTCCGCCTGTCTGTTTTTTCAGGTGGACCTGATGATCAGATGCTCCATGCACCTCTATAGAGCAGCGGATGTCAGCGTCGACATGTCCGCTTACACCCGCTGCTCTCTGATCCAATCCTGTACGTGAAATCCGATGGATGGAAACCCTGATTTCCATCTGTCTGGAGGATCAGATCGGAGGGGATCGGATGAAAATGGACAGGCGGTCCGTTTTCATCTAATCTCCCATACAGGAGAGCAGGGATCTGACAGCTCCATCTCTGCAAAGTAAGGCTCCTTTCACACGGTCCTCTCCGTCTGTGGACTCCGTGCTGCTCAGCGGGGGATCGATACACTGATCCCCGCTGAGCAGGCAGGTCACATCTTCCTCCCCACTCTGTGTGCAGAGAGGGAGGTGTCAGAGCCCTGCTGTCCTCTATGGGGGAATCGGATGAGAGCGGACCGCCTGTCCGCTCTCATTCGATCCCATCCCCTGGATGGATGGAAAATAGGGTTTCCATCTGTTCCGGATTTCACGGACAGGATCGGATGTGGGTGGCAGCGGGTGGCAGCGGACATGTCACCCCTGACATCCGCTGTCCCATAGGGGTGCATCGAGCATCCAATCAGATCCGCCTAAAAAACTGACAGGCGGATCTGATTGGTACATTCGTGTGAAAGGACCCTAAGTGGAGACAGAGCTGTCATCCGCCTGCTCAGCGGGGATCGGCGGATCAATCCCCACTGAGCAAAACGTAGTCCGCCAGGCGGAAAACCCGTGGGAACAGACCCTTAGTGAGCCTTTTATAGGACCGGGGGGGACGAGGTTTCTGGAAAATCCTCTATATAAACTCAATAAAGTTGTCCAGTGTTATTACATAAAGGAATTCCGAGGAGAGAGAGGATTCCATTTTAACTGGGAATCCCCTTTAATCGTGAATGTTGCTTCACCTTGAGCAGTACAATGGATGTATTCGTTTCCTTTTAAACGATTGTGCCAGTGTTGAATGATGCAGGAATACATTTTATCTTAACTGTACAGTTTGTAACTATTCATGACCGGCGCTGACAAATTATAAACCACCAAGTTATTTTCTGTGTCTTTCCTCC
The DNA here is from genome assembly GCF_965119305.1 of Pelophylax lessonae. NCBI lineage: Eukaryota > Metazoa > Chordata > Amphibia > Anura > Ranidae > Pelophylax > Pelophylax lessonae. The sequence goes on from NC_138775.1 coordinate 48,320,796, forward strand.
AACATGCTATAATGTGAAATTGAATTGGGTTCTTTGATCTTTCTTCTTAGCCCATTTGAGCTAATAGTTTCAACAAATATCCTTATTCAAGGCAGAATATTTCATTTTCATTGTACTCAAACATTTTGTTCCCAGTTTAATCACATCATTCAGAGGAGATTCAGAGACCACAGGCACTGGGGAGAGAATTCGGCTCCCAGGTAATAGCTCCATTGTTTAAAAAAATGACTTGATAATTTAGACATGTGCTTATTCGGTACAGAAGTGCAACAAGGTTTGATGATGCGCAAAGTGCACTGACCTATAGAAACCCATCCGCTTTCCCTTTACAGAACTCAGAACAGTCTGCTGCAACTTTGCAACGTGAGATTTACACTGACATCATTAACATCAATTGGCCTTTCTGACGACTCTGTCATTTAGATTGAAAAGATAATGTGCTGAGATTTATTAACCACTTGCTGACCTCCCCATGCAGATTTACTGAGGCAGGGTTGCTCAGCTGAGCATAATCACATAGATCTATGTGATTATGTGCACGTGGCCTCGGTGGCGCATGCGCGCTACCGGAGCCACGCTCCCACTGTGTCTAATCAGACCACGGGAGGAGTGGGCTTAATCGCCGACGGCTCCCCGCGATCTTCAGATAAACTGACAGGAGAGCAACCTGCCTATGTAAACAAAGCAGGCGTCTCTACTGCCAGACAGGCACAGTGAGATTGTGTGTCTCAGCTAAGCTGAAACACCGATCTCTGTGTGCCTTTCACAGAGCCCCCCCCACAGTTAGCAAGCACATTTAGGCTTATATTTAACCCCTTGATCACCCCCAGTATTAACACCTTCCTTGCCAGTGTCATTTATACAGTAACAGTGCATATTATTTAGCACTGATAACTGTATTAATGTCACTGGTCCCCAAAAAGCGTCAAAAATGTCAGTTAGGGATCCAATCTGTCCACCGCAATGTCGCAGTCCCGCTAAAAATCGCTGGTCGCCACCATTACCAATAAAAACAAAATAAATAAATAATTATCCAGATATAGACTGGGCAGAAGGAACCGCGCATTCAGCCAAGGCTCGGCAGCTCCTAAATGTTTGGCAGGACAATTTCATGGGTCAGATGGTGAATGTGCCGACAAGAAATAATGCGGTACTTGACCTACTGATTACCAACAATACAGACCTGCTCACGGATATAGAAATATGGGGCAATTTAGGAAACAGTGACCATAGGTCAATTAGTTTCAGTATTAATCATAGTAACAGGAAACATAAGGGTAATATAAGGACACTGAATTTCAAAATAGCCAATATCCCAAAACTGCGCTCTCTGCTAGAAAATATCAAATGGGATAGAACCCTGGGAACAAAGAACACGGAGGAAAAATGGGAGTGCTTCAAGAGCATACTTAACAAAGGGATTGACCAGTTCATTCCAAAGGGAAATAAATTTGAAAGAGCAAAACGAAACCCTGGGTGGCTAAACTCCAACTTAAAAATGCATATTAATGCTAAAGAAAAGGCCTTCAAAAAATACAAGACTGAGGGGTCATTGGCAGCATTCAAACATTACAAAGAGTGTAATAAGAAATGTAAAGACAAAATCAGGGCGGCTAAAATAGAACACGAGAGACATATAGCGGAAGAGAGTAAAAAGTACCCCAAGGAATTCTTTAAATATATAAATAGTAAGAAAGCGAGGCCAGAACACATTGGCCCCATAAAAGACGGCAAGGGAGATTTGGCCACAGAGGACAGGGAAAAGGCGGTAGTGTTAAATAATTTATTCTCTTCAGTCTTCACTAAAGAATTGGGGGGCTACACTAACCCAGCTTGTAGGGCCAAACTAAACAACACACCTCAGGAAGTACCACCATGGCTAACAGAAGATAGACTTAGAACTAAACTAGAGAAACTTAACATAAATAAATCACCGGGACCGGAATGGCTTGCACCCAAGGGTTCTTAAAGAGCTCAGCCAGGTGATTGCCAGACCATTATTCATGATCTTTAAGGATAGTTTACAAACGGGTATGATGCCAGCTGATTGGAAAAAAGCCAACGTGGTACCATTATTTAAAAAAGGGCCGAGATATATCCCGGGTAACTATAGGCCGGTCAGCCTAACATCAGTAGTCTGCAAGATTTTAGAGGGGATGTTAAGGGACCACATACAAGACTTTATTAATGAAAACAGTATTATTAGTAGTAATCAGCATGGATTCATGAAAAATCGTTCTTGCCAAACCAATCTATTAACCTTCTATGATGAAGTGAGCTGCCACATAGATAAAGGTAAGCCTGTGGATGTGGTGTATCTGGACTTTGCAAAGGCCTTTGACACAGTTCCCCACAAATGCTTACTGTTCAGACTAAGGAAGGTAGGTATGGACCATAAGGTGAGTACCTGGATAGAGAACTGGCTCCAGGGGAGAGTGCAAAGGGTGGTGATTAATGGGGAGTACTCGGATTTGGTGGGTGTGGAAAGTGGGGTCCCCCAGGGTTCTGTCCTGGGATCAATCCTGTTTAATTTATTCATAAATGATCTAGAGGAGGGGATATCTAGCACAATCTTAGCTGAGACACACGATCTCACTGTGCCTGTCATTTGCGGATGATACTAAACTAAGCATGCCAATATCTTCTATGCAGGAAACCTTACAAGCGGACCTGAACAAAATAAGGGGGTGGGCAACTACATGGCAGATGAGGTTTAATGTTGAAAAATGTAAAGTAATGCACTTGGGTGCCAGAAACCAGAAAGCAAGCTACTCACTGGGGGGGGGGGGAACCTCTGGGTGAGTCTAGGATGGAAAAGGACCTGGGGGTACTGGTAGACAACAGGCATGGCAGTGGCATGCAATGCCAAGCCGATGCAAGCAAAGTGAACAGAATACTGGGATGTATAAAAAAGGGGATTCACGCCAGAAATAAAGAGACTATATTCCCTCTCTACAAGACTCTGGTCCGGCCACATCTGGAGTATGCTGTCCAGTTCGGGGCACCGGTCCTCAGGAAGGATGTGCTGGAACTGGAGAGATTCCAGAGAAGGGCAACAAAAATAATTAGGGGAATTGAGGACATCAGCTATGAGGAAAGACTACAAGCACTGAACTTATTATCTCTGGAGAAGAGACGATTGAGGGGGGATATGATATCAATGTACAAATACTGTACTGGCGACCCTAGCATAATGAACAAACTATTCAGAGAAAGTGAATACAATAAGACACGTGACCACTCACTAAAACTAGAGGAAAGGCAGTTTAACCTTAAAGTACGTAGGGGGTTCTTTACTGTCAGAGCAGTAAGGATGTGGAATTCTTTTCCGCAAACAGTCGCATCGATAGTTTCAAAAAACTATTAGATGGGCACCTTAAAGACCACAACATACAGGGGTATACAATGTACGGTTAACAGCAAACACACACACACATCATAGGTTGAACTGGATGGACTGACGTCTTTTTTCAACCTCACTAACTATGTAACTATGTAACTATGTAATAAAAAGTCCAAAAATGTATCCCATAGTTTGTAAACGCTATAACTTTTGCGCAAACCAATTAAAATACGCTTTTTGGGATTTTTTTTTACCAAAAATACGCAGCAGAATACAAATTGGCCTAAACTGATAAAAAAATTAGATTTTTTAAATTTTTTTATTGGGAATGTTTTATAGCAGAAAGTAAAAAATATGGTGTTTTTTTCAAAATTGTCGCTATTTTTTTGTTTATAGCGCAAAATCTAAAAGCTGCAGAGGTGATCAAATACCACCAAAAGAAAGCTCTATTTGTGGGAAAAAAAGTACATCAATTGTATTTGGGTACAGCGTTGTACGACTGCACAATTTTCTGTCAAAGTAACGCAGTGCCGAATCGCAAAAAATGGCCTGGTCATTAAGGGGGTAAAATCTTCCGAAGCCAAGAGAAGCCAAAACACCTATGTTTTAGGGACTGTGCAAGAAGCGGAGGATCAGAGAAGGCAGGATCAAACAACCTTTTTACTAGACATGTGCCGTTTGTTTAGTTCCGAATAAATATTTGGCCAAATTTTTAGTTATTCAGAGAATCTAAAAGTGTCCAAATATCCAAATTACAGTATAAAATAGGTTTACTGAATGCTCCTAATAACGAAACTAAATTCATACAAATTTCTGAAATTCAAATTGAAATTTGATTTGAATTTTAAATTGAATGCCATTCGAATTTGAACAGTAAAGAAATTTCTGAAATCAAAGACTGTGTGTGTTATTAGTGTACAATTTCAAAATAATGCTGTGTTTGTTAAGCCAAAGACGATTTAAAGAGTCATTGTAATCATTTGATTTTTCTTTTGTTTGTTCACTTTGCCACATTAGAATAAAAAAAAAAAAAAAAAAAATCTAAAGTTTTCGATTCAACCAATTCTAAATGTATCTATTTGAACGTTTTGAGAAAAAAATGGTAAATTAAAATAAAATTAGAAAAGGTCATAAAACCAATTCAGAATATGAATTTGGAATACAAATCCCGAATATGAATCCCCATCTCTGTCCAACGATGTCCACGAGTCCCTTGGCCGTCGGGGACTCTCTCTCCTGATTGGCTGAGACACAGCCCCGACGCTATTGACTCCCATGGCTGTCAATCAAAGTCAGTTAGCCAATTAGGAGAGAGAGGGGGGCGGGACTGAATGGCAGCTCCGTGCCTGAATGGATGCTCAGCTCGGGTGCCCCCATAGCAAGCTGCTTGCTGTGGAGGCACTCAATAGGAGGGAGGGGCCAGGAGCAGCAATGAGGGACCCAACAAGAGGAGGACCTGGGATGCTCTGTGCAAAACCAACTGCACAGAGCAGGTAAGTATGATATGTTTATTATTTTAGGAAAAAAAAAAAGGAGACTTTACAATTACTTTAAACTCACCAGATCTCTATATATAATTTGCCTGAAAATACAGCTCCTTTCTCCTATATATTCCTCTGTATATGAAATCCTCCTCTTGTCAAGGTGTCTGTGTGCTGTCATCCGCCATGCTCAGTCTGTGTTCTGAATTGCACAGAGCAGGACCCAGATGGAGAAAGGAGCTTTATTTCAGCCGAATTATATATAGAGATCTGCTAAAGGGCCATACACACTATAAGATTTTCTGAAGACTTTTTCCTTCAGATTTACCTTTTCTATGTAGTGCAAGGGCCTGCCAGATTGCATACAAATTGAAAGTGTTTAGGTTTGACCTCATATTATATGGTTTTGGTAAGTCTAAATGAAAAAGTCTTCAGAAAATCTTATAGTGTGTATGGCCCATAAGTTTAACACCCAAAGGGAGAGATTTCAAGAGGTGTGGTGATGGGATGCACGGACTAAGTTTGGAATTCTATCCCCACTAAACCCAAGTGGTGTAAATACTGTAACTCTAGGACTCACATGGTGGAATTTAAAGGCACAGGAGGTGGAATACACCTGAGGAGCGCTGCTAGTGTTGTGATTTTCTATGAGGGTTCAAGGCATATATTGTAAATGATGAACATTACTTATAGCAGCTACTGATGGTGCAATAAACCTTTTTTTATATAAAATTTTATTTGACATTTTCATTTGATAGTATCTGTGCTTTATGTGCGCTGTTAGAGTGATTTGTCCTAAGACTGTTTCATTTACATTTGTTGTCTTTGAATTTTATTTACTAATCTTTAGGGGGTTTTTTTGTCATCTCCGACCTGGTGACAGTGGTTCTCAGGAAAAATAGAGAGGATGAGTATAACCACTCACCACTCTATTCAAAACAAAAAGTTTTGAGTTTAGGTACACTTTAGGCTGCAACCCCTCCTGGTACTTAGGAGGGACCCTATTCAACTGGCAAGTACCGGTGAAGCTTTGGCATTCAACAGTTCTGGGCTTAAAGTGGAACCAAAGTCTGAGGTACTTACCTCCCTTTCAAGGATGGTACACCTAAATGCTCCTGTGTTGCCAATGACCTTTAATGCGTTCCCTTTCTGGGTTTCTTAGTCTTTGGCCATTTCAATTGTTTAGCACTGGTTTGAGGTAACTTCTGTGTATGAACAGAGGAATTCATTCAGCTGGGTACCAGGGCATGTTGAGATTGTACACTGGACTATGTATGTGCAGCTCAGTCTGCAATCCTTAGAGGTCTGCTAGCAGGAAGGTAAGAATCTCTTATTGTAGACGGGACATACAGGGGTAGACTAATGCCCAGTACACACGATCCGAAAATCGGGCGACGTTCCATCTGTTATTTTTCGTATTCTAGCAGCTCTCAATAATATTCGCTTAAAGGGAGAGGTTACTCATGATACGAATTTTCTCGGACGATAATTCTTAGCTTCCGGTATGCGTAACCACGCTGTAGCGTGTGAGGGGAAAATGATGTCTACTGCTCATGCGCTGTCTACTGCTCACCATTTTTTTCGGACGAACAACATACTGATAATACGATTATCATACGATGTGTTATAATACGATCAAAATTTTTATGCTTGCACGACCGGATAATATCGGGTGAACTGTCGTGATCGCCTCTCGTAAGCTGTGTACTAACGATCCGATTATCGTCCGATCCTTTCACAAGCGTTAATTTTCGTCCGATTTTCGGATCGTGTGTACGGGCCATTACTAAAGGCAAATTGCAAAGTGTAGTTGCACTATGCAAGTGCTGTTGCTCCACTGCTTAGTAAATAAGGCAAAGCTCAACTTTGTGGAGAATATCCAATCAAATACAAGGGAAATGAAAAAAGAAAAAAAACAACAACAGCATTTTGCTTGCATGTGATTGGATGATGGAAGTCAGTGGATCGTCTGCTCATTTACTAAGCTCTGAAGCAACTGCTCTTGCAGAATGCAGTTGCACTTTGCAAAGTGCACAGTCGATTTGCCTTTAGTAAATAAACCCCCACTGTCTATTCTATAATTAAAACCTTCCTGCTAACATTTTTTTTCCCAGTAAATGTTCACTTTATTAACCAGGAGGGTGGGTATTAATCCAGTTTTGGAGAAACGTTGAGGCTCTTTATATAGCCTGCAGTTAGAGTTCAAGGTGCATCACAGGGACCATGGCCTGCATTTGGGGGTGGGCAAGATGAGAAATTGCCCCAGCCCCATATTGCTAAGGGCCGCCAGGAACTGCCCCTCACCAGCCTAAAGCCTGCCTGTAAGTGAAGAGCTGCGTCATCTGCAGCTCTCATCAAAATAATTTAGCTCTGGGAGATGCTCAGCACACAGTACAACACCAGGCTCTGCTCATTTCTCTGTACAGGAAGACCGATACTAGAAGCTGCATGACCAGGAGAGCTTCATCTGACCAAAGTTGGGGCTGGATTGCGATTATATTGTATGTGTAACGCTGTTCTGACTTATCTCTAGCCCCCTGTTCACACTGGTACGACAAGTCTCACCCTATTGTCAGCAATGGAAATGTTCAAATCAGTGCGAGTCCGAATTTGTGTTTGGTAAACTGATTTGAAAAAAAGGTTCCTGCACTATTTTTTAATGATTTCAGGTGCAACTTGCATAGACATCTGTGAACAGATTTCAGGCAAGTCACACCTAAATAGAACTGACCTGCGGCTTTGAATTCTGAAATGGTGCTACTTCACGTAAAGTAGCACAATTTCAAATTTACACAGAGTTGTATAAAGTACTCGAAACCCATACTTGAGTAAAAGTACAAGTGCTCGATCAAAAAGTGACTTGAGTAGAAGTGGAAGTGCTCGATCAAAAAGTGACTTGAGTAGAAGTGGAAGTGCTCGATCAAAAAGTGACTTGAGTAGAAGTGGAAGTGCTCGATCAAAAAGTGACTTGAGTAGAAGTTCTAAAGTATTCAACATTTTTTGTACTTAAGTATTGCAAGTAGTTTTTTTAAAAATGTTGCTACTCAAGTACTGAAAGTAAAAGTACAAGTACTGTGTTATGTAGTTATTAAAGAAAGAAGTCAAAAGTTTGAACATCATATTGTCTTTTATTATTTCAAATGCAGCTTTTATTTATACATACAGTAGCATTTATTTTAGTATGCGCTGATAATACACGTTTTGAGGTTCATGAAACCTGCCATCTACTGTTCTGGCAGTGATAATTTTTATAATAGTAACGAGTAACTATGCAGCACAAAAAAAAAAATATCGGAGTAGAAGTATTGAAATCATCGAAAAAATGTAGTGAAGTAAAAGTGGAAGTAGGAGAAAAAAATTCTACTCTAGGAAAGTACAGATACCGCCTTTCGGTACTTAAGTACAGTAGTGAAGTAGTTCTACTTAGTTACTATACATCTCTGAATTTACATTCAGTGTGAACCAAGGCTTAATGTGATTCTTTTCTCTGGATGTTCAGAATGGTTGGTGGCAGTCACTATGATTTAGTTCCTTTGTAGATTTTATTCTGCATGTCTTTCTAACTATTGATTCACTTTCTCACAGGGCTTCACTAGCAGCGGCAGGACACCTAAACTTAACCCTCCTCTTATGTTAGAATTCCGTTACTATCCATGATGTTAGGGTCAGTTTTGACCCGTGTTTTAAATCAGCCACAAAATACCCTCTGAATAATTATTTATCATCAAATTTGTTTCTTACCTCTTGGTTACCTTGTTAGGCTTCTTTATCCTTGAAAAGATTGGTTTTAATATTTTTGGTGTGACCCCTAGACCTTTCTTTTGATAGCATACCTCTCATTGTCAAATTTAAAAAATGGTAAAATAAAGTCAGCAACTCTGAAATGAATTTGTCCTATGTTTCTTCACTTTATTTAGAGAAGCAGACAAGCAGGAAAAGAGATAGGCCCCTCCCTAACTACAGCTCACAGGGTTGAGAGGTGATTGGCTGTCGCTGTTACTAAGCAGAGAGAGTGTTTATGATTTCAGTTTTGGCACTTATTAGTGTCCTATAATCCTATATTATAACTGGGTCAGAATTGACCCTAACACCATGAACGTCTTAATTTTCACCACAGTATTTTATAATTTAGTGAAAAGGATTATTTTTCTATTACATTGTTTAAATAGAGGTTCCTGACAAAGTAAAAAAATCTTGATGCAATAAACAAATTTATGTGATACTTATAGACATTCAAAACCTGAAAACGAGTCAGTTTTGACCCTAACACAAGAGGAGGGTTAAAATGTGACTTCTGTGGGCTGAAGTTCTAGTGGTATCTCAGTATTGGAATTTAAAGCAGGACAGTTTGTAAAGGTTCCATTATTGCTTTACTACTCAGTCACTCTGCGCCTTCATGTAGTGGGACAACTGCAGTCTGCTTCCCCCAGGTCCAAAGTAGTACTCAATGGCAGCCAGTATCTTCAAGGGCTCTTCCTTGCAGGGGAGAGCACCATTCTGACCAATGACACAGAAGCACCATTCTGACCACCAACACAGAAGCACCATTCTCACCAATGGCATAGAAGCATGATTCTGACACAGGAGCATTATTCTGACCAATGACACAGAAGCACCATTCTGACACAGGAGCACTCTCCTGATCACTGACACAGAAGCACCATTTTCACCACCGGCAAAGAAACACCATTCTGACAGAGGAGCACTCTTCTGACCACTGACACAGAAGCACCATTCTCACCAATGGCATAGAAGCATGATTCTGACACAGGAGCATTATTCTGACCACTGACACAGGAGCACCAATCTGATCACTGACACAGGAGCACCATTTGGATCACTGACACAGAAGCACCATTCTGACCACCAACACAGAAGCAGCATTCTGACCACTGACATATAAGCACCATTCTGACACAGGAGCACTATTGTGACCACTGACACAGAAGCACCATTCTGATCACTGACACAGGAGCACCATTCTGATCACTGACACAGAAGCACCATTCTGATCACTGACACAGGAGCACCATTCTGATCACTGACACAGAAGCACCATTCTGATCACTGACACAGGAGTACCATTCTGATCACTGACACAGGAGCACCATTCTGATCACTGACACAGGAGCACCATTCTGATCACTGACACAGAAGCACCATTCTGATCACTGACACAGGAGCACCATTCTGATCACTGACACAGAAGCACCATTCTGATCACTGACACAGGAGCACCATTCTGATCACTGACACAGGAGCACCATTCTGATCACTGACACAGAAGCACCATTCTGATCACTGACACAGGAGCACCATTCTGATCACTGACACAGGAGCACCATTCTGATCACTGACACAGGAGCACCATTCTGATCATTGACACAGGAGCACCATTCTGATCACTGACACAGAAGCACCATTCTGATCACTGACACAGGAGCACCGTTCTGACCACTGACACAAGAGAACCATGCTGACCACCAATACAGAAGTACCATTCTGACCACCAACACAGAAGCACCATTCTCACCACTGACATAGAAGCACCATTCTGACACAGGAGCATTATTCTGACCACTGACACAGGAGCACCAATCTGATCACTGACACAGGAGCACCATTTGGACCACTGACACAGGAGCACCGTTCTGACCACTGACACAAGAGCACAAATCTGACCACCAACACAAGAGCACCATTCTGACCACCAACACAGAAGTACCATTCTGACCACCGACATATAAGCACCATTCTGACACAGGAGCACTATTGTGACCACTGACACAGAAGCACCATTCTGATCACTGACGCAGGACCAGCATTCTGACTACCTGCAAAGCATTGCACCCATGATCAGTAGATTATGGGTGCAATGTCAGGCTCCTGCAGACCAGCCCCATAGCTTTCAGCCCATACCACTGTATGGACTGTCAGTTTTCAAGCTGCAGGGTGTGTGAATTAACTACGAGAGCACTCATCAGTGCCCTCACAGTTCATTAAGACCTACAAGTCGTCTGCTCTGGTAGAAAGCAGGACCTCTATTTCCCTTTACAGATCACTGTGAATCAATGACAAGGCTGTGTGGGCAGAGCCCCGCACAGCTGTGCTGTTTTTGAAAAGTGACAGAGGGTGCAGGGAGAGGAACTCCCGGTGGAGGGATCGAGGTTGTGTGGGTGTGGGGGGGGGGGGGGCGACTGGTCAAGAATTTTACACAATACACTCTAAATATGGGTTTATCCTTTAAATACTAAGAGATGAGAGGTAGTCAAATGTCTAAAAACTAAACTGTGAAGCCAGAGAATTTAAATATAGCTGTGTTATAGCTTTTATTAGTGAAGTCATATTTTTAATCAAGGGTAATAATGTTCAATCTAATGAAAAATCTGCACATAATGTGCTTTGGGTCTCGGAGATATTTTAATCACAGTAGTCATGCATAATTTCATTTTTTAAGTCACACGACTTCCAATATATTCACACCTTTATGTAAGCAATATTTTAATATTGGTAATTATTGATGTAATATTTCAGCTGCCCCTTAATTGGAATTCCAAGGAGAAGATTTTTGCATACGAAGCCATGTACAAAGATTATCTATTCCAGAAGACACTTAAACAAAATGGCTACCAACTCACCTAAATGGCTTTAGCTATCATATATTGCTATTATTAAAAAGGCTATAGAAATTGTAGTATTTTTATGCTACATCTCTCTCTTCCATAACCTGTAAAATAGATAAATGAATTTATATTGTGAATGTACAATTTGTTTTGCTTTGTTGTAGAATTTTTCTCTCTCTTGGGTTTTAACTCTAGTAGAGCTGAGCAAATAACAAAAAACTGGATTCGATGGTGATTTAGTGTAGTGGACTCTATTATATTTTTCTTTAGGTGACTATGCAGTTCCCTCTTCAGTTTTAGAGACTTTTTCCTCTGGGGTCCCCTTCTGGCACTCCTGGCTCCTCCTCTTCTCTGAGCACCCCCACAGAAAACCGCTTGTTATGGGGGGCACTTGGGCATGCTCACTCCCAAGCCCCACTCTGTGTGCTTGTGGAAGTATTATGGGGGGCTTTGGGTGGGAGCTGCATACCAAAGTTTTTTTACTGAAGGGTACTGATAGGCAGCACTGATATGCAGTACTAATGAGCACTGATAGGCGGCACTGATTGGCATTGATAGGTGGCACTGATGGGCAATTATAGGTGGCTCTGATGGGCACTGATATCCAGCAGTTATGGACACTGATAGGCAGCACTGATAGGCACTGATTGGCGACACTGATTGGCACTGAAAAGCAGAACTTACTGTCATCACTAATGGGCACTGATTGGCATCACTGCTGGGCACTGACTGGCATTACTGCTGGGCACTGTTGAGGCTGCACTGATAATTAGTGCCCTAGTTATCTGTGCAGATCTTCCCTGTGAGGAAATGCCGCTGATCGGCTCTCCTCTCCTCACACGCTGTCAGTGTGAGGAAAGGAATGCCGATAACTGGAATTTCCTTGTTTACATTGATTGAACACAGCTGATCACATGGGAAAAGAGCCTTGTCTCCAGCTCTTTAAAGAGATCGCTGATGCGCCATGTCCCAGGGACAGAGCGCACCACCGATCGCTGCACTGCACGCCTCTGTGGGCGCGCCAGCTCGGCGAGAGTGGGGCGACATCACATGATGTTGTCCCAGAACAATGCAGCCATCGCCCGCCCGTCATTTGTCAATACAGAAGGTAAGAGGTGGTTGAAACGGAACTAGCTGGGACAAATATAAAATATGGCACAAATAATTTATAGGGGAGCTGTAGGGAGCACAAATGTTGAAAAATTGATTTGCAAAGAAGTGGTAATAGCAGTGGTATACAGCATTCAGGTTTTAGTGCAGAAAATAAAAAATAATAACCCTTTAAAAAATAGAATAACAAAACCAGCTTTTGCTGCAATATTCTGTTCAAGCCAGAGATAATTTCCCCCTACTAGATATCCTCAATCTTATGACCAACATCATTCAACCCCCTTCCTGTAAGCCAAGATTGACCTGGGCTCACCCTTGCCTGTGACTGGACAGTGAAAGGAGAGGCAGAACAGTACTAAGCTCTTTATTTTCTCTGCATGGCCCTCTCAGATCTACAGCTACTGCCCTTCCAAGTGCACTTGTAGTGCACAGTGGTCCTGCCTTTAGCAAATAAACTCCAATGACTGCAAGAAGCAGACACCAGGTCAACTTCAATTAATTATGTTGCTTTTATTTAAAAAGAAATTTGATGCCCAGAGTTTAGCTTTCACTGTTTCCTGAAAAGTGACATGTCTCCAACATCTCATATAGCATGTCCCACAGTTTCTGATCATCTCCTCTTGCTAGGGTTGCCACCTCATCCCTTTAAAACCAAACACATATAAATTACACAGGTTCTGAAGCTAATTTAATGCAGATAAGGCACCAGGTGAGTTTAATTACCACCTTAACCACTTAAGCCCCGGAAGATTTTACCCCCTTCCTGACCAGGGCCTATTTTGCGATTCAGCACTGCGTGACTTTAACGGACAATTGCGCAGTCGTGCGATGCTGTACCCAAATTAAATTAACGTCCTTTTTTTCCCCTCAAACAGAGCTTTCTTTTGGTGGTATTTGATCACCTGTGCGATTTTTTAATCATGCGCTATAAACAAAAAAAGAGCAACAATTTTGCAAAAATAACAATATTTTTCACATTTTTTTATATGAAATTCCCCCCAAAAAATGTAAAAATCTAAATTTTTTAACATTTTAGGCCAATTTGTTTTATGCTACATATGTTTGGTAAAAAAAAAATCGCAAAAAGCGTATTTTGATTGGTTTGCGCAAAAGTTATTGCGTTTACTAACTAAGGGAAAGATTTCTGTCATTTTTATTGTTTTGTTTTTTTTAGCGAGTAATGGCGGCGATCTGCGATTTTTTTTGCGGGGACAGATCGGACCCTTGACTGACATTTTTGACACTTTTGGGGTTACCAGTGACATTACTACAGTAATCAGTGCTATACATATGCACTGTTACTGTAAAAATGACACTGGCAGTGAAGGGGTTAACTTTACTTGAGCGGGAGGGGTTATGTGTGTCCCTAGGGGCGTGTTTCTTACTGTGATTGGATGTGGCTAGTGGTGTAACAGCACAGATCAACGGTCCTACATAGCAGGACCGTATGATCTGTGCTGTTACACAGGGGAGAATGACAGGCGGCTTTGTTTACATTAGCCGCCTGCCTTTCTCCCGGTGTAACCGACGATCGCGAGTGACCGGCGGACATCGGGTCCGCCGGTCACTCGCGTGGGGGGGTGTGTGAGCGAGCGGGAGTGCGCCTCCAGCGGCGCGCGCTCGCTCCCTAGACCCTCACAGGCTAGCGGCGTAGACCTACGTCACTTTGCCTGTGAGGGGCTGACCGCCAACGTAGATAGTCGTTAGGCAGTCGGCAAGTGGTTAATCAGCCACAGTACCTGTGTAATTAATGTGTTTGATTTTAAAGGGATGAGGTGGCAACCCTACCTCTTGCATGTCCACAGTCTTTGACATCTATTGTATCATGCTCTTAGTCTTTTAGTATGTTTATAGCGTCTGACAGCTTTCTGTTGCATTAAATTCACTAAATATAATGAAAAGCCCTTGAGCGATGTCAGCGGTCACATTTGAGGCCTGCTATACCAAGAAAGTTGACCACCACGACTGTTATATATATATATATATATATATATATATATATATATATATATATATATATATATATATATATATATATATATTTGTTTCTAATAGGTTCACTTTAAGCCTCCCCAGAGCCCATCTGGACATATCTGTTCCTATCTGTCATCCATTTCTATTTTAACTAGATGAATCCACCACCCAGCTCGGGAAAAAAAAAAGAGAAACACACAAACAATTCTATTGTTATCGGAAAGGGCCTGTCATCTTGATTCCATCTGATATCTCCCACAACAGAAATCCACAAACCACCAGAGTGTTCGCAACACAATAAACATTGTGAGAGATAGTCAAATGATGTAGTAAAAAGAGAGTGAAAGCGTTTAATAGACCATGGCGGAGAAAGTGTCATAAAGAAAATTGAAAGAATGGAAATGGTGCCAGGTGACAAAGGATGATTGGCGCCAGGAGCTCTGAGATGTGAAAGTCTTGCTGACACCGATGTCGCCTTACATATGTTTTAAAGGCCTAAGGTTTAAAAAACATGCTTCTATCAATTTTCATACTTTAGCCATTTAAGTTGCCCTCGGGAGAATTATTTATGAGGGAAAAATCTGAAAACAGCATTTGTGAATTAACTCTTGGGGTGGAAGACTAAAATTATTTAGTTTAGCCTTTATCATTATGTGGTTGACACTGATACAATTGTGTGTGGCAGCCAATGTCAGGAATAATACTAAGGGGACCGAAATGAACATAAATGTGTCTTATATAAACTAGTTTCTAGCAATACTGGAATGTACAGGTATGAAATCTATTATCCAGAATGTCTTGGACACAGGGATTTATGGCAAAAGGATTTCCCTAAATCAGAACACTATGATTACATATAAATTAACGGAATTGCCTACTCCCAATAAAGTTTTTTTTAAATTGTAAAAGATTAAGGCGCCAATTTTACGTTTGTAAATCAGTCTCTTAAAAGTTCTCCCCCTGACCCATTTTACTTGCCTTTGTTGATCTCCTCCTCCAGTTCATCTTTAATCAAACCCTGTGTCAGCTCTGTGTCAGATGATGTTATAGCTTACAAACAAATTGAACAACCTCCTGCATTCAAGATAGCTGCTCTGGGAATGGCGAACATTTGACCTTCAGCAACCTGACTCTAAACAATACTGACATTGCGTAGGGATCGCTTGAGCCATATATACAATATAATTGTGCTTCAGAAAATCACAGGATCCCCAATAATCATACGATGTGCCGTTGTCATCATTCATGCTCCCCCTTATGTACTGAACTCACCAGAAACCTCCCCCCTAGGGGATGTCCAACATTCACAGCCATAATGGCAATCCTTGCTGTGTGGCTCTGAGACGACAGATGCGGACTGCTGGGGCAGTGGAGACAAAAGAGCAAAGAGTAACAGCTATCAGTTTACACTGGGAACCTACATGCAGCCATTGGGACTGTGAATGCTGGACACCCCCTAGAGGGAAGAACTTTCCAGGGTGAGACTGCTGGGGCAATGAAGTTCACAAAATCACAGGATCCCTAATAATCATGCGATGTGCCCGTGTCTTCACTTGTGCTCCCCCCCTATATACCGCACTCACCAGAAACCTCCCCTCTAGGGGATGTCCAGCATTCACAGCCATAATGGCAATCCTTGCTGTGTGGCTTTGAGAGGACAGATGCGGACTGCTGGGGTAGTGCCGGAGACAAAAGAGCAAGGAGTAACAGCCATCCGCTTACACTGGGAACCTTCATGCAGCCATTGGGACTGTGAATGCTGGACACCCCCTGGAGGGGAGAGCTTTCCAGTGTGAGACTCCTGGGGCAGTGGAGTTCATAAAATCACAGGATCCCTAATATTCATGCAATGTGCCAATATCTTCACATGTGCCTCCCGTTATGTACCACACTCCTCGGAAAGCTCTCCCCTCTAGCTTTTTTTCAGCTGGAACTTGGTGGAACTCAGTTCCACCACCTCTGGCTCACGTCCTCAGCTCCCTGCTCACCACTATCACTTGTAAACACAGACATCTGGCTTCTGTATTTACCAGTGGCAGCTTGTCTCCCAGTGGCTCCCACTGAGTGCAGAATGGGGACAAGGGAGAAGCAGGTGCCCAGGATGCAGTGCGGATGCCGACACCCCCAATGGATGATTTCCTTGCAAATGAGAGTGGCAGAGCCACCTACAGTGTGCGGGGAGGTACTAGAACCAGATGGGTGCTTCAGCCTAATACAGCAACAAAAGTAAGACATGTGGAAGATGTTGGAGCTCTTGTGGGGGGAGGGGCAGTGGGGGGGGGTGCATGAAGAGGTTAGAGCTGTAGAGGGTGAAAGTGAAATATGGATGGGGGATGCAGAGGTAAGCAGCTGTAGAAGAAGGCTTAACTCTATATTCTGTTTGTAGCGCATCCCCGAAATCTGCATGTAGCACACCCCCAAACTCTGCATAATGCATAAACATAATGCACTCCTGGTATTTATTGCCCATTTAAAACCCTCCCACTGTTAGGGAAATTGGACTACACCCATTATTTGGTGCGGTTTGGAGGGGGTAGAGGGAGGCGGAATTTAGGGGGTCGTGGTTGTGTTCCTGCACCTATTTTCTGAGAAAATAGCCCTGCTAGGGGGTGTCCAGTATTCACAGCCCCAATGGCTGCATGTAGGTTCCCAGTGTAGGCAGATGGCTTTTACTCCTTGCTCTTTTGTCTCTACTGCCCCAGCATCTATCCTCTCAGAGCCACACAGCAAGGATTGCCGTTAGGGCTGTGAATACTGGACATCCCCTAGAGGGGAGAGCCTTTTGGTGAGTGCGGTACATAGGGGGAAGCACGAGTGAAGACACCAGCACATTGCATGATTATTAGGGATCCTGTGATTTTGTGAAGCACAATTATACTGTATATATGGCTCAAGCGATCCCTGTGCAATATCACACCAAGGACTAATATCTTCCAGCACATGTCACTTCCCACCGAATCACTATCTATGAGATATAGTACTTGTCACTTTAATGCCTTTTTGCACTACTACGTTTTTTGGCACCTTTACTAATTTAATGAAATATATATTGATGTTTAAGTTGACGTATATCGTATAAGGTTTGACTTACTAGAGTGTAATAACTTTACTGGACACAAAACTGGTTTGTTGCACACGTTTATTGATTAAGACACATATTGTAGTTTGTACAAATACACCTAACACTAGCAGTGATTGCTCCACAACAGCAGCCCAAAGTCTAAAGTTGGAAACACACTATACAACTTTTGTTTTTAGATTCCCTCTAGATTTACCTTCAACTATGTAGTGCAAGGGCCTACCTAAAAGCATACAAATTGAAAGTGTTTAAGGTTTGACTTCATATTATATGGTTTTGGTAAATCTAAAGGAAAAAAACTAAAGAAAATTGTATAGTGTGTATCCAGCTTTGGACACAGGCAGCATGCTGTAAAGAAGGACCCTTGGTGTGAGAGTAAGCAATCTCTCTGCAGTGGTCCTACATGCCTCATGCTGAGTCAAAGCTAGAGCTCTCCAATCAGCAGCATCTTGAGCATGTACCATGGTAACATATAAAGCCAACTTATCTTATTTATCTGAATTTTGGATAAGCAATGAACCCAAACTTTTCAACATGGTCTGGAGATTTAATTTTACTTTAACTCTAGCTCCTCTGTTTAACAATAAATGTTTTCTCAAGTAAAATACCAGTATGTACAAAACTCTTGACAACAGGAGAGCCTACTTGACGAACAAAATTTCCAGACAGCAAAATTGTTCAATAAAAAGTCGTATTCTTAAAGCTGCTCTAAGTGGCTTTTTAGTGCTCTATAATCCATTTGACCCTAGTTTAACGAATATCAAGTTTTCACATGCAGAACACATTCAAATTAACTGACAAGTTGTAAAACTGTTCTCAGGATGTCATCAGGTTTGCTGTCAATTAGAAGCTGTAAATTAGAGCTATCAGCGCAGCCCACTGTGTATGGTGAGGGTCAGGTGCCTCTTCACGTAAATCTTTTTAATTCACTAGGTTTGAGCGCATTGATTGAGCTAAAAGCTCTCTGTGACAGGAGTTCTGTGAAACAGCTACACCTGGTTCATCTATCATGGTTAACATTTGCCAAAGCAGGATCGAAGAGTGTCTGCTTGTAAATCCTTATACCGTTCTTTGCTGCGTCTTATATGATACCGTACAAAAATAGTTTGATATATCTAAAGCTGTCTCATTGAGAATGATGAGAAGTAATAATTCTTCCTGCCTTTGATCACATTAACATTTTAACAGGACTGGCCACAATTTTCTGTCTGACCAGCACCTGAATATGGCGACCGTACAGTGACAGGCTTGTTCACATTACTCAACAGAAAAAAGAATGAGTGGCATCAGCTTGCAACAAATACGTTCAATAATATTCCCTCTTAAGAGAAATAAATAAGCACAATTAGCTTCATGGATTTAAAGTGTATTGTAATAGTGCATTCTTGCAAGATTTAAAATGCTGAGCTTTCCCAGGGAGGATTTAAGATTTGCTGGCTACCACCAGTGCAGTATACCAAAAATTCAATCAGTAGTTATAACTATTAATACTGTCACTTTAAATACTGCATATATTGCCTCACATGTGAATAATTACCAAACTTTGATCTATGTAATCCTTAATAAACAGACATAAATTCACAATCAGATGATAATGACAGCCTCATTGAGCAGATCGTGGATCATTACTAGGCCACAATGAGAGACCTATTTATAAATTAACTAGACATTAAGCCGTTAAATTAACGGGTGCTAGAACATATGTAGCGTCCCTTTTGCCCGCCCGAAGTCTCTGCGCTCCAAGTCCCAACGGCTGCCCGTGGGGCACATACGCAGTAGCGCAATCCCACGGACACAGGGACTGGACGCAGAGACACTTATACTTTATATAGTAAGATTACAATAGGGGGGAGGGGGGGGGGTGACCTTTCTGTGTAATGGGGGGGTGTCTCCATGGTGACGGTGAGGTGAAGTTGTGTCGGGCCACTCACCTGTGTGATATGACAAGAGGAAGGGGGAGGGGATGTTGCTCACCTGTACAGTAGCGGTGTACAGCCCTGTATCCGGGCAGTGGCGGGCCCTCTCCGGGTTGTGATATCCGCCCTCCTCACCCAAGCTCCTCTGTGCTCCCCTGCTGCTCACATCCCAGCCGCCTGACTCGTCTTTGTCTGTCTCCCGGCCGCCATGTTGACACTCAGCACCGCGCACCTTCCACCCCCCCCCCACCTCAACACTCTCTCTCTCTCACACATACGCACACATACAGACTGGCGATCGGCCCCGTGGGGGGAACTCTGGGAGTTGTAGTTCCCGACACCGCTGGCTTCTCCCCGGGGAGCGAGGCGCCGGGACTACATCTCCCAGAGAGCAGCGCGGGCAGACTGGGCGGGGCATTATGGGGGAGGCGGGGCTCAGCTCATGCCCTAACAGACTGAAGTAGGGCGGGGCGAAGGCGCCCGCCGCTTCAAAATTTTCGCCCGGCCGCCCGAAGTCTCTGCGCTCCAAGTCCCAACGGCTGTCCGTGGGGCACATGAGCAGTAGCGCAATCCCACGGACACAGGGACTGGACGCAGAGACACTTGCACTTTATATATTAGATTAGATACCACAAATGACTAAAAAGGGCATATATATCAAGTGCATGTACTGTATATAAACACAAGAGTTCATAAGGTTATATAACTCCCAAAATGCTATGGTGCAATATCCAGAAGCAGTCCTATATTCCGTGTCATTAGCAAACTGTAGGTAGCTTTTTTTTTTTTAATCATCACTGTGTGCAGATATACCTTCTTATACACAGTAACTAAGAATAAAACCTTGATTTTAGCTCAAAGTTCCTCATATACATGCAAAAATTGGTTCAACTCACTGTGTCAACTAGAAAAATACTTTATTTTGGTCAAGTAATGAAAAAGTTAGGAAATAAAAAAATGGTACTACACCACAGAAAAAGGAAAATCAATCATTCCATTAAAATCCAATTGTCCTCCTCATGTGTGTACACATATATATGTTTGTGACCCCAGTGTGTCACTGAGTTTAATATACCCTAACCTCTTGGCTAATATTGCCAGTGGATAGGGATATAAAAAAAATGCAGGGTTTATATTGTGTTTGGATGGATGGTCCTGTAAGCAACAGTTCAGTATAATCCCTTGATTCGATACTATCGCATCAGAGCCGAGTGCTTGAATATCACTATTAAGAAAAATACACAGAGTTCATATCAGATCGTAGAGAGGAACACATGGATTAGGGCGAAGTGGAATATATCCAAACAAGACTGATGTAATCCAGTGGACTAGAGGAGGCCAGTTATTTAAGGTTCTGGAGGTTGGGTCCTCAACACCTTGGCACCTTCAGAACCTTGAGTAACTGGCCTCCTCTAGGCCACTGCATTGCATCAGTCTTTTTTGGATATATTCCATTTCACCCTAATCCATGTGTTCCTCTCTACAGTCGGATATAAACTGTGTGTATTTTTTGCTAATAGTTATATTCAAGCACTCGGCTCAAGGGATTATACTGAGTTGTTCCTTGCAGGACCATCTGTACAACACAGCATAAACCCTGCATATATTATATATATCCACCCACAGGCAATATTAGCCAGGGGGCCAGGGTATATTAAACTTAGTGACACACTAGGACTGGGGTCACAAACATAAATATGTGTATACACATGAGGTGGACAATTGGCTTTTAATAGTATGAGCAATTTTCCCTTTTGTGTGGTGTGGTACCATTTTTTATTTGCTAACTTTTTTATTACTTGACCAAAATAAAGTATTTTTCTAGTTGACACAGTGAGTTGAACCAATTTTTGTAATGTATTGTATATGAGAAAGTGTGAGGTAAAATCAGGTTTTTATTCTTCATTACTGTGTTATATCTTTTACCGATAAGCTCCCATCTCATTTACTCCAAATGTTTTTGAGCCTTCTTTGAAAGGGATATTTTGCATTGATAATTAGGGTTTTATCTTGAGGGTCTTTAAAATCTTGGAGTACACCATCTTATATTGTGGATGATATTTCTCCACCAGGTGTGCCCTCATCTCAGGGTGGTGACCAACCAATGGTCAATATGTGCCTTAACTCCTTATATGGACCACCTCAAGGTCTGATGTGATGATGTGCCCATCCATTGGTTAATATGCTCCTTCTCCTATTAATCCTGTTATCATACACAGAAAAACTATTTTTATGATCACTCCTGCACTGTTCTGTGTCCTTACTTCCGGATCACCTCCTCGGGCAGTTACCAGGAAAGAGAACTATACATAGTGCTGAATCTTTATAAAACGTTCAATCTTTATTAAAACTATATAGAATGCACTCACTTTTAAAAGGTGCTGTAAGCGCACCACACTGTAATACACATGGATCCAAATTGCAAATAGTAATAAAAATCCCAGGTTAATTTGCCACTGCTGCTGCTGGTATGTCTCTGCGTGACAACCACTGCTCTCTCCCCTACGCATTACGCCATAGGTCACGCGGCTTCCTCATGGAAATATCACCAGTGCAGTGTTGTGAATCTGTAGCTTCTGGTTAGTAAAGGCTTTTTGATTACCATTAGCCCTCATTGCCATAACTTATCTAGTTAGGCTTTCGTGTTAGCACTTAGCGATTTGATGATTATACAACTGTGCTCCTTACTGTTTTTCTTGCTGGAGGCTTTGACGTGAGGAAGCAAAACCGTGCCAAACAGAAGAACATCCACACCCAAAGAGAAGAACATCCACACCCAAAGAGAAGAACATCCACACCTAAAGAGAAGAACATCCACACCCAAAGAGAAGAACATCTACACACAGGGGTTGATTTATTAACGTCAACTAGACTGTACGCTTTGAAAGGTGCAGTTACACTCTGCAATTGAAATTGCTCCAGAGCTTAGTAAATGAGGTAATGCTTCACTTTACAAAGAATACCCAATCAAATGCAAGGGAAAAAAAAAAAAAACAGCAATTTTGCTTGCACATTATTGGATGATGTAAGTCAGCAGAACGTTTGCTTATTTACTAAGCTCTGGACTGGTGCTGGTTCTTGGCCTGCTGGGCGCCGGCCACGTGGAGGGTAATGCACAGCAGGCGTGTGAGGCAGCATAACCTGCACTGCCATCCTCTACCACCAGAGGGTGCCCACTCCCTTTCAGCCAGCTTACTACTCCCTTCCCTCTCTGTAGGTCACAAAGGGGAGGGAGGAGAGCCAGGGATGGGACAAGATCTCAAGTTGCAGAGATGGTTTTCTGAGATCAAAGCTTCATATAGCATTGTAAGTTAAGCTAAGCATCCAATACCTTTAGGGCTCTTTCACACGATCCGCCTCTGTAGGCAGATCCCTGCTGCTCAGCGGGGATCGATCCGCCGATCCCCGCTGAGCCGGTGGATGACAGCTTCGTCTCCGCTTGCAGTGCGGAGAGGGAGGTGTCACAGCCCCCGCTGCTCTCTATGGGGGATCGGATGAGAGCGGACCGCCTGTCCGCTCTCATCTGATCTGATCCAATCCCCAAGACGGATGGAAAATAGGGTTTCCATCTGTCCGGATTTCACGGACAGGATCGGATGCGGATGGCAGCGGGTGTCAGCGGATATGTCACCGCTGACATCCGCTGCTCCATATGGCTGAATGGGCATCAGATCCGCCTAAAAAACTGACAGGCGGATCTAATCGGGACGCCCGTGTGACATAGCCCTTAATCATAATATGTAGAAATTGAGAGCTGTTTCCAGTCACAGTGCTGGGACTGTCATGATGAGCAGAATTTCAATGAGGATTGCTGATTGTAATGAGAATGATTCATACAGATTCTGTATTGGTTATGTCCACTAATCAGGTGTAACAACATCCTGTTTACCTAGAACTAATCTTCTACCCTGATCCTGTACTAAGTCAGTAGAGATAACTGACAAGTGCAATATCCATTGACTGGCAGGGGTTGCTGGGGTAGAGACTGAATATTTTGCTAGTTAAAGGTTGAACCACACATGACATCAACTTCCTGATGATAACTGATCCGTGTACAGCATGTCTGTGTCTGCCCACACTTCTGTAATCATGCAAAATGCTAAAACATGCAATGCTCTTGCGGTGACATTTTATCCTAATGTCACCACCAACCGTTGTTGTCTTTTGCGATGCTGGTTCCTGGTGACATGGGGTTTGGGACCACTGTCATAGACTACAAACCAAGCATTTCAAAGCATTAATGGGGTCAGCTCTGCTGCAGGGAACCACAGAAAATGTTGGTAACTAATCCTTTGCCCTCTGCCTGCCTATTTTTTGGGGGCACAGGTTTGAGAGTTCCTTTTTTCAATCTCTACCTGGGCCACTCAATTCTTTTCAAAATCACTTGGCTAATGAAAAATTAGGAGGATCAGTCCACATTTAAAACATCAATGAGGAATTTTAGATGGCATCAGGGAAAATGTGGTAAATGTTTGAATTTTGCTTTAATGTAGACATGTAGGACATTAGGAAACTATATGCCATAAAGGAGACAGATAGAGGAGACAGGCGTCACCCTTTTTATGAAGATATTCTTTTATTTTAATGAAGGCTTTTTGGATATTTTGGAAGGATGATTTAAAGCTCTATCTCCCATGCAAATTAAGTTCTGTCTACCACACTAATTTTTATTACTGATTTATACAGCACCATCATCTTCTGTGGTACTGTACATATAACAAGGGTGGGCTATACAGATAATATAATACATAAAACATTCTCACTGACAAGTACATAAATTGTATAGCAAAAATTAAGTCATAATAAGATAAAACAGGACAGCGATTCCTCTTACAAACTTGCAATCTTGGAGGATGAAGGGTGGGGACAATGACTAAAGGCAGTAAGTAAGCTATTCATGAGGTGACAATGGGGGGATTTACTAAAACTGGAGCACTCAGAATCTGGTGCAGTTGTGCATAACAACCAATCAGCTTCTAACTTCAGCTTGTTCAATTACTCTTTGGCAGTAAAACCTGGAAGCAGAGTTGCACCTGATTTTGCACTCTCCAGCTTTAGTAAATAACCCCCAATGTGTGCCTTGGTTATTAGATAGTTGAGAAGGAAGCAGTTCTGGTTAAGTTACAAAAAATACAGTATAACTTGCTTC
This sequence comes from Pelophylax lessonae, assembly GCF_965119305.1. Taxonomy (NCBI): domain Eukaryota; kingdom Metazoa; phylum Chordata; class Amphibia; order Anura; family Ranidae; genus Pelophylax; species Pelophylax lessonae. Next base: position 48,345,471 of record NC_138775.1, read on the forward strand.
TCTGCAAAGGGGAATCCTAAGGTTTTTTAAAAGCTTCAGCAGTTCGAGAGTTAGGGATTGTTACTCCCCTTGTGATAGCAATAAAAATTTATGGAAAAAAGGTGTTTAACCTCCCTGGCGGTATAATTGTTTCCGATTTTAGGTGCTGAAAGCGGTACCATTATTTTGCATGTAATTCTTAAAGCGGAGTTCCACCCAAAAGTGGAACTTCCGCTTTAGGGAGTCCTGACCCCCCGACATGCCACATTTGGCATGTCATTTTTTTGGGGGGGGAGCGGGTACCTAGTTTTGACAGGTACCCGCTCCCACTTCCGCTCGGAGCGCCGCGGCGCCCTGAGCGGAAGTTCTCCTCTCCCCCTCCCTCCCTGCAATCTTCTGGGACACGTCAGAGGTCCCAGAAGATTGCCGGCCAATCACGGCGCGCAGCGCGACTCGCGCATGCGCAGTGGGTACCCGGCTGTGAAGCCGCAAACTGTAACAGCCGGGTGCCCACAGCAGTGATGCCGGCGCCGAGGGAGAGGATCGAGGCTTCCGGCGGCCGCATCGCTGGACCGTTGGACAGGTGAGTAAATGGCTGGAACTCCGCTTTAAGGACGAGCAGCCCAAACCAACTATTTACATATGATTTTTTTTTACTGTGCATTCGTCTTTAGAACATCTCGGGTATGATAAAGTTTGAAACACAAAATCATAAATTATAATATAATAAATAACTATAAATAAGTTTAAGTATATATATATATATATATATATATATATATATATATATATATATATGCTGGCAGCCTACCTTTGCATCTGTATACGCTCTTTACCACGAGATGTTTGTAAGTGCAATTTGGTGTATTTTTATTTAATAAAAATTTTAGCAGTGTTACACTATTTTGTGCTCCCCTGTTTTTTGGTTCCTTTCTGGCCATTTGACGGAGTGAGAGCCTCTCTGGTGTGACGATTCATATCTGCTATTACCTCTTCACCCCAACATCAGTGACCTCAGTCATCCCTTTGGATTATCCATCCATTGTACAACAAGCTGATTTGACTCATATGCTATATGGCATTTTGAGTCCTATCGTTCTGGTGAGCACATTATATCTCTATATCTTGTTGGTGTTGGGATCCAGTGAGCACTTCAATTATCACCGTTGTGGACTGTTTTTTTCACTTCACATATGGGACTGTTGATTTGATGTTCACTTTTATTCATTTTGCAATTTATTTGTATTTACCTTTCTTGGTTTATATATATACACATTTATTTTACATTTCCCATGATGCTTATGCACTCTGCAGTGTAGTTGTGCATCATGGGAAATGTAGTTCCAAAACATCTGGGGTACTAAGGTTTGCCATCACCGGCCTACCGTGTTAGTGTCAATGACTGCAATAATTGGTGTCAGTGTTGGCAAAACCCCCCCCCCCCCCAAAATTGATGACAATGGCAGTACTAATAACCCCCAGCATGGGCGTCAGTGACTGTAATGATATCCCTCTAGCTTTGGTGTAGGTGATCGCAAAAATAACCCCCCCCCCCCGCATTGGTGTCAGTGGTCTTGCTGTTAATCACCTCCATTCTGCACTGGTGCTCAATAGCAATGCTATTTACCCCCCCCCCCCCCCCCACACACACACACCTAAGAGACCCTGCCAGTAGCATCTCTTCCTGTTGCAGCTGGGCCTTGGTCCGCCTATCAGGTTAATCGAATAGGCAGCCTATGGCCAACTAAAGAAGCTCACGTGGCAGGCTGACAACACTGCTGCCAAGTGGGATTCCATGGCTTAGTGTTGTCAGCCTATAACAGGAAGTGCTGTTACTGGCAGTATCTCCAGGTGACACAAAGATTCACAAAAAAATATTTGCATAAGAAAACTGTATACAGTGAGGCATGATGTCAAACATACTGTAAAATAGATGTTGGGCTTAATGTCATCATGAGTTTCCTTTAAGGAAAGTTTCCTGACAATGTATGCTTTGACGTATGGTCTAGACTCACATTACCAACCAATTAATGTTACTTTCTCGTTTCTTAAAGCACTAATAAAAAAATAAAAAAAAGTATGCTTAAGCACAACAAGTACATTAGTGAATATCTAATCACATTATTTTGTTTACCCCTTAAGCATTCTTAAATTAGGTTCCCTGTTTCATATCTTGAAGGGATTCATGTTTATGTAGAATATTTTTCATCCATTAATGGTGTGGATCGCAAGCGCCTTTTCATAATATGCTTTAATATTGCAGATTAAATAAAACAGTAAAGATTTTGTTGGCAATATTTCCGCTTCTCTTGTAATGCTAAATCGGAACATAATACACAGAGAATGGTCTTGAAAATGAATGAAATAATAAATGATTGAATTTTCATAAAACATTATACATGTCTGAATAATAGACACACTATCATTCACTCTTCATGTCAATTTTTTATGCAAAAAAAAATAAAAAATCTTAAATAGTACGTACATCTCTGCAATACATGCATATTTCCCCATGCTTTGGGGGTCAATTCACTAAGAGTTAAATGACGGCAGATAAAACGCTGTACAATAACGCATGCATAAATCAGTAGTGAAAGTTCAATTCACTAAGAATTTAGCATTAAATAACGATTGCGGTATTTTTTCGCCTGTTTTGTAACTACCGCATTTACTCATGCTGTAATTTATCACACGTGTCAGTGGTTAAGGGTTGTTTAAGATCATTTCCTTATAACATTTTATGTTTTAACATGTTTCCTACTTTTTTTGCAAAAACATTTTTTTAATCTAACATTTTTTACAGTGATCTGTATTTGGAGGCATTGACATTTGAAATACCTTCTCAAATTATGTCTCCTGATGCTTGGTAGTCCAAGCTGTGTCTTTTCCATGTGGCACTCTGTTGCCTGAAAATAGCTGTTAAACTGCGTTGCGTTCTTTTACTAAATCCATCATGCCATACATTCATAAAAAGGTGCTTTTTTGTAAATGTATGGCCTACTAGAGCTGTTGAAAGTAGGGATTGACGGATTACCCAGGGCCGATCTGCACTTTCCCCGATATATCGGAATCGGCCCCTGAGGTTAACGATATTGCCGATATTTTGGAAAAGTGCATGTACCGGAGTGGTGCCTGCAGCTAGAGGCATCACCCCGGTACCGGCATCCATAGCCGATGGTCGGCTGTCTTGTAATGACAACCGATGCAGCTGAGAATCTGTTCGGCTGTCATTACAAGAAGCTGGAGGGGACGCCCCCCCCCTGCCACCTTCCATGGCTCGTCTGGGTCTCCCGTCCCACCGGGAGACCCGGGCATCCTACCTGAACGGCCGCCGAAGACCCGATCAAAGCCGCATTTGGCTCTGATCAGGTCTCCAAGTAAAAACCCGGAAGTGATGTCATGACATCACTTCCAGGTACTCGGCGCTAAATTAAAAAAAAATGACAGAATTCAAAACAGCCAAAGTTGGTGTTTTGAATGCTTTTAAGTGCAGAGGAGGGGTTTGGGGTCTTTTAGACCCCCAGATCCCTCCTCAAGAGTACCTGTGTAAAAAAAAAAAAAAAAATTAAATAAAAAATGTTTAAATGTCCTAAAATATTGGCAGATATTGGCCGATACCGATATGCGATGACCAAAATATCGGTATCGGTATTGGCAAAATAAAAACGATATCGGTCGATCACTAGTTGAAAGCGCTCTTTATTAGATTGTTCTATGTTTTTGGCCCAATTATGTGCTGCTGTCTATGTTTATATTGTGGAAACTAAAGAAAACTTAACTATATATTTTTTTTGTTTTTCATGTTCCTATCAAAGTTTACCTTGTTGTAATGGTGTAAATAACCAATAGTATTACAGTGGCCACTTCAAGAGGACACTTCTAGCTGGAGTAATTGTTATGGTTGACATACTCCTTTGTTGCACTTTAGTAAACAATGTTTACTTTAAAAAAATATATAATTTTATTTAAAAGTTTTTGATGTTAAATTTCAGCTGTTTGCATTTAATTTGCACTGTCATGCCTTTCTGATTTAATTAAAAAAAAAAAAAAAAACATTGTGCACTCGCGATGTATAATGCCACATTTTTGTGTGTCCACTGCTGGTGTCAACTTTCTGTGGGTCCTCTGTGGGTGGAATTAGACCCCTCTCTGAGGGTAGTATTACACCCCTTTCTGTGGGTGAAATAGTACCCCTTCCTGTTGGTGTTCTGTAGGTGGAATTAGGCCCCTTTCTGTGGGTCTTCTGTGGGTTGAATTAGGCTCTCGGTGGGTCGAATGACGGTTTCTGAGAGTTCAAATAGGCCCCTCTTTCTAGTACCGCACTGGTTATGGCCACCAAAAGGATGGTGTTAAATATCGCACCTTTTTTAGTTCCTGTTTCGTTTGTGAATTGGATTTAACAGATTACCAGGCAAATTTTGCGATATTTACTGACAATTTTTTTTTTTAGTTGTTTACCAAAAAATCTTTATTTATTTTTTGGTGAATTGGACTTAATTTACTGCATGGGATAATTAATGCAAATAAGTAACATGATACCCTTATTACATTCAATAAAGTTTAGTGAAGTGATGCCTTTGTTTCCTATAAATGCTACAAATTCTATAAATCCAGTGAGCTCCTGACTTTCTGTAGTGAGCTGACAATGCTTACTCTGCTGCACTTAAATCCCAAACAGTGTTTTCAGTCCTGTCCAGTTTTTGCAAAATGTCACCTGTGAGTTTAGGTATTGATGTTAACAAAATGAAAGAATTCCCAGCTCAACTCACCAGCCAGTCTGCAACCAACCGAGTTATCCCGTATAACAATTTGCGTTAAAAATAGGGATTTTGTTTGCACACATTTGCAAATACATGCGTAAGCTGCAGAACCGCTTCGAGGCATCCCAGTAATACCTGCAGTCCCAACTCTTGAAAAGAGAGCCTCCATAGTAGAAGCAGATTTATAATATTAAATAGATAGAGGGAAGGTGAGCCTGGAGGGATCCCAGCCTTCCAGTTATAGATGGGGTAGTGGCCAGTTGTTTGTTAATTTTATAATATTGGTGAGTGGACAAAAATGTTCTACCATTGTGCTATGTGCTGGGTGTCCAGTGTGCCCCAGTGTGCCCCCTATCTCCAGGCTCACCTGCCCTCTACCCAGCCATTAGAATGTATGTGCTTCTACTATAGATGCTATAGAGTTAGGACTGCAGATAATACTGGGGTGCCTTGCAGCGGCTCTGAAGCTTATGCTTGCATTTTTCTCCTTCTCTAATGGACTTTCACACTGGAACATATACTCTTTATCCGCTCTTTTTCTTTTAGACGCCCCCTGTTGCTGACTGATCTTTGGGACCCTTGAGGGAATTCTCTGGATATTTCTTGCTGCTATAACTATTTTCATCTTGCTCCTCAATCACTATAAATCTCTGGTTCCTTAGTTAGACACGGAACAACAACATTTATCCATCTACATGGCAGAGTACATAATCAAAGGAACAGGAGTATAGCAGTCCTTTGAGAGTACAGGTTTTTACCTGTTTGTTTTTATATTCTTTGTGGCCTCCTCCTCTTTTGTCTCATCTAGGATGTCCCTATATGGTATGTATCTACATATATAATACTAATTTTGTGAACAGCATACCTCACAGCTTTGGTATAACAGACACTTTGTACTTTTATAAATGTATACTGGTTGTATTAATATGATCTATTTTTGATTGCAATGTTTTCATACCTTTAGTCTGAGATCTGTTTTCCTTTGGACCACTGAGAAAGGCGACTGACCGAAACGCGTCTGGTCTCTTTTGGACATCTCAGCTATCCCTAGCCTCTGAGACGTAACCCATGGCCACTTGTTTTTAAGTGTCTTGTTTATTGTAGTATGTTTTCTTGTTTACACAATCTTGTATTATATTTATGCAATAAATATTTGAACACACGTACTACTCAAGTCCTGGTCATTGCCATTTAAAGTCCCATTCTCTAGGGGAGTTGTCTTTTGGTCTACTACAATAGGGATGTTGGCAATTCCCAGGAGAATCACTGAACCCAAATTCTCTCTTCTGTATTTTCAGGTGTGTTCTAACTAAACCCCTGTTTTTAACGCAAACTGTTAGACACTATAATTTGGTTGGTTGCAGACTGGCTGGTGAGTTGAGCTGAGAATTTTCTTTGGTTTTGTTTTGCATGCATTGCTTTTAGATGTTCTCCTTGCTGCAAAAGGCCAGTTATAGGTGGGGGCAGTGGCCAGTTGTTTGTTACCTAGGTCTCAATATTACCTAAGAAGACCTGGCTCTCATTTCAGTTCATCCCAAAGCATGTTCAATAGGGATGAGGTCAGGGATCTGTGCAACCACTCAAGTTCCTTCACACCAAACATATCAAACCATGTTTTTATTAAACTGGCTTTGCAAACAGAGACGAAGTCACGCTGGAACTGAAAAGGGCTTACCCATCAATGGCAAGACCTGAACTCAATAATTGGAGGATTGTCCACATACTGTACCTCTGGCCATGCAGTGTTGGTATGATGGTCAGGTATCCACCAAAGATTGCACACAAAGAACAAATAAATGTTAGAAAGAACATGAAAGAAAGAAAAAAAAAGATCTTTGAATACTATTAGATAAACAATTAGACACCAAGTGATGAATTTTAGTTTGAAAATATTTTCTCCAGTGCTAGAGAATCTATTGGATTTTTACCTTAACACTCCATTTCCTGCAATTAAAAACATGTCATTTTGAAAAATAGCACAATTGATTATATCATATTTGATTCACCACAGCAGTAACACAAAATAGACGTTTTAGGTTGATGCTCAAAAAATACACTGAGGTTGTAGAAAGAGTTGATAGGAATCAATTTGCTGACATTCTATGTAATTATGGAGACTTTACAATTAAATATTTGAACAGCGGTTGAAGGTTTAGAGGTTTAAACAAAGGGAACAAAACAGCGAGGAAAGAGCGCTAAATGAAAAACGTAAAGAGTGGAGACTAGTAAGTCTTTTCATGAAACAGGTACATTTAATGAATTTTGCAGATTTCACTGAAAGCGCAAATTTTTAGCTTTCTTAATATATAACGATTGTGGACACCCGAGCATCACAGTTACCTTGAGTTGAGGTGTATTTAGCTAGGGCTACTTTTAATGCTACAGCACACATTGTAGACAATTGTGGGCTTTTTGGGGAAGACCCTTCACTGTTCAAGCAAGACTGTGCCACTGTGCTCAAGGGCAGCTCCATAAAGACATGGTTCAATGAGTCGGCTATGAAGGACCTCACACCTTTGGGATGGGTTAGAATGTGAGCCAGGTTTTCTTATCCTCTACTGAAACCTTATCTTACAAGGGCTGTTTTACAAACCCGATTGCAAAAAAGTTGGGACACTGCACAAATTGTTAGATAAAAACAGAATGCAATGATGTGGAAGTTTTAAATTTCAATATTTTATTCATAATACAACATAGATGACATATCAAATGTTTAAACTGAGAAAATGTATAATTTTTAAGGGAAAAATACATTGATTTTAAATTTCATGGGATCAACACATCTCAAAAAAGTTGGGACAAGGCCATGTTTACCACTGTGTGGCATCCCCTCTTCTTTAACAGTCTGCAAACGTCTGGGGACTGAGGAGACAAGTTGCTCAAGTTAAGAAATGGGAATGTTGTCCCATTCTTGTCTAATACAGGATTCTAGTTGCTCAACTGTCTTAGGTCTTCTTTGTCGCATCTTCCTCTATATGATGCACCAAATGTTTTCTATGGGTGAAAGATTTGGACTGCAGGCTGGCCATTTCAGTACCTGGATCCTTCTTCTACGCAGCCATGATGTTGTAATTGATGCAGTATGTGGTCTGGCATTGTCATGTTGCAAAATGCAAGGTCTTCCCTGAAAGAGATGACATCTGGATGGGAGCATATGTTGTTCTAGAACTTGGATATACCTTTCAGCATTGACGGTGCCTTTCCAGATGTGTAAGCTGCCCATGCCACACACACTCATGCAACCCCATACCATCAGAGATGCAGGCTTCTGAACTGAGCGCTGATAACAACTTAAGTTGTCCTTGTCCTCTTTAGTCCGGATGACATGGTGTCCCAATTTTCCAAAAATAACTTCAAATTTTGATTTGTCTGACCACAGAACAGTTTTCCACTTTGCCACAGTCCATTTTAAATGAGCCTTAGCCCAGAGAAAATCCCTGCGCTTCTGGATCATGTTTAGATATGGCTTCATTTTTGGCCTATAGCATCTTAGCCAGCAACGGCGAATGGCACGGTGGATTGTGTTCACCGACAATGTTTTCTGGAAGTATTCCTGAGCCCATGTTGTGATTTCTATTACAGTAGCATTCCTGTATGTGATGCAGTGACGTCTAAGGACCCGAAGATCACAGGCATCCAGTGTGGTTTTCCGGCCTTAAACCCTTAAGCACAGAGATTGTTCCAGATTCTCTGAATCTTTGGATGATATTATGCACTGTAGATGATGATAACTTCAAACTCATTGCAATTTTTCTCTAAAAAACTCCTTTCTCATATTGCTCCACTATTTTCTGCCGCAGCATTGGGGAAATTGGTGATCCTCTGCCCATCTTGACTTCTGAGAGACACTGCCACTCTGAGATGCTTTTTTTATACCCAATCATGTTGCCAATTGATCTAGTAAGTTGCAAATTGGTCCTCCAGCTGTTCCTTATATGTAGATTTAACTTTTCCGGCCTCTTATTGCTACCTGTCCCAACTTTTTTGGAATGTGTTGCTCTCATGAAATCCAAATTGAGCCAATATTTGGCATGACATTTCAAAATGTCTCACTTTCAAGATTTGATATGTTATCTATATTATATTGTGAATAAATTTACTCACAATTTGTACATTGTCCCAACTTTTTTGGAATTGAGTTTGTACCTAAATGGATGCAAATTCCCACAGACATTCATCAAAGTTTTGTGGATGTTATAGCTGCAAAGGGGATGGTTTGGGGTTGTCCCAAACAAGGTCATATAGGTTTGATGGTCAGGTTTCAACAAGCTTTGGTCATATATTGTATGTTTGTAGTTTTTTTTTCCATACCATTGCATTAGCAAATACTTTGAAGAGTGAGGTAGGTATGCCAGGTTCTGATACCCTCTGTGTTCTTTAACAACATGAAAGTCTCACTTTAATGCATAAGCAACATAGAACTCTACAGATTGGTCCTAGTAATGTACCTATCAGACTATCTTTTGGATACTTCCTTACTTCATTATTTCATTCTTCATGTGTTTCCTTTTGTACAAGAATAACAAATCTACCCTAATTCAGTTAAAAGCAGTATTTTTTTTATTTTACAGCAGCCTATCAATGATATTTTAACTCAGAGTAACAAAATAAAGGAAATAGCACTGCTACATAATTAGTGAAAAACATAACGGTGACGGATCGCCTGGCACCCCGCTTGGGTGCCTGCACCAAAATACAGCTTCCACCATTCTAGAACCAGGAACAAGGTATTATAGCTGAGCATTGCACCCACGGACTAGACTACAGTAACTTAGGTGCAAACTGGAACTGACTCTTTATTATAAATTCGCACAGAATCAGGTAAGAGCTTGATCAAATTATCCTAAAAAATGCAAACTGTAAACAGTAATATCAGTACATCTAATTGACAGCTACCATAAACTTAAACAGTAATCTAATTACCATAAACATATAAACACCCCACAATAGTTTGGTAACAAGATAAATTAAACACAATGCTAGTCACATCTCCAAGAGGAATAGCAGACAGACAGAAATTGATGACATTGGCGACTCAATTGACAATGAGAATTCGCACCTAGGAAGCACACAATGGGGAAACTATACCATGAGAGGAAGACACCTTAGTAAACAGATTATAGCATGAGAGCCCAGCATCAGGTTGTTTTGAGCTGAATATGTTAACATCTGCTCTGATTCTGGGGGGAGGGGGGTTTAAGCAGTCAATGCTGGTTTGAGCATAGATGCCCCAAAACTGTCTCTGGGTCCTTGGTTCCCAGAGTCTGTGTGTTTCGGGGAGACATGGACCTAAATCCGAAGTGAAACCACTCCAATGGTCCCCCTGGCACATACCTCCCAAAGAATAGAGCCCCCTCAAAAGCCAGGGCCCATAGACAGTAGGCAAAAGGCCCCTTTTCTGGTTGGGTCTGTCACCATTTTTTCCCTATTATATGCTACAATACTTCAAGCTGTCCCCCCACAATACTTCTTCTATCATGATGTTGGGTGTTTTCAACCCACTTTATCTGAGTTGAAGGTGTCATAGACCTGCCCCCTGCAGGGAAGTCAACTCACAGCCTGGAATCTCAGTACTCCTGTACTGAATGGTGCTTACACATCATTACATAGGTGCTGCTCAGTCCAGGAAGAAGGACTACCCACTATAACTGGAATAGAAGAGGAAGGGCCCATGTTGTCAAGGCAGACAGTTTGCCTAAAGGCTAGTTCTTCTTTAAAACGAAGTGAATCAGTGTGTAGAAATCAGTCAAGTCAGTGGATTTTCTTTTTTTATTACTTCCAAATGAAAGAAACAGTTCCTTTATCACAGCCTTTCCATCTAATTCAATAGAATGCCTACTTAGCAGGGGTATACCAGGTACCTCTGGATCCACGGAAAGAGTTTATCATTCAGCAATGAAAAGCAACTCCTGGGATTGCACCTGACAAAGGCTATAGATTCGAAACGTTGGGCTGTTTGTTCTATGATATGTGACTAAAGGGCTAAGCCCATGAACACAGTTGAGCCTTAGGAGTTGTTTTTCATCGTCAAATGAAAGAGAATAATCAATAGCAAGACCTTACAAAGAGGACAAACCTGCTATGTAATGTTTTATTAGAACAGGAGAAAATTCAATACTAAAAGTGCACAGTGCAAAACTTCACGGTTATGCTGGACAGAAAAGGCTAGAGTCAAGCAGCGTCCAAATATGACATCAATGGTTGTCAAAGTTTGTTGGATTGTATTATTCTATCAGAGCGTACTGCATTAAACTTACCCAAGATCTTTACTGAACTACTTCTACAGGCACCTGCATCAACTGACAGCGTTCTTTTCTTCTCAGTTTATTGACAATATTTCTTTTGGCAGCCATGAATAAAAAAAAATAAATAAATAAATAATAGATTCAACTTCTGGCATAAGGTTTTAATTTAACTTTTTAACTTGGATACTTGTCCCTTAGGAAAAGGGCTGACAGGGAAAATTTTAAGCATTGTGGTATATAGTAGATTAAGTTAAAGTGATTGTAAACACTCACCTTGTAAAACAACTTATTCAGTTTAAACAGAAATTAAAGGGAACACTTTTGTGTATAGATTTAAAAAGTAAATTATAAATATCTTTTTTTTTCTCTTTTTTTTCTATAAGTGATTATATTCCCTCTGTTCTCATCTGCAAAAGAGGTGGGGAAACACAGCAGCACACTGAACTTCCCAGTGATACAAAGAGAACAGGATACTTTTTCATACAAGTACATGGTACAGCAGGCACATATCAGGAATATGAAATGTGGGATTTACATATTCTTTAAAGTATAAGCCACCCCACTTGAATGGCTGAAAGTCCTAAAAATCATGAAAGAGTCAGTGCATTGAATATGGAAGAAGAGCCTATCCTTTTTTTTAACATGAAGTGGTGTACAAAGTGGTTCTTCGGATTTCAGGTAAGCATTTCCCCTTTGTTAGATGCAATTGGTTTGGAGAATACCGTGGAATGAGTAAAATTGAGAATTTTTTTCCAAAATTCTGGAGATTTTGGCAAAATTTTGCCAATCTGGCAAAATACATTGAACTCAACAGGAAGGCAAAAATAAAATGGTAATACGATTTAAAACTGCTCACAAAAGTTGTAGGATCGTCTTACGGTTTCCTTTAAATGGCCCATGTCTAGAAATCTCCTTACGATTATCCAGCACAATTATTTTTTTTCAATGGCCCATGTCTAGAAATGTTAAATGTATATTTTTTTTTTTTTTTTCCATAAGAAATTTTTTTTTTTTTTTATTGAGTTTTAAATAGAAAACATACATAATATACATTACACATAAGTACAAAAGCATGGAATGTATACACAAATAAAGAAGAGTGGATGGTAAGATAACACAAACTTGAAATAACATGGCAAAAATTAAGCGGAATAAACATCTTCGTTATAACAGTGGGTTCATGGAGAGTAGTCATACAGATAACATGGCCACGAGTCTGTCTAAACTGAAAATCGGGGTTACCTGAGGCAGGGGGCCATATTAGTTAAGGATATGCGTGGGGAAGGCAACATGTGCCACAGCGGCACCCTTAACTGGGAAGTGCTATCCATGTTGTACATAGGGCAGGGGTTGAATATGGCCGGGATGCAAGCTAGTACCCACTAATTATCGGATAGGTAATCAATTTTTACCAAGAAGAGGAGACAAACAGACAAACAACAGAACGGGTGGGAATGATGGGGAAGGGGAAGAGGGGTGAGGGGTGGGGAAGAGGAGGGGGGGAGGAGCAAGGGATGTAGAGGGGGGTGAGTGGGGGTTAAAGTAAAGAAAAGAGGGCAGGCGGGGATGAAAAGGAACAGTATATGATCAAAGGTGTATCAATTAAATCATGAAGTGTTGTCTTTGGTTTCCATAATTGATTTGTAAGTGGCGGTATCCTTGAATCTGATCCAATCTATCCATAGGGCTGAAAACTTGTGGATTTGATCATTTGAAATGCTGATTAATTCCTCCATTTCCTCAATTCTATTGAGTCTAAGGAACCATTCCCTAGAAGATGGAATGGAGGTTGATTTCCAATGGCATGGCAGGCATAGTTTAGCAGCAGTTAGCATGTGGCGGGCAAGGATCGGCCTGGGTGTGTTTTGAGTGGCTGGGACGTGGTTGAGAAGAAAATGGCCGGGGGTCAGGGGAAGGTCATAAGACGTGACCTCACGCACCAACCTGTGAACCATCTCCCAGAAAGGCTGGATATTGGGGCAGGACCACCAGATGTGAAGCATGGATCCGGTTTCCTGACGGCACCTCCAACAGGTGTCGGGAACCCCAGGTTGAAATTTATGAATTCTATCTGGCGTCCTGTACCAACGCGTTAGGATTTTATATCCATTTTCCTGGGTGGTGACGTTAATAGAGGCCCGGTGAACCGAGCGGCACATAGTTTCCCAGTCCTTTTCAGAAAGGGAGAGTTGGAGGTCACGGGACCAGGCTTGCGCAAAGGGGGCCAGAGCGACTGGAGGAGCGTCGAGTAGGTGGCCATAGAGTTCCGAAATCAAGTGTCGCTGTGGTTTGGCGCGGATGCTGATAGCTTCCAAAGGGGTCGGGGGTCTCGACCAATCGCTAGAGGTAGCTGAGGTAGTAAGAAAGTGTCGAATCTGGAAATAGGACCAGAGTGGAAGAGTGTATGGTGTTATGGAGCGATTAATCTCTTCCCAGGAGAGGAGATTTCCATCCTTGAAAAAACAGTGAGCAAGTATTTCCTGATGAGGCCAATTGTGTCGAAGGAAATTAAGTGAGTTGCCGGGTGGAAATGCGGGATTCATCCTCAAAGAGGTTAAGGGGCCAACCCGCGGGTTGATCCGGAGCTTTTTGCGCCACTTGTCGTGGACCAGGAGCGGAGGTCCAATAAGGGGGTGACATTTAAGAGATAGGGGAACGGAAGAGAAGGGCATCCAAGCCAGTAAGTGAAGCGGGATTACTGAAAAGGAATTTTCAAGATTCACAACCAGTTTGCTGGAGGAGTGAAGATTCCAGTCCAGAAGTCTGGTCAGGATGCATGCCTTGTGATAGGTCTGTAAGTCCGGGAGGCCCAGGCCACCTTTGTGTTTAGGGGCCATCAGGCGGGTGAGTTTGATCCTGGGAGGTTTCCCATCCCACAAAAATTTAGAACAGGTAGTCCGAAGGGTCGTGAAGAATGAAGCCGGGAGTTGAATGGGAGCCGCCTGGAATAGATACAACAGTCTGGGAAGGATAGACATCTTGAGTAGGGCGGCCCTGCCAAACCACGAAACGCGTATATTCTTCCACGCCCGTAGGTCGCTGCAAATAGCTGTCAGTAAGGGTTTATAATTGGTGTCAAAGAGGGATTCAAGGCGGCGGGGTATGTGTATGCCCAGATAGGGGATGGACGCTGGTGCCCATATGAAAGGGAAATTAGTTTTGCATCTCTGCAGGTCCACATTAGGTAGAGTGACATTCAGGGCCATGGATTTGGAATAATTAACTTTAAGATTTGAAAGGGAGTGAAAGAGTGCAAGGTCTTGAAGCAAGTTTGGCAGGGAGACATGCGGGTGAGAAAGAAAAAGTAGCATATCATCCGCGAATGCCGCTACCTTGTGAGTGTTGTCACCTATCGGGATTCCACGTATGTTGGGGTTCGAGCGGATCATATTTAAAAAGGGTTCCAGAGAGAGTACAAAGAGGATGGGGGACAGGGGGCAGCCCTGTCGTGTGCCATTGGAAAGGTGAAAGGCGTTCGACAGATGGCCATTAACCCGTACTCGGGCTACCTGATTGGTGTATAGAGCGCGTATACTCAGTAGCATTCTCTCTCGCAATCCCATGGATATCAGCATAGAGGAGAGATAGTCCCAGGCCACTCTGTCGAACGCCTTTTCAGCGTCCAGGGAGAGAAAGAAACCGGGGAGGTTATGGGAGGTAAGCCAGTGGTGAACGTTAAGTGCCCTAGTGGTGTTGTCCCGCGCCTCCCTCCCCGGGATGAACCCAACTTGGTCCAAAGAGACCAGGGAAGGAAGGAGCGGGACAAGCCGGTTGGCCAAAATCTTGGCATAAAGTTTAGCATCTACATTTAGAAGGGAGATAGGACGATAGCTGGAAACTAGCGTCTCGTCCTTACCTTCCTTGGGGATCACTGTAATGTAGGCTTCTAAAAGCGACGTGGATTGATGCTGGGATTCTGCAAGACTCCTAAAGGCTCTAACAAAGTGAGGTTTGAGTATGTCCTCAAAGGCCCGAAAGTATAGGAGGGGAAGACCATCAGGTCCAGGTGCTTTGCCCGGCTTCATCTCGCGTAGAGCTCTAGTGAGCTCTTCGGTGGTGATGGGAGATTCAAGAGCTTCTGCGTCTTGGGTGGATAGGGGGGATAAGCCATGAGATTTGAAAAAATTCTCGAGTTGAGATGTTCTTGATGCAGTCTGGGTAGGACTGCCAGGAGCTGGGGAGAGGTTGTATAGGCCCTTATAAAATTCCTCAAATTGATGGGCGATAGCCTCATTAGAGGAGTGGAGATTGCCCGCCGAATCTCTGATGGTATAGATGGAGGCGAGATTAGTTTTAGGGCGGGAGGCCCGGGCTAGAAGACGACCACTTTTATTACCCTGTTCGTAAAACACTTTACGGCTAAGGACAAGTCTACGATGTGCTTGGAGGCCTAATAGTTCTTTCAAGCGCGAACGGGTCTCAGATAGTTCCAAATGTATATTTTTTATGGGATTCCTCCTGAAAAATAATGGCACACCTCCTGGTATGTAAGGAAACCTGCTGTAAATCTTCTGTTTTAGATCTAAAGCACTGTTGCCTCTCACTGCTAGTATCAGGAGATTTGGAGAGAGGTTTGGTGATGCTGCTACTGTGCTGCTCACTGTTCTCCATGCTTGAGGCTCTGACATGAGAAAGCAAAGCTCTTCCTCTACCAAGACAACTGAACCTACACAGAGATGCAGTGCCAAACAACGTGTGGTGAATCAGTTGTGGAGAGAAGATCAGTAGCTAGAGACCACAGGTAATACTTTTAAATAGTCCTTTGCTCTCTGCCTAACTTATTTTGGCCACAACTTCTAGAGCTCAGTTTTTCATAACAACTTGCCAAATGGGCAATAGACAAATGACATCCTTAGTCGGCAGTGGAATACCAGGATTATGGCTGCAGTAATGTGCTATAACCCCAGTCGTTTTTTTTCAGCCAGAAATTCTCTAACTGGTAAAAGTGGTCCCAGCGGTGAATTTGCTTTCCCGGTAGTTCTTGGCCTTCCCGATCCACCAGGTAAGCCCAAGGTAATCCTGAGTCCACCAGTGGCAGGAGGGGGCGACCCCTCTTGCTGCTTCTAAAAGTGATCCAGCAGTGAATCCGCGGCTGGGACCACTTTTATTGGTTAGAATCCATTGGTTGCGGCTGCTGGTAACAGAGATGAGCGGAGGAAAGACGGTCTCCGCCTATGTCTTTAGTCTAGGACAGTGATGGCAAACCTTGGAACGCCAGAGGTTTTGGAACTACATTTCCCATGATGCTCAACTACACTGCAGAGTGCATGAGCATCAAGGTTCGCCATCAATGATCTAGGAGGACCAGAGCAATGTCATTCCTGTTCAGGCCACATGTAAACAAGGCCTTTTTTTTATAGCACTAGATCAATGTTTTTTTTTTTTATGATCTAATGCTTTACATTGTAGTTGTTGGGTCCTATTGACCCTATATCTCTCTATAAAGAGGACCTGTCACTACTTATTTCTTTTTTTTTTTTCCATAAACATTTTATTGAAGATTATTGAGCATAACAGAATAGCAAGGTAACACTAACATCAGTGTACATAGGAACAATAGAATAGCATACAGATACAATAGTAGGTTTGGCTATACAACAAATTGAGGAGAGGTATGGAAATGTGGCAATCCATAGCTAGGTGTCTGAAAAATGCAAGCATGAATTTGTGGTCAAAGAAGCACTAAGCATTCACCTTGGCATAGCTAGACATAATTATCGTGCCACAGCGGCACAGGAAACAGGCGAGAGTTAGCCAGGTTGATATGATCATAAATCATAGAAGTACAGTAATTGAAAATGAGCATGAGCGTGCATAACTGAAACTTTCAGCCTAAAAAAG
This sequence comes from Pelophylax lessonae, assembly GCF_965119305.1. NCBI lineage: Eukaryota > Metazoa > Chordata > Amphibia > Anura > Ranidae > Pelophylax > Pelophylax lessonae. The sequence goes on from NC_138775.1 coordinate 48,362,296, forward strand.
AAAAGGAGAGATCAGAGGAAGAGTTAGAGAAGAGAATAATAGGTCAGGAAGGGGAGAAGAAAGAAAAAAAAAGAGGGGGGGAGGGGGGACCTGAGAGGGTGCGCGGGCAAGAGGTCAAGTTAAAAGTGTGGACGTCGGTCTTTCAGACGGGAGGCATAGTCGCAGTATAGAGGTCCGATTTCTTGAATTAGATCCAGTCTAAACAGGTGGAGACAAATTTGGAGAAGGTGCCGTGAGCAATGCAAATCATTTCCTCCATCTGTTCGATACGATTTAGCCTGTAAAACCACTCTTTGATCGAGAGAATAGTGGAAGCTCTCTAGTGACACGGCACACAGAGCTTTGCCGCGTTCACCATATGCATGGCCAAAGATCTTTTGTAGGAACGACATTGGTTTGGAACAAAGTGCAGTAAGTATTGTTGTGGGGAAAAGTTAAGCTCTGCGGAGATGACCCTTTTGACAATATCATGCACCTCCGTCCAGAAGGGTTGAAGTGTCGGGCAGGTCCATCAAATGTGGAGCATTGTGCCCTCGTCACTGTTGCATCTCCAGCAGGTGCGTGGAACGGAGGGGTAGAATTTATGGGTCCGATACCAGCGCGTGAGCATTTTGTAGCCACTACTTTTTTCTATCACAAGGGATGTTTACATTCCTTGTGATAGAAATAAAAGTTATCAAAACTTTTTTTTCCCAAGTGAAAGTGTTAAAAAAAAAAAAAAAAAAAAAATGTAAAGTGGTGAACGCATTTGAAGGTCACGCCCACATATGTAAACGGTGCTTAAACCACACATGTGAGGTATCGCAGCAAACATCATAGCGGGAGCAATAATGCTAGCACTAGATCTCCTCTGTAACTCTAAACTGGTAACCTGTAAAAAATTTTAAAGCGTCGCCTAGGGAGATTTTTTAACCACTTTACCACCGGAGGATTTTGCTGTCTTACGTCTGGGCCACTTTTTGTGATTCGGCACTGTGCGACTTTAACTGACAATTGCGCGGTCGTGCAACGCCATACCCAAATGAAATTGACGTCCTTTTTTTCCCACAAATAGAGCTTTCTTTTGGTGGTATTTGATCACCTGTGCGATTTTTACTTTTTGCGCTATAAACAAAAAAAAAAATGACAATTTTGAAAAAAAAAAAACAATATTTTCACATTTTTTTTATATGAAATTCCCCCCCCAAAAAAATTTTAAAATCAAAAATGTTTTAAATTTTTGGCCAATTTGTTTTCTGCTACCTATGTTTGGTAAAAATAAGCATATTTTGATTGGTTTGCGCAGGGCCGGTGCTAGACTATTTTACGCCCTAGGCAAGACCAGCTACTTGCGCCCCCCCAAAAAAAGGGAAGGGGTTAAAAACTCCTCTATGTCATACCCAGTGACCCTGATCTGATGGTTCCTCCATGTTATGCTTTCATACCCAGTGACCCCCCATATTCCTCCATGTCACACCCGGGGACCATAATGTCCCTCCGTGTCACACCCAGGGACTTTGATGTTTTTCCATGTCACACCCTTGGACCCCAATATTCCTCCATGTCATGCTGTCATACCCACTGACCCTGATGTTCCTCCATGTCACACCCAGGGACCCCTGTGTTCCTCCATGTCATGCTGTCATACTCAGTGACCCCAAAGTTCCTCTATATCAGACCCTGATGTTTTTCCATGTCACAGTTGGGGACCCTGATGTTCCTCCATGTCCCACCTGGGGACCCTGATGTTCCTCCGTGTCATACTTGGGGACCCCAATCCCCCATGGCACACCCAGGGACCCCAATTCCTCATGGCACACCTGCTGTCCCCGAACTCCTGTTACACCCGGTGACCCCTATCCTCCATGTCACACCTGGTGACTCTGATTCATCATGGCACACCTGGTGCCCCTGATTCCGTTTCATACCAGGGATGCTCCATGTAACACCCAGGGACCCCGATCCCCTGTTCTGGGGACACTAACTGGGCGGTATGAAGAGAGTGGCCCCCACTCTGCCCTCCTTCACAGTGATCCTGCTGATTCCTTCTCCCAGGACGCTCCTCTCCTGGACCACAGTGCTCACCACAGCTCCTGGTGGAGGGAAAAGCAGCAGTCAGAGAGCTCCGCATGTCCTTCATCACCAACCTCCTCAGACCATTCCGGTGCCTCGTTGCTTCTGCCCCAGTAAAGATTCCACCCTCCAGTGCCGAGCTCCAGCTCAGATTCAGCTCTCCTCCGCTCCCTGCTTAATACCAACCCAGGGAAATGAACGGCTGCCTACCTACTCAGTGCAGAGAGTCACTTCCTGCCTGGGGTTAAGGCTGTTTAGCCCCAGCTGAAGAGGATCATCATGCAGGCAGCACTCTGGTGGGCTCCATTCCTGCCTCTTGGGGCCCCTCCAACAGTGGTGGAAAGCCAGGGCCTGATAGTTCCGCCACTGCCCAAGACACCTGGCATCTTTCTCTGTCCCTTCTTCCTCCCCTACCACCACCTCTCCCCTCAGCTCACAATAATCATTCATGATGGAGAGAGAGTGCCGACTCCTGGCTGCGCCCCTAGGTGGCAATGTGCCCTAGGCGGCTGCCTAGTTTGCCTAGTGGAAGCACCGGCCCTGGGTTTGCGCAAAATTTATTGCGTTTACAAACTAAGGGAAAGATTTATGTCATTTTTGGTGTTTTTTTTTTTTAATGAGTAATGGCGGCGATCTGCGATTTTTTTTGCTGGACTGCGACATTGCGGCGGACAGATCGGACCCCTGACTGACATTTTTGACACTTTTGAGGGTACCAGTGACATTACTACAGTAATCAGTGCTATAAATATGCACTGTTACTGTAAAAATGACACTGGCAGGGAAGGGGTTAATTTTTATTGATGATCAAGGGGTTAATGTATGCCTGGTGCTTACTGACGTGTGTGGGGGGGAGGGGACTATGTGACACAAGGACAGATCGAGGGTTCAGCTATGCTGAACCCTGCAATCTGACCCTGCCTGTCACTTAGGAGATCCGCCCGCTTGTGTTTACACAAGCAGTCGGATCTCCACACTCGATTCCCCGATGATCCGGGAAGAGCAGTGGCGATCGCCGCCGCTCCTCCCCTGGCCCGACTCCCGCTGTGACTGAATACAGCGGGAGCGAGCCTCCGGCAGCGCCCGCGCGCCGCCGAGAGAGGGGAATGTCTGGTGACATAACACTACGTCGCAAGACGTTATCGAGACACTTTGCCGCAGTACAGCTCTAGTGAGCAGTGCGGAAGTGGTTAAGTACCATAGTTTGCCTCCATTCCACGTGTGTGCACAATGTTAATGCGTGACATGTTGGGTATCTATTTACTCAGCGTAACTTCATCTCAGTAAGCTTACTTTACCCACTGGAGTCCCATCTGCTGTTTATCCAAGTGCTGTTTTAAAACAGTGGATGGTTTCAGCAGCTACCGAGGGTCCGTGTCAGAAGAGGGGAGATTTTTTTTAAAAAGCACGTATCCTAAAACTAACTGAAAATATTCCCTTCCCTGATTATTCCCCAGGTTTTAACAATGATGCCAGATGATCTGAACAACATTTGCGTTCACTGTGAAAGCATCAATTGCTCACATAAGTGAACACAATGTCATTTAGATTTTTAAGCAATCACAAACCTATGAAAGCGTGCTTATTTGTGCCCTTGTAAACCCGACAACCTAAATCTTACAAGGCTGACAATTTACGCAATCCAATTTACGCAATCCATTTTTTCACTTGCATGGTTTGCAATCTAGCATTGAAAGGAGAATAAATCTCTCTGAAAGGAAAACACTTATGTTCACTTTAAACTACCCACAGTTTACTATGCTTCAGTGATGAATGGACACAGGAGTGATTGGTACCGATCACTCACTGTAACTCATTCAAGAAAGGAAGGGGCCAATAAATTATATATTCTCTTCATCCAGAAACATCCTCCTGTGTGCCCGGAGCAGCTTCCGGCAGGTAAAGAGAGGAGGGAAACCAGAAGCACTGCGGTGGATAGGGGCACACAGGGGGGCCCGGACAGCAAATGGAAGGGGTGAATGTGCTAGAACCACTCCCCCTGAGGTGAAGTCAGAGGGACAAAGAGGAGAAGAACCTGTCAGGGGAGGCTGAAGAGGATTGGTGTCTGCAATAAGACAGTACAGCCAACCCTCCTGCTCAGCAGGTGCCTGGGACCCCCTTTTGAGCTGATGGGGCCTGTGCCCAGTACAGGAGGGCAGCCTGTACTGCCTTATCAGTGGCCCTGCTCATGTACATGTATGTGATCCAGCATTCCCGGGTAGGGGGGCATGTGTGCCCGTCTTTGCTGTGAATAAGTACAGCACAAGCTGATCAGCAGGTCTCAGCCAATGATTTATGGCCAGAACCTGCTGATCAGCTTAGCAAATTACAGTCACTAACAACAAAATCGGCCATATATATTAGTAAAGGCAGCATATAAAACACACATTACACATTGTTAAGCACACAGTTAACCCCTTGATTGCCCCTAAATGTTAACCCCTTCCCAGCCAGTGTCATTAGTACAGGGACTAATAGTGTATAGTATTATCACTGATCACTGGTGATGTCAGTGGCAGTTAGTCAGTTCCCACCCAGCATCAGTTAGTGCCAGATTTCCCATCACACTATAACAGCTTCATTATAAGTTGATGATCGCCGCCATTACTAGTATAAAAAAAAAAAAAAATGACAGTATATATAACATTATTTGTAGACATTACAACTTTCACGCGAACCAATCAATATACACTTATTGGGATTTTTTTTTATCAAAGACGTGTAGCAGAATACATTTTGGCATAAATGTATTAAGAAAGCTCTATATGTGTAAAAAAACATGTTAAAAATGTATTTGCGTACAGTGTTGCATGACTGCGCTATTGCCAATTAAAGTAGTGCAGTGCAGTATAGCAAGAAATGCCATGGTCATTAGGAAGGTAAATCTTCTGGAGTTGAAGTGGGTAAAACAGATGGCAAGGAGGTGACATATCATTTCCCAGCCGCCAAGGAGAGGTGGTAAGGGCTGCTGCAAGTGTGAACGAGCCCTTAGTGTATTGTGTAAAATTACAATTTTTGAATCACATTTGCTTTGATTTGTGAACTAATGGTCTTCTTTGCATAGGAAAGATCTGCATGCAAATAATTGAGGAAAATTACTGATTCAATCATTACTAAAAGCTCCCTCTGTACAGTGTAAACATTGTACATAGACTCAAGGAGACAAGCCTCAGCAAAGTGCCACATCCTTATAGGTAAATGCATACAGACAGAGAATATCACCTATTTTTTTAGGGGGACTTTTAATGCATCTGATTTACAAAAATATATACAAGAAGTGAAATGCGTAAAAACAGAATTGGTTAACTAGGGTTATATTACACCAACTGTGAAATGTATGAAAATATGATGAATCTTCCTCAACCCGACACGTTTCAAAGAGTTCATGTCTCCTTCATGAGGGTTATGAGGAGTATCATATAGTCAATCAAGTGGTGTTGTATGTAGGCATGTCATATTTCAGTTAAAAACAATGTCCAGATCTCAGGTCCAGATTCCAAGCAGGGTACCTTGTTTTGAATCTGGACTGGACATTTATCCTCTACGCTCAAACACTGGTGATTTACCACAAACATCATCAACTATGAGGCTCTCTAGCTAGAAGCCCCCCTTTATCATTCATACTGGGGACTAAATGTTCCAGACCTGTATTATGGCCAGGGCTCTCTAAGGCCTCAGTGCTACCTGCTCCTTCCATATTGGCTCTTCTATGCCTTCTTTCTATGAAACATAATATGATGGGAAAAAGTACAGATTCTTTCAAACTTTGTTTTTTAACTGAAACATGGCATGTCTACATACAACACCACTTGATTGACTATATAATACCCCTAAACAAGGAGACGTGTACTCTCTGAAACACATCGGGTGGAGGAATATTCATCATATTTTCATACATTTCACAGTTGGTGTAAAAGAAGCCTAGTTAGCCATGTCTCTTCTCTTGTTGTTGATGTACCAGAAAAATTCTGTTTTTACGCATTTCACATCTCAAATATATTTTTGTAATTTAAGATCCTGAGCTTTAAAAGGAAATTAAAATGAAATTAAAAATTTTTATTAGCTTGTTCTGTCCATTGTTTGGCTACTCTTTTAAGAGGACATATTATTTACTACAATGACTTTGCCTAACTGTTTTTTTAATTTTTTTTTATTTTGAATTTTATGTATAGTACGGAATAGCTAACGTATATTTCTGGGCAAACACTGATTGGGATTTCTGTGCAGCAGAGGACATTAGGTGCACTCTGGACTGTTAACAGATGTCCTGCTATTTTTCTGTACTTACAAATCCAAAAAATCGTTTTGCGCTGTTAGTGTGTTTCAAAAAATACTCTGAATAATGCAGTGCTCCTACAATATTAAATAATAAAAGTACCTATAAGTGCAATACACTTATATAATCTGAATACATGTGGGTGGTTTGCCATTGGGACTATTCCTTTTGGATACTCTATGGAGGCTCTCCTGGCTTGCCTCAGAACGAGTATGATAACTCGACAGTGCCCACTGTATCTGTAGATGTGTAGCTGCTTTTTCTTCCATCGGCCTCTCCATAATTCATTTGCATTTCCTGTGAGAGACAGGGATTTTTGGGCTCCAATTTACTCTGTCTCGCTATCGAGCTGTGTATAATTTAGTACTATTGAAGGTCTATTAAGGCTCTTTCTCTATATAGCATATTACAGACCCCTGAAGAAGCAACCCTCAATAGGTTGCGAAACATGTTGGGTTAATTCTCCGAGGTCCTGCACATCGGATGAGCTATATATCTATCATCGCCTATTGTCTGTACTTGTGTTACTGCATTATATGTACTCTACGATATGTTTTATACATATACATATGTTTTCCCCTATCTGGTTTTTAACGATGTATAAATAAAATACTTGATTTTATCATTTTTTCTATGGCTTTTTCTACGGTACCATTAAAATCCCACCAGCCCTCATCATTCTTTCTTGGACTCTTGTTCTGATTTTTCTTTTCTTTGCCTCCCTCTTCTTTTTTCCCCCTTTTCTTTACTCCTTCACCGTTCTTTCCCTGTCCCTCTCCTCCCCCTCCCCTTCCCTCCTCTCCCATCTCTTTCTTTTCCCTTCTATCCAGTTTCTGTCTTTCCCTCCTTTAAACCTTTTTTTCTCTATGCTCACTCATGGTCTTTCATGCACTTTCTGGATGAAGGCTCGGACACCTCGAGCCCCCATCCGTCTTTTTGGTAGTCTCCTTTATCTACCATAGATTGATTATATATATATATATATATATATATATATATATATATATATATATATACATATATAATGTATACAGTTGGTTTGGGCTGCTCATTCACAAGAATTACATGCAAAATAATGGTACTGCTTTCAGCACCTAAAATCCAATAGAATCATACCGCCAGGAAGGTTAAATTTCATCTGGGTACGTGTATGTGTGCTTGTGTGTCTCTACCTGTTTATGAAATTAGCTTATGCAAAAAAATGGAGCAGAAAAGCAATAACAAGGCCCTACAACAGGAAACACTTGTTGTTTATTGTCATCATTGGAGGAATTCGTTTTCATTATTACTTACACTCCGTCTTTTGCCTGGTGCGACAATGACATTTAGCGACAATAAGCCATTATTCTGATTAGTCCTTTTAATTATAAATTGTTATTAATTGCACTGCAGAGAAATACCGTATTGTCTCACCGTTATGGCGAGCGCTCTTTATAAGAAGAGGGGGGGTGACGATTATTATGCTGAATGCGCTAGAAAAAGGTCATGCAAGCAAGGAGGAAACACGTAGGGATTAGATATCAAGCTGCCAGCCCAATTCCTTGGACACTCCGCTCTGCTTTCAAACACTGACAAGTCCATTGCTTTGCCTTTCAAGTCAGTGAGGAACAATCCTCAGATGTTAAATGCTCTCCTCAGCAGAGCTCAGATAAATGTCTTCTCCCTGTTTTACTGCAAGTCAAAAAAAAAAAAATCACCTTATCTTCAAATAGTGCAAACTCTTGCTTAACCACTTCAGCTCCGGAAGGTTTACCTTGCCTTCCTGACAGGCCATTTTTTTTGTGATACGCCACTGCGGTAATTTAACCACTTTAAGACCGGAGGATTTTCCCCCTTAAAGACCAGGCCCTATTTTGCAATTCAGTATTGCGTTACTTTAACGGACGATTGTGTGGTCGTGCGACGCTGTATCCAAATAAAATTGATGTCCTTTTTTTCCCCACAAATAGAGCTTTCTTTTGGTGGTATTTGATCACCTGTGTGATTATTATTTTTTGCGCTATAAACTAAAGAAGAGCGACAATTTAAGAAAAAAACAATATTTTTCACATTCTGCTATATAACATTCCCATAAGAAAAATGTAAAAATCAAAATTTTTTAACATTTTAGGCCAATTTGTATTCTGCTACATATTTTTGCTAAAAAAAAAATCGCAATAAGCTTATTTTGGTTGGTTTGCGCAAAAGTTATTGCGTTTACTAACTATGGGAAAGATTTATGTCATTTTTATTGTTTTTTTTTTTTTTTTGTAGTAATGGCGGCGGTCTGCGATTTTTTGTAGGACTGCGACATTGTGGCAGACAGATCGGACCCCTAACTGATATTTTTGACACTTTTGGGGGTACCAGTGACATTACTACAGTAATCAGTGCTAAAAATATGCACTGTTGCTGTAATAATGACATTGGCAGGGAAGGTGTTAACAGTGTTGGTGATCAAGGGGTTAAATGTAAGCCTAGGGGAGTGATTCTAACTGTGGGGGGGTTGGGCTTGTGAGATGACCATAGAGACATGCTATCCTATATAGCAGGATCACACAGTCTCTGTGATCATCTCAGGGCGAAGGATGGACGGCTGTGTTTACATCAGCCGTCCGTCCTTCTCTGTCAGCGGGGAGAGATTGAGGGTGTCAGGCGGCAATCAGAGCCACCTGACACATGCACTGGCTCCCCGACACGCGCTTGCCCCCTAGCCTCCTGAGAGCGAGCGCCCTCCTGAGATCTCGGCTCCGTGATTTATATTATCATAGACCCGCCGCTGCTTTTATATGTTGGAGCCGAGATCAGGGAAGTCAGAGGGCTTGCAGCGGTGATGAGTTAATGTACCCGCGGCAACAGCTGATGCGGTATAACGTTACAAAACACTACCCCGTTAAAATTCCCTACCCTCCGGAGCTGTAAGCATGTGCAGTGAGAAGCTGCTCAGCTGCTCCATGACGTAGGTGCACAGTAAGTGACCGTTCCATGATGTAGGTGCACAGGAAGTGACTGTTCCATGACGTAGGTGCACAGGAAGTGACTGTTCCATGATGTAGGTGCACAGGAAGTGACTGTACCATGACGTAGGTGCACAGGAAGTGACTGTTCCATGACGTAGGTGCACAGGAAGTGACTGTACCATGACGTAGGTGCACAGGAAGTGACTGTACCATGACGTAGGTGCACAGGAAGTGACTGTTCCATGACGTAGGTGCACAGGAAGTGACTGTTCCATGACGTAGGTGCACAGGAAGTGACTGTTCCATGACGTAGGTGCACAGGAAGTGACTGTTCCATGACGTAGGTGCACAGGAAGTTACGAGGGTAGGGAATTTTCATGGGTAGGGTTTTTTCACAGAGCACTGGCACAGCAGTGCCACCTTGCTCCTGTATATGTAAGTTATATGGTCAGCAAGTGGATAATTTCATTACTAAAGGTTCTGAGCCAGGAGCACTCTGTCCTCTCTATTTTTATAGCTCTGATCATCCTACGTCAGTTACAGAGGCCACAAGGACAGTCACTTTGAAATTTCACTTTGGAAAATTTCCATCCAATACACTATTATTATAGTAGAGACACTCGCACTCTATATTATTGATTGTAATGATAGAGAGAGTAGGCTTGCACTGCTGTATAATAATAGAGATGTGACTCCCATTGAAACAAACAATGCAATTCAAACTGCAAACCAAGCAACCCTTTTTAAAATGTAGCAACAGCCAATTTAGTCTCAAAGGCAACATTAGTTTATTCACAATCAAAAAACAAGAAAAATAAAGGATCCCAGCGGGGGAGAAACACTCCCCCCCCCCCCCCCAGGAGCTGCAGACCTGGTCAATAAATCCTTATAATTATGGAAAATAATACATACAACTGAACTGAGCAATGAAGAGAAAACAGCTTTATACACACAGAAATGACATATATGGGAGCTATTTTACCTGCCAAGTGATTGGTTTTTCTGTTCTTAGATTGCCACATAGCACAGCTCTGTCTGGCATTATTAAAGCATAGCTCCAAACTGTCCCTGATTTTGAAGGACTGTCCCTGATTTGGAACAAAGTCCCTCTGCCCTTCTTTCCTCCTCATTTCTCTCATTTTAGTCTGATTTATATTGTTGTATATAAAATGCACTATTTATTTATAAAAAAAATGTTTCCCAGTGCTAGACTTTTCATCCAACCTTATAAATTGCTGCATTTGTAAACTCCAAATACCAATATAAAGGAATAGTAGTGGTAAAGAAGCACTTGTGGGTTTAACTAATCATTTTTTTATTGCACAATTCTCCTTTAGTTCCGGTTCACATTTCTGCGATGCGGGAATGCTGTGAATATGCAGCGTGTTCCCGCATCGCATCCGCACCCCTGGCAGTTCACACTGCCATATGCGATACGCAGGGCGCGTCAATTAAAAGTTAACGACAACCCCAGTTGCTATCCCATATCGCAGTGCGATCTGCAAGTTCGCACAGAATCGGATCGCACTCGTGTGAACCACCATGCGATCCGATTCTGCTGCGGATAAAAAAAAGGGTCCTGTGCGTGTTTAGTGCGGACGCAGTGCGAATTCAGCCATACAAAGTGTATGGCTGAAATTTGCACCGCACAGAGATCGAATGTAATTTAGGAGCAGTGCGCTCCGAATTACATGCAATCTCTTTGATCGCACGAATGTGAACCGGCACTAAAGGGGGCGTGGCAGGGGGTGTGTCCTATGCCTACATACGTTTGCTGATTGGTGTCCCTCATTCCCATCTTAGAAAGTTGGGTAGTATGTAACAGACAGGATTTTGTTTCTGAATTACACTTACAACTGTTCTCCCCTCCCCACCGCCTGTGACTGGACAGTGAAAAGAGAAGCAGCAGACTGATGAGGTAATCTTTCTTATGTTTCACTTATCTCTCTGCTCCTATTGGCATGCTCCTTGTTGGCACAATAACTGCCTCCTTGTACTGCTTCTCCCTTTCCCAATCCAAGCTCTGCTGCACAAGGGATTGTGAGAGGTTGAATTCTGGAAGTCAATTGAAGTCAAATTGAAGTCAAATTCTGGTTAAAGTGATAACTAAGCCTAATCTTTTTTTTTTTTTTAATAAAATAAAAAGAGATGTATATAATTACCTGCTGTGTGCAATGATATTGCAGAGTGGTCCCTTGCCTCTATGTGCTATGGGGGCACCCATGTGGGCTGTGTGCATCCATTGACACACACAGTGCAGCTCAGTCATGCTTTCTCCACTTCATCCTCATAGCATTTGACTGACAGCAGCAGGAGCCTATGGCTCCCACTGTGAGTCCAGGAAAGGAAGGGAAAAGAGCTGCAGCCAGGACAGAGCTGGATCACTGACAGGACTCAGGTAAGTGTTTAGGAAGTGGGCTGGAGAGGGAACAGTTAGTGGGGAGTCTTTTCCCCTAAAGCAGGTAATGGCAAAAAGGTTTGGCCATACTTCTCTTTTAAAGTGTTCCTAAACCCACAACAGTAAAATCAGTCTGTACAAGCAGTAAAGCTTGCTTGGTATACTCACTTTGGGGATAATCCTCTACATGGTGTAAAAAGGCTGTTTGACCCTGTCTCCTCTGATCCTCCCCTTATTTTACTGTCCCCAATCCATCTGCTGATAGAACAGAGCCTTGGGGGCATTCTGCACATGCTGCTAGAGTTGTTTTTTTTTTTGTTTTTTTTTGGAGGGTGAATGCGCTCAGCACGGGGGTCATGCAGCATCATAGGACAGTCAGAGAAGAATGAAAACTCCTCCTACAAGGTTTAACCAGTGCTCAGCCAGACAGTGCTTCACTCAAAGACCCTGCAAGCACAGAAAATGCCTGTTGATCTACCAGAAATCTACTCAGCTCCTGTTGTAAACGGACAACACACAGAATTTTTGTGGACTGAACCCTGCACAGTTCTCTTGCCAAACTATTCCAACTCTTCTGCTCTCTTTACTCTCCTTTAGGCAATGCAGGAAGTGTGCACAGGACACAGGCCAGCTCTGAATTTTTGACATGATCAGCAGGTACTTTTTAAACAGATACAGTATAACAAAACATTTTTAAATGCTATATTATATTTATAATATTATATGTATAAATAATGGATATTTATAATACATTACATTATACATTATATACCTATATAAAGTGGTTCTAAAAGCTGAAGGTTCTTTACCCTATAAACATTCTATGCATGAAGGTAAAAAACCTTCTGTGAGTAGCACCCCCCCCCCCAAATACTTACCTGAGCTCCATCGGTGATGTCCACGAGAGCCTCAGCTCTCTGGAGACGCTCACTCCTGATTGGCTAAGGCAGCCGTTGGCTCCCATTGCTGTCAATCACAGCCAGTGAGCCAATAAGGAGAGGATGGTGAGTCAAGTTAATTTCAAGTCAAATTAATGCCAAATAGTTCATTTTTGGTCTCATCTGAGCACAGCAAGTTTTCCTAACCCTCATCTGAATCTTTTAGATGTTCATTGGCATGACTGTATATGTTCCGTCTTGAGGAGGGGGACTCGTCGTGTTTGGAGGAAGAGAAATGCTGACTATGACCCAAAGAACACCATCCCTACAGTCAAGCACTGGGTTGGATGCTTTGGGACTGTTTCTCAGCTAAAGGTACAGGCTGGCTTTGCCGCATTGAGAGGCCAATGGATGAGGCCATGTATTGTAAAATCTCAGATTCTTCCCTCAACCAAACACTGAAGATGGGCCATGGATGGGTCTTTCAGCATAACAATGACCCAAAACATACCACCAAGGCAACAAAGAACTGGCTCAAGAAGAAGCACATTAAGTTCATGGAGTGAACTAGCCAGTCTCCAGACCTTAATCCTATAGAGAATTTATGGAGGGAGCTCAAACTTGGAGTTGCCAAGTGAAAGCCAAGAAACCTTAAAGATTTTGAGAAGATCTGTAAAGAGTGGAGCAAAATCCCTCCTGAGATGTATGCAAACCTGGTCACTAACTACAAGAAACGTCTTACCTCTGTGCTTGCCAACAAGGGTTTCTCCATCAATTACTAAGTCGTGTTTTTCTTGGGGGTCAAATACCTATTTTACTCACTGAACTGCAACTTAATTTTTTTCATTTGTTTTATGTGTTTATTTGGGAATTTTAGCTGATATTCTGTCTCTATGATTGAAAATACACCTATGATAAAAAAAATGATAGACCCTTCATTTCTTTGTAAGTGGGCAAACTTACAAAATCTGCAGGGGATCAAATAGTTATTTTCCCCACTGTATGTATCTAATATTTTTTGATTTTGCATATTGTGTGTTTTCACATCTACACTTTACATGGGTTTATTGATTATTGTTTGAGCAGCGTTACACCACACATTATTTAACTTTTTAAAGAGTGCTTTGCATTGGGTGAATTAATCTAAAAGCATTTTCTGATTAGATGGGGTAGGGTGGTGATGTCATGCTCTCCATCTCATCCAATCTGGGAACACTTTGCATTCATTCAGAAAATGCAAAGCATTCTCTGAATGGGCTTCATGCTGGGCAGCCAACCTCCAGTATTCGCAAGGCATCAGGTCGGCCACTCAGCACGAATTCCAGAAGCAAGTGGAGATCATTGGAGCATTGGCCAGCTTTTCTATATACAGTGCTGGGACAAGGTCATCTGGACTAGAGCCCAGGGCGAACATGCCAAACTGCCCCCCCCCCCAAGATGTATGAGCATTATGTTTTAGCAAAAAGCCCCTCCCCGAAAAAAGAACAACTATTACTAATCTGCCTGTTTACCCACTTAGCATAGATATCCCCTCCTCCCAGGACAAATCCACCCCCCTGCTATAATCCTCTCTCCCAGCACAATCTTTTGCCCTCCCATTTCTGCTTCCAGCTCAAATCTTCTCTCTCCCCAAATCTCCCCAACAAAAATCCCCCCCCCAAAAAAAAAAAAAAACACTCCTAGCACAGATCCCCTAACCCTCAACTTTCCCCTCTGAGTATAATTTCCCCTCCTAGCACAAATACCCCCCCAATCATACCTACTAGCACAAATCCCCCCGCCCCCCCTCCCAAAAATAAAAAATCATCTCCTAGCACAAATCTCATTCTCCCTCTACCATATCACCACTTCAAACACCCCCCCCCCCAAATTCCCCCTGCTAGCACAAATCGTCTTCCCCTCTCCATCCCCCCTCCAACACAAATCTCCCCAAATCACCACTCCTAGCACACACACCTCTCCAAATGTATCCTCTTAGAACAATTCTTAGGCCCCGCTGCCCTCCAAAAATCCCCTACCCCCAAATCTCTTTGTGCCCCTCCCCGACAGTGGCGGTTTTAGGCATGGGCGAACGGCGCAGCCGCCCGGGCGGCATTTTTTCATGACACGTGGCGGGCGGCATGACAGTGTTCCCCAACCCCCAGGCCGCGGACCAGTACCGGTCCGTGGATCAAATGGTACCGGGCCGCCCGAGGAACTTTGAATAATTTCACTGTGGCAGCCGAGCCGAGGCGCAGAGCATTGCTCCCCCCCGAGCCCACCCATTGTGTGACAATAGCGAATGAAAATTTGCTATTGTCACTCTGATCCTCCTCCTGGCCAATCAGGCAGCGGGTCCTCCCGCTTCCTGATTGGCTGAAAGGCAAACCCCACGCCATTGGCCGAGGAGGAGGCTCCGCGGGAGGACTGAGGAGACGCGGGGAATCCGGGGACTGAACTGAAGAGAAGTGAGGTAAGTGCACGGACAGGTCTCGTGGGGGGAATGCTGGCGCTCTGTATTGAAAGGTGGCACGCTGGCATCTCTACATTGAAAGGGGGCAATGCTGTGGCACTCTGCATTTATTGGGGGCATTGCTGTGTCACTCTGCATTTATTGGGGGCATTGCTGTGGCACTCTGCATTTATTTGGGGGCATTGCTGTGGCACTCAGCATTTATTGGGGGCATTCTGTGGCACTCTGCATTTATTGGGGGCAATGCTGTGGCACTCTGCATTTATTGGGGGCATTGCTGTGGCACTCTACATTTATTGGGGGCATTGCTGTGGCACTTTGCATTTATTGGGGGCAATGCTGTGGCACTCTGCATTTATTGGGGGCAATGCTGTGGCACTCTGCATTTATTGGGGGCAATGAGGTAAGTGCACGGACAGGTCTCGCGGGGGGAACGCTGGCGCTCTGCATTGAAAGGTGGCACGCTGGCATCTCTACATTGAAATGGGGCAATGCTGTGGCACTCTGCATTTATTGGGGGCATTGCTGTGTCACTCTGCATTTATTGGGGGCATTGCTGTGGCACTCTGCATTTATTTGGGGGCATTGCTGTGGCACTCTGCATTTATTGGGGGCAATGCTGTGGCACTCTGCATTTATTGGGGGCAATGCTGTGGCACTCTGCATTTATTGGGGGCATTGCTGTGGCACTCTGCATTTATTGGGGGCAATGCTGTGGCACTCTGCATTTATTGGGGGCAATGCTGTGGCACTCTGCATTTATTGGGGGCATTGCTGTGGCACTCTGCATTTATTGGGGGCATTGCTGTTGCACTCTGCATTTATTGGGGGCAATGCTGTGGCGCTCTGCATTTATTGGGGGCAATGCTGTGGCACTCTGCATTTATTGGGGGCAATGCTGTGGCACTCTGCATTTATTGGGGGCAATGCTGCGGCACTCTGCATTTATTTGGGGCAATGCTGTGGCACTCTGCATTTATTGTTATGTTGTCATGTTATTTTTTTTTTTATGGGGGGGGGGGGCGCGGGAGGGAGTCTTGCCCGGGGAGCAATTTAATGTAGAACCGCCACTGCTCCCCCACCTTACATGATATCACAGTGCCCATGGCAGCCGGCCCTTCTGCCCACCCCTCCTGGGTATATACTGTACATAGTTATATTGGTCCAAGAAGGATCAACGTATTTAAGTATAACATACTGATATATGGAGTTATTCTTTGAAAATGTAACAGTGGTGGAGTAGTGTTTAGCACTTTAGCCTAGGAGCACTCAAATCCTAACCGCGACACTATCTGCCTGGAGTTTTCATATTCTTCCTGAGCTTGCAGGGGTTTCCTCCATGCACTCTGGTTTCCTCCCACTAGGGACCTTAGACTGTAAGCTTCTTGAGGACAGGGACTGATGTAAATGTACAATATATGCAGCATGTAAAGTGCTGTGTAAATTGATGGTGCTATATAAATAATACAATAAATAATATGGTTTTACAGGACTATAAAGGGAAAGAATTGTGCTAATATGTATTAAAGAAAGTGTATTATTGTATGTAAGCACCTGAGCAGGGAACCTTTCTTCTTGATTACAATCTATTAGACTCAGACAGGAGAAAATGCACTCCCATGCCGTGTTTCTAGCCAAGAAGCACATAATTTATAATCTAATCCAGCAATTTTGTCCCAGCTACCTATGTATGCATAAATATTCTAGAAATAACGTTTTTCTTTTTTAATATTAGTATGAATTTCTCACACTAATATTACTATATATATTAAACAGATCCATTTCTATACAAAATACATATTACCTTTTATTACTGCATATCCACTACTTTCATATCACAGGGAACTATTATTACTACTTTTTATTTCTTATATTTTTTTGTTTATTACAAGCAGGGCTGGGACAAAGGGTGGGCAGAAGGGACGGCTGCGCTGGGCACTGTGGTATTATGTGAGGTGGGGGGCACCCCCAGGAGATTGGGGGGATTTGTGTTAGGAGGGTAAATTAGTGGTGTGTGCTAAAAATGGTGATTTGGGGGGATTTGTGTTGAAAGGGGGGAGGGGGTAGAGGATTTGTGCTAGGAGGGGGGATTTGGGGGTCTGTGCTAGAAGAGGTGATGACTGGGGGTAAAGGATTTGTGCTAGGAGGTGGGATTTGGGGGTTTGTGATAGAAGAGGTGATGGTTGGCATTAATGCTAGGAGGAGACATTTAGGGTAGAGAATTTGTGCTAGGAGGGGGGATTTGGAGTGGGGGGAGAGCATTTATGCTTGGAAGGGAAATTTGAGGTGTAGAGGATTTGTGCTAGGAAGGGTGATTCCTGCTCAGTTTGGTGTGTATTTCTAGAGAGTACCTGTCTAAAAACCCATCAGAGTACCCGAGTACCTGTCTCCAGCCCAGAGTACCCGAGTACCCGAGTACCTATCTGCAGACCATTAGAGTACCCGAGTACCTGTCTCCAGCCCAGAATACCCCAGTACCTAGCTGCATCCCATCAGAGTACCCGAGTACCTGTTTTGAGCCCACTAGAGTACCCAAATACATATATGCAGCCCATAAGAGTACCCAAGTACCTATCTGCAGCCCTTTAGAGAACCTGAGTACATATCTACAGCCCATGGCTCATAGAATATACATTGGGGTGTTTGCTTTCCAAATTGGGGTCATTTTGTGGGTAATTCCATCAGAGTAGCCTAGTACCTGTCCGCAGCCCATCAGAGTACCTGCCTCCTGCCCATTAGAGTACCTGAGTACCTGCCTCAAGCCCATCAGAGTACCCGAGTACCTGTCTCCAGCCCATCAGAGTACCCAAGTGCCTATCTGCAGCCCATCAGAGTTCCCCGAGTACCTATCTGCAGCCCTTTAGAGAATCTGAGTACATATCTACAGTAGTGTTGAGCGAACACGGACTGTATTATTCGTGTTCGTACCGAATAATTGGATTTTTTGTACCCGAACACGGACACGGACACTTTACTGTATGTTCGGGTAAAAATCCGTGTTCGGTCGTTTTATTTCCGGGTTTTGCATGCTTTGGCGCTCTTTTCATGGCGGGCTTTCAACAGCCAATCAACAATCGTTTAACTGGTGTGCCTTAAGCCATCCCAGCCATGCCTGCAAATGTCTCAGTAGCTGTGATTGGCCGTCTGAAGCATGTGACCAAGTCTTTATAAGTTCGAGGCAGCCGCAGCGGCGTCATTATGCTGCTTAGATTCAGGGACAGAGCACACATCAACGTGCTGGCTGCTGATTAGGGAAAGATAGGCAGGAAAAAACCATTTGTGTCCGGATAGAATTGAGGGACAGGTCGGAGTGTTTAGGCAGGGCGAGTTGTAGGCATTTTAGGGATAGAGTCTGCTGAATTATAGGGTCAGTGTCTTCTACAAACTACAATCGATATTGCTGTGTGGGGGGTGGGGTCTGCACTCAATCCTGATCTACGATCTCTTCTCAATCCTGTTAGGGACAGAGTCTGCTGAATTTTAGGGAAACTGTGTTCTACAAACTACAATCGATATTGCTGTGTGGGGGGTGGGGTGAATCTGCACTCAATCCTGATCTACGATCTCTTCTCAATCCTGTTAGGGACAGAGTCTGCTGAATTTTAGGGAAACTGTGTTCTACAAACTACAATCGATATTGCTGTGTGGGGGGTGGGGTGAATCTGCACTCAATCCTGATCTACGATCTCTTCTCAATCCTGTTAGGGACAGAGTCTGCTGAATTTTAGGGAAACTGTGTTCTACAAACTACAATCGATATTGCTGTGTGGTGTGGGATTGGAGATAGGCAGGTGTCAGTGATCCACATCCATTTTTCTGTGTGTGAGCTGCAGTGAACACAATCTTTTTGGGCTGCAGTGAACACAATCTTTTTGGGCTGCAGTGAACACAATCTTTTTGGGCTGCAGTGAACACAATCTTTTTGGGGTGCAGTGAACAAAATCTTTTTGGGCTGCAGTGAACACAATCTTTTTGGGGTGCAGTGAACAAAATCTTTTTGGGGTGCAGTGAACACAATCCTTTTTGGTGTGCAGTGAACACAATCTTTGTGGGGTGCAGTGAACAAAATCCTTTGTGGGGTGCAGTGAACACAATCTTTTTGGGGTGCAGTGAACAAAATCCTTTTTGGGGTGCAGTGAACAACATCCTTTTTGGGGTGCAGTGAACACAATCTTTTTGGGGTGCAGTGAACAAAATCCTTTGTGGGGTGCAGTGAACACAATCTTTTTGGGGTGCAGTGAACACAATCTTTTTGGGGTGGAGTGAACAACATCCTTTTTGGGGTGCAGTGAACAAAATCCTTTTTGGGGTGCAGTGAACAAAATCATTTTTGGGGTGCAGTGAACACAATCTTTGTGGGGTGCAGTGAACACAATCTTTTTGGGGTGGAGTGAACAACATCCTTTTTGGGGTGCAGTGAACAACATCCTTTTTGGGGTGCAGTGAACACAATCTTTTTGGGGTGCAGTGAACACAATCTTTGTGGGGTACAGTGAACAGAATCTTTGTGGGGTGCAGTGAACACAATCTTTGGGGGGTACAGTGAACACAATCTTTGTGAGGTGCAGTGAACACAATCTTTGTGGGGTGCAGTGAACACAATCATTGTGGGGTGCAGTGAACTCAATCTTTGTGGGGTACAGTGAACACAATCTCATACTGAAGGTTTGAGGGTGCTGCCTGTTCCATACTCCCCCTACTCCTCATCTAGCCTTTTAGGGGTACAAACAATAGTAATTGGGGCCTAGTGTGGTTGTGTACGTGTGATATACATACACTTTTTTGGGATCATATTTTCTATTCCGCTATTTAATCAAAAACCTTTGGGGATCAGTTAAATTGGGGGATAGTCTGTGTTGGTACGTGTGAGAGAGATCCACCTTTCCAAGTTGTTGGGGTTCATCTCATACTTCTGAAGGTTTGAGGGTGCTGCCTGTTCCATACTCCCCCTACTCCTAGCCTTTTAGGGGTACAAACAATAGTAATTGGGGCCTAGTGTGGTTGTGTACGTGTGATATACATACACTTTTTTGGGATCATATTTTCTATTCCGCTATTTAATCAAAAACCTCTGGGGATCAGTTAAATTGGGGGATAGTCTGTGTTGGTACGTGTGAGAGAGATCCACCTTTCCAAGTTGTTGGGGTTCATCTCATACTTCTGAAGGTTTGAGGGTGCTGCCTGTTCCATACTCCCCCCTACTCCTAGCCTTTTAGGGGTACAAACAATAGTAATTGGGGCCTAGTGTGGTTGTGTACGTGTGATATACATACACTTTTTTGGGATCATATTTTCTATTCCGCTATTTAATCAAAAACCTCTGGGGATCAGTTAAATTGGGGGATAGTCTGTGTTGGTACGTGTGAGAGAGATCCACCTTTCCAAGTTGTTGGGGTTCATCTCATACTTCTGAAGGTTTGAGGGTGCTGCCTGTTCCATACTCCCCCCTACTCCTAGCCTTTTAGGGGTACAAACAATAGTAATTGGGGCCTAGTGTGGTTGTGTACGTGTGATATACATACACTTTTTTGGGATCATATTTTCTATTCCGCTATTTAATCAAAAACCTCTGGGGATCAGTTAAATTGGGGGATAGTCTGTGTTGGTACGTGTGAGAGAGATCCACCTTTCCAAGTTGTTGGGGTTCATCTCATACTTCTGAAGGTTTGAGGGTGCTGCCTGTTCCATACTCCCCCTACTCCTAGCCTTTTAGGGGTACAAACAATAGTAATTGGGGCCTAGTGTGGTTGTGTACGTGTGATATACATACACTTTTTTGGGATCATATTTTCTATTCCGCTATTTAATCAAAAACCTCTGGGGATCAGTTAAATTGGGGGATAGTCTGTGTTGGTACGTGTGAGAGAGATCCACCTTTCCAAGTTGTTGGGGTTCATCTCATACTTCTGAAGGTTTGAGGGTGCTGCCTGTTCCATACTCCCCCTACTCCTAGCCTTTTAGGGGTACAAACAATAGTAATTGGGGCCTAGTGTGGTTGTGTACGTGTGATATACATACACTTTTTTGGGATCATATTTTCTATTCCGCTATTTAATCAAAAACCTCTGGGGATCAGTTAAATTGGGGGATAGTCTGTGTTGGTACGTGTGAGAGAGATCCACCTTTCCAAGTTGTTGGGGTTCATCTCATACTTCTGAAGGTTTGAGGGTGCTGCCTGTTCCATACTCCCCCTACTCCTAGCCTTTTAGGGGTACAAACAATAGTAATTGGGGCCTAGTGTGGTTGTGTACGTGTGATATACATACACTTTTTTGGGATCATATTTTCTATTCCGCTATTTAATCAAAAACCTCTGGGGATCAGTTAAATTGGGGGATAGTCTGTGTTGGTACGTGTGAGAGAGATCCACCTTTCCAAGTTGTTGGGGTTCATCTCATACTTCTGAAGGTTTGAGGGTGCTGCCTGTTCCATACTCCCCCTACTCCTAGCCTTTTAGGGGTACAAACAATAGTAATTGGGGCCTAGTGTGGTTGTGTACGTGTGATATACATACACTTTTTTGGGATCATATTTTCTATTCCGCTATTTAATCAAAAACCTTTGGGGATCAGTTAAATTGGGGGATAGTCTGTGTTGGTACGTGTGAGAGAGATCCACCTTTCCAAGTTGTTGGGGTTCATCTCATACTTCTGAAGGTTTGAGGGTGCTGCCTGTTCCATACTCCCCCCTACTCCTAGCCTTTTAGGGGTACAAACAATAGTAATTGGGGCCTAGTGTGGTTGTGTACGTGTGATATACATACACTTTTTTGGGATCATATTTTCTATTCCGCTATTTAATCAAAAACCTCTGGGGATCAGTTAAATTGGGGGATAGTCTGTGTTGGTACGTGTGAGAGAGATCCACCTTTCCAAGTTGTTGGGGTTCATCTCATACTTCTGAAGGTTTGAGGGTGCTGCCTGTTCCATACTCCCCCTACTCCTAGCCTTTTAGGGGTACAAACAATAGTAATTGGGGCCTAGTGTGGTTGTGTACGTGTGATATACATACACTTTTTTGGGATCATATTTTCTATTCCGCTATTTAATCAAAAACCTTTGGGGATCAGTTAAATTGGGGGATAGTCTGTGTTGGTACGTGTGAGAGAGATCCACCTTTCCAAGTTGTTGGGGTTCATCTCATACTTCTGAAGGTTTGAGGGTGCTGCCTGTTCCATACTCCCCCTACTCCTAGCCTTTTAGGGGTACAAACAATAGTAATTGGGGCCTAGTGTGGTTGTGTACGTGTGATATACATACACTTTTTTGGGATCATATTTTCTATTCCGCTATTTAATCAAAAACCTCTGGGGATCAGTTAAATTGGGGGATAGTCTGTGTTGGTACGTGTGAGAGAGATCCACCTTTCCAAGTTGTTGGGGTTCATCTCATACTTCTGAAGGTTTGAGGGTGCTGCCTGTTCCATACTCCCCCCTACTCCTAGCCTTTTAGGGGTACAAACAATAGTAATTGGGGCCTAGTGTGGTTGTGTACGTGTGATATACATACACTTTTTTGGGATCATATTTTCTATTCCGCTATTTAATCAAAAACCTTTGGGGATCAGTTAAATTGGGGGATAGTCTGTGTTGGTACGTGTGAGAGAGATCCACCTTTCCAAGTTGTTGGGGTTCATCTCATACTTCTGAAGGTTTGAGGGTGCTGCCTGTTCCATACTCCCCCTACTCCTCATCTAGCCTTTTAGGGGTACAAACAATAGTAATTGGGGCCTAGTGTGGTTGTGTACGTGCGAGATACATACACTTTTTTTGATCATATTTCCTATTCCGCTATTCAATAAAAACCTTTGAGGATCAATTGAATTGCGGGATAGTCTGTGTCGGTACGTGTGAGAGAGATCCACCTTTCCAAGTTGTTGGGGTTCATCTCATACTTCTGAAGGTTTGAGGGTGCTGCCTGTTCCATACCCCCCCTACTCCTCATCTAGCCTTTTAGGGGTACAAACAATAGTAATTGGGGCCTAGTGTGGTTGTGTACGTGCGAGATACATACACTTTTTTTGATCATATTTCCTATTCCGCTATTCAATAAAAACCTTTGAGGATCAATTGAATTGCGGGATAGTCTGTGTCGGTACGTGTGAGAGAGATCCACCTTTCCAAGTTGTTGGGGTTCATCTCATACTTCTGAAGGTTTGAGGGTGCTGCCTGTTCCATACCCCCCCTACTCCTCATCTAGCCTTTTAGGGGTACAAACAATAGTAATTGGGGCCTAGTGTGGTTGTGTACGTGCGAGATACATACACTTTTTTTGATCATATTTCCTATTCCGCTATTCAATAAAAACCTTTGGGGATCAATTAAATTGCGGGATAGTCTGTGTCGGTACGTGTGAGATCCACCTTTCCAAGTTTTTGGGGTTCATCTCATACTTCTGAAGCTTTGAGGGTGCTGCCTGTTCCATACTCCTCCTCCTCCTCATCCATCCTTTTAGGTGTACAAACAATAGTAATTGGGGCCTAGTGTGCTTCTGTACGTGTGAGATACATACACATTTTTTGATCATATTTCCTATTCCGCTATTCAATAAAAACCTTTGGGGATCAATTAAATTGCGGAATAGTCTGTGTCGGTACGTGTGAGATCCACCTTTCCAAGTTTTTGGGGTTCATCTCATACTTCTGAAGCTTTGAGGGTGCTGCCTGTTCCATACTCCTCCTCCTCCTCATCCATCCTTTTAGGTGTACAAACAATAGTAATTGGGGCCTAGTGTGTTTCTGTACGTGTGAGATACATACACTTTTTTTGATCATATTTCCTATTCCGCTATTCAATAAAAACCTTTGGGGATCAATTGAATTGCGGGATAGTCTGTGTCGGTACGTGTGAGAGAGATCCACCTTTCCAAGTTGTTGGGGTTCATCTCATACTTCTGAAGGTTTGAGGGTGCTGCCTGTTCCATACCCCCCCTACTCCTCATCTAGCCTTTTAGGGGTACAAACAATAGTAATTGGGGCCTAGTGTGGTTGTGTACGTGCGAGATACATACACTTTTTTTGATCATATTTCCTATTCCGCTATTCAATAAAAACCTTTGAGGATCAATTGAATTGCGGGATAGTCTGTGTCGGTACGTGTGAGAGAGATCCACCTTTCCAAGTTGTTGGGGTTCATCTCATACTTCTGAAGGTTTGAGGGTGCTGCCTGTTCCATACTCCCCCTACTCCTCATCTAGCCTTTTAGGGGTACAAACAATAGTAATTGGGGCCTAGTGTGGTTGTGTACGTGTGATATACATACACTTTTTTTGGATCATATTTTCTATTCCGCTATTCAATAAAAACCTTTCTAGGGCAAGATCTTAAATTACAGAAATATGAGGAGACCGTCAAATAAGGGCCGTGGCCTGGGTCGTGGTGCTGCTGGTAGAGCTCCTGTTGCAAGGAGAGGACATGGTCGATCTGTGCCAGCTACACGCACAAGTGAAACACCTTCCTCAAGTGTGAGTAGGCGACAGAACCTGCATCAGTATTTGGTAGGGCATCAAACGCCCCTAGAAGTGATGAGGCCAGAACAAGTTGAGGCGATAGTAGATTGGTTTGCTGCTGACAGTGCCTCCAGTTCCTTCACATTGTCTCCCACCCAGTCTACTGCAGAAAGGTCAGAGTTGGCACCTGCAGCCAATGTCCAACCGTCTTTCACCTCACCCCCTTGCAAATCAGGCCAGCAGTCTGAGCCCCAAGCCATACAGCAGTCTCTTATTCTTTTTGAGGACTCTGTCAGCAGGGTTTCCCAGGGCCATCCACCTAGCCCTGCCCCAGAAGTGGAAGAGATTGAGTGCAGCGATGCCCAACCACTTATTCCTCAAGATGAGTACATGCAAGGATCATCGCAGCACGTCTCCGATGATGACGAAACGCAGGTGCCAACTGCTGCGGCGTTCAGCATTGTGGAGACCGACAAGGAGGGCAGGGGTGAAGACTGGGTGGAAGATGATGTGGAGGACGATGAGGTCCTCGACCCCACATGGAATGAACGTCATGCAGGTGAACTGAGTAGTTTGGAGGAAGAGGCGGTGGTCGCACAGAGCCACCAGCACAGCAGAAGAGGGAGCAGGGTGCAGAAGCGGAGCGGCCGTGCCCTAGACACTACGCCCGCTACTGCCCAACGCAGCAAGGGAACGAGCGCACCAAAGTCAGCTCAAAGGAGTTCTCTAGCGTGGAAGTTCTTTAGAAAATGTGCTGATGACAGGACACGAGTGGTTTGCACCCTGTGCAATCAGAGCTTGAAGCGAGGCATGAACCTTCTCAACCTGAGCACAACCTGCATGATCAGGCATCTAAGTGCAAAGCACGAGCTGCAGTGGAGTACACACCTTCAAAACCAAGAAACGTCTCTGGCTCATCCTGCTTCCTCTTCTGCTGCAGTCTCGGCCGCTCCAGCCACATCTGTAGTGATACCGGCACCTGCCACCCCGCAAACAGACGATCTGTCAGCAACACCACCACCTGGGTCACCAACAACCATCTCCACAATGTCCCGTGGAAGCGTTCAGCTTTCCATCTCCCAAACACTTGAGAGGAAGAGGAAGTACCCCCCTACCCACCCGCGATCCCTGGCCCTGAATGCCAGCATTTCAAAATTATTGGCCTTTGAAATGCTGTCATTCCGTCTGGTGGAGACGCACAGTTTTAAAAACCTTATGTCGGTGGCTGTCCCACAGTACGTCGTGCCCAGCCGCCACTACTTTTCCAGGCAAGCCATCCCTTCCCTGCACAACCAAGTGGGGGAAAAAATCAGGTGTGCACTGCGCAACGCCATCTGTGCCAAGGTCCACCTAACTACGGATACGTGGACCAGTAAGCACGGTCAGGGGCGTTATATCTCCCTAACGGCACACTGGGTAAATGCAGTGGCGGATGGGCCTGAGGCGGATAGCAATTTGGCGCATGTCCTTCCACCACCGAGGATTGCAGGGCGCTTCAGTTTGCCTCCTGTTCCTAACTCCTCCTACTCCGCTTCCTCATCCTCTACCGCCTCCTCATCCGGACAGCGTAACACCTTCACCACCAACTTCAGCACGGCCAGGGGTAAACGACAGCAGGCAGTTTTACAACTTGCCTGTTTGGGGGACAAACCACACACCGCGCAGGAGTTGTGGAGGAGCATGGAACAGCAGACAAATGAGTGGTTGCTGCCAGCGAGCCTCAAGCCCGGCCTGGTGGTGTGCGATAACGGGCGAAATCTCATAGCAGCTCTGGGCCTAGCCGGTTTGACGCACATCCCTTGCCTGGCGCATGTGCTGAATTTGGTGGTGCAGAGGTTCCTTAAAAACTACCCCGATATGTCAGAGCTGCTGCAGAAAGTGCGGGCCGTTTGTGCGCACTTTCGGCGTTCTCACCCTGCTGCTGCTCGCCTGGCAGCGCTGCAGCGTAACTTCGGCCTTCCCGCTCACCGCCTCATATGTGACGTGCCCACAAGGTGGAACTCCACCTTGCACATGCTGGAAAGACTGTGCGAGCAGCAGCAGGCCATAGTGGAGTTTCAGCTGCAGCACGCACGCGTGAGTCGCTCTGCGGAACAGCACCACTTCACCACCAATAACTGGGCCTCCATGCGAGACCTGTGTGCCTTGTTGCGCTGTTTTGAGTACTCCACCAACATGGCCAGTGGCAATGACGCCGTTCTCAGCTTAACTATCCCACTTCTATGCCTCCTTGAAAAAACAATTCGGGCGATGATGGAAGAGGATGTGGCACAGGATGAGGAGGAGGAGGAGGATGAAGAGGTAACATTTCCAAGGCTTTCAGGGCAGTCATTCGCAAGGGGCTCCGAGGGTGGGTTCCTGCACACGCAAACGCCAGGGACGCAATTGTCCAGCAGGGGCACAGTTCTGGAGGATGAGGAGGATGAGGAGGAGGAGGAGCTGGAGGAGGAGATGGAACCATGTTCACAGCAGGGTGGCACCCAGGCCAGCTCATGGCCATCACTGGTGCGTGGCTGGGGGGATACAGAGGACACGGACCATACACCTCCCACAGAGGACAGCCTTTCGTTGCCTCTGGGCAGCCTGGCACACATGAGCGATTACATGCTGCAGTGTCTCCACAACGACCGCCGAGTTGCCCACATTCTAACTTGTGCTGATTACTGGGTGGCCACGCTGCTGGATCCCCGTTACAAGGACAACGTACCGTCCTTAATTCACTCACTGGAGCGCGATCGCAAGATGCGCGAGTACAAGCGCACGCTGGTAGACGCCATGCTGCTGGCATTCCCATCTGACAGCGGGGCCACAGTGGAAGCACAAGGCAGAGGAGGAGGAGGAGGAGGTCGCCAACGCAACCAGGGCACCGCCAGCACCTCAGAAGGCAGGGTTAGCATGGCCGAAATGTGGAAAAGCTTTGTCAGCACGCCACAACAAACAGCAGCACCAGCAGCTCAGATGGAACGTCTTAGCAGGAGGCAGCATTTTACCAACATGGTGGAGCAGTATGTGTGCACACGCCTACATGTAGTGAATGACGGGTCTGCCCCCTTCAACTTCTGGGTCTCCAAATTGGGCACATGGCCTGAGCTTGCCCTTTACGCCTTGGAGGTGCTGGCGTGCCCTGCAGCCAGTGTATTATCTGAACGGGTATTTAGCACGGCTGGGGGCGTTATAACAGACAAGCGCAGCCGCCTGTCCAGAGACAATGTGGACAAGCTCACGTTCATTAAAATGAACCAGGCATGGATCCCACGGGACTTTTCCGTACCTTATGCAGAATAGCAATGGATACCGACCTTACCCACCCATTGTTCCATTTTTGCTCTTTCTCACTCTTTTGGGGTGTACCCTCATTTAAAATTTGTGAAAAGAAGCAGTGTTGGCTACCTCGTCCTCCTCCTCAGGGCCAGATTAATGTAGGGTCTATTGGAGCTGCAGCTCCAGGCCCCTACCTTTTATATAGGCCCCGGGTTGGCCATATTCACTGTTACCGCTCTTCTGTCACTTGTAAACACAGAAGTCTGGCTTCTATGCTCGCTTCCCCAGGCAGCACCCTCAGAACCTCCCCACACAGCGTGAAGGCCGGACAAGGAGGGACAGTTGGCGATGCATGGATGTGTTTATGGGCTTCAGAGACAGCATCCCATGTTGAATTAGGCATGCATGGCTGCACCCTTCCTCCTCTGGGTGCATGGCAAGGCACGGCCCTAAGGCCCTTCAAAATCCTCAGCACCAAGCCCATGATGCTGTTAATCCGGCCCTGGTCCTCCTCCACCGCCGCTTCCACCTACACCGCCCATAGGTGTGCGCAGCCTATTGCATTAAGGTGTGCACCCCAAAGTTGAAATACACATGCATGTGTTTGCCAGCAGGGAGAGTAATGTATCGGGGCCATGTACCTGTAGGCAAGGAGAAATAGAGCAGAGCAGGTCCCAGGGAGATCTTTCCCATCTCCTCACTGGCAATGCTATGTGCCCTAGGTGATTAGGGTGTGCCCAGGCACACCCAGCACACCCTGTGCGCACGCCTATGTCACCGCCACATCCACCACCACCTCAACCTCCCTCCTACTCCATATGGGCCTCGTCCTTCAGAGATGAAGAAGAACATTGTTTTATTTTTCTGTTTTTTTTTGTTGTTTTAAGTTATTTCCCTATCCACATTTGTTTGCAGAGCACTTGCCATGCTCTTAATTACGTTTTGCTGCCATTTGCAGCACTCTAGCCCTTTCCTTTGGTGTTTTAGAGCCATTTTAGTGCCTTAAAGTTCGGGTCCCCATTGACTTCAATGGGGTTCGGTGTCCGGGAAAAGTTCGGTAAAAGTCCGGGACACGGACCCGGACTTTTTTTTAAAGTTCGGCCGAACCCGTCGAACACGGACATCTAGGTGTCCGCTCAACCCTAATCTACAGCCCATGCCTCATAGAATATACATTGGGGTGTTGCGTTCCAAATTGGGGTCATTTTGTGGGTAATTCCATTGTCCTGGTGCTCCAGGGCCTTCAAAAGTGTGATAGGTAGTAATGAAATTATATGTGTAATTTATGCTCCTAGAACGCCTGACGGTGCTCCTTGCATATTGGACCTCTGTATGTGGCTAGGCTGTAGAAAAGTCTCACACATGTGGTATCCCCATACTCAGGAGGAGTAGCAGAATGTATTTTAGGGTGTAATTTTTGCTATGTCCATGCTTTCATGGACAATATTCCATGAAATGTTCCATGAAATTCACTTTCAATATGTTTTAATTTTCTTTCCACATTTTCAAAAAACTTGTAAAAAAAAAAATGACATGTTCAAAAGACTCATAATGGCTCATAGATTATACGTTGGGGTGTTTGCTTTCCAAAATTGGGTAATTTTGTGGGTAATTCCATTGTCCTGGTGCTCCAGGGCCTTCAAAAGTGTGATAGGTAGTAATGAAATTATATGTGTAATTTATGCTCCTAGAACGCCTGACGGTGCTCCTTGCATATTGGACCTCTGTATGTGGCTAGGCTGTAGAAAAGTCTCACACATGTGGAATCACCATATTCAGGAGGAGTAGCAGAATGTATTTTGTGTAAAAAATAAATAAATAATTTTCTTCACTTTACCAAGAATTGTGGGAAAAAGTTACAACTTCAAAAATCTCACCATGCCTCTTACCAAATACCTTGGACTGTCTACTTTCCAAAAAGGGGTTATTTGGGGGGTCATTTGAAATTCCAGGGCCTCAAGAAATGAGATGGCCGTCGGTACATCAGGTGTGATAAATTTTCAATGATTGGCACCATAGCTTATAGACTCTATAATTTTATATACACAGACTAAAGGCCCGTACACACAATAAGAAAATCGTAAGTAAAACTTCGTCCGACGAACGATCTGATGATTTTCGGATCATTAGTATAGTGCTTTCGACAGCCGATTACGAATTTTTATACGACAAAAACTGGATGTGCAGGCTAGAAATATAAATTATTGTACGTGAACACAACGTCCGATTTTCGCTCAATTAGTACAGTTTTTTGTCCTAAAAAAACGCAAGACTAGGCATGCTCAGAAATGAAAGGATACATACAAAACAAATCAACTCATTACATTACTTCTGAAGTTGAATTCTGTGTTACGAGAATTTTTGTACGAAAGTAATCTCTTCACTTTCCATGTGAGACTAGCATGCATCAAAAAACTGACGAACATTCGTCCGATAATCTGATCGTGTGTATTAGACTTTAGTAATATCCTCTAATTTGGGTTATTCTTACCAAAGAAATGTAGCAGAATAAATTTTGGCCCAAATTTCTAAACAAAAATTACTTATTTGCAAAATTTTACAATAGAAGCTAAAAAAAAGTGTTTTTTTTTTTAAACTTTTTAATCTTTTTTCACTTATATTGCAAAAAAAAAAAAAACAGTGTTGATTAAATACCACCAAAAGAAAACTCTATTTGTGTGAAACAAAAAGATAAATAAATTAGTTTTGGTACAGTGTTGCATGACTGAATAATTGTCATTCAAATGTTAGAGCACTGAAAGCTGAAAGTTGTATTCAGATAAACTCTCAGTCTATTATGTCGCACAAGGACGACGATGAAAGTGCGATGCCCAAAGCACTGCAGATTGTAAAGGTTACATTATCATGTCAGGAGAGGTCTCACTGTGTTGTTGTTATTACTATTACTCTGAAATTGTCAATGCCATCCACCATAGAGCACACGAGGGGTAATTTATATTTCCCTTTTCAAAATAACCAGCAGCTGCGATTTACAGGCAGAGCATGCCACTGAAGTTGATGAATTTGATGTATTTTCAAAACAATGCAATTTAATATAGAGACCCTTCAAATGACAACCCTTTTCATTCATTTTGATGTTTCTGATGCATTTCCTGATATTATACTGAAAATAAACGCATATTTTGGTTTCCATCCCATTTAAAATGAATTTTAAACAAATAGAATTTAAGAATTCCCTATAGTATAAATGTGCAACAAAATAAAAGACATATATAAAAAATATTTGTTAAAGCACCC
Organism: Pelophylax lessonae; assembly: GCF_965119305.1. NCBI lineage: Eukaryota > Metazoa > Chordata > Amphibia > Anura > Ranidae > Pelophylax > Pelophylax lessonae. Next base: position 48,393,256 of record NC_138775.1, read on the forward strand.
CCCCTCCCCCCCACACACACACACACGCACACACACGCACACGCACGCACACACACGCACACACACACGCATACACACACACACACACACGCACACACATACACACCACAAATATGAAATGTTTATTTAGTCCAGGGGTGCAAGGATAAGGTGTAATACTTATCTTATTCCTAGCTCTCTCCATCCATGCTATAAGTCAAGCGCTGATAACTTTGTAAGGGGCTTCAGGCCTCGGACCCAAGCTCGCCTCTTTATGTACAATGCAGAGTTAACAGCACTGCATTGTAGAGGGGAGGTAGAGTTTGTCTAATTCTCCGAGTTTAACTTTACTTTTAGGTCATTCTTACATTTCATAAAATATTTTATAGTCTAGATCTATGGCTGCTTTTGGATTCTGTACAGTGGCAGCCCCCCCCCATCCATGCATCCGGCCCCCTAATCTACATGCAGGGCACTGGATGCATGGATTCCAATAGGGTTTTTTTTTTTTTTGAAGCACCTGATTACAGCCAGAGGCTCTAATAGGCTTCAAAAAAGGGTGGGCTCGGGGCGCAGAGTACTGCGCCCTAAACCCACCCAGTTGTATGACAATAGCGCACTAATTTTCAATATTATCACACTGATTCTTCTCCCAGCCAATCAGGAAGCAAGTCATAAGGAAAGAGAAGTTGAAGCTGAAAAGATAAGCAATTTTACTGGCCATTGGCCAGGAAGAGGGAGGAAATGCACAGCTGGAGGAGGTAAGAATGCTGGCTGTCCGTCCGGCCGTCCATCCCGCTGGGGGGGGGGGGGTGGGGTGGTGTATTTGTCGTCAATCTGTCTGTCCCGCTACAGGGGGGGTTGGTGGATTTGCCGTCCCCCCCAATTTATCATGCACCAGCCGCCACTGGATCCTGTAGTCTCCTCACATAGCTGTAAAGAGGCAGTGGGATTGATTTACTAAAGGCAAATAGACTGTGCACTCAGCTTTGATCTCAGAAAGCCATCTCTGCAACATGAGATCTTGTCCCATGCCTGGTCTCCTCCCTCCCCTTCTCCTTTGCGACCTACAGAGAGGGAAGGGTGTAGTGATGCTGGCCAAAAGGGAGTGGGTGCCCTCTGGTGGTTGAGGACGGTAGTGCAGGTTGTGCTGCTTTGCACTCCCTCTGCGCACTACCCTTCATGCGGCCCGGCACCCAGCAGGCCATGGACCAGCAAAAGTCCAGAACTTAGTAAATGAGCAGAAGCTCTGCTGACTTCCATCATCCAATCATGTGCAAGCAAAAATACTGTTTTTTGTTTTTTAATTTTCCTCGCATGTGATTGGGTATATTTTTCAAAGTGGAGCTTTATCTCATTTACTAAGCTCTGGAGCAACTGCACTTGCAGAGCGCAACTGCACTTTACAAAGTGCACAGTCTATTTGCCTTTAGTTCGGCTCTGTAGGTCTGTCCATTCTGGTATATTCTAAAGTTCCTTCTCTTACTACATGAACACAAATCCATTTTGTATCATGTTGTGTCATCTATCCCAACACAGCTGTCTATGCTACCAGAGCTTGGCTGTCCTCAATGTGCTATATGTGCTGAACCCCAAGTGAACAGTTTAAAGTGGAACTTCACTCTCTCAATCAACATTGATTTTTTAATCCTCATGCTATTGGCATTAGTAAATAGATAGGAAAGTATAAAACTAGGCAAATGATGTCATACATCCCAGGAGTCATCAGGAGGGGAGGAGACAAGGAGGGTTTTTTCAGCTAAGCACACTCTCTTGCATGCATGCTTGCACTAAGGGCAGATGGATTCCAGGAAGTGAACGCTACATGGATTATTTGCCCTTATTCAAGATGGCCACATGCTAGGGGGTGTTTTTCAAAGTGATTTCTGAACAAAATAAAGCATAGAGACATGGATAGATGGGTGAGTTTGCTTTGAAAAAATAAAAATGAATTAAATAGTGTTTTTGTTTTCTGGTGCTCAGATGCAGTGAAGATCCACTTTAATGCACACAAGTGATACATATAAGCAAGCTGTTGTACCAGCCATAGTACTTGTATTTCTGTCCATCTACAGTATTTTAGATCCACAAAGCCCTGCCGCACAGCCAGGAGGATGGCACCACTTTCTCTGTTACAGCTATGGAGGGGTGCACTCACTTTTGTGAGATATATATATGCGGCCATACAATATGATTAGAGGAGAAGCGATTTAACCTCAGGCTACGCAAGGGTTTTTTTTACAGTAAGGTCAATAAGATTATGGAACTCTCTTCCACAAATGGTAGTAACTGCGGGCAATATGGCTGCTTTTAGGAGACTCTTGGACATACATCTCCAAGATCAAAACATTCAGGGGTATGGGAAATGAATACGTCCACACACACACCTACACAGGTTGAAATGGATGGACTGTTGTCTTTATTCAACCTCAACTACTATATGTAACTATGTAACTATATATATATATATATATATATATACAGTATATATATATATATATATATATATATATATATATATATGTATATGTATATATATATATATATATATATATATATATATATATATATAATATCGGATCTGATGTTCAATAGAATTCTCATTGCATAATACACATATATGCAGCATAAAGCAAAGCAAGTGTAATGCAATTTAGATTGTATCAAGCTCCTGACACGTATTAACGATCAGCTACATCTGTCCCCACTGCATTCCAAGAATGCCAGTGCCATTCTCATATCTACCGACTATGCTTTAGTATGTCTTCTGGGACAGTGTAGTCGTGCCAAGACTAGAAATTTGAAGAGTTAAAGCTTTTAATACAGGATACTTAGAGTTGACATATGTGATATAGTAAATAACCTCAGTCCATCCTCTAATGGTAATTCTACTTGGAGTTGCATCTCTGCAATTTGCATAATTGAATACATTGATGCACTCCCCTGCATGTACTCCATTCAATAATTTCATTTGGAAAGCTAAATATACATTTTTCAGATTGTTTATATGTCACTTTCTCAAAGTGAGTCAAGCAAGCCTGAATTAATTCTGCTGGACGGGCAGGGTGTAGATTCATGAGGAGCAAAGTAAAAGCTGAAAATAAAGCCTAATGGCAATCAATGTTGCTTCATTCGGTATAAAACATACTCTGCTTCAAGGGACATCAGGGGAACTATGGATGCTAGTACTATTTTATTTTGTGTATCTTAAGTGAACCTGTGCGAAGAGAATAAAGGTTTTTGCCATTGCTGGCTTGTGTTCTAAAGCACAGGCTACAAAGCTTTCATCCCACTCTTCGCTTTACTACCTAAACAGTCTCAAACATGTAACAAGTAAACAGATAGATCAAAGAGTCTCAAAGTGAAGCTGTGTTGTGTCTATGCGGGGCAAACAATGCCATGCTTCCCTCATGAAAATCTTGTAATGTACCCTCTTCCTTTCCTCTGACAGTACTCATATTTGCTGATTGACCCAGTCTTGTCATGGTGGGCAGGGGCGGACTGACAACTCATGGGGCCCCCGGGCACTAGGGGATCTAGGGGATCATGGGGCCCCCAGGTTTAAAGATAGCCAACACACAGCAGCCAGCTTTCTGATGTAACATGAATGTGGCAGGGCCTCGTGGAGGGGCACCTAGCTTGGCGACATGCAGCTTGGCAGGAGACTTAAAGCTGGTGACCCAATAAAGGTACCATTAGCCTTTCATGGGCAGTGCCACCTAACGGCATCATGGCACCTGGGGAAAGTAATGCACTGTGGCCCCTACCAGGGAGAAGTTGACCTGCGACATGCATAGCCATGCTACACAGTGGGTGTGGCTAAATAATGCCAGATATTGGGTGTGGATTCTTAGTCTGATTAGAAACATAAGTCAGATTTTTTTACAAATGTTTTTTTATGACAATTTTTTTTATTTTGTGTATTCTAATTTTTTATTTCCTTTTTCTTTGTTACATTATTTTTACAACTCTGTGTGTGTGTGTGGGGAGGGGGGGGGGGGGCTTTGGTGAGACATCAGGGGTCACAACAGCCCCATCAGGTTAGATGGGGAATGTCAGTACACAGCCGTTTTCAGATTTCTCCAGAGATGTTCAATCAAGTTCAAGTCTGGGCTCTGGCTGGGACACTCAAGGACATTCACAGAGTTGTCCCGTAGCCACTCCTTTGTTATCTTGACTGTGTGCTTAGGGTCACTGTCCTGTTGGAAGATGAACCTTTGCTCCAGATCAGAGCTCTCTAGAGCAAGGTTTCATCATGGAGGTCTCTGTACATTGCTGCATTCATCTTTCCCTCGATCCTGACTAGTCTCCCAGTTCCTGCTGCTGAAAAACATCCCCACAGCATGATGCTGCCACCACCATGCTTCACTGTAGGGATGGTATTGGTCAGGTAATGAGCAGTGCCTGGTTTCCTCCAGATATGATGCTTGCCATTCAGGGGAAAGAGTTCAATCTTTGTTTCATCAGACCAGAGAATTTTGTTTCTCATGGTCTGAGAGCCCTTCAGGTGCAAACTCCAGGCAGGCTGTCATGTGCCTTTTACTGAGGAATGGCTTCCGTCTGGCCACCCTACCATACAGGCCCAATTGATGGAGTGCTGCAGAGATAGTTGTTCTTCTGGAAGGTTCTCTTCTCTTCACAGATAAATGCATGGATCTCTGTCAGAGTGACCATCAGGTTCTTGGTCATCTCCTTGACTAAGGCCCTTCTTCCCCGATCGCAAGGTGGCCAGCCTCAAGGAAGAATCCTGGTGGCTCCAAACGTCTTCCATTTACGGATGATGGAGGCCACCATGCCCATTGGGGACTTCAATGCTGCAGGCATTTTCCTGTACCCTTTCCCAGATCTGTGCCTCGATACAATCCTGTCTCGGGGGTCTACAGACAATTCCTTGGACTTCATGACTTAGTTTATGCTCTGACGTGCACAGTTAACTGTGGGACCTTATATAGACAGGTGTGCGCCTTTCCAAATCATGTCCAATCAACAGAACTTACCACAGGTGGACTCCAATCGAGTTGTAAAATCATCTCAAGGATGATCAGTGGAAACAGGATGCACCTGAGCTCAATTTTGAGTGTCATGGCAAAGGCTGTGATACTTATGTACATGGGATTTTTCCTTTTTTTTTTCTTTATAATAAATTTGCAAAGATTTCTAACAAACTTCTTTCACATTGTCATGATGGGGGATTGTTTGTAGAATTTTGAGGAAAATAATGAATTCAATCCATTTTGGAATAAGGCTATAACATAACAAAATGTGGAAAAAGTAAAGCAATGTGAATACTTTCTGGATGCACTGTAGGGTTAGTTTACGCTTTTCATTTTTCAGGGTATGCATAACACAGAGTTAAATGGAAAGATCATAAATTAACTTCCCATTATCTGGAGTATACACAGAGTGATTGGGAAATGTTTATGTAGATAGTGATGTGTGCCTGCTTAGGAGATGTCTGTTAGCTGGGGAGGGGGCTGCAAACTCTGCCGACTCAAACACACACAGTCACCTGCTATTTCAACCCTCCTTGTCACCCTAACCCTTCACATGTTCCCACAAAAACTTTCCTGACATTAAACTTTGCCAGGTATTGTGTGCAGCTTACCTCCCCAAAGTCCAAACAGACTTTCCTTCCTCAGCTAACCTCTCTCCTTGCATGTAGTGTCCATTAGACGGCAGTAGCTATGCCCCTTCTCTGGGTTCTCTCATCAAACAGCACTTAAGATGGAGGGTGAGGGGGATCTGACTGAGGGGAACACAGAGCGAGTGTGCAGGAGACTGCTGGGCGGGGAGACAGAAAAAAGATACAGAACTTCTAAATACATACAGTACACGGCTGGGCGGTGTATGTATTTAGAAGCAATGACACTGCTGCTGACAAGACCTGGGACTGAGCTGTAGCGGGACACTGTCCTAGAGTGTGTGACTTTGAGCCGGGCCTTCTCGTCCAACAACAGTGCCTGACCTTACAAATGCGCTTCTAGAAGAATGGTTAAACATTCTCATAGACACCCTCCTAAACCTTGTGGACAGGCTTCTCAGAGGAGTTGAAGCTGTTATAGCTACAAAGGGTGGGCCAACTCAATATTGAACCCTACTGACTAAGACCCGAGATGCCATTAAAGTTCACGTGTGTGTAAAGGAAGATGTCCCAATACTTTTGACAATATGGTGTACCTGTAAACTGTAAAATATTAGTAGAATAAAATTTATGATGGAGAAATGTAGCTTTAACTCTTCTGGGAAGGCTTTCCACAAGGTTTAGGAGTGTGTCTATGGGAATGTTTGACAATTCTTCTAGAGTCGTATATGTGAGGTTAGGCACTGATGTTGGAGAAGGCCTAGCTCACAGTCTCCGCTGTAATTCATCTCAAAAGGTGTTCTGTTGGGTTTAGGTCAGGGCCCTGTGCAGGCCAGTCAAATTCATCCACCCCAAACTCGCTCATCCATATGAACCTTGCTTTGTGCACTGGTGCGCAGTCATGTTGGAACAGGAAGAGGCCAACCCCAAAGTGTTCCCACAAAGTTGGGAGCATGAAATTGTCCAAAATGTCTTGGTATGTTGATGCCTTTAAAGTTCCCTTCACTGGAGCTAAGGGACCAATTCAGACCACTGAAAAAGAACCCCACACTATACCCTCTGCCCCCTCCAGCCAATGATTTGAACCAGTGCACAATGCATGGTCCATAAAGACATGAATGAGCGTGTTTGGAGTGAAGGAACTTGACTGGTCTTTGCCCAGATTCCTGACCTCAACCCCATAGAACACCTTTGGGGTGAATTTGAACAAAGACTGTGAGCCAGGCTTTCTCGTCCACACAAATGCACTTCTGGAAGAATGATCAAACATTGAAGCTGTTATAGCTGCAAAGGGTGGGCCAACTCAATATTGAACCCTACGGACTAAGACTGGGATGCCATTAAAGTTCATGAGCGTGTAAAGGCAGGCATCCCAATACTTTTGAAAATATAGTGTATCTTGGTTGCAATCAATGGCCTGCATTTGTGGGAGTATTTTGTAGTATAGTATCCCATAGAACATGTTGATTCTGACAGAAAAGTAAAGGTTTTCTGACAAATCTGTTGGGGAGTATTGATTTATACTGAGCACTGTATGTTACAAAAGAAAAACCCAAACATCATAGTTTCCTTTTAATTGACAGCTTTGGCCATACAGAACATAGGCCCAAATCCATTCAAAGCAGAAATCAATAAAACTGCTTCAGATCAAGCAATGCACCTAGGTGCCACCAGTGTGTCCTACTAAACCTGGAAATTAAACTGAAAAAATCATTGTGGAATTCTGCACCCTAAGGAACAGAGTAGGATGAATAGCAGTATACTAATGCAATACCCCTAACTCTAATCAAATTATTCTTTCCTTGGAATATGTATAAAACATGAGTCATAGTAACGAAAAAGCTCGGGGAAAAGTACCATCTGCTATTTCTAGCTGTTTTGCAGAATTATCCCTGACAGGAGCAAATAAATTGAATTATCAAACAATAACATATGATATTGTGAACTAACACAATGGAAACATTTACTGCGGAATAAAAGATTTCTGCATTTACAGCTTTCTTGTAAGAATACCTGGGAACTCTTAAGATTTGACCGTGAAAACCAGGATTTTCATATACATCAGAAACAGAAGTATAATTAAAAGGTTTGGAGCCTCGGTGCAGAATCTGAACGGATGCCCTTCACACCTCATACATGTTTCAATGTATTATGAGCACATAGAAGGCAAAGAAGGTGAAAGAGCAGGCATGCACAGAGTCGTTAGTACTGTCTGTGATCTCTGAACTCAGATGTTGGGCATATGTGCCAAGTCTCAGGGTCACCAATTCTTCACCCAGTTTTAATTAACAAGTTCATGTAATCCTGTTATTCAGCCATAGATAGAAGCTCAAGAGCTAAACCATCTACTACATTGTAGCATCCTAAAGAAACCGTGTACAAAAAAACAGACTGGCAGCAATTGTCTTGCTGTCATTTTGATAATGCAATTTGCCTCCTTCATTCAGGCTTCATATACATAACAATACTTAGCTTTTTTCAGTTTCTAAGTACTTTAGTGAGGGTTAACAGTCCCCTGGTGCTAGCAGCATCTTGGAGAGGCAGGATGCTGTGCTTTTTTTTTTTTTTTTTAGTGCCTAAGAGCTGCATCAGGGGTTAAAATGATGGAGTTATTTATGGATTGTCTCCATATTTGATAGCCTTTTCTTTTGCATGTGTGCGCTATTCTTTTTTAATATACATGTCTCTTGGTTCATAGCTGCACCGGCTTTAGATATACATGTTCAGGGTTTGCTCCCCCAATTTTTTGCTTGTTTATTATGTATCCGGTCTGACCAGACTTCTGGGGTTGAGCACCCCACCCCCCACATACACCTGTACTCTATCAGTGTCCACTATCAAGTAGATATAGGAGGAGTCGCTTGAAGTGCATTAACACATCTTTCCAAGCAAGGAGTGTTATCTCCAAGGGTTAGAGAGGCTGGATTCATCCCTTTTTTATGGATAGTGTAGGACCCACTGATAATGGGGTACTTTGACATAGTGGTGGGCTTGAGCACGATATGGCCATATGGTGGGACCAAATCCCCATATTTATTTATGGATTGTCTCCATATTTGATAGCCTTTTCTTTTGCATGTGTGCGCTAATCTTTTTTAATAAAATAATGGAGTGTCCGACCGCTACTCTCACACAAAAGCAGTGGCCATTAGTCTTGCCTACTGCTCCAATCAACAGTGCTCTTGCTCCCTGAGCAACGCTGTTGACTCGAGCTGGGTGCAGGTGAGCATGTAGAACAGCTGGGGACCCTGTATGTTGCTTGGGTGCAAAAGTAATGGTCCAACTCTCCAAAGTACTGCCGGGGTATTTTGACCCTTGCTGCTGTACTTAGTAACTAAAAAAAAAAAAATTAAGGTGCAGAATATATTTTTTTACTGTATATACAGCCTGACTACATTGAAGTTATAAATTTGGAGGCAAGGCATGAACAGTCCAGTGCACAATCCCGGCCCATTTCATGATGCTGAGAATACAGTCAGTTGCTGGGAGAATGTAACTCTTATGCAGGAGTTACATCGCCATTGGCCACCAATAGCCAAAGAGGAGCGAGAGTGGGCAAAACTACATGAGATAGCTCTGATCTTTCAGCGCAGGAGGAGGGCACATAAGTGCAAGGTGCAAGTATGTTATGCCATGCAAGAGCCACGGACTTGCAGTTTTGCTTTAACCACTTGCCGACCAGTCACGTTGACTGTACTGCGGCAAAGTGGCTCGTTCCCATCCAGCGACGTAGACCTACGTCACTGGACTCCTCCCCTTGTGGGCGGCGCGCGCGCGCCGCCGGAGGCTCGCTCCCACTGTATTCAGTCACAGCAAGAGTCGGGCCCGGGGAGGAGCGGTGGTGCTCGTCGGGGAATCGAGTCTGGAGATCCGCCCGCTTGTGTAAACAAAGCGGGCGCATCTCCTAAGTGACAGACAGGGTCAGATTGCAGGGTTCAGCTTAGCTGAACCTGCGATCTGTCCCTGTGTCACTCAGTCACCTCCCCCCACACACGTTAGTAAGCACCAGGCATACATTAACCCCTCCCTCTCCAATAAAATTAACCCCTTCCCTGCCAGTGTCATTTTACAGTAACAGTGCATATGTATAGCACTGATTACTGTAGTAATGTCACTGGTACCCCCAAAAGTGTCAAAAATGTCAGTCAAGGGTCCGATCTGTCCGCCGCAATGTCGAAGTCCTGCAAAAAAAAACGCAGATCGCCGCCATTACTCGTTAAAAAAAAAAACACCTAAAATGACAGAAATCTTTCCCTTAGTTAGTAAACGCGATAACTTTTGCACAAACCAATCAAAATACGCTTATTGTGATTTTTTTTACCAAACATAGGTAGCAGAAAACAAATTGGCCAAAAATGTAAAAAAAATTTGATTTTTACATTTTTTTGGGGGGAATTTCATATAAAAAAATGTGAAAAATATTGTTATTTTTTCAAAATTTACGCTCTTTTTTTGTTTATAGCGCAAAAAGTAAAAATCACACAGGTGATCAAATACCACCAAAAGAAAGCTCTGTTTGTGGCAAAAAAGGAAGTAAATTTAGTTTGGGTACGGCGTGCAATTGTCAGTTAAAGTCGCACAGTGCCGAATCGCAAAAAGTGGCCCAGACGTAAGACAGCAAAATCCTCCGCTGGTAAAGTGGTTAAGTAGGCAAGATTGAGCTAAATAAATCTTTGATCTTTTCACATTGACTTGTTTGAGCAAAGATTCACCCTATACTTAAGAAAATAAGACTCATATGGAATGTGGTGGTCAGTGCATCTTAGAATTTAGTGATTTCCATGTGAGTATGTAAGATGGGGCAGATTCAACAAGCTGGTATCTTCTCAAAATCAATTTTGGTTGGCCCTAACCTTTTAGCTGGCTTGGTCATGTTAATATAGTCAGGAGCCAGTATGTAAAATCTTGAAGCTGGCATACAATTTTAGGAGCCAAAAAACATTTTCTTCCAACAACTTTGTTACACTTTAATTTTTAAAGCGTTTTAGCGTTTAGAACACCAGTGTCAGTTGGCCCTATCCTTTTAGCTGGTATGAACATTTTACCATAGTTAGGAGCCAGCATGTACAATCATGAAGCTGGCAGACACTTTTAGGAGCCAAGAAACATTTTCTTCTATTTGAAAAAAAAACAAAAAAAAAACTATTTTTTACACTTTCATTTTTTAAGGCGTTTTTAGCATTTAGAACATCAGTGTTGGTTGGCCCTACCCTTTTAGCTGGTTTGGACATTTTACCATAGTCAGGAGCCAGTATGTACAATCTTGAAGCTGGCAGACACTTTTAGGAGCCAAAAAACATTTTCTTCCATTTGAAAAAAAAAACAACAACAACAACTTTGTTACATTTTAATTTTTTTAAGGTGTTTTAGCGTTTAGAACACCAGTGTCGGCTGGCCCTACCCTTTTAGCTGGTTTGGACATTTTACCATAGTCAGAAGCCAGCATGTACAATCTTGAAGCTGGCAGACACTTTTAGGATCTAAGAAACAATTTCCTCTATTTTAATTTTCTTTGTTAATTTTTTTAAGGTGTTTTAGCGTTTATAACATCTGTGTTGGTTGGTCCTACTCTCTTAGCTGGTGTGGACATTTTATCAGAGTCAGGAGCCATCATGTACAATCCTAAAGCTTGCAGATACCTTTAGAAGCCAAGAAACATTTTCTTCCATTTGAAAAAAAATAAATAAAAAATTTGTAGCACTTTAATTTTTTAAGGCGTTTTAGCATTTAGAACATCCGTTTTGGTTGGCCCTGCCCTTTTAGCTGGTTTGGACATTTTACCATAGTCAGAAGCCAGCATGTACAATATTGAAGCTGGCAGACACTTTTAGGAGCCAAGAAACATTTTCTTCCATTTGGAAAAAAAAAACAACTTTGTTACATTTTAATTTTTTAAGGCGTTTTTAGAATTTTGAACACCAGTGTCAGTTGGCCCTACCCTTTTAGCTGGTTTGGACATTTTACCATAGTTAGGAGCCAGCATGTACAATCTTGAAGCTGGCATACACGTTAAGAATCTAAGAAAAAATTTCTTCTATTTTAATTTTCTTTGTTAATTTTTTAAGGTGTTTTAGCGTTTATAACATCTGTGTTGGTTGGTCCTACTCTTTTAGCTGGTGTGGACATTTTACTATAGTCAGGAGCCATCATGTACAATCCTAAAGCTTGCAGATACCTTTAGAAGCCAAGATTAATTTTCTCCATTTAAAAATAAAAATTATAATAATTTGTTACACTTTAATTTTTTAAGGCGTTCTAGCATTTAGAACATCAGTGTTGGTTGGCCCTACCCGTTTAGCTGGTTTGGACATTTTACCATAGTCAGAAGCCAGCATGTACAATCTTGAAGGTGGCAGACACTTTTAGGATCTAAGAAACAATTTTTTCTCTTTGAAAAAAAAAAATCCCAAATTTTCTAACATCTTTATTTATTTTATTTTTTTCCAAAATCATCTTTTTTTTTTTTTTAAGGCGTTTTAGCTACCAGACCCTAACCTTTAATCCTTTTACTTTTTCACCTTTGTATAATAATTTAGTAGATTACTATCCCTTTACTTGTTATAACTTGATTATTTCAAATGTAATAAATTACTCTATTTATTTTTCCACTTTGAGTTTCCAAAGAACAACTCAATAGCGATTCTGCCATAGAACAGTGATGATTGCAGAAAGGCGCAAGTATTTTATTTTAGGAACTGAATCCACTTAAGCCAGACATGAACCTAAGTCTACAGAAGCATTATAAATCCATATTCGTTTGAGTCATCACTTCAAGAGCCCGACTCTCCTTTCCTGTTCTCTCTCTTAATCCACAGTCCGAGACTCTTTCTATTATGCAACTAAATGCATGTATAGCACTTGCACTACAAGCTGTGACCGAGAAGTGTCTGCCAGCATTGATTGCAATAATAACACCTTAATAGACTGCGTATTTCAAAATGAATTCTCCAGCCATCTTTGACAGTTAAATGAAAAGGTAGATTGGTGTTGCTATGGTGATAAGATACAAAGTTGTGTTCTAATTTAAACTGTTACCACTGTCATGTTTCTAGAGGTGCAATTACAGAAAGGGGATAAAGCATGTGTGAGTACCAAGGCGTCTGGAGTATAAAGTAGGACCCACAGGTCCCTTTTTATTTTTTTTTTATTTTTGTGGAAATAAAGGCTTATGAGTTTTTATGCCTTATATGTTTGAATGATAAGCCACCAGATATATTAAAGCGTTGCAAAGCATTAACATTAACAAGGCTTTGTGAGTGCAGCTAAAGTGGGTCTTTGCAATTTACAGTATTATTATGTATTGGTTTATTTTTTTATTTGTGACTGATTTTTCTATGAGGTTTAGGCGTTTTTAATCTATATAGCACTTTATATATTCAATGCCTTATTTATTTTGATATTATATTAATTCCCGCTAAATGGGAACGGGACTTGAACCTCACATTGGACGATGCTGATTGGATACAAATTTGGCAGGCTACTAAATCGGCATCTCCTAATATTGTTGCTCTGGAGACTATCTATTAGGTCCTTACCAGGTGGTACTTAGTCCCTGCCAGAATCTCTAAATACGTGCCTCAGTACTCACCCCGCTGCTTCCATGGATGCGAATCTCCCGGCACCCATGCACATATCTGGTGGGAATGCCCCATTGTCCGTGCCTTCTGGTCTGATGTCTATGGTACTCTGTCTACTATTTTTCATACTCCTCTCACCCCTGACCCGGCAACTGCACTCCTGAATCTCAAGCCACCTGATCTCACACATCGTCAATTTAAACTCTTTCTGTATGTCACAGCTGCAGCCAAGCAGACGGTAGCGAAAGCCTGGAAGACCCCCGCTCTTTGTTTCCTGGCAATGAAGAACAGAGTCACCCAGGAACTGATTCATGCTAAAACTGAGGCAATTCTGTTGGACAAGCTGACCCCCTATGAAAAGCTTTGGAGGCCCTGGATTGACAATTGCCTGCCTTCCGGCCTTGATTACACCCTTGTACTCACTTAACCAAATGCATTTACTCTCCCTCCCCGTTTACCCACATGGGCCCCCACTGGTGGCTCGGGACTTTCTCCGGGCACCTACTACTTCTACTGCTACCACATCTCTACCTCGGCCCCTCCTGTTTCCCCCGGTTTCCTCCTTGCCCCCTCCTCCCTCCAAGTTGCCTCTGGCACTCCTGCGCTAGGTTTGCTCTTTTACTGTGGCTAGATTTCCCTCCCTAGATTTACTCATGTCTACCGGCAAGGGTTGTGACCTGGACCACTCCTATACCTTCTGCTCGATATCTGGGCACGTTCAGCAAGGTACCAGGGCCACCCTCTCTTTCAACTCGAACTGTTACTTATTACATGATTGTTATGTTCTTCCTTAGTATTTCCACTGTGGCTTGTTTTGATATGGTATGTATCTTTCCTTTATACTGGCATTTTGCTGTACCATGTTTATTTTGGCTTCAATAAAATAGTTTGAAAAGGATATTATATTAATTATTTTCAGATTTATGTTCAGGATAGGTCTATGCACATCCAAAAAGATTTCTTAAAAAATCTAAATAAATAATTAAATCACCAAATATTGAAAAAGGGGTGCATTGATAGACCACTTGCTCTGCACTGCTGCAATTTCACATTGTCCTATGTCACATGTGGTGCAGATGGCTTATTTGTTTTTGTTTTGTATAGGCTTAGGCGTGAATTAAATTGAACCTGTTAGGTATTTTAGGGCCTATTTACACTATTGCATTACAATAGAACATGTTACATTCAGTGGTGTGCTACCAGTTATTCTGAATGGCACCCCAGTGCACCTTACGTCCAAGGGACATTTGTTGCATCACGTGATAACACACTAATGTGTGGAGCACTGCCAGAAATGGCTCATGCACCTTATTCGGTGTGAAAAAGAAGGAGGCTACAAGAAGAAAGCCAACAAGAAGGTACCTAGAGAGATCCAAATAATGTTGCCAGAACAGTATTTTATTGAAAGAAAACCAGCAATTAGACATAAATTGTAAGGGAAAAATCCTTATTGACATAGCTTCAGATTTGGCCCTATCCAGCTATACCACTATTGTTCCACTGTGATCTTCACAGGGGTAGTGGATACTGAACACGGCCACTCTGCAGCTGTCTGAACATACATAGATGTTGTATTTTTGCTCTATGCCGATTTGGCCCTATCCAGCTATACCACTATTGTACCGCTGTGATCATCACAGGGGTAGTGGATACTAAACACAGTCATTCATCAACTTGACAGTTCTACATTGCGCTTGAGAGTCCGGACTTCTTATTATGTGCTTCTTGTGTTTACATGTTTTTATACATAGTTGTATAGTGGAGGTTGTTTCCTTACAATTTATGTCTAATTGCTGGTTTTCTATCAATAAAACACTGTTTTGCAACATTATTTGGATCTCTCTAGGTACCTTCTTTTTGTCTTTCTTCTTGTAGCCTCCTTATTTTTCTCATGTATATCTGGTACTTAGATCCACGTCTAAATTGATGAGTTAATGTTTTTTGATGGTGCATACATTCCGTCATAACCCCCTCTTTTTCACCCATGGGGTTCCGTGCCCCTAAGGGTTTTTTTTTTCATATTTGACCATTTTCGGTGTCTTTTGGTGTATTAGGCCTTATGCACATGGATGTCTTGAGGCCCTGGCATGAAATCCTGGTTTTAGAGGATGTGTCTAGATGTGAATTGCTGTATGTGGCCAAACTACGGTATTTGGCAATGCTAGAGCCTGACAACATCTAAGTGCATGAGACCCTGGGCAGCTCATTCAAATAAGTAGGCTGCCATAATGCAACTCACCCTAAAGGGGTTGTAAAGGTTCTAATTTAAAAATGCACTCCTGGCTCCTCCCCTTCATCGGATGCCCTATGGAGAGCCGATTTCCACTGGGGCACCCATGCGTGCACGCTCCTGAGTCCCACTGCTGTGTCCATTGACACAGACAGCAGGACTCAGCCCCGCCGTCCGCTCCTGTGTCAATGGCTCTCTCTGGTACCAATATCTCATTGGTAATCTATCCAATGAGAATAGAGACAGTGGCTGGAGCAGCTGCGATAGTGCACATCGCTGGAACAGATGGTCTCAGGTAAGAAAAAGGGCAGGCTCTGGGGGCAGTTGCAACAAAGAAGGATTTTCATCTTAATGCATAGAATGCTATGGGGCGGACTTGAAATGGGTAAAAAACAGTTCATATTGATGGTGTCCTTGTCAAGTGCAGCCTGTTCCATTCAAAATTGACTACATGCATTTAAGGACTGCCCCATGTACATATATTGTGGCCGGCAACACTGTATCTTGGCCTAGGCCAACAAGGCCCAGGCCTAGGTCGGCACTTTGCAGTGGGGCATCAAAAAAGCTGCCCCCCCATGAAAAAAACAGCCTCCTTCTGGCTCCTGCACGAAAAGAGTCCCCACCACTTGCCATTCTTATGGGCCGGACTGGGCCGGGTGGCAGGGCCTAGGAGGCAAATCGGTCTGGTGCCCCCATAAAGACTTAATAACACTGGCAGCCGCCAATACTAGTAAGTGTGGCACTGGCAGCAGGTCTCAGCAGCCTAATGCTCCGCCTACCCTCTGCGGCATACCGGGCTTTTGTAGTCTTCTGGATGAGAAGTAAAGCTGGAACATATACTTTTTTTGCTCATGGTTTTTGCAACCTGCTGATTTATCTTAGGGTTTTCTCTATTGGAACAACTTAATGGCAGTTAATCCTGTTTTATTTAGCAAAATGTATTGTAATTAAACATACACCAGTTAAAGATTTTTCAGTCTGTGTGTTGACAAATTTTGGAGTCATTTTTGGCCTTATTGAGTCCTAATGCTTTGACTATTAAACTGATTTGTGAATGTCACATAACCACCTTCAAATGGAAGTTTAGTTGGGCAGGTCCCCATCCCAAGTGTTCCTCCTGGGATAAGTGGCATTGCCAGCCAAGAGCGGTACCTGTGTTGTCAGATCAGCATTGTATGTCCAATAATCCACAAATATGTATTTAGCCCAACCCTATCTGCTGGACCAATGTGATGTCATTTAGGGGTATTTTAGCAGGTGAATATGAGCACTTCCACCACTTGAAGTGGTTTTGTTATCACTTAGCACCGGCATTTGTTCTGACATCAGTTTGGGTTGTTTCAGTGATCATTCGGAATTCATTAACAGGTATACTTGACCTGTGCTTTATGCAGATTTTGCATTCCAATAGACTTCCATAGGTATGGAAAACCTACTTGAAGCAAGCAAAAGCCTCCCAACACAGCTTAGTGTCCATTCACACCAGCTACTGCTTTAGTGAAGCCTTAATAGTAAGGGGTGTGGTTTACAGATGACAAGGGGGATCATAAACAGGAAGGGGTGTGGCCTTGGCAGGAAAGGGTAGGTCATATTTAAATTAGGGGGTGCACGCGTTAAGTCAGGCCTAGGGCAGCACAAAACCTAAATACAAACTTTGTTGCAGATTCCTACCTTTTGTTATTCTGAAGAAATCATTGTTCCTTTTTGCCTCTGTTATGAGTGGGTCTAATGGGAGTGGTTTCATAATTATCTATCAGTTGTGGCAGCTGCATGGCTCTAAGGAGGAAATCTGCTGGGCCTGCATCCCTTTAGACATGTTCCTCTTGGGAATATCTCACCAAAAATGACATTTTATGTTGCAGGGGATGCCAAAAATCTGACTTGTATCTTAGGCAGACTTCTGGGAAAATTGGTGAGCCAATCACACAAGCAGTTAATTATGTTTCAGGGGTGTGGTCAGTACACATTCTGTGTACAGAACAGCTCCAGGCGGCCATATTGCATTGCATTTTCAGAAAATTACAGCAGTTGCAGATTAAAAAGGAAAGATCATTTTAATAACATTCAATTACAATATGATTTGTGTCGCAATTGTATACGCTATATTGTTTTTTCTTTATTTGCTATTTTTTTTCCCCACGACAGTGGAGTTACCCTTTAAGCGCAAAATCACGTACCTGTACATGATTTTTTTCTTGAGGTCTGGGGCGCATGCATGTGCTGCCAGCGACCCACTACCACTGTGATTGAACACAGTGGGAGCCAATCAGCGGATCCGGCAGACCTGATGTCCGCTGACACCCCACAACCGTTCCCGAGGCACACAGAAGAAGGCAAATTGCTGTTCTGTCAGAGGGGAAGAAGGAGATCCTGTGTTTCTGCTAAGCAGGAACACAGATATCTGTCTTCCCCCAGGCAAAGCACCTCCCCCACACAGTTAGCAAGCACTCCCAGGAAACACATTTAACCCTTTGATTGCCCCTGATGTTAACCCCTTTCCTTCCAGTGTCATTAGTACAGTGACAGTACATTTTTTTTTAATACTGATCACTGTAATGGTGTAACTAGTCCCCAAAAAGTGTCACCCGTGTCAGATTTGTGCGTCCTAATGTCACAGTCCCGCTAAAAATCACTGATCACTGCCATTACTAGTAAAATAAAAAAATAAAAAAAGTCCATAAATCTTCCCCATAGTTTGCAGACGCTATAGCTTTTGCGCAAACCAATCAATATACACTTATTCAGGTTTTTTTTTTTTAACCAAAAACATGTAGCAGAATACATATTGGCCTAAATTGATAAAGAAATTACATTTTTTTTTTTTATTGGATATGTTATATAGCAGAAAGTAAAAAATATATTTATATTTTTTTTCAAAATTGTCCGGCTATTTTTGTTTATAGCGCAAAAAATAAAACCGCATAGGTGATCAAATACCACCAAAAGAAAGCTCCGTTTGTGGGAAAAAAAAGGACATCAATTTTATTTGGGTACAGCATTGCACGACCGTGCAATTATCAGTTAAAGCCGGAAAGTGCCGTATAGCAAAAAAATGAAGCAGAAGTGGTTAAATGGAAAATGCAACATTTGACAAGAAAAGACATTCAAACTGGCAGTTCCAGCACACCTCAATAGGACAGGCTGCGTCTAAATAAGAGCAATGCAAAGCAAGACAAACACAATCTCTGAGCAGTCATTAAGGGTGAAGGTTACCGAAAAATGCATGCCAGATGCAGGAAAACAGCGCACGTGTACCTGAGCCCTAAAGCATGTTAATATGTCTATGTTGTTACTATGGAGGTGTAATTATGTTCCTTTCTTCTGGTTATTCTCTCATTTGTGCACTGGGTAATCCCTTTGCGTTTTGCAATTACTGGAGCTTTATGAAAGTCCAACGGGGGTTTTGAGCCTTCCTTCTTTTTCTTGTTACTGGGTTTTACCTATACCAAAGTTATTACATATTTCTCAATGCAATAGAGAAATATGCTGAATTTACAAGCATGTCTAACGATAGATTAGCCTGACAGTTTGGGCTCAGTGAATACACTTAATTAGAGTCATTACTAAATGCCATTCCTCATAAACCCAATTCTGCAAGTTTTTTATCAAATCCGAAGGGATGTGCTTAACCACTTAAGCCCCGGAAGATTTTACCCCTTCCTGACCAGGGCCTATTTTGCGATTCGGCACTGCGTGAATTTAACGGACAATTGCGCGGTCATGCGATGCTGTACCTAAACGAATTTGACGTCCTTTTTTTTCCCACAAACAGAGCTTTCTTTTGGTGGTATTTGATCACCTGTGCGATTTTTACTTTTTGCGCTATAAACAAAAATAAAGAGCGTCAATTTTGCAAAAATAACAATATTTTTCACATTTTTTATATGAAATTCCCCCCAAAAAATGTAAAAATCAAAATTTTTTAACATTTTCGGCCAATTTGTTTTATGCTACATATGTTTGGTAAAAAAAATTGCAAAAAGCGTATTTTGATTGGTTTGCGCAAAAGTTATCGCTTTTACTAAAAAAAGGGAAAGATGTTTGTCATTTTTGTTGTTTGTTTTTTTTTAACGCGTAATGGCGGCGATCTGCGATTTTTTTGCGGTACTGCGAGATCAGACCCTTGACTGACATTTTTGACAGTTTTGGGGTTACCAGTGACATTACTACAGTAATCAGTGCTATACATATGCACTGTTACTGTAAAATGACACTGGCAGTGAAGGGGGTTAACTTTTTTTGAGAGGGAGGGGTTATGTGTATCCCTAGGGGTGTGATTCTAACTGTGATTGGCTGTGGCTTGAGGTGTAGGAACAATGATCAACGGTCCTACATAGTAGAACCGTATGATCACTATTCTTACACAGGGGAGAATGACAGGCGGCTTGTTTACATTAGCCGCCTGCCTTTCTCCTGCTCTGAAAGACGATCGCGAGTGACCGGCGGACATCGGGTCTGCCGGTCACACGCACGGGGGGGTCCGTGAGGGGAGTGTGAGGGGCTGACCGCTGCAGTAAATAGTCGTGCGGCGGTCGGCAAGCGGTTAAAGGAGAACTCTTGGAAAACTCTATTAAGTATGAAGTATTTCAGGGTGTGCTATGTGTTTATGATGCGCTGGAAGAAAAATGATTGTTCCATAAGGATTTCCTCCTACAGCTGAAAATGAAACCTCAAACAGCCTGTTTCTGTGCACATAGCAGACATTACTAGAAATGCCATTTTATTAAAGAATGTTGTGCTTCAAAATTACAGGCATTTATTTTATTGATTTAGGTCTTTAGTTGTAGTTGAAAATAAAAATAGAAGTTATTGCATATAATTTATCAATATGGGCTTCTCGTTTGAAACACACACTATATTGTCAAAAGTATTGGGACGCCTGCCTTTACACACGCATAAAATTTAATGGCATCCCAGTCTTAGTCTGTAGGGTTCAATAGTGAGTTGGCCCACCCTTTGCAGCTATACCAGCTTCAACTCTTCTGGGAAGGCTGTCCATAAGGTTTAGGAGTGTGTCTATGGGAATGTTTGACCATTCTTTCAAAAGCGCATTTGTGAGGTCAGGCACTGATGTGAAGGAAAGGGCCTGGTTCGCATTCTCCCCTCTTATTCATCCTAAAGGTGTTCTATCAGGTTAAAGTGTAGGCAGTCAAGTTCCTCCAACCAAACTTGCTCATTCTTGTCTTTATAGACCTTGCTTTGTGCAGTCATGTTGTAACAGGAAGGGGCCATCCCCAAACTGTTCCCAAAAAGTTAGGAGAATGAAATTGTCCAAAATGTCTTGGTATGCTGGCGCCTTAAGAGTTCCCCTCACTGGAACTAAGGGGCCAAGCCCAACCCTTGAAAAACAACCTTACACCATAATCCCTCCACCAAATGACTTGGACCAGTGTACTAAGCAAGGTCCATAAAGACATGGATGAGCAAGTTTGAAATGGAGGAACATGACTGGCCTGCAAAGAGTCCTGACCTCAACCGATAAAACGCCTTTGGGATGAATTAGAGCAGAGACTGTGAGCCAGGCCATCTCGTCCAACATCAGTGTATGACCTCACAAATGCGCTCCTGAAAGAATGGTCAAACATCCTCATAGACACACTCCTAAACCTTGTGGACAGCCTTCCCAGGAGAGTTGGAGCTGTTATAGCTGCAAAGGGTGGGCCAACTCAATATTGAACCTGTAATATATTATAAGAGTAAAAATTGTGATGGAGAACTGTAGGTAAGGAAGAAACTATATTTATTCTTCCAAGATATGGCATTGTGATGATGGGTTTTTGTTTGCTTCAAGTTTGTTTTTGCCTTCCCTTCATGGGCAGGTGAGAATGTTGTCAAGTGCAGGTCAAATGCACCTGTCAATGAATTCTAAATGATCTCAGACGCTTCTCAAAATGATACCATTGGCACTAGCCCAAAGCCCACCAACACGGGCCCTTATGGAAGTGTAGAGATAAGGCATTCCCTTGTCCTGTTTGCCCTTATCATGCCTGCTGTACCAGTCCAAAAGGGTCAATAAAACTAAAGGGTCACTAAAGTACAGGTGATATTGTCTGAGATTTGTGATCCTATTTTTAAGATATTCTTTTTAACCCTTTGGCGCTGGCGCTTCTGATCCTTTAAGGGTTTTCAGATGCCAGGAGGTGGGGTCAGCACAGCTGGTTTTGCAATGTTGCATGCAAACATGTTACCGTATGGTGCCATGGCCCATCTGCATTTAGGTTGAATATTTGCGTACAGTCTGTGCCATCAGGTTAAAGTATACATGAACCTAGTCACAAAGTGGTTTTCAAAATTTCAAGAATCTGCAGCTTTTACTAAAATAATACCCAACATTTCTGGCGTAAAGGTCATTGTTCACGTATCTTAGTATAGGGTGACAACACTCTGTTCCCGGCTTCCAAATGTGCTTATTTGTTGTCGCAAGATGGATACTGCATGTGGCTGCTTCAACACACATTACAAAGTCATGTTTGTGGAGCCTCCCTTAGCCCATGTTCACACCAAATCCAACTTTGAAATCGTGGGACTTTACTTGAAATTGCACAATTTCAAAGTTGCATGTCAGTGCGACTTCAGGTGCGACTTGGCTGATGTCTGTGCAATTTCATGCACAGCTGTCTATGCAAGTCACATCTGAAACCACCAAAAATAGTGCAGGAACATGTTTTTCAAACTGATGCGGCACCGCAAAATCGGCGTCGCACCGATTTGAACAGTTCCCTCACCGACAGTAGGGTGCAACTTGTCATGCAATCTGGACCTGTCAAATCTTATGACAAGTCGCACTGGTGTGAACGGGGGCTAAGTGTAGGTCCATCCCATGGTTTTCTAGGAGTTGGCAATACCATTCAAAACCCTTTTGTTGGGAGGGTATAAATGTGGTAAGGAGAAGGGGCTTTGAAGTAAGACCAGATGAAGTGAACCTAGTAGGACGGACCTTATTTTCTCAGTAGAGCAACCTGTCTATTGGAGCTAAGTGAGTAGCCAAGAGCCCAGCTTCCAATAAAGAGGGGGGGGGGATTGAACTTGAAATGTAAGAAGATAACAAAACTCTGAAATTAAAACTATGTTGTAATGATTCTCTCCCTCATGCAATGGAGTTAGTGATTAGGTTTATGCCTAGGGCGGTAATCCTGAACCTTGGCACCCCAGATGTTTTGGAACTACATTTTCCATGATGATCATGAACTCTGCAGTGTAGTTGAGCATCATGGAAATGTAGTTCCAAAACATCTGGGGTGCCAAGGTTCATAATTACTGGCCTAGGGTAAAGGGTATGTGAGCTGGTTCAGTTTGGGAAATGGGTCGTTGGCCTGCCATAGGGTCACTATTGATGCTTTATGTAGAAACTTGGTTTTCCTTTTTCTGAAATGAGTCATTTGACTTTGGGTTTGGCTTCTCAATGACAACTGGTGTTGCAGCGGGAATGCAAGGCAGTAGCCTGGAGATACCTGGAAAAAAAGGCCTCTCATTGTAAATGTTTTCCTGTGACAGCACTAGAGCTGTGAAAAAAGTGAGCCTTGAGTAATGTTTTTTTTGAGTCTCCGACTCCCCCATAATTGGGCCATATAAAAGAGTGCCCTGTAAGTTCTAAAGACTAGATGAACCTCCTGGTCACATGGTCCAGTGTTGTCACTGTGGGGAAACTCTCCCCAAGAAATGCCATGCAACCATTGCTGGAGTACAGGCATTTATACAAGAAGTGGCTGCAGGAGACAAGCCACACTGGGATATAATACAGGATATAAACATTATAAAGGAAGCATTTTATGTAAAAAAATAAATAAAAATGGCAATTGTTAAGGACTTTAACCACCTGCCGACCGCTCACAGTAAACATACTGTAAGCGGGTAACAGTTGGCATGTACGTGTACATTTCCGGCTTGCTGCAAGGTTTAGGGCATGTATGCACATGCCCCCTGCCAACCAGTGCTGTATTTGGACACAGCAAGACTTTGGAAGCAGATCTCAGCTAATGATTTCTGCTGAAACCTGCTGATTGGCTGTGTCCAATTACACACAGAATTCTGTGTTTACAAAAACACAGAACTATGTGTACAGAGAACAGCGATCTGACTGTTTCTTCTCCCTGAAAAGCAGAGAGAAAAAACAGCCAGATTTTTTTGTAAAAGCAGCACACATTAAACACATTACAATTTTTAGGTACACAGTTGTCAAGATGTTAACCTTTTCCCAGCCAGAGGCAGTGGCAGTGTACAGTATTATCACTGATCCCTGTATTAGTGTCACTAGCAGTGTTGGTAGTAACTGCGTTTAAGTAAACGGCGTTACTTAACGCAGTTACTTTTGAGGGTAACGAGTAATCTATCAGATTACTCATTTTGTCCCTGTAACGCCGCTGCCGCTACTTTCGGCTGCGTTACTGCAATTACATCTACCGCCACTAGATGGCAGTAGATGTAATTGTATTCAGGGTCGGCAAGGTGTCTGCACACGGACACTGGTGTCCGTGAGCGGTCCTTGCAGTGTCCGCCGCGCCAAAGCTAGTAGACTCACTCTGCCCGTCTGCTGATGCGATCGCTCGGGGGCAGAGCCTCAGGCCTCCCTCGGGTTGTCCGCTCCCGGCTCCTGTTCGGCTCTAGCTCTTGGCAGTGGCACCGCCCACAAAGTGGAGACTGGAGAGAGACCTGCGTGCACGGCTGCGCAGTGATCTCTCTGTGACTGTTTGACTGTCCGGCGCGGGAGAAGAACAGGAAGATTGTAACGGTAGGTAAGGTTGTGGTGGACTCACTGGACTGGAGGCCTGGGAACCCTGCTTGGACTGCTTTAAGGGGGAATGTCACCCTGACCTGCTGTAAGGGGGATCTAGGGGGGACCTGGGATGGCTGACCTGTCTGCTCTTGCCTGCTCTAACAAAGGGGTATGTATAAATATGGGGGACCCTCACCCTGTCCTAGGCCTGCTCTAAAGGGGGATCTAGGGGGTTCTAAAGGGGTATTTATAAATATGGGGGACCCTCACCCTGTCCTAAGCCTGCTCTAATTGGGGATCTAGGGGGTTGCCTGCTCTAAAGGGGTATTTACAAATATGGGGGACCTTCACCCTGGCCTAGGCCTGCTCTAAAGGGGGATCTAGGGGGTCCCCCCTAGATCCCCCTTTAGAGCAGGCCTAGGCCAGGGTGAGGGTCCCCCATATTTATAAATACCCCTTTAGAGCAGACAATGGCAGGCATGTCAGCCATCCCAGGTCCCCCCTAGATCCCCCTTTTAGAGCAGGCCTAGGCCAGGGTGAGGGACCCCCATATTTATAAATACCCCTTTAGAGCAGGCAGGTCAGCCATCCCAGGTTCCCCACAGATCCCCCTTTAGAGCAGGCCAGGGTAAGGGTCCCCCATATTTATACATGCCCCTTTAGAGCAGGCAAGGGAGTCCTATGGGGGACCTGCCTGCACTAAAGGGGGATCTATGGGGGATGGTTGACCTGCCTGCCCTTGTCTGTTCTAAAAGGGGATCTATGGGGGACCGGCCTGCCCTTGCCTGCTCTAAAGGGTGATGTATAATTATGGGGCACCCTCGCCCTGGCCTGCTCTAAAGGGAGATCTATGGGGGACCTGCCTCCCTTGCCTGCTCTAAAGGGGGATGCATAAATATGGAGGACCCTCACCCTGGTCAGGTCTGCTCTAAAGGGGGATCTATGGGGGACCTACCTGCATTACAGTGGGATCTATGGGGACCTGCCTGCTCTAAAGGGGGATCTACGGGAGACCTGCCCTGGCCTGCACTAAAGGGGAATCTATGGGGGACTTGCCTGTGCTAAAGTGGGGATTTATGGGGGGACCTGCCCTGGCCTGCACTAAAGGGGGATCTATGGGGGGACCTGCCTGCGCTAAAGTGGGGATTTATGGGGGGGACTTGCCCTGGCCTGCACTTAATGGGGATCTATGGGGGACCTGCCCTGGCCTGCACTGAAGGGGGATCTATGGGGGACCTTACTTTTGCCAGACTGGCAAAATATATATATAAAACAACCAGTGGCAGTTACTTACAAAACGATATAGTCCAGGAGACTCCCCCACCACCACAGGGCACTGGGCAGCAGGAAGTCCACCACCACCAGTCCACCAATGGTCCAACGCACACAGCCAGCCCAGAAGAGGAGAGAGGCACAGACAGGCAGGCCTGAGGCCTGCAGGAGGACGGAGCCAGAGGGACCCGGACAACAGTGTGCCTGCCAGGCCAGAGGCCACACCACCACCAGCAAGCCCAGCACAGCAGGTACCAAAAAAAAAAAAAAAAAAAACTCAGTCAGTCACAGACAGTCAGGATTCAGGTCTCAGACCCCCACCAGCCACCACACCACCACCAGCAGCGTGCCACACCACCAGTGTGCCACACCGCCACCACCAGTGTTCTACACCGCCACCACCACCAGTGTTCCACACCGCCACCACCACCAGTGTGCCACACCGCCACCACCACCAGTGTGCCACACCGCCACCACCACCAGTGTTCCACACCGCCACCACCACCAGTGTGCCACACCGCCACCACCACCAGTGTGCCACACTGCCACCACTCATGTGCCACACCACCACCACTCATGTGCCACACCACCAACAGCCAGCCACTCCAGTCAGCAGGTACCAAAAATCAAAACAAAATACAGTTACTCACAGTCAGGAGGACTCAGGACTCAGACCCCTACAGTGTGCCACACCGCCACCACTATTAAAGATCTCATAGAACGTAATTGCATTATAGAATAGTAAAAAAAAGTCGCAGTTACTTTGCTGAGTAACTAATTACTTTTTCAATGTGGTAACTGAGTCAGTAACTCAATTACTTTTTGGGAAAAGTAATTTGTAACTGTAACTAATTACTTTTTTAAAGTAAGATGACCAACACTGGTCACTAGTGACATCAGTGCCAGTTAGCGACCCTCCCAGAGTCCCAGCCATTGTCAGTGTACAGTATTATCACTGATCCCTGTATTAATGTCACTAGCGACATCAGTGCCAGTTAGCGACCCTCCCAGCCAATGTCAGTGTACAGTATTATCACTGATCCCTGTATTTGTGTCACTAGTGACATCAGTGCCAGTTAGCGACCCTCCCAGCCAATGTCAGTGTACAGTATTATCACTAATCCCTGTATTAGTGTCACTAGTGACATCAGTGCCAGTTAGCGACCCTCCCAGAGTCCCAGCCATTGTCAGTGTACAGTATTATCACTGATCCCTGTATTAATGTCACTAGCGACATCAGTGCCAGTTAGCGACCCTCCCAGCCAATGTCAGTGTACAGTATTATCACTGATCCCTGTATTAGTGTCACTAGTGACATCAGTGCCAGTTAGCGACCCTCCCAGAGTCCCAGCCATTGTCAGTGTACAGTATTATCACTGATCCCTGTATTAATGTCACTAGCAACATCAGTGCCAGTTAGCAACCCTCCCAGCCAGTGTATATTAACTCCAGATTGGTCGCCACCCTATCACAGTCACATTATAATTCGCTGATCACCGCCATTACAGTATAGCGCCTAAAGCTGTGCAAATTCCAGTATATATAACATTGTTTTTAGACATTATAACTGAGGCACAATCCAATTAAAATCACGCTAATTAGGTTTTTGTTTTTTGTTTTTTTACATTTTGGCATAAATTCATTAAAAAAATTGACTTTTTTTTTTCTATAACTTTTATTACAGAAAGTAGAAAATATTGTTTGTTTGTTTTTTTTGTTTTTTTTTTCAAAATGTTCTGCCTTTTTTCGTCTATATTAAAATATAATTAAAAACCCGGTGGTGATAAAATACCACCAAAATAAGGCTCTATTTGTATGAAAAAAAAATGATATACATTTTATTTGTGTACAGTGTTATGACCGAACAATTGCCAATTAAACTAGCATAGTGCTTAACAACAAAAAATGCCCTGGTCATGAAGGGGGTAAAACCTTCCAGGAGTCAAGTGGTTAATATACAAAACATAATTTGATTAAGGTTTACATCTACTCTAAACCCTGTGACTGCCTGTGTAGCTGTCATTTTTGGATTTTTTTCTGCAAGGAAGCTCATAAACATTAGACTCTTTTTATAGCCTATCATGTATCAATGTATTTTCCCCGCAAGCTATAGTTTTTCAGTTTAAATGCTATGAATGTTTACTATATGCCTTATCATAAATGAATGTTACAGCACATTGGTGTTAAGGCTCGGCATGGTCCCATCATGCAAATCACTATTTCAATGCATTGTTAAATAGAATTTGACATATTACTGTCCAGAGCATTGCTGTACAATTGATTTTGCATCTGGGTTGTTATGAATGGCTTTTAATCAGTTCACAAATGCTGCACTGTTTCTCGTGAGCTTGTCATCCTGTCCTGGCACATTCCGAGGAGAAAACTAGGAAAATCAATAGCACATCATCCCAGAGGAACCTGACAAATAAATTATTTTATTTAAAAGAGAAGTTTGCAGTTTGAAAAAGCTGCACAGCAAGAAGGTAAATAGAAAACCAGTCAATTAACCAGTTGCCGACCGCTTACGTTATATTTACGGCGGCAAGCTGGCTCGTACAGGCAAAGCGACGTAGGGATAGGCCTGGGAGGAGCTAGGGGGCGAGTGCGCACCGCCGACAGCGCGCTCCCGCCCCCGATCATCAGCCGATGGGCGTGTCAGGCTGTTCCAATTGCCATCTGACAACCACGATCGCTCCCCGCTGAGAGAGAAGGATGGTCGACTGTTGTAAACACAGCCGACCGTCCTTCTCCCTGCAATGATCACAGAGCTCATGTGATCCTGCTATATAGGATCATATGTCTCTATGGTCATTTCACAAGTCCAAGCCCCATACAGTTAGAATGACTCCCTTAGGGTCACATTTAACCCCTTGATCACCGTCCTATACTGTTAACCCCTTCCCTGCCAATGGCATGATTACAGTAACAGTGCATATTTATAGCACTGATTACTGTAGTAATGTCACTGGTACCCCCAAAAGTGTCAAAAATGTCAGTCAGGGGTCCGATCTGTCCGCCGCAATGTCGCAGTTCCTCAAAAAATTGCAAATCGCTGCCATTACTAGTAAAAAAAAAAAAAAAAAACATTAAAAATGACATAAATCTTTCCCGTAGTTAGAAGACGCTATAACTTTTGCGAAAACCAATCAAAATAGCTTATTGTGATTTTTTTTACCAAAAATATGTAGCAGAAAACAAATTGGCCTAAAATGCTAAAATATTTAGTTTTCTACATTTCTTTTGAGAATGTCATATAGCAGAATGTGAAAAATATATATTTTTTTCAAAATTGTCGCTCTTTTTTTGTTTATAGCACAAAAAAAAAAAAAAAAAATTGCACAGGTGATCAAATACCACCAAAAGAAAGCTCTATTTGTGGGGAAACAAAGGACGTCAATTTTATTTGGGTATAGGGTCGCACAACCGAGCAATTGTCCGTTAAGTTAATGCAGTGCGGAATCGCAAAATAGGGCCTGGTCATTAAGGGGGCAAATCCTTCCGGTCTTAAAGTGTTTAAAGGGCACATCTCCTGCAAATGATACTTTATCTATGTTTTGGATAAATGGTAATAGACTGAAAGGACTAGCAGGACTTGTGTATGTTGCAGGAACATAAGTGATGGTATCTCTACGACTGACATCCAAGCCCTCATATCTGCCATGACCGTTCCAAGGTTGTCTCTTTGGATTGGTTGCCTCTGTTGGGTTCTACTGCAGAATCCAATGGGGGTAAGTTGCACTCTTCCTGCTGCAACAGAAGAAGTGAGTTTTAAAAGGACGGTTTAAAGTGGAACTCCACCCAAAAGGGGAAGCTCCGCTTGTTTGCTTCCTCCCCCGCTCCGGTGCCACAGTTGGCACCTTTCAGGGGGAGCAAATACTTGTTTTTGAAAGGTACCCATCCTCACTTCCGGGAGACCTTGCCGCCGTGAGATTCCTCAGAAGTTTGGCCCCCCTACCTCGCAGCCGGGCCAGTTAGAAAGTGTGACTGGCGATGACAGCACCCGAGAGCCGATCGGAAAATCGGCTGGGGTGCCGACATTGCGGGATCCCTGGACAGGTAAGTGCCTTAATATTAAAAGTCAGCAGCTACAGTATTTGTAGCTGCTGACTTTTCATTTTTTTGGTAGGTAGGAGGGGGGCAGAAGTTAGCATGCACCCACTCATATCCTGAAAGATAAACAAGTGTATACCTCTGCGCTACCTCAATAAATAATAATGAAAATTTAAAGTGACCTGTGTGCGTGAATATGTGTGACAATAGCCCAAGTTGCTACAGACACCCACTGTGTGGCCACAAGTAAAAGTAATAAATAAATATGAATGGTGTTGCACAAACTCTCTTATATATAGTGCATCACAATAATCTTAGTAATAACATAAAAGTAAACATATACTGTATCAAAAAATCACAGTATATCAACTATAAAGTGCATAGCAATGGTGCAGTCCATATCCAAGTGCATATATGATGATAAAGTGTATATTGGTTTATTCTCCATTGGTGAAATCCACTTTTTTCAAAAGGAAAAAACTGTGCGTGTATTTGTGTATAAATACTTAGGTGTGCTTCCACCTCCTTGTGACACCTATGTGCTCACAGAACTCTCACCTCAATGAGTAATCAAGTGCGCCTTTTGATTACAATTCCATATTTTGGGCAATGTTTCACCGATATAAGCCTGGTCCCAGATCTGTCAGATGTGTCCAGGTGATCTGTAGTAACGGTTCCTTTAAAGCGCCTTCCGCCACGCTTATCTCTATGTTAGGATGAAAGAAAATTATCTCCCATAGTGTAGTAAATAAAGCAGGTTGATCTTTTTTAAAAGGAGTAACTCTTACATCAGATACAAGTAAACGCCTTGGTATAACAAATAATATCACCAGCATATGGGTCTCCTACATCACTTCCGGTCTGGGATGCCCTACAAGTTACGTCACGTCACATGACTTTATCCGGGGACTGGATTGGGTGTGTTGGATGTAATTTATTTAATGGAAACTGGAAATAATACGGCAGCCATTTTATTGTAGTCGCCACTGAAGACCAGCGGCGGCTATTTTTTATATAATACAGATCAGTGAGTACAGCCTAAAGGGGTTGAAAAAACCTTTTCTAAAGTTTAGAGCAGCCCATATCGCTGCAGCTTCTTTAGATAAATGGAAAAAGACTAAAAGGTCTAGCAGGACTTGTCTATCTTGCAAGAACTGTAGGGATGACAGCTCCCCGACTGCGTTCCAAGCCCTCATACCTGCCATGACCATTACAAGGTTGTCTATTTGGATTGGTTGCCTGTGTTGGATTCTACTGTAAAATGCAGTGTGGGTAAGTTGCACTCTTCCTGCTGCAACAGAAGAAGTGAGATTTAAAAGTATTTTTAAAGTCAGCAAGCACCCACTTATCTCAATTTGGGGCTGACTAAACTCTAAAATGTTTTATTTTTATTTTTCAGACAGTTTACTGATTTTTTTGTTCTTTTTTTTAAAGGACTTACAAACATACACTAAAATGTTATTTGTATAAGAAAGAGGAAAATTGGCTTTTGTAAGTGTACCACATTCATAATATTTACCACTTCAAAAGAACCCATATGTTGTTGGACTTTACTGGTACCGAGAAGGGACAAACGCATAATAACACATAAAAAAAAGAGAGACTCGTTAGTGGCACAGACATAGGCATGCACAGGAGGGGGGATGTCAAGTGTCCCTAATCCCTCTGTGTGGTGCCAACCCTCCCTACTGCCTGGCCTTCCCCCAAGTTGAAAAGTTACTTCAGAAATTGCAGTATTAAAGCTCATGTAAAATTTTGAATGTATAAGTTTATAGTACATACATTATAAACCTTCACCTTATCTTATATTATATCAGCCAGAAAAATTATTTTGGTTGGTTGGTAAAAATTTCTACATGTTGTCCAATTCTCTTTAAAAAAAAGCGAACTTTACCTGGTATAGTTTTTGCACACATATAGCAAACTGTTGTTTGTGCTAATTGTATATCCATAATGATTAACTGAACACAATGTAATCTCTGCATGTTTTGTCTCATAGCTAGGTTTGTGGGATAGAGATAGATAGATAGATAGATAGATAGATAGATAGATAGATAGATAGATAGATAGATAGATAGATAGATAGATAGATAGATAGATAGATAGATAGATAGATAGATAGATAGATAGATAGATAGATAGATAGATAGATAGATAGATAGATAGATAGATAGATAGATAGATAGATAGATAGATAGATAGATAGATAGATAGATAGATAGATAGATAGATAGATAGATAGATAGATAGATAGATAGATAGATATTAAAATACATGTTATTTTGTTATTTTTTTTTATATTGCTTATGCATACCAGCATTTTAAATACTAGTACTGAAAATAAATCAGCGAGAGAGAGAGAGAGAGAAAGAGAGAGAGAGTCTTAAGGAAAACAGCTACTGCTGTTCTCTGTCTTTAGAAAATTTATAGTGAATGATTTATTAAAACTTAAAGTGACACTAAAGTCTCATTTTTTTCTATTAAAATAACAAACATGTTATACTTACCTGTTCTGTGGAATAGTTTTGCACAGAGCAGCCCAGATCCTCCTCTTCTCGGGTCCCTGGCTAGAGCTCCTGGCCCCTCCCCCCTGTTGAGTGCCCCCACAGCAAGCAGCTTGCTAGGGGGGCACCCGAACCAAGCCGCAGCTCCTTGTATCCATTCAGACACAGAGCCGTGGTTCTGCCCCACCCCCTCTTTCTCCTCATTGGCTAACTGAATTTGATTGTCAGCAGCAGGAGTCAATGGCGCCACTGCTGTGGCTCAGCCAATCACGAGGGAGAGTCCCAGGCGGCCAAAGCATTCATAGACATCACTGGATGGAGATAGGGCTTTAGGTAAGTATTACAGGGGCTGAGGTGGGGTGCTGCACACTGAAGGCTTTTTATCTTAATGCATATAATGCATTAAGATAAAAAAACGTTCTGCCTTTACAATCACTTTAAGTGTTCAAAATCTGGTGCAGCTGTGCATGGTAGCCAATCAGCTTCTAACTTCGGCTTGTTCAGTTAAACTTTAAACCTTAAAAGCTGGAAGCTGATTGGTTCCTGTGCAGAGCTGCACCATATTTTGCACTCCCCATAGTGTTCTAGTAATTTTGTATCATAGGTGTACAGTGTATTCACAGACTGTATATAAAATACAAAAATAATATGCAAATAAAATACAATAATATAGTAATATACAATAAAATACAATAGTATAATAATATACAATAAAATACAAATGATTTTATATATATATATAATTGTATATATCAAATAGAAAAATAATAATAATATAAATGTATAAATGTAAAGTGCATGAACATTGAAAGCTTTTTATTTACTGCTGCCGGCGTCCCACTAAGGAGGTTTTCCTTCACTTTCCATCCTAGAGATGCAACAGAAAATATCCCTCCAAATTGAGCTCTATTCCTATCCAGAGTTGTATAAAGTAATCGAAACCCATACTTGAGTAAAAGTACTTGATCAAAAAGTGACTTGAGTAGAAGTGGAAGTGCTCGATCAAAAAGTGACTTGAGTAGAAGTACTAAAGTATTCAAAATTTTTTGTACTTAAGTATTGCAAGTATTTTTTTTTTAATTTTTGCTACTCAAGTACTGAAAGTAAATGTACCAGTAGTTTTGAAAAAAAAAGTTGCTACTCAAGTACTGAAAGTAAAAGTACAAGTACTGTGTTATGTAGTTATTAAAGATAGAAGTCAAAAGTTTGTCAAAAGTTGTTTTTTATTATTTCAGATGCAGCTTTTATTTATGCATACAGTAGCATTTATTTTCGTATGCGCTGATAATACACATGTTTTGAGGTTCATGAAACCTGTCATCTATTGTCCTGGCAGTGATAATTTTTATAATAGTAACGAGTAACTATGCAGCACAAAAAAATGATATCGGGGTAGAAGTATTGAAATCATTGAAAAAATGTAGTGAAGTAAAAGTGGAAGTAGGAGAAAAAAATTCTACTCTAGGAAAGTACAGATACCGCCTTTAAGTACAGTAGTGAAGTAGTTCTACTTAGTTACTATACATCTCTGTTCCTATCTGACAGTAGGCTTGCTACCTCAACCCTTTAAGCCAGGACACACATTATTACACAGGTTCTGTGGCTGATTAAGGTAGTAATTAAACTCACTTAGTGCCTTATGTGCATTATATTACCCTCAGAACCTGTGTAATTAATATGTGTCCTGGATTAAAGGGATTATGTGGCAACCTCTGACAGCAATAAAAACTTGACAATGTGTCTAGCCCTTTCCTACTCCATCCCCCAAAAAAATAAAAAAACATGTTTTACATGCATGTTAAAACATAAAAATAAATAAAACAATGCAAAATCAATAAATAAAAGTGTTCATTGCTCTTTCTAAAAAAAAAAAAAAAAAAAAAAAAGATAGCGACTAGAGGGCAAAGCATGCTTGTTATTATAGAAAAATATCTTCATGTGAAGATGAAACTCACATAAAAATAACTTTCGGGTAAAATGTAAAATAATAACATGTAAAAAAACCTAATAATCCATCAACATTTTATTTAATTTAAAATGTATTTATGAACAAATATACACATCAGCTAATTAAATGGGCTGAAACTAACCCCTATATAGGTCTCACATTGCTCTACTTATATGTGAGTTGTGCAGAGCGTCAATATATCGTGTAAAGGTGTGTGACCTCCCTCCCACATATGTGTAGACTGAGGAGAGGCATTGTTTACAGCTTACATTTACATTAGTTTATGATAATGGAATGTTTTTATGCAAGTTGCATTTACAGCTTTAAAAATTCCATTTATTAGGTTTTCCTTAAATGGAGGCAATGTGTGAGATGGAACATATTAAGGTCAAATCACTAAGATTCCTAGCCACGTTTGCTTGGTTATATTACAATAATTTTCTCATCAAAATGTTCTATTTAGGTGTATAAATATTGCATAGGTGTGGAGACGTGTTCATTTAACATAAATAAATTCCACAGATTTTTGCATAAAACCTTTAGTGAATCGAAAAAGTAATTGTCAACGGTAAAAAAAAAAAAAAAGAAAAAAAAAAAAGCACATAATGAACAGTTATAAAAATATAACACAAGTGCTGCACAGTAGGTGGGGTAATTCACAATACCATCTACAATTCCACTGTACTATTAGAAAGGAAAAATCTCTTTTATTTGGTTCAAAGATACACTTGGAGAGATTTACTAAAACCCGTGCACACAGAATCTGGTGAAGCTGTGTATAATAACCAACCAGCTTCTAACTCATTTAATCAAGCTTTGGCAATAAAACCTGGAAGATGATTGATTACTATGCCCAGCTGCACCAGATTTTGCGTACACCAGTTTTAGTAAATCCTCCCCATTGTCACTTTTTGTAAGTAAAAGTGGAGCTCCGCCCTTAAACAAACTGCCGACAATAATTAAAAGTGCATATTGAAACACAATTGTACACGCCTCTTAAAGCTGAGTTCCGCCCCCCCTTAAAAAAAAATTTAAAGTCAGCAGCTACAAATACTGTAGCTGCTGACTTTTAAATAGTAGAACTTACCTGTCCAGGGAGCCCGCGATGTCGGCACCCGAAGCCACCATCCAGGGTAAGGGAACCCGGCAGTGAAGCCTTTTTCGGCTTCACTTCTGGTTCCCTACTGTGCATGCACAAAGCGCAGCGTGCTTTGTAATTGGCCCAGCGGGGGAGGAGGGAGGAGGGGGCCGAACTTCCGAGGGACAGCGCCGCGGTGCTGTCTCCTGGTTAGTGGGGAAGGGTACCTGTCAAAAACAGGTAACCGTTCCCCCCTCACCCCTGAAAGGTGCCAAATGGGGCACCGGAGGGGGGGAGGAAGCAGATCAGCTGAGTTCCACTTTTGAGTAGAACTCCGCTTTATCTCTTGCCTTCAGTGAATTCCCTCATGGTCCATCCACCACTCTTCCTAAACTAGGACACCATTTTTTTTTTAAATATTGGAGAAAAAGAGTGGGGAGGGAGATTTATCTGGACTTTAAGGCTCCGTTCACATATTAGCGTATGGATTGCGGGCAGAACCGCCGCGATTCCGCCCGCGATCCGGAGATTATTGCAAATCGCGGGACGCCTGTGCGTTGCCCGTTGATTTGCAATAGCCCCCCAAACGCTGAGCGATGTTGCCGCGATTTCCGCCTGCCGAATCGCGGTAACATCGCGCAAAAAAAAATCGCGGGACGCATTACGCCCAAAAAAGGACAAGAGCTTCTTTGGAGCGTATTGCGTCCCGCAATTTTTTTTGCTCGATGTTACCGCGATTCGGCAGGCGGAAAGCACGGCAACATCACTCAGCGTTTGGGGGGCTATTGCAAATCAACGGGCAACGCACAGGCGTCCCGCGATTTGCAATAATCTCCGGATTGCGGGCGGAATCGCGGCGGTTCTGCCCGCAATCCATACGCTAACATGTGAACGGAGCCTAAGGCTGCATTCACACTTGCGCGTAGCGTTTTCGCGCGTTTTTTTACTGCGATTTTACCGCGATTTTTACCGTGATTTTACCGCGATTTTCAGGCGTTTTTGGAGGCAGGCCTTGACATCTATCAAAAACGCTGGTAATCTGCCCAAAAAGAAGCTCATGTACTTTTTTCAGCTACAGGCGTTTTGCAAAACGCTCAGATGTGAACAGGGGCAATTTAAATGAATGGGGTTTTAGTTGTTGGGCTTTTTGGAACGTTTTCTTTTTAGCGTTTTTGGAGCTGAAAAACGCTCAAAAACGCCCTGGTGTGAATGGAGCCTAAATGAGGAAATGACAGGTTAGGGTCATATACCTCCATTCCTATTGCAAGATGAATAAAAAACAAGGGGAGGTTGAGGCTTTAAATGAAACCCGCGGCTGCAATCCAAGAGAAATAAATTAATAAACTCATATAGGTAATTAAAATATGTACACGTAAAATCATAACACACTATACATATATAACATCTAATTTAATTTATCAATATACACATTTTGTTATTTAACAAATAATTGCTGGTTGATAACATATGAGTAATACATATAGGTCCACATATTTGATCAAAACATAGTATGATTGCACATATTGATATCAATGATGACCTAAATATCTCTCTGGTCTAACATCAACATAAAACCATAATATGAATCATGATTAAAAAATATGAATTCATAAAGATAGTCTGATGATAAGCACATGATTGTTGGAACATTGCATCCAAAACAGCTCTACGCATTTTGCAGATGTGAAGTGTATATATATATATATATATATATATATATATATATACAGTATATGTGTATATACAGTGCCTTGCGAAAGTATTCGGCCACCTTGAACTTTTCGACCTTTTGCCACATTTCAGTCTCCGCATAAATGCACCTGCACTGTGATAGTCTCAGAGGTCCGTTTAAAGCGCAGAGAGCATCAGGAAGAACAAGGAACACACCAGGCAGCTCCGAGATACTGTTGTTGAGAAGTTTAAAGCCGGATTTGGATACAAAAAGATTCCCCAAGCTTTAAACATCCCAAGGAGCACTGTGAAAGAGATAATATTGAAATGGAAGGAGTATCAGACCACTGCAAATCTATGAAGACCTGGCCGTCCCTCTAAACTTTCAGCTCATACAAGGAGAAGACTGATCAGAGATGCAGCCAAGAGGCCCATGATCACTCTGGATGAACTGCGGAGATCTACAGCTGAGGTGGGAGACTCTGTCCGTAGGACAACAATCAGTTCTTATATATATATATATATATATATATATATCTACAATGAGATACACAATTATTAATATAGTATACCAGTAGGCTGAAGGAAAAAAGGAGGAAAGAGGGAGGGGAAGAGGAAATAACCCTTGTGGTACTTACAGAACAACTAAGGGTACAATATGTGAAAATGAAATCTGAAGGTGCATTGATGTTTGACTAGAGAGATATTTAGGTCATCATTGATATCAATATGTGCAATCATACTATGTTTTATGTGGACATATATGTATTAATCATATGTTATCAACCAGCAATTATTTGTTAATTATTGCTATGTTATGATGAAACGTGTATATTGATGAATTGAATGAAATGTTATATATGTATATCGTGTTATGATTTTATGTGTACATATATTAATTGCCTATGTGAGTTGAATCATTTATTTCTCTTGGATTTCAGCCACGGCTTTCACTTAAAGTCCCAATATTCCCTTGTTTTTTATTCATTTTTTTTTAAATGACAGCATTGGTGGGCAGGTTCTTCTTTGTTGATTTCTGGTTGGCCAGTCGCAGACATCTATCCCGGATCTTGTGCACGCACTTCTGGCATGATTTGTTTTCTTTGAAATGTTTTACTAAGATCTTGGGTGATTGCATGAAATCTTGTGCGATAACATGAACTCTCATGAGACTGGGGCCAACATATTGCCTCTCACGACCTGTCACATGCCCTCTGAAAATGGATCCACCGCAGATTGGTTTTGCAGAGGGCACTAATCATGTGAATGAACCCTTACAGATCGACTTTGAGATGTTTTAGGAGGGGCGTGCAGAGCTGTATGCATCTGGAATTTTTAAAGTAGAGGGGAAAGTTCCACTTTAACCACCTCCCACCCGCCATATAGACAAATGATGGTGGGCGGGGTGCTGTCTTGTTCTGGGACGCAGTCATATGACATTGTTCCACTCTCACCACACTTGCGTGCCTGCAGGGGCCACACAGCGCGGCGTTCATGGGCATAACGCATGCCTGATCTTGGTAAAAAGCCAAAAACTAGGCTCTTTACCCATATGATCAGATGTGTCCATTCACCGCTGAACACATATAAACAAGAAAATGCCGGTTATCGGCTTTCCTCTCTTCATACTGACAGCGGGTGAGGAGAGGAGAGCTGATCAGCGACATTTCCTCACAGGGGAGACCTGCACTGATAATCAGGGCACTGGTTATCAGTGCAGCCCCAACAGTGCCCAGCAGTGGTGCCAGTCAGGGCCCATTAGTGATGCCAGTCAGTGCCCAGCATTGATGCCAATCAGTGCCCATCAGTGCTGCCTATCAGTGCCCATCAGTGATGTCAATCAGTGCTCATCAGTGCTGCCTATTCTTGCCTCCTTTTAGTGCCCATAGGTGCTGCCTATCAGTTCCCATCAGTGCTGCCTATTAGTATCTCCTCATTAGTTCCACCTCATCAGTGATGCCAATCAGTTCTTCCTTTTCAGTGCCCATCAGTGCCACCTATCAGTGGCCATCAGTGCCGCCAATCAGTGCTGCCTATTCTTGCCTCCTTTTAGTGCCCATAGGTGCTGCCTATCAGTTCCCATCAGTGCTGCCTATTAGAATCTCCTCATTAGTTCCACCTCATCAGTGCCCTTCAGTGCCATCTCATCAGTGCATATCAGTGCGCCTCATCAGTGTCCATCAGTTCAGAGTCATCAGCCCACCTCAGTGAAGGAGAAAAATTACTTATTTACATCTTTTTCTAACAGCAACTAAGAAAAAAATTTATTTTTTTCTAAATGTTTGGACTTTTTATGTTTTTTTAGCAAAAAAAAAGAAAAAGAAAATATCACCAAAAGAAAGCTGTATCTGTCTCAAAAAATTAGTAAAAATTACATTTGGGTACAGCATTGCATTACTGCGCAATTGTCATTCAAAGTGTGATGGCGCTGAAAGCTGAAAACTGGCCTGGGCACGAAGGGGGTGAAAGTGCCCGGTATTGAAGTGGTAAAGACCACACACCCATTTATACTGACTTTGAAGATACTCCCCCACAGCTTCTTCCACTGGCTTTCCCATCAAAAATACCCATTGATTCTAGGTATGAGGGAGCATGGGACCTTCTTCCATGGGGCAATGCTGGTGTCAAGTAACCAATCACTAGGCCCACACACTGTCACATGATGAAGGAAATTATGTCAGTGAAGGAAGTGAAGGACAATTTTCCTAATGAAGATAGAAATAAAGAGAAGTTCTACCCCTTACCAGCTCAAAATGTTTGGTTGGAGAAGTACCTAAAAGATAAGTAAGCCCTAACAATGAACTCTCTTATCTGGCCCCATTTGGTCTGTAAAACATCCAGTTGGAAGGGTTTTATTATATCTGTGTACAAAATGCAGATAATATCTATTAATCTTGCCAAAAATGTTGTAAGCTGAACTTCATGTGCTCCCTGCCTGTGCTGACTGTTATCAGTTATATTGTTGTCACCAATATCTGAGGACCACAAAACCACACCCTTCTAAGATATGGATAATACCAGAGGGACAGAATCATGTTATCCTGTACAATTGGTGAGGACCGGTAAGCTGCATAATATTAAAAATTTCATTTTGGGTTTGGATACACTTTGACCCTTTGCTGGTAGCAGTGAGGGGTGTTTAAATGTGACAAACCAACTATCAGTTGTCAGATGGAAGCGGGCTAGTGGCTTTGAAGCGAACGGATCGCTTCCGCGTGCCCCTGTATGTATTGCCCCCCCTCCTCACCCACTGGTGTGTGCCGCCGGGTACAGGGAAGGGAGATCAGCGAGCGTCTATTAGCTGCTGTCTCCTTTCTGCTAATGACCTGGAAGTGAAGAGTCACTTTTGGGTCCTAACTTCCTTTTCCCCAGCCAGTAGAATGGCAAGATGCTAAGGCTGCATTCACACCTGAGCATTGTGTCTTTAAGTGCTTTTCTGGTGTTTTTTGAGCATTTTTATGCACTATTTTGGCACTTTTTATGCACAATTTGCGTGTTTTTATACAGTGTTTTTGAGCTTTGGCATTTTTTTATTAGCCAATAGAGAGAACTATCATATGTTGTATCATTTGTTGCTGGATTTTTCAGCTTTTTTAGCTTTTCCATCAGCTTTTATTTGTTTTTATCTTATTATTATTAATTTAAAGTTTTTTTTTTGTTTTTTTGTGTCAACGTAAGGGGTTAGAGTTAAGGTTAGGTTAGTGCTAGGATTAGGGGTTGGGGTTATTTATTCTTTTAGTATTCATTTATTTTTGTTATGGTTAGGGTGTTAATTATACTACTACTACTTATATAAATAATAATACTAATAAATAAATTATTTAATGTAAAATAAATACACATATAAATATAAATAATCATAAATAAATAATAAATAAATAAATACAATACAATGAATACTATGTAATAATAAATAAACAATTAACTCCTAAACTTAACCGTAATACATTATTATTATTATTATTATTATTATTATTATTATTATTAATAATAATAATAATAATTTATTTTTTGTTTGGGTTTAGTTGGTAACTATTATTATTATTGTTAATAATATAACAACTTTAAAAAATTATAATTTATTTAATATGCTTTTAAGAGTTAAGGGTTAATTAATATTTATGTATGTATAATTACATATTATTCATTTATTTTATCAATTTCTTTTTTATTTATGATGATTTTTAGTTATTTGTGTATTTAGTCATATATTACACATTTTTTAAAATAATTTT
Source organism: Pelophylax lessonae (assembly GCF_965119305.1). NCBI lineage: Eukaryota > Metazoa > Chordata > Amphibia > Anura > Ranidae > Pelophylax > Pelophylax lessonae. Next base: position 48,434,094 of record NC_138775.1, read on the forward strand.
TTCATTTGAGCAGAAAATTGAGCAAAAAACATGTGACAAAACTCGCAAATGACACGTTTCTATTCATTTCTATGGTAATGAAAAGCGCAAATCTGCCTAATTTGAGCTACAAAAAAAGCTCCAGAACTTTTTTGAGCTACAGGTGTTTGGCTTCAGGAGACTTGGAGTAGAGATGTGAACCAACTCCATAGAGAATAATTGAATTTTTCTCCTCCAGCATTTTGGAGCTTCGAGCTTCAAGCAACAAAATGCTGAGGCATGAATGGGGCCTAAAGGAGTGCAATCTGAACTCCATTAGCTTCAATGGAGGGCAGGTGAGACTTTAAAAATAATTTAAACCCCTAATGTCTCATTTAAAAAAGAGTCACCCAAAAAAAAAAAGTTAGTAAAAAAAAAAAATGTAAACATAAAGTTACACCCAAGCACTGAAAATCCTCCCCCAAACATTTTTTATATATATATATTTTATATATATTTTTATATATCTCTGTGTACGCTGGAGTGAAAGCAATAATTCTAGGCCCAATATTCATAGTTTTACTCTAAATCAATGAATTTTAGGGTTTTTTTTAAGTGTTGCCTATAGGAAATATGGGACATGTTGAGTATCTGTTTGGTCAGTACAATTTCATGCTTAATATTTTACCAATAAAAATGGGTAATATATTGTGTTTGTATTAGTGATCGACCGATATCGTTTTTTTATTGCCGATACCGATATTTTGGTCATCGGATATCGGTATCGGCCCATATTGGCCGATATTTTCGGACATTTTTTTTTTCCAGAGGTACTCTGGTACTCTGGTACTCTGGAGGTACTCTGGTGGAGGGATCTGGTAGAAGACCCAAAACCCCTCCTCTGCACCTAAAAGCAATCAAAATGCCAAGTTTGGCTGTTTTTAATGCTCTTATTTTTCCGATATATCGGGGAAAGTGCATATCAGCCCCCGATATATCATCTTTGCCAATAATCGATCGATCCCTAGTTTGTATGCCCTATAGGTAACTTTAGTTTTTTTTTTTTTTTGCTGAAATTTTCATAAACTGTTGTGCTAATATTGTGTGAAATAAAAAATTTGAACAACACTTTTTTTTTTATTCTCAGGGGTGTCTGCTTTCAGGTCATAGATTTTTTTTGGGGGGTTTATGCAATCTTTAGGCCTAAAATGATTTTTGAAACATGTGCAAAAAATAAAAAAAATGCTCGGGCAGTGAAAGGGTTAAAGTCCTGGAAGAAGGGGATTTTCTAGTTTCCTAGTTTTTTCTAGTTTCCCGATGAAAATACAAACACTTTTTATGTTCATTTTGGTCTTGTTTTTGCTTTTACCCAATTTTTCTTCACTTTTCTACACCTATGTTGTTTACTGTCAAAGGAGGCGGCCACTCCAGTGCTGCCTAAGATGTCCTTTTTTTCTCTCTTCCCTCACTTGTGTCTAGGACAGCATCAAGTAACGTGCGTCAGCTATGAAAGTGCGCTGTGTGCTTTATCTACAACATTCCCGCAAGGTGTCACAGCAGCAAGGTTATAAGCAGCAATATTATTTTGTTTTTGCCAGCAGCTCAGTAATTCCGTATAGCGCTGATCTCTTTCTATTACAGATTCTTTCAATATAAGAGTCTCCTCTTATGACAGGTGTAGGCACAACATGTGGCGGTATCAGGGTCAGGCCGTTTGCAGTTCCACTTGGGAAATACTGCAGAGTTTGCCTCTTGTAACACTCTGCTTGTTAATGGGACACATTTGAGGCTTGCAGTGACCTTACTGTGTGCTGGCATTATTAAGTGATATGTTACAGCGGAAGGCAAACATGAGCGAAAATACAGCTTGACATTAAAAGGCAACAAAAGAAAGTACAAAAAGTGGAACGTATCGCAAATTTAGTTATTGTTTCAACACTTCCCAAAATCAAAAGTTGGGTTAGTGAAGCCTAACTCCTGCTCTGCCTTATGTACCAACATGTATCATCTTTCTAAGAACTGGAGGTCCTTTTGTTTAACTATCCATCATTATCATCAGATTGGTCCTGAAAATCAGATTTTAATTGGTAGCTGTAGGGGAATAAATTCAGTTCATGTTACAAATGCATTGTCATATAAGAACCTATTTTGGTTGCCTTTAACAGGCCAGTTGTACTCTAAAATTATGTGAGCTACGTACAGACTGCAGAGTTCAGGAGTGAACTACGTACATATTGCAGGATTTAGGAGTGTGTTATGTACAGAGTGCAGGGGGGTCCAGGAATGCTCTATGTACCGAGTGCAGCACTCAGGAGAAAGTGGCATACAGAGTGCAGAGTTTAGGACTGCGCTTCGTACAGAGTGCAGAGTTCAGGAGTGAGCTACATACAGAGTGCAGAGTTTAGGACTGCGCTACGTACAGAGTGCAGAGTTCAGGAGTGAGCTACATACAGAGTGCAGAGTTTAGGACTACACTACGTACAGAGTGCAGAGTTCAGGAGTGAGCTACATACAGAGTGCAGAGTTCAGGACTGTGCTACGTACAGAGGGCAGAGTTCAGGAGTGAGCTACATACAGAGTGCAGAGTTTAGGACTACGCTACGTACAGAGTGCAGAGTTCAGGAGTGAGCTACATACAGAGTGCAGAGTTCAGGACTGTGCTACGTACAGAGGGCAGAGTTCAGGAGCGAGCTACATACAGAGTGCAGAGTTTAGGACTGCGCTACGTACAGAGTGCAGAGTTCAGGAGGGAGTTACATACAGAGTGCAGAGTTCAGGACTGCGCTACGTACAGAGTGCAGAGTTCAGGAGTTCACTACATAGATAGTGCAGGGTTTAGGACGGTGTTACTACAGAGTGCAGGGTTAAGGAGTACACTATGTACAGAGTGCAACACTCAGGAGTAAGTGCCATATCGAGTGCAGAGTTTAGCACTGCACTACTAACAGAGTGCAAAGTTCAGGAGTGTGCTACATACAGAGTTCAGAACGGCACTATGTACAGAGTGCAGAGTTCAGGAGTGTGCTATGTACAGAGTGCAGGGTATAGGAGTGTGTTACATACAGGGTGCAGGGTTCAGGATTACTCTATGTACAGAGTGCAGCACTCAGGAGTAGGCGCTTTACAGAGTGCAGAGCTGTACTATGTACGGAGTGCAGAGTTCAGGAGTGTGCTACATACAGAGTGCCGAGTTCAAGAGTGCACTATGTACATAGTGCAGGGTATAGGAGAGCATTATGTGCAGGGTTTAGGAGTGTTTTACGTTCAGGAGTACTCTATGTACAGAATGCAACACTCAAAAGTAAGCACCATACAGAGCGCAGAGTTTAGAACTGCGCTACCTACAGATTGCAGAGTTCTGGGGTGCGTTGTGTACAAAGTGCAGGGTTGAAGAGTGTGCTTCATACAGAATGCAGAGTTTAGTGGTGTTATGCCCAGAGTACAGGGTGCAGCTATCTTTCATAGGCTGTCCACATCTGTCCACATCTCACTTCAACCCCTCGTCCTCGGCTCTGACCTTTCCACCACTCTCCCTCATCCCCCATCTCGGCACACATCTCTCTCTTTCCACCCACCCCAAAGGTTTCTGTGTTTACAAGTGACAGCAGTAAGCAGGGAGTGGAGGACTAGAGCTGGAGGTGGTGGAACTGAGTTCCACCACGTTCCGTCTGCAAACAAGCCCTGGGTGCAAGGGCCACAAAAAACGGCCTGCAAGGCCAAATTTCCTTAATTTGCAGGGATTTCCACTCACTTCTGTTTGGCTATGGGACAGGAAGTGAAGAAAAATCTCTGCGATGGGATACAGATCGTAAAAAAAAACCTGACAGGGATTATAATTCCTGCCTTGCTCTATCCAAAATGAAAAAAAATAAAACATTTTGCCTATCGTTCTACTTTAAAATACAATTTTCACCAGTTCTTCATCCTTTTTGCATCTCAGTGCTGTTTATCTATATTCTTGACACTAGTGCTGCTGCATAATTATGCATTTATTTTAGCGCATTTTTGTTGCGTTGTCATGCTTCTTGCATTTTTTTTTTTGTAGAAGGAGACTGGTTGTTATGCTGTGTACCTGCATTTTTCGTGTGCATTTCATGCACTTCTATTGAAGTCTATGGGGCCAAAAAAGCACTATGTGGAACCAAAAGAAGCACCTGCACCTTTTCTTAGGTCGGGAATGTATCTGTTTTTTTAAACTATTACATTTTTTTTAGTTCTGCCTTACCAGGGTGGGGGGGGGACAGGTCTTACCAGCTCCCGATCATTAGTAGAGAGAGCCGTCTTTGACAGTCCAGTCGCTGTGTTGGGACTGAACTGCACAGTGAAGGCATTCTCAGCATCAAACATTGACCACCCATGGACACGAATGTGCAGTGTGTGGGTGTTAAGCCCACCATCTTTACTTATGTGCTACATAGACGGAAGGAGGTTAACATGTTAAAGCATATATGAGATTTTAGTAATTGGGTTTGGATCTACTTTGGAGTGCCCTGTTGCCTCTGTTAATAAAATAGAACACAGCAACTCTATCAAAGAATAGTAAAAGGTACATATTAAAATTTACATCAAAGTTACATATTTGCCTTTCAAGTGGGTGGTGAAAAGATGGAAACTTCTGAAACAATTTTAATGTGACATGACATGTAAAGAAAATGTTAACAACTGCATTTAGATCTACGTTAACACTTTCCCGACCGAATGATGGCTACAGAGCAGCCGCACTTTGCCAGGAGGCCATCAAATGACGTCCTCCTTGGGATGCAGCTTATCATAGATCAGGGTGAAGAGCCAATCACGGCGGCTCCTTACCATGTGATAAGCTGTGTCCAATCACAGCTCATCACGGATGTAAACAGGATTTATCGGTTATCGGCAATCTTCCCCTCACGCTGGAAGCATTAAGAGGAGAGACATAAGCCGGCAAATCCACACAGGGGACATCTGCACTGACAATCAGGACACTGATCATCAGTGTCCTGATGATCAGTGCAGCCCCAATAGTGCCCAGCAGTGCTCTTAATGAGTGCCCACCAGTGCTGCCTGTCAGTGCCCATCAGTGATGCCTGCCAGTGCTCAGCAGTGCTGCCAATAAGTGCCCACCAGTGCTGCCTGTCAGTGCCCATCAGTGATGCCTGTCAGTGTCCATCAGTGCCACCTACCAGTGCCCAGTTTGGCCTATCAGTGCCGCATATCAGTGCAGCCACATCCTTGCCACCTTATCAGTGCCCATTCGTGCTGCCTCATCAGTGCCCATCAGTGCCACCTTATCAGTGCTTATCAGTGCAGCCTATCAGTGCAGCCTCTCCAGCACACATCAAGGAGAAACATTACTTATTTACAAAGTTTTATAACAGAAAAACATTTTTTTCCAAAATGTTGGTGTATTTTTGTATGTTTAGCAAAAAAAATTAGTTTAGTTTGGGTACAGTGTTGTATAACCACTCAATTGTCTTTTAAAATGTGACAGCGCTGAAAGCTGAAAATTGAGCTGGGCAGGAAGGGGGTGAAAGGGCACAGTAGGCAAGTGGTTAGTCTAAGGTTCACTTTAAATCCTTTTCCTCCATATCCCCTATTACAAAGCCGCTGCAGCATTAAATATCCCACCATTGAGTGACAGATGAATGGAGCTAAAACCTCAGCTCTGAAATCATATGGATCTTCAAGAAAAAGGACAACCCACCTACATCCGCCAAGATCCAAAATATCCATTTTGAGTTCCATCCAATTTCTATCTCAGATTGCCTTCTAAAATGAGCACTGAATTAAAAATTATTTTTTATATTAACCCCATTAATCAAAGACAATTGTTCAGGTGAATCAGACTAGAATAAGTGATATTAAACAGATTGCTACTTTCAGACGTTTCCATTTTTTGTGTAATTAGGGAATTCTTTCAAGCTCAATTAAACGTGACCTTTACTCCCATAGATTCCAGATATATTATAGCTAGACATGTATGCTAAGGCATGGCTCACCAGCTTCCAACCTTCATTTTTAATTTTACCACTATGAAGTGATCACAACTGTTTGTTGTCATGGTGATGGTTGTAATAGTTCACACAAGTGTCTTATAATTTGCACAGTAATGTGAGGTGTAATATTTCGAACATGTGCATCATGCTGGGTGATAGATGTGGTAGAATATAAACTAAGAGCATGAACTCCTAGGACTAGAGAGATATAAAATTAAGTAGACAATTCTTTAAGCCCGATTAAAAGTCCAGTCCATGGTGATGCTACAAGCTCCTTGATACGTATAAATTTTATAAAGTGTACAACATAAATCACAAAAGCACAGAAGCAAAGTTTGTCTGAAAAGTAAAGAATAGTGTAGTTTCAGTGAGCACATATTTTAAGTTGTTTTTCTTAGAGCCCAACTTTGGCACTAATTTCCTATTATAAATTTGTCTCCCAGCAATATTAAAAATAAACGAAGTAACTCAGACTGAAATACTCACCTTCAATCCTGAGCTATCCCCTGCAGTACTTCTATTCTGCCACAAGATGTCCTCAGACGACCAGGTTGAGTGACGCTGGGAAAACGGAGGACATTACTGTGAATGCAGAGTATCTTAAGCTGGCCCCCGATGGCAGAAGTCCAGATTTGGACTTCTTAGTAATTTTTAAGCTACTTTTATATTTTATTTGCTTGTTCTTTCATGTTTTCTATTGGATTAAATGCAGAAATTTGCAGCCCAGCCACTAGAAGCAGGGTAGAGTACCAGCTGCAATTACTAAACACTTCACACCCAGGGCATTTTTTACATTTTTTAAAAATACATTTTTATTTATTTCTTTTGTCAAACATTTTTTTACATTTTTAACAAATATGTTAAAATAACCTTTTTTTTGGTAGAAAATTACTTTGGACTCCCAAACTTGTATATTTTCTGAAAGTAGAGACCCTGTAGAATAAAATATCACTAGTTTGCAAGACAATATTTGCACAGCTGTTTATCAAATGCATTTTTTTCATGGAAAAAATACACAAACATTATTTATAGTTCACACAAACACAATATAATACCTATTTTTTTAGAAAAAAATATTAAGGATGATCCTTTTATTGTGAAAAAAAGATGATCCAGTAAATAGATACCAAACATGTCAAGACTCAAAATGAGGCATACTTGTTAAATTTCAAAGCTTCAAAAAGACTGAATGCTTTCATCTTCTGCTGTCTTCACTGCTCAGCCCTGCTCACTTGCCGATAAATGGTCCCTGAAGTCTGCTTGTCATTGGGCCGCAACATAGAGGAACCACACTATGCATGACACTACCTCTTCACAACAATACCAATGTGAGTTCTCCACCTGCAAATAGCCATAAGTTGAACCATCCTGGCAGACCCCATACCAGAAGGATCATGTCTCCTCTCCTGCCAGTGACATGAGTCTGTTTCTACCCATCCTGAAACTAGACTACAGAACCTTTTGAAGCTACAAGTACAGAACACCAAATACCCTCCACCAGTTCTTTAACATAGCACATTTGTCTTGCTCCAACCCATGGGTTTGAAAGGGTATCACCATACACTTGCAAGGCCTTGCTTCTTCTATGGTGCAGGTCCTGTCCCTGAGAAGGTTCCGTACTGCAGCTGCCCTTGGACTTCCAACTCCCTGAGGCACTACTTCCTAAGTTTATATCCTCTAACAGGATGAGAGTTAGCCTCCGACTGACGTACCACTGCATGCCGTTGTCAAGATATGAAAATATATGAAGAGCATATCGTTATATAGTCAAAGAGTCCCCTTTAATATACTAAAAAAAGATATTCTTATTAATGCTTAGAATTCTAGTTGGTATGTTTTAAATACTGTGTCTCACGTTGTCCCAGAGGATATGAAATGTTCTGCCAAAAATGATAAAGTTCCCGGAAAGAGATGTTTATGAAAATAAGCCCTTATTACCGTAAAATGTTATTTTCCCTAACATATTCAATCTTTTTTAATTGTCAGACTAACCTGTCACTACGCCCTTGCTGGGTCAAGATGACCCGATGTGTAACTGGGATTTTCCACAAGGAATGTATTGTCATCCGCCTAGACTGTATTGTGAAATCTTGTGAAACCTTGTGTAATCTGTAACTTGGGCTTGTGCCCGTTTATGTACTATAAAAGCTGTAACCAAAATGTAATCTGGGTTACACATCCGTTGAAGGATGGTGTGAACCGTTGTACGGCCGCTGTATGGCGTGTATTCTGAGTAAACAAAGGCCCCATGCTCCCAGGTATTAACATACATAATACATAACAAAGTTAAGATAACAGTTGGTACCTGCCAGTAACCTGGGAAACCGATACTCCTGTGAGTGTTAATCTCTGTGGTCCTCCACAGCTCACATTGTTTTCTCCTACATGACTGCTCTTTATTGAGATGACGTAAAGGCCAGCAGAAGGGACCAATGAAGCCTGCATGGGGCCATGAAGATCGACACTCCTAGAAGTGTTGATTTCCCAGTGGACTTCAGGAGCCATTTCTCAGCAATTGAGTGGAGTTCGGTGGCACTAGCGGCAGAGAGGTAAGTATTCAGTCTCCTCTTTACACATAGGGGTTTTGCTCATGCAGTTTACTTGGGTGACAGTGTTTCTTTAATGATCTGTACTTACATCCGTACATGTCCCTATGTAAAATACGTTTGCAGTCAGTGTTAAGAGAAAATGATATCAATTCAAAATACAAGTTTCAAAAGCCATTACATTTTACACTTATGAGAACACAGATTTCATATCGACAGCTAGCCAGACAATCAGAAATTTAGCATGTATTGTCTTGTCCCTTGTGCTTTCTACTATAATGGACTTTTATGAGGTGGAATAAGAAATGATCTGCATTCGAGTCAGAGCTTGCCCTGTACGCTCCGTGGAATGACAGATGTAGCAGATTATAGAGCGAGCCCAAGAAAGTACATTGATGCTAGATCACACATAATATAATGACAAATCAGCAAGCACTATGTGTGCGCAGACACAGGAGATGACCAGTACGGGAATACTGCCATTTTGGCTGCTGGATGTGGCTCGGCACCTTCTAAAATGAAATACGAGCTTTGACACATTTTGTTTTTTCCTGTATCTGACACCTGCCTTATTTTAAAGGTTCAGGTGGCAGGCAATGCACACATTTTTTTTTCTATTTTTGGGTTTGTTGATTGTCTGTTTGTTCATGTCAGACCTGCTTCTCCCCATAAAAGTCAATCTGAACAGAAAAGCAGATTGATGCACCTGTCAATGAATGACGAATGATCCCAGAAGCATCTAAAGCTCACCATGCATGTTACAATCTGATTATACAATCCTTGTACACAATATACACAAAAATAAATCTAAATTGGATGTGCTGTCATTTTAAATAAATAATGTGAAACGTGCAAACCAATATTTCATCATATTATGCCCAAATACAAATAAATAAATAAAATACCATATATTTAATTTAGCAAATCATAACTACATCAATACTATACTGTGCAGAAAAAATAATTCCAGCAAATATTGTAGTAATTAGCAAAAACTCATATGTGCAAAAATAAGGTGCAATGTGCATTAAAATTAATAAAGTGCAAAGTGCTCAAATACAATGTACAGTGCCTTTGCGAAAGTATTCAGCCCCCTTGAACTTTGCGACCTTTTGTCACATTTCAGACTTCAAACATAAAGATATAAAACTGTAATTTTTTGTGAAGAATCAACAACAAGTGGGACACAATCATGAAGTGGAACGAAATTTATTGCATATTTCAAACTTTGTTAACAAATAGAAAACTGAAAAATTGGGCGTGCAAAATGATTCAGCCCCTTTACTTTCAGTGCAGCAAACTCTCTCCAGAAGTTCAGTGAGGATCTCTGAATGATCCAATGTTGACCTAAATGACTAATGATGATAAATAGAATCCACCTGTGTGTAATCAAGTCTCCGTATAAATGCACCTGCACTGTGATAGTCTCAGAGGTCCGTTTAAAGCGCAGAGAGCATCATGAAGAACAAGGAACACACCAGGAAGGTCCGAGATACTGTTGTGGAGAAGTTTAAAGCCGTATTTGGACACAAAAAGATTTCCCAAGCTTTAAACATCCCAAGGAGCACTGTGCAAGTGATAATATTGAAATGGAAGGAGTATCAGACCACTGCAAATCTACGAAGACCTGGCCATCCCTCTAAACTTTCAGCTCATACAAGGAGAAGACTGATCAGAGATGCAGCCAAGAGGCCCATGATCACTCTGGATGAATTGCAGAGACCTACAGCTGAGGTGGGAGACTCTGTCCATAGGACAACAATCAGTCGTATACTGCACAAATCTGGCCTTTATGGAAGAGTGGCAAGAAGAAAGCCATTTCTTAAAGATATCCATAAAAAGTGTCGTTTAAAGTTTGCCACAAGCCACCTGGGAGACACACCAAACATGTGGAAGAAGGTGCTCTGGTCAGATGAAACCAAAATCAAACTTTTTGGCAGCAATGCAAAACGTTATGTTTGGCGTAAAAGCAACACAGCTCATCACCCTGAACACACCATCCCCACTGTCAAACATGGTGGTGGCAGCATCATGGTTTGGGCCTGCTTTTCTTCAGCAGGGACAGGGAAGATGGTTAAAATTGATGGGAAGATGGATGGAGCCAAATACAGGACCATTCTGGAAGAAAACCTGATGGAGTCTGCAATAGGGATGCACCGATCCGATATTCGGATCGGATATCGGCGCCGATATGGCCATTTTAGATGGATCGGGGGATCGGTAAAATTGACTGATCCACTGGCCGATCCGGTTTTTGCTTGGTAACGACGCCATCCCTTACTAGGTGCAGTAGTAGTATGTGATGGGAGCCGCTACTTCCTGTATAGATCTGGCTCATAGGCAGAGTGATATCAGATGCACTACGCCTGTGAATGGAGGAGCCGTAAACATGAAGCAGCGGCTTTGCTCTGTACTGCAGGCGTTTGCTTTGTGTGTAGCCATGGATCGGTTCCGGTATCAATATTGGCGATTTCACAACGCCAGATATCGGTATCGGGTCCAAAAAAGTCGGATCTGTGCATCCCTAGTCTGCAAAAGACCTGAGACGGGGGCGGAGATTTGTCTTCCAACAAGACAATGATCCAAAACATAAAGCAAAATCTACAATGGAATGGTTCACAAATAAACATATCCAGGTGTTAGAAAGGCCAAGTCAAAGTCCAGACCTGAATCCAATCGAGAATCTGTGGAAAGAACTGAAAACTGCTGTTTACAAACGCTCTCCATCCAACCTCACTGAGCTCGAGCTGTTTTGCAAGGAGGAATGGGCAAAAATTTCAGTCTCTCGATGTGCAAAACTGATAGAGACATACCCCAAGCGACTTACAGCTGTAATAGCAGCAAAAGGTGGCGCTACAAAGTATTAACTTAAGGGGGCTGAATAATTTTGCACGCCCAATTTTTCAGTTTTTTATTTGTTAAAAAAGTTTGAAATATCCAATAATTTCGTTCCACTTCATGATTGTGTCCCACTTGTTGTTGATTCTTCACAAAAAATTACAGTTTTATATCTTTATGTTTGAAGCCTGAAATGTGGCAAAAGGTTGAAAAGCTCAAGGGGGCCGAATACTTTTTCAAGGCACTGTATATGCACAAAAGTGAGTAATTAGGTAGAGTCCCAAATTCCTGAATACTGTAATTCCGAAATAATGAGAGATTTAACCCAAAGATTCCTATGAAGTTCCCCGCCACCTTTATGCACACTTCTTACCGGAACGCTCGGACCTCTATCTCATAGGAGGTGCCCCCAGCTACATCACGATCTAGTCTCAAAATACCCACCAAATCGCCCTCTTCGTACCTCTCAAGACCTCCTGCTCTCTAGCTCCCACGTTACCTCCTCCCATAATCGCCTCCGAGACTTCTCCAGAGCCTGTGCCATCCTTTTGAATTCCCTACCCTAATCTGTCCAACTATCTCCAACTCTATCCACTTTTAGACAATTCCTGAAAAATTTTCTCTTCAAAGAAGCCTATCCTGCCTCCGCTTAACAACAAGTGATGAGCCGAACACCCCCCGGTTCTGTTCGCACCAGAACACCGCGAACAGGGGAAAAGTTTGTTCGAACAAACAAACACCATTGAAGTCTATGGGACTTCAAACAGCCTCATTTTGAAGGCTTAAATGCAAGTTATTGCCCTAAAAAAAGTGTATAGGGGTCCGGGTATTGACCTGGGGAACATGTAGCAATGAAAAAAAAGTTTTTAAAAATCATTTTTCATTTTATCATTTTTTTAAAGAAGCAGTGATTTACTGATTTTATTGACGCTTAAAGTGAAACTATAAAAATAAAAACTTCCTTCAAATATTGTGCCTTGGGGGTTCCCTGAATGTGCCTGTAAAGTAGTGCATCAATACAAATTTCAAATCGCATGTACTTGTCATAGAGGTGCAGAAAAATTAGGCCTTGGTTGTTGGTGGTGCCTGTCCGTAACCCCTCTCAGTTACTCTTGCTGGGCGTGGGAACGGGACCTGCTGTTAATAATTCCATACAAACTTGAAATTGCATCGCATATACTTGTCAGTTGTCATAGAGGTGCAGAACAATTGGGCCTTGGGTGTTGGTGGTGCCTGAACACCGCAACCCCTCGCAGTTACTCTTGCTGGGTGCAGGAACGGGCCCTGCTGGTAAAAATTCCAAACCAATTTGAAATTGGCAAAGATCAAGTGTTGTATGTGTTCTTATCAGTGATCTAGTGGGGCACTGACCTGGCCAAGGTCAGCTGGTCAACAGAGTCTGTGGAAAGACGCATTCTTTTGTCTGTCACAAAACCTCCAGCAGCACTGAACGTCCATTCAGAAAGCACCCTGGAAGCAGGACAGGCCAGAAGCTCCATTGCATATTGAGCAAGTTCTGGCCAGTGGTCCATCCTAAAGACCCAGTAACCCAGTGTATGCTCAGCTGGAAAGGTCTCCAAGTCTGCTCTTGTGGCTAGATAATCATGCACCATATGATGGGGACACTGCCGATGGTTGCTGAAACCTAACAGCCCTGGGTGCAGCTGAGGATTAAAGAACTGTTTAAAGACATCGTTCAGCCGGCCACCTTCTCCACCGCTCCTCCTTTGGCTGAAAGATGCCTCAGATACACGTCCTGAGAATGTTGACCTCCCAGTGTCTGGAAAGGTGGTACACACATTTTTTTGCAAGGCCTCCTCAAGATGTTTCATCCTCTGCTCCCTCTGCGAAGGCAAGATGAGCTCTGCAACTTTACCCTTGTAATGGGGATCAAGAAAGGTTGCCCAACCAGTAATTATCCCTATCCTTGACAGCACGAATCCTCGGGTCCATTTGCAGGCTTTGCTGAATCAGGGAGCCCATGCAACGTAAGAGGCATGAGCTTCTGAGTCCTCTGGGTCACTAAGGATGACATTGTCAGTAGGAGCAACCTCTCCCCAACCACCTGCTGGGGTTTCTGGGGAATCAAAACCATCCCTTGAAGACTGCCGTATGCTATCCTCTACATCCATGCTGCCGAAATCCTCCACCTCCTCCTCCTGTGAGTTTTGTGGTCCTGCAGGAATGATAAAGGGGGCCTTGGGAGGAAAGGAAATCCTCCTCTTCATACCTCTGTTCTCCCTCAAGTGCCCTGTCCATGATTCCACGCAGCGTGTGCTCCAGCAGGTAGACTAGAAAGATATTGTCACTGTTGCATGCATCGTCCCGGCTCACCATTCTTGTGGCCTCCTCAAATGGTGACAGGACAGTGCATGCATCCTTTATCAAAAGCCACTGGCGTGGCGAAAAAAAAAAAAAACTCCCCTGACCCTGTCCTTGGGCCATACTCACACATGTACTCATTGATGGCCCTCTGCTGCATGTGCAGCCGGTGCAGCATTGCCAACATTGAGTTCCACCTGGTGGGCATGTCACAAATGAGGCGGTTGATGGGGAGGTAGAATTCCCACTGAATGTCAGATAAGCGAGCACTGGCATTGTACGAATGGCAGAAATGGCCACAGACTTTTCTGGCCTGCCTCAGGAGATCTTGGAAGCCCGGGTATCTGCTCAAGAAACGCTGCACCACCAGATTCAGAACATGTGCCAAGTATGGAACATGTGTCAAGTGTCTCTGTCGGAAGGTGGAGAGAAGGTTGGTGCCATTGTCACATAAAACCATTCCTGGCTCAAGCTATCGTGGCGTCAACCATCTCTGAGACTGCCCCTGAAGAGCTGACCGAATCTCTGCACTGGTGTGACTCCTACCACCTAGACAGACCAACTGAAGCACGGCATGGCATCTTTTGGCCGGACTGCTTGCATAGCCCCTTGAACGCTTATGGAGCACTGCTGCTTCAGAGGACAATTGAGCAGAAGAGGACATGGAGGAGGAGGATTAGGAGGAGGAGGTGGTGGGATAGCCAGATGTTGCAGAACCAGAACCAGCTTTTTGGAGGCGTGGTGGCAAAACAAGCTGCAACACCGAACCCTGTCCTGCATCCTTACCAGCTGCCAGCAGAGTTACCCTGTGCGCCGTGAACAAAATGTAATGTCCCTGTCCATGCCTGCTGGACCAAGAGTCAGCAGTAATGTGCACCTTCCTGCTGACCGCTCTGTCCAACGAGGCCAAAACACTACCTTCCACATGATGGTAGAGAGCTGGAATGGCCTTACAAAAAAAGAAATGCCTTTTTGGGACCTGCCACTGTGGTGTAGCATATTTTACAAATTCCCAAAAGGGAGCAGAGTCTACCAGATGAAAAGGCAGCAATTGCAATGCTAGCAATTTGGCCAAGCTAGCATTAAGACACTGAGCATGTGGATGGCTGGGTCAGTATTTCTTTCTATGGTTCAGCAACTGGGGTAGTGAAATTTGCCTTCTGCTCAAATTAAGTGGTGGTGTACTACTAGCAGATTTGGTGCAAGTCTCTGTGGCACCCATTGCTATACCATCATCCCTCTCAATGCTGGTATTTGAGAAGGCATGAGGTATAGTAGGGTTAAAGATCACAGATGAGGAGCAAGGTGATGTATGCTTGTTTTGATCTGGTGGCTCTTTCAGGTGCTGTTGCCAATGACAGGTCATCATATGCCTTGTCAAGCATGTGGTGCCCAAGTAGCTGGTGTTCTGGCCACGCTTGATCCACTTCAGACAGATGTTGCAAACAACAACACAACGGTCTACTGCACATGTGCTGAAAAAAGCACTCACTAATGAACTTTTGGGAGTCCGCAGGGAGTTTGCAGCACCCTGCACCTGTGGAGCTCTGTGCTGTGACGTAATAGGTTGGCTACTGCTATGGGGACCCCTGGAACACATCCTGCCTCATTGGAGTTGTGTCTCCTCCCCCTCCTCCTCTTCCTCCTCTATCCTGTCAGGCACCCAAGTACAGTCAGTGACCTCATCATTCCCTCCCTCCTCATCACTGGAGCAAATTTGGCAGTATGCTTCATCTGTGGCAACATGACTGCTGGTTTCTTCTCTGTCATTGTCACCCCCTCTCTCTAGGCTCACATTATTCCCTTCAGCAACCTTCAAACCAACATCACAGCTTTCAAATTGCTGTGCATCCTACAGCAGCAAGTCACAAGTAGCTGTGGAGAAGGAGCCTGTGGAACGGGCTGCATTGGCAGCTGCGGTGGAAGGCAAACTACTGTGAGCGTTGGTGTCAGAGGACAAGGAGGATGAGGACGGCTTATTTATCCTCTCCACCAACTCTTCCACATGTTGTGGCTGAATAACAGGGACAGCACCGGAAATAAAGGATGGGCATGCCCCGCCTGTAGAGGATGCACTATGTCGACTGTGACCACCACTTTTCACAATGGACACAGAGGCTGCTTGCCATCTTTTTGTGGCCTGTGAGCATCTGCCTCTCCTTGTCGGCCTTTCGGACATGATGTTGATTGAGGTCAATATAGGGTATACGCAACTGACCAATAGATGCTCAATGACCTGATATGATGTAATTGATAGCCCTATATATAGATAAAGATGTGATGGGTATAAGGTATATGCAAGTGACCGATTAAAATACTCTATCACCTGATATGATGTAATCGATAGCCCTATATATAGATAAAGATGTGAGAGGTATAGGGTATACGCAAGTGACCGATTAAAATACTCTATCACCTGATATGATGTAATTATTAGCCCTTTATATAGATAAAGATGTAATGGGTATAAGGTATACGCAATGACCTGATATGATGTAATTGATAGCCCTATATATAGATAGAGATCTATGTATAGTATATGGTGTATGGTATGCACTACTGAATATACTTCTCACTACCTGATCTCTAAACTTGTAAAAAGCACAAATCTCTCTCCCTCCCTACACTGCTAGGAATGTCTCACTGCACTGTCTGACAAACTGTAAAGAAACAATTCTCTCCTTGTCTCAAACACATTCCTCTCCCTCCCTGCTAGGAATGTCTCACTGCACTGTCTGACAAACTGCAAAAAAAGCTATTCTCGCCCTGCCTCAAACACGTTCCTCTCCCTGTCTCCTCGCCCACACAATCACACTACACTCTGCAGCTGCGCAAGCAGTCTTTATGTAGTGTGGGGCGTGTATTTGGCCCCTGAGCCATGACTGGCTAAAGGCAGCCTGCCTTTTGTCCAATCATGGCAGAGATCATTTGATTGGCCAAAGCATGAGGTCAGGGTGCATGCTTTGGCCAATCACATAATGTGCTGCACACACCGCGCGCGTGCAGTGCGTTATGGGATTTTGAATTTTCCACGAAGAAGCGCATTTGTTCGTCATTCAACGAACAATCGAACGAGCGATGTTCGAGTCAAACTTAGCTTTGGCTCTAACTCAAAGCTCATCCCTACTAACAACTGTAATTTTATTTTCTCCCATCAGCTCACCCCCACCCCCCTCCCCAGGTATTACCTTTTGTATCACTTGAAAAAAACGAAGAATTTCCAAGCTCAACTTACCGACCAGTCTGCGACCAACCAAATTTACCTGTCCAACAATATGCATTAAAAACAGGGGTTTAGTTGCACACATTTGCAAATAATAAGCCACAGAGCCCCGGCAAAACCCCCCATTTTTCTCTGGACCTAACTCTAATTTCTGTGATTCTCCAACAATGGAAGCACATGCATTTAGGTGGACAGGTGAAGGGCAGATAAACCTGAAGAGAGCCCACCCCTTCTTAAAGGCACAGGGGCACACTGAACACCCAGCCCATAGCACTATGGCAGCAAAGGTGTCAATGCGTTGCCTGGCCAATATAATTCATAGTACACTTGACCCTCCTTCTTATATTGTAAGCTCTAACGAGCAGGGCGCTCTGATTCCTTCTGTATTGAATTGTATCGTAACTGAATCGTCTGCCCTAACATTGTAAAGCGCTGCACAAACTGTTGGAGCTATATAAATCCTGTATAAAAATAATCCTGTATAATAATAGGAGGTCAATCCGGCCAGGTTATATCAAAGGCAACAAGAAATATAGTACACGATCACTTCTTTGTGTGAACGTAATCCATCACTCTTCTCGCGTAGGCTGTGTGACATCAATGGGCTGGGCTCTTCCTCCTAAACGCATGTCGCCCTGTGATTGGGCTTCTTCAGTAGGTAGTAGTAGTAGTCCCTACTGAAGAAGCCCAATCCCAGGGCGACACACATTTAGGAGGAAGAGCCCAGCCCGTTGATATCATGCAGCCACTGCGAGCAGACGGGAGGGGTGAGCTAGCTGATGGATTTGCATAGAAGTGGTTTTGTGCTATATTTATTGTAAGTGTTTTTAAATAATATGTAGAACAAAATTCCCTCTTGAATGGGACTTTAAGGGGCAAAAAATGAAAAAGATATATAAGTATGATCAGAAAAGAGTTGGAGAAACTATAATCAAAATAGAGAGAAAAAGAATTCTCAAAAATACAAATTTTTATTATACATGAAATACATACAAGAACAATGTGCGACCCAGAACAACCTCTGGGTATACATAAACAGTAAAAGATTAAATGTGGTTGACATGTGCATACAAACACCTGACAGTAGAAAGAGCACTAATATGAGAAACATAGGTAGCTAAGACCCAACGCGTTTTTAAAATATTGGGGCCTATTCCTTCCTCAGGGGTTTTATACAAGCATGACTAATATGACTATGTATACAAGTCTAAAGAGATAAAAAAAGGATGATCTCATTAGATATGCATTCACTAACATATGATTACATATATTAGGTTATTATCCAGTTTAAGGGTTTCAGACACATAACATTTCTTTTATACACACCTTCAAAGAGCTCTAATACTGTTGATTCATGAAAAACCACATATATTAAAAGAAACCCAAAGATAAGTATTTCCCATAGGGTTGCAATCAGTCAGTTCCACAATGAGCCATCACATAAGATCCATCCACTCAGTGTTAACAAAGGGGAGGGAAGAAGATACCTTCAACCAAATATGGGAATTCTGATAAATATAAATGTATTTAAATAATACTCCAGCAATGTAAAATAGTGGTATAATCTCCCCACCATAAATGATCACACTTACACGTCCCCTCTAGATGTAGCATGAGAGCATGGGTGGAAAACTTGATGTCAGTCCAGCGAATCAGATCTGGCAGGAGTGATCATTCATAGAGAACCTAGTGTTGAAAATGAGTACATATAACTCAGTGTTAATGTTCGGCTGGTAGGGCTTGACAAAGTCAATTAAAACCCCACACAAAAAAGCCAGCTGAGGTAACTAGATAGTATAAATAACTCTAAAAATAACTCTATAAAATACTCTATAAATAACTCTATAACTCTATAAATAACTCTATATAAAACTCTATAACTCTATAAATAACTCAATAACTCTATATATAACTCTAAAACTCTATAAAAAAAACTATATATATAACTCTATAACTTTATAAATAAATAACTCTATAAATAACTCTATAATCCTATAAATAACTCTATATATAACTCTATAAATAACTCTATATATATATATTTCTATAACTCTATAAATAACTCTATAACTCTATAAATAACTCTATATATAGCTCTATATATAACTCTATAAATAACTCTATATATAACTCTATATATAACTCTATAAATAACTCTATATATAACTCTATAACTCTGTAAATAACTCTATAACTCTATAAATAACTCTATATATAGCTCTATAACTTTATAAATAAATAACTCTATAAATACCTCTATAATTCTATAAATAACTCTATATATAACTCTATAAATAACTCTATACATATATATATATATATATATATATATATATATTTCTATAACTCTATATATAACTCTCTAACTCTATAAATAACTCTATATATAACTCTATATAAATACCGTATACAGGGGATGTGGGCATGGTACAGGAGATGGTTCAGGCATGGTACAGGATATGGCACAGGTCATGGCACAGGTCATGATACAAGAGATGGCACAGGAAAATAGCTGAGGAAGGTTGGAACCCCTTTAAAGGATTAGCTGGTATTGGAGACTTTTTTGGAGGAATTTTTCTATGGTTTAAAAAGGCTGGTGCACTAATATTAATGTGTTTATTCTTCCTTCTTTTTCTCTATCTAGTATGGAGATTTGTTGCTTTTCTAATTAGCAGGAGACACCGCCCTGGGTCTCAAAAGAAAATTACTTTGTAATTTTATTTGAAAGAGGGGATTGTGAGTGAGGAAGGGGTTAATCACAAACTTATTATCCTCATAAAATAGTCCAAATTCACTCTGTAGAAAATAGTGCATTCATCTCATTTCAAAAGGTAATGATAATTTTGCAAGGCTTAAGTCAATATGCCAATGTTGACTTTAAGGGTCACGCTAACCTCAGAATGCTAAGTTTTAGCTAAAAACATGTTAATAATTAATATCGTGTATCATGCGATATTTGGACTACATTTTATAGCCAGGTTTTGCTGTAATGATATTATTGGTTGAAATTATTCTACTGATGTCTTTTGATTACTGTGATTTGCTAAAAGCTTTTATCCCACTACGTCATTGCCTCTATAAAAGAGAATGTGACGCAGAATAAAATCGGACATGTTTGTGACAGATTGCTGTGTGAGCTTCGGTTTTTGTCATTCCGTGTTCCCAGCGCTGACTGAGGCCCTCTACTGGTCATCTAGGAAAAACCCAATTACCAACACATGGTACAGGCATGGCACAGGTCATGGTACAGGCATGGCACAGGTCATGGCACAGGAGATGGTATAGGCATGGCACAGGTCATGGTACAGGCATGGCACAGGTCATGGTACAGGTCATGGTATAGGCATGGCACAGGTCATGGTACAGGCATGGCACAGGTCATGGTACAGGAGATGGTATAGGCATGGCACAGGTCATGGTATAGGTATGGCACAGGTCATGGTATAGGCATGGCACAGTAGGTACAGGCATGGCACAGTAGGAACAGACATGGCACAGGAGATGCAGTGCTGCGGGCATGGTACAGGAGAATGTCCTGTAACATGCCCGCAGCACTGCATAAGGAAATGCAGGGGCTGTGGAGGAGTCTCACTTACCTGTCGGTGAGGCGCCTTAGATTTAAAAATGGCGCTGCCCGGCGCCAACATATCACGGCGCAAGCGCCGCCGATGCTCGGGAAAGTCCGTACACCTTCGGCTATTCCCGGGCATGCGGTGCATGTGCGGTGACATGTCGGTGCCGGGCGGCGCCATTTTTAAAAAGTAAGTGAGCCAGTGACTGAAAAAACATGCTGAAAAACTCGGCTTATATTCGAGTATATACGTTAACTCTATAACTCTATAAATAACTCTATATATAACTCTATATATAACTCTATAACTCTATAAATAACTCTATATATAACTCTATAACTCTGTAAATAACTCTATAACCCTATAAGTAACTCTATATATAACTCTATAGCTCTATAAATAACTCTATATATAACTCTATAACTCTATAAACAACTCTATATATAACTATATAACTTTATAAATAACTATAAATAACTCTATAGACTAATAAGACTAATAAGACACAATACACAATTACATAGAGACAAATGAGAAAAAAAAAAAAACATTAGCTGTGTAGAAATAAATATGCTTTATTGGACATATATAGTCATCATGACTCACTGCAGCAGGCATGTGAAATGACCCCCATCAAGGATTCTTTATTCAAATTACAGTGCAAAGATAAACGTTTGATAAATGGATATAGAGCTTACAATCTATAAGGGTCAAGCCAAATAAGTTGTACACACCATAGTTGTAAGCATAATACATACCTAACATACATTTATGGTTAGTGTTTGCATGAAACTGCCTTTCCATTTAAACCACTATCAAATCAGTATAAGATACAGCTACACAGAGGCATGAAAATAAAAAACACATGTACAGATTTGAGAAAAACACACACTTTGCAAAAGCAATACAAAATCTTTAAAGAGTGAAAAGTATTCATCCAAAAAAAGCCTTACTGGGGTAAAGGTCCTTAGGCAAGCCAATTCAGACAGAAAGACATGCAGCCTTTTCACAGGCCAACTAATCCAGTCTAGACCATGCCTTTATATAACATAGGTTATCCTACACCCACCCAGTAAAGGAAACGCCCAGCAGAGTAATTAATTGTGTCTGTTTGTGGCTAACGTGAACACACCAGTTGACTAAACAATGAAAGTGTTTTTCAAAAAGGAAAACAGACAACAGCAATATCTGTCTTTGTGCAAGTAGAACCACAGAGAAAGTTGTAGGTAGTTAGGGGATTCAAACCCACAACACCAGTGCTGCAAGGCAGAATTTCTAACCACTTAGCCACTTGTTGCTTATGACATTTTGTATTGGATTAGTGATGTTGGTAGACCTGGTGTAGTACATTTTGAACTGAAAACTGGGAAAAATTGCAAAGTGTTTAATGCCCCGTACACACGTGCAGATTATCTGCAGACTTTTGTCTGCAGACTTACCTTTTCTATGTAGTGCAAGGGCCTGCCGGATTGCATACAAATTGAAAGTGTTTAGGTTTGACCTCGTATTATATGGTTTTGGTAAGTCTGCAGACAAAAGTCTGCAGATAATGTGCACGTGTGTACGGGGCATTAGCATGCGCAGTTGAGCAGAAAAATCTGGGAACTTACAAAGTGATTGAGCATATGCAGTTGTACTCCAGAGCTCTTTATTAAAAAAAAATAAATATATATATATATGTATATATGTATATATGTATATATATATATATATATATATATATATATTTGTATATATATATTTATATATTTGAAATAATATATTTTTTTGTTTGGGGGGGGGGGGGAGAGATAGTATTGTTGCTTGCTATATAGCGAGCAAGAATAATATTTGTTAACCCCCAAAAACAATACATTTGTAAAATGTGGAAGCAATTTCTAACATTGTTTAGAGTAAAAATGCTTGAGCAGGGAACCCCAAAAATTTAGGAAGGATAATGGTATGTCATATTGCTGCAATTGCTAGGAATATGAAATGTGTGCATTTAAAACATTCATTTTTCTACTGCTCGCCTCGTATCGCCTGGTTTTAACGGCCGAGCACACAATAATGTGAAAATGCAACTTCACTATACCACCGGCTTATGATTTGAAAAACTTTATTTTTCAGGTCTATTCTGCCGTTGAGCATCCGCATATGTGCTGCCTCCCAGCCATAGACTGCGGGAGATATATTTTGCTTTCACACTTTTGTTGAAATCTTTTTATATATTTCACTTTTTGACACACTTTAAAAGCAGTTGATCTCCAAGTGATATACCACATCATTCAGAACCATTTGTGCTATTTTTTTCATGCTGAAAATGTGATTTTGAACAAAACAGTCATGTTATTAGCTCGACTGTTTGTTCACTCTCTCTCTGACATTATTTGACCTTAGTGAATGCCGAATTGCTATAACGTTTCCTCCGGCGTTATAGTGAATTTTGATCGCTCCTTCTCCCATTCGCCATGGCGTTAAAATTAACGCGATCGCGTAAAAACGATATAGTAAATTATGCCCACGGTATCAAAAAAGACAAGCAATAATAAGTATGCACATCATTCCAGAGATGAAAATCATTCTCATCACCAGAACCGCTGCATCCAGTAAGATTTAAAAATTGGCCTCTTTCTAGTATGTAGTATAGGTAATATGACGCACTTATGCACTTGACCTAAAACACTGCGTTCTCCTCCGATATTGTTTTTCTTTTTGAATTTACTAGAGCAGGATGTTTAAATTTAATGTTTGCTTGAACAAAATAATGTGAGCAGCCTGACCATAGTAATTGGAGCAACCAATTTAAGCTTAAGTATAAAAGAGAGAATACAACTATAGATTGTATTTATTGTCCTGTCCACACTACTTTCAGCCAATGGTTGCACCCCTTCAGTGGGAAATTATATTCTTTTTTGCCAATATTTAAAGTACATGTCGGTTGTGGACAAGGTCATCAAGGTGCCCCTGTGTCAGACCAATTTTGGACCCCCATTTAACTACTGACCAAGTAAAAGCATTTTTTCACTGTGTTTTGATTGGCAACTATATAGAAGTGATCCGTGTCCAAGTGTAAGTGACAGAGGGAAAGGGTCCCAGTACCTATCAGACCCACATCTAGAAATATTAGATTAAATCCCAGGGGGCCCTTGTGCAGCTCCACAGTTTGAACAACTAGTATATCCATCCATGTTATATGTGAATTGTATTGCTTTCATATAGATCAAATTTATGACGCTCCAGTTGTTCAGAAACTACAATTCCCATCATGCCTAGTCATGTCTGTGAATGTCAGGGTTTTACAATGCCTCATGGGATATGTAGTTCTGCAACAGCTGGAGGGCCATCGTTTGAGGATCCCTGATATTGATAATATCAGCTTGTGGGTTTTTTTAAAGCTTCTTTGTACTTATACATTTTAATATATATTTAAGGCAGAACTAAACAACATCTGAGCACCACAAACCAAAAACTTTATTTAATTCATTTTTTAATATTCAAAGCAAACGCACTCATCCGCCCCAGTCTCCATGTTTTATTTTATCAAGAAATCCTTTGAAAAACACCCCCAAGCATTTCTGGTCATGGCCATCTTGAGTAAGGGCAGATGATTTAGGTGGCATTTTTTTTTCTGGATTCCATCTGTCCTTAGTTCAGTCATGCAGCAGGGTGTGCTTAGCTTAGAAAACCTCTCCTCCCTTCCTGAAAACTCCTGGGATTTATGCTATCATTTGCCTAGGAACTAACTGTAAAATGTAAAAAAAAAAAAAAAAAAAGTTTAAAACAAGAAAATATGATATACCTACCTATCTATTTACTAACTCTAGCAGCAGAAGGATTAAAAATAGTCAATGTTGATAGAGAGAGGGAAGTTCTGCTTTAAGTGACTACTTTCTGTTTATTTGTAAGCAATCTATTGTAAAAGAAAAGATCCCAGACATTTCTTTGTGGGGTCTATTCTTTTGGGCCTTCATTGTTGCTGCCCTGCATGGTGTGAAAAGAAAAAAGAAAAAGCAGCTGGCAAAGTTTATCACAACATTGCTCGCTGAGAGATAAATAGAAACATTGTATCATTTGGTACTTTTAGATCGAAGGGTTGAACTTCGGTCTGTAAATTAGGTCAGTTTAACCACTTAACCTTCCTAGCGGTATTCCCGAGCGTGACTCTGGGTTAGATTTTAGAGCCAAAAGCGGTAACCCCGAGTCACACTCGGGGTAGCGCTAGGAAGATCGCTGGATCCTGGTAGAGGTTTTACTTACCTTTTCTCCGGGATCCAGCGAAGTATGCGGGCGGTATGCGGCGGCGGAGCTTCCTCCCGATCGTCTGCGAGCCCCGGCTTCCGTCTCCGGCGACGTGACGTCCGCCGGGGGGTGGAACCGGTGGCAAATTCAAATGTAAAACACACCAAACACACTGATATTATTCAAAATAAAATAAAATCACATTACATTGCCCCCCCAGTGCCCTTTCCTGCAGTTTTACTGTACTTTATATGTAAATATATATATATATATATATATATATATACAGTATATATATATATATATATATATATATATATATATATATATATATATATATATATATATATAATATATGTATACATAATATATGTATACATACATATATATATAATATATATAATAAATGTATACAGTTGGTTTGGGCTGCTCATTCACAAGAATTACATGCAAAATAATGGTACCGCTTTCAGCACCTAAAATCCAAAAGAATCATACCGCCAGGGAGGTTAAAGACTAAGATTTTTTCCGATACTTGTTGCTCATAAGTTAAAATCTGTCTTTTTTGCTAGAAAATGACTTAGATCCCCCAAATATTATATACATTTTTTTTTTTACCAGAGACCCTAGAGAATAAAATGGGGGTCATTGCAAACTTTTATGTCATGTATTTGCGCAGCGGTCTTTCAAACACAATTTTTTGGGAAAAAATACACTTCAATGAATTAAAAAAAAACCTAAACAGTAAAGTCAGTCCAATTTTTTAGTAAAAAGAGAGAGAGAGGGCCAAGCGCCGATCTAAGTGCAGCAATATAGGCAATTTATTGGACACACATGAAGAATGTTACTCACAAAGGATGTATAAAATCAGGCATCTTAAAAGCAATAAGGGATCTCTGAAGTCACTTCCAGGGTGGGCTGTCCGGTCAGGCTGTAGCGCTGATGCTGTGGAGGGTAAGCGGCGATCTCCTGTTGCGAGGCAGGGGACGTGCTGATCCTCAGCGGTGGTGATGCAGCGTGGACACGCCGGTCGGGTTGCCGTGACGTCACTTCCGAGACACCAGGGAGATAGAACGGCGACGCGTTGCGGAGCTCCGCTCCTTCTTCAGGCCGTGCAGGGGCCATTTTGGATGTGGTATTTATGCCAGCAGTGCGGAGGACAAAGTTACAGGGGCTCAGGAGGGACAAAATTAGGAGAAAAGCAAACCGGCAAGGGAATGTTAGTGGCGAACAGAGAGTGTGAGACTAAGAGAGAGGAGGATGACGTAGATGTCTGGGAGGGGGAGGGGAGGGAAAGAATAGGGGGAGGGGTGAAAAGGTGCATATGCTGAATAGAGTGAATTAAGGCAGCAGAGAGAGAGGAGGGGGTGGGGGTTTGATTATCTTTGAATGGAAGGGCAAGGTGTGAGGAAAATCTCGTACAGAGGAGGGAATTGCCTGTGTATATGTTTGTATATGCAAGTGAATGTATGGAGAGGCGCATATGAGAGAGGCATGCATGTATAAAAAACCACATGTATATGTATAAATAAATAAAAAACAAAAGTTATGTTAAAACTACAATAAAAAAATATAATAAGAAAGGGATAAAAAAGGGGGGGGGGAGAGCAATAAGAAGGGGGAGGGGTGCAATAAACAATTGTATAAGATTGCTAAACATAGTGGAAATGATAAATTGGCAATGGTCAAAAATTATATATGTATGCATTCCCATGCGCATATAGAAAAAAGAGGGACATGCGCATGTACATGCATACACACATGCTCCAATAGACGCAGATCATGATCACTTAGTAGTTAGGTTGTATATATACATATATATATATATGTATACATATATATATGTATATGGGGGGTCGGTGGTATTGGTGGGTGTTGGTGAGTGTTTGTTAAAGGAAGGTCTCAATATGAACCAGATTTGTGGCAAAAAATGAAGTACAAAGACTATAAGGACAGATAGAGACCTGTATATGGGTACTTACTTTGAAGTTGGCTTGAGAAAAGGAAGCGTGTGTCAGGGAGGTTCGTAGAGATCGCTGGAAGATGGGAGGAAGAACCTGGGCAGAAAATGATCAAGTTAATAAACCACAAGAAATGTCAAATTGGAAGATGGGCTACAGCAGCACATTAATTTCGATTTCTTCGTTCAGGCCTCCAGGTGAGAGCGTTTCAAGGGAGTAAATCCAGTAGGTCTCTCTCTGGCACAGCCGCTTGAAACGCTCTGTCCTGGGTAAGGTGTTAGGGATTGACTCAATTACCCACACCTTGAGTCCAGAAGAAGAGTGGTTGTGGAACTCTGCAAAGTGCCTGGGGACACTATGCTTGTCCTTCCCTTTTTCAACCAGGCGACGATGTTCGCCAAATCGTTTCCTAAGAGGTCTAATGGTGCGGCCTACATAAAATAGTCCGCATGGGCAGGTTAGGCAATATATTACATATTCAGTTGAGCAGTTGTAGAATTGTTTGATAGGATATGTTTTGCCTTTTACAGTGAATTCTGTTTGGCCGTGTTGGACATGGGAGCAGGTGAGGCATAAGGTTTTGCGGCACTGGAACATCCCTATGAGGGGGATGAGGCAGAGGGTAGTGGTGGGGTGGGTGATGGTGGACTTGAGTTTACTGGGAGCAATGAGATTTTTGATGTTGGAGGATTTTCTGTAGGAAACTTTTGGTATAGGGGGGATGGTGGATTTTAAATGTGGGTCCTCTGATAAGATGGACCAGTGTTTTCGTAGGATCTTTTCCATTTGTCTGTATTTAGTGTGGAACTGTGTGGTGAATCGTAGGGGTTGGGACAATGCATTCTGTGGGTGGGGTGGAATGTGAGGAGCACTTGAATCATACTGTTGCAGGTATTGTGAATGGGCTTGTTGGACCAGGGATGCAGGGTAGCCTTTATCTAAGAATTTTTGGGTTAGGAGGGCACTTTCTTCGCAGTAATCTTGTAGTTTTGTGCAATTGCGTTTCAGGCGGCAGAATTGGCTTTTGGGGATGTTTGAAATCCACCTGGGATGGTGGCAACTATGGTAGTGTAAGAATGAGTTTCCAGCGGTAGGTTTCGTGTAGTTTTTGGCTAAGATGTTGCCTTTCTCATGATATAGGGTGAGATCTAAAAATGCTAGTTGAGCCGAATCGCATACAGAGGTGAAGGATAAATTGAAAGGGTTGAGGTTGCAGTGCTCTACAAACTGTGTGAAGGTGGATTGGGGACCATCCCAGATGACGATGATGTCGTCTATGTATCGGCCGTAAAATATGATGTGTGGGGTGAAGGGGTTGTTTTGCCAGATGTACTGGGCTTCCCAGAAGCCCATAGTGAGGTTGGCATAGCTGGGGGCAAAATTAGCCCCCATCGCTGTACCAGTGACTTGGAGATAGAAGTCTCCGTTGAACTCAAAATAGTTGCGAGTAAGGCAGAATTCGGTGGCATCTAGGATGAATTGGGCTTGTTTGGGGTGAATCATGGGGTCTGCTGATAGAAAATGTGTGACTGCCCTGAGTCCGACCTGATGGGGAATAGAGGTGTACAGGGAATTTACATCAAGGGAAGCCCACATGTAGGTGGGTTCCCAGGAATAGTGACTGAGGAGGTCAAGTAGGTAGACTCCGTCTCTGATATATGAGGGAAGATTTTGTGCTAACGGTTGTAGGAATTGGTCAATGTATTGGGAAAAAGGGCTAGTGATGTTATCCATGGCGGCTACAATGGGACGGCCTGGGGGATGGGTGCCCATGCGGACTATTTTATGTAGGCCGCACCATTAGACCTCTTAGGAAACGATTTGGCGAACATCGTCGCCTGGTTGAAAAAGGGAAGGACAAGCATAGTGTCCCCAGGCACTTTGCAGAGTTCCACAACCACTCTTCTTCTGGACTCAAGGTGTGGGTAATTGAGTCAATCCCTAACACCTTACCCAGGACAGAGCGTTTCAAGCGGCTGTGCCAGAGAGAGACCTACTGGATTTACTCCCTTGAAACGCTCTCACCTGGAGGCCTGAACGAAGAAATCGAAATTAATGTGCTGCTGTAGCCCATCTTCCAATTTGACATTTCTTGTGGTTTATTAACTTGATCATTTTCTGCCCAGGTTCTTCCTCCCATCTTCCAGCGATCTCTACGAACCTCCCCGACACACGCTTCCCTTTCTCAAGCCAACTTCAAAGTAAGTACCCATATACAGGTCTCTATCTGTCCTTATAGTCTTTGTACTTCATTTTTTGCCACAAATCTGGTTCATATTGAGACCTTCCTTTAACAAACACTCACCAACACCCACCAATACCACCGACCCCCCATATACATATATATATATATGTATATATACAACCTAACTACTAAGTGATCATGATCTGCGTCTATTGGAGCATGTGTGTATGCATGTACATGCGCATGTCCCTCTTTTTTCTATATGCGCATGGGAATGCATACATATATAATTTTTGACCATTGCCAATTTATCATTTCCACTATGTTTAGCAATCTTATACAATTGTTTATTGCACCCCTCCCCCTTCTTATTGCTCTCCCCCCCCCCTTTTTTATCCCTTTCTTATTATATTTTTTTATTGTAGTTTTAACATAACTTTTGTTTTTTATTTATTTATACATATACATGTGGTTTTTTATACATGCATGCCTCTCTCATATGCGCCTCTCCATACATTCACTTGCATATACAAACATATACACAGGCAATTCCCTCCTCTGTACGAGATTTTCCTCACACCTTGCCCTTCCATTCAAAGATAATCAAACCCCCACCCCCTCCTCTCTCTCTGCTGCCTTAATTCACTCTATTCAGCATATGCACCTTTTCACCCCTCCCCCTATTCTTTCCCTCCCCTCCCCCTCCCAGACATCTACGTCATCCTCCTCTCTCTTAGTCTCACACTCTCTGTTCGCCACTAACATTCCCTTGCCGGTTTGCTTTTCTCCTAATTTTGTCCCTCCTGAGCCCCTGTAACTTTGTCCTCCGCACTGCTGGCATAAATACCACATCCAAAATGGCCCCTGCACGGCCTGAAGAAGGAGCGGAGCTCCGCAACGCGTCGCCGTTCTATCTCCCTGGTGTCTCGGAAGTGACGTCACGGCAACCCGACCGGCGTGTCCACGCTGCATCACCACCGCTGAGGATCAGCACGTCCCCTGCCTCGCAACAGGAGATCGCCGCTTACCCTCCACAGCATCAGCGCTACAGCCTGACCGGACAGCCCACCCTGGAAGTGACTTCAGAGATCCCTTATTGCTTTTAAGATGCCTGATTTTATACATCCTTTGTGAGTAACATTCTTCATGTGTGTCCAATAAATTGCCTATATTGCTGCACTTAGATCGGCGCTTGGCCCTCTCTCTCTCTTTTTGGATTCATACAGGGTTGCTTCACCCTCTACAAGCCGGCAGCCAGCAAAGTGTACAAGCAATCTCACCGGACTTTCACCATTTGCCCACATCATAGCCTATTGCAGCAACCCGCTCAGTCCGTTTGCGCCAATCTCTCCCCCCCTCTCAATTTTTTAGTACAATGTGAAAGATGATTTTACGCCAAGAATCATGAGAGAATTGTGATCTTATTTTAAGTAAAAAAATAGTCATTCTCATTTTAGCCAGAATCGTTCAGCTCTACTATGGTGGCACATCTACCTGCTCTGCCCTCCACTGGATGGAGCTGCCGCGGGTTTGTGTGTCAGCGGTTGTGCCTCTAAATGGCCTCTCAGTTTACCAGGAAGTGAAATTCCCTGCCACTCGAACCAGAAGTACCTCATGGCACCACGGCGCATGCGCGCTGGTGCTGGGGAACACCGGGAACCAGCGGTGGATGGCGATTTTGGCACCGGCCACCAATAGAGACAGCTGGCGTGAATGAGGGGGAAGTGAGGGGGCTATATAACTCCCACACCCATAGAGAGTCTCTGACATAGCCCCAACCGACATATTGGAGTATGGATAATGTTTTAAAACCTCAAGTATGGTGAGTGCTCTATATGGCTTTTTTTTTTTACTTTGGACTAACTTCCTATGGGCATATTAATTGTAAGAGAGCTAGAAATGCCTGATTGGATTGCATGTAATTCTTCACATGTAATTATGATGTAAGTTATTGTTGCTGGGTATTAAAACATTTCAACTGAAGCAATGCAATACTCTGGAACTACACCATTTATTCACTTTCAGTGTGGTACCACCCTGTTGAAGGACGCATTGTAAATAAGAGTTCGAAATGTGTTGGGTGGTTCCAGTTGAAAGTTTACTGTGGGGGCTCTCCTCTATGACAGCAAACAACAATTAAATGTACCGCATATTATGAAGTATAATCATGTGATGTTGACCCTCTTTTTGCTGTTTTAATGAATGTAATGCTATACTCAATTGTGTTCCAGCACTCCCTAACTGTCAGAAGGTTTTAATGACATGTAATGGTAATGGAAATAAAAATGTAAAACCCTTTTAACCTAATGAAGTCTTTGATTGCCTACAAAATTCCAAAAGAGGTTTTGTATAAAAATTCCAAAGTGCTGCTGCCTTCCCTCCTCTCCTTTTCATGGGCAGCTGCAAGAACACTATAGGATCCTTACGAATGGAGAGTGGTGAAAGGGTTGAATAAATATGTCACATTTACTAGACCCTTTCTTTCCTGAATAAACACAACGAGTGATCGGTACCAATCACTCACTGTGTTCATTCATGACTGAAGCATAGTAAACTGTGTATATTTATTTATTTTTTATTTATTTTTTTTTTTTTTGGGGGGGGGGTGCTGGGGACCAGATTTAGTGAATGCAGGGTCCTGGATTTAGTAACACTTTAAGGATGGATAAGCTGAAATACTGTATATTACATTTTTGCTCTTGGATCTAGATACACTTTTTTTTCATCAATTTAATTGGTCTCTAGTCAAAATGTTATGAATAGTGTTTCACAGTTCTGTGCTTTCTTATAAGTGAACAAGCTCACATTACTACCATATATCAAATGCACAAATTCCTGGTTTCTCCTGCACAATCAGGACAGATGTTCCCTGGTCTGTATTGAGTTTAATTCCAAAGAATGCATCTAGGAACCTTCCACCGTATATATTTAAGATTACTGCGTATTCCAGCAGTTCAAGTACAACTGAACAGCAGAAAAAGGGGAGAATAGTTGAGGTGTAAGGTGCCCACGTGCACCAGTGCATGCAATTGAAAGAGCTCCGGTGGTCCATAGGAAAGTGAGCTGGCATGGTCCTTCAGCCCCGTGACATGAGAAATAATTGTAATATGGGACTTGTGTAGTATGTAGATGAGAATATTTTAATATGCAACAACATCACGGAAAGGCTTTGATCTAATATTATGTTCCAGATATAGAAAAACTAGAATGTGTGCATGAAGGTAGAGTTATTGAAGCTTCTAATTTAAAGGGAAAATGGCATTCAATGTCCTAAATGGTAACTCCAGTCAAAAATGAAATGTTTCCTATTAATAGTATATTAAATATCTTTATCTTTGATATTATTCTTTTTCTGGCTAGCTGCTTGTGTACCTTAGAAAGTCTTATCTAAGCTGGACAATCAGCTTCTTCCTGTTTTTCACAGACAACGCTATCTCCCTTTATCTGAATTAACTAAGCTGTCTTTCACTTCCTGAAAAGGTTGTTGGTCTTTCTTAGACAGGCATGCCTAGACCTGCCCACCCCCACCCCTCCCATCCCTCCTATCCCTCCTATCCCTCCTCATGATCTTCTCCTGTCTTCATAGCCTCGTTTAGGCTAGCAGCTTCTCCTGAGAGAAAGAGAGGGGGGAGCAATATATGAAAGAAATAAGGTACAAAGGAACATTTTTGAAAGTTTAGAAGGATACAGATCAATTTCTATTGCTCATTACATTTGAGTAATGAGTTTTAGGCTCCATTTTCACTAGTGCGACTTGTCATGTGACTTTGGACACATAAAGTCGCATGGCAAGTCACAGCCCATTAATTTCAATAAGCACCCATTCCCATATAAGCCACTTTGAAAATCAGCAACTTTGAAAAGGTGCCTGCACTACTGATGTGACTTTGATCCAGAGAGTGTAAAGTTGGATCAAAGCTGCAAAGTCACACTCTAAATCACACAACTTAAGAGTAGCATTAGTGGAAACATAGCCACTAGGCAAGAGTGTAACTTTGGAGTGAGACTTTGAGTGCAGCTTTGATCCAACTTTGCACTCTCTGGATCAAAGTCACATCAAAAGTTGCATCAAAGTAGTGCAGATACCCTTTCAAGGTTGCTGACTTTCAAAGTTGCATAGATGGAAACAGGTGCCATTGAATTTGTGTGTCCAAAGTCGCATTACAAGTCACACTAGTGGAAACAGTGCGTTAGTCTACGTTTCCACTATTGCAATTTAGAGTGTGACTTTGATGCAACTTTGATCCAACTTTACACGCTCTGGATCAAAGTTGAATCAAAAGTTGCATCAAAGTAGTGCAGGTACCTTTTCAAAGTCACATAGATGGGAACGTGTGTCAGAGAGTTTGAAGTTGGATCAAAGTTGCATCAAAAGCTGAATCAAAGTAGTGCAGGTACCTTTTCAAGGTCGCTGATTTTCAAAGTTGCATAGATGGGAACGGGTTTCATTGATTAGTCTCACTAGTGGAAATGTGGACTTAGTGTTGTCACCTGTACTATGATCAATATAGACTGTGAGCAGAGACCCCAGAGCACTTCCAGCTACACTGACGCCCCCCCAATGTGTCCAGTTTCCTCCTCCTCTGATAGTCTTCATTCAAAGCCCAGCACAGCTATACTGTATATGTGCTCCCCCAGGTCCTGTGTGGATGGATCTTTTTTTATTTCTTCATTTTATCATGAATTAGGATGTACAATGCATCCTTACTGATGAGAGAGCACTGGGCGGGGAACTATAATCAGCTCCTCTCAATCTGTATACCCCCACTGGCTACACAGGAACAGTGTCCCTCCCTGCAAGTGATATCACTAGCTTTCAGTAACCACACCCACTTGCTGCTCTTGGACTCAGCAGGAAGAGAGATTGAAGTCATGTGATAGCACTGAATACTGCAAAATAAAGGGAGAAAAACTGGGATTTTTTTCATTTTGACACATGAGCTGCAGCTACACTGAACTTCAGGGAAAATCCAAACGATCACAAAGACTACAAACTAGCCAGGTTACCTATGTAGCACTGTCCCCTTAGGACTAACTGTGTGATGACTTCTTGGGCCTCATCTGATTACCTGCAGACAGTCATTAGGGGCAGTTCACTCATTCATTCTTACTCTCAGAACAGGCCTCCACAGCACAGATTTGTGCTCACTGTAGTCAGAATCGATCCTCTCCAGTGCTTCTCTTCCAGTCAGCTCTGCAGGACATCTGGGTTCAGCTCCTGTCTAACTCTCTGGCCCTCAAGTGGACCACCTGAGGCCGCATGGCAGCTTCTACAGAGGAGGGACAGCTGCTCCCTTCCTCCGAGTCCCCGTTTTCCAGCCAAAACACCCTGAGCACATGTGCCCTTGGCATTTATACAGTATCACAGAATGCACCAAGGTACTTTTCTCTGCCAAACACCAGGGCTGTACTAAATGCCTGTGCACTCATTTGTCAGGTTCTCTCCCACTGTCCAATATACCTCCCTACTGGACCAGTGTGAAACACTTCAGACAAACTGAGTTGCACCTGAGCACCATTAGCAGACCTCACTAGCAGATCCGGCTGGTATGTGGTAGGGAGAGAGCAATATAAACTTTCCTGGAAATGTTTCTGATAAGCAGAAACGATCCAAAAACAATATTCTTTTTTCTAGCACCTACCTAGAAGGGTGATACACCTTCAACCCAGCAAAGCTAAATGTACTGATTTATCAGTAAATTTACTGATTTACTGATGACCCCTGTTTAGGATAGAGTGGCTACATATGCATGGACTGATGTGTATGGACAACATGTAAAGCACTGTTTAAATTGTTGATGCTATTTAAATACTTAAAATAAATGTGCAACTCGTTAAGGCAGCATATGCATTATGGGCAATGCATCAAAGTTCATTGTGATGCTCTGTGGTGCATGTTTTTTTGGCCGCTACTACAGAGTGTGATGGGGTGCCAGGATGCACCAGTGGCCAGGAAAATCCTACTGGTTGGCTGAGAGAAGTAAGCTTATCCATGACCCAGTTTCACTACAGCTCATCATACTAATGAGGTACCAGTGACACCTAATGACAAAAGGGAAGAACTACAGCTACACTGAACTTCAGGGAAAACCCAAATGATCACAAAGACTACAAATTAATCAGGTTACCTGCAACCCAGCAAAGCCAAATTTACTGGTAGTCCCTGTGTAGAACATGGTGGTTACATATGCATGTGAGATAGGAACTTTAGATTATAAGCACCTTGAAAGTGGGGACTGTGTATGGACAACATGTAAAGTACTGTTTAAATTGTTGGTGCTATTTAAATGCTTAAAAAAAATTAGCAATGTGTTAGGGCAGCATATGCCTTATGGGCAATGGACTGCCAATGCATGACCCTTTTCATTACAATGCATTGCATGTGCATTGTGGTGCTCTGTGGTGCATGGTTTGTTGGCCGGCACTACAGAATGTGATGGGGTGCCATTTACAATGGATTGCAACACGTCACATATAGAGTTTTGCGTTGCCATATGTTGAATCTTTTAATAAATGCCAAGAAACACTTACCAGACCTGTGTTCATGAAAATGGAATTTCATGAAGTCACTGTGATATTTTTATGCAGGCATGTCACAGGGCTGCTGGAAACCTGTTTAATACAATATGAGATAATTTAATTTTCCCTAAATTATTAGAGAACTCAAGCAAGCTCTAGCCGGACCTGAACAGCGCAATGAATTTCTGTAGCCGCTTCCTATTAAACACGGCGCTTAGTCGTATTAGGGCCATTGTGCCTCCTGATTTACGCAGCAGAAATAAGGAAATATGATCATAACACAGTTTTAGGGGAGTATGTCAAGTCCATTTGGCTCATCAAGCCTCATTTAGTTTAGTGCTCTATTTCCCATTATTGTAGTCATCTGTTTGTTTACCGAAGAGTCTCCTGCTTCAACAACCTTGTCTGGAAACAATGCGATAAATAGTCATTTGATGCCTGGCCACGGCAAGAGTTTAAATTAATTCTGAATATTTGTTTATATTCCAGTGCTATCAGTTTGTCCATCTGTAGTTATTTTTTCGGATTAAACCTTTTAGCATAAGTGCCCCAATAATTCAGATCTTGCTGTACATTATAGGGAAGGTTGTTTTTTGTACTACAAGAGAAACCATTTCTACTCGACGGCTCCAATGCGAAACCATCTTATGTCACTTCTTGCCTAAAATGACTCCTTCCTGACAGTAAAATTGAACTCCAGGCACACAGCTATATATATGGATGTAATACACATAAGGGAGCCAGGGCATTTTTTCAGCGGGGATGTGGGGTAACTCAGTTCCGGCAACTCCAGCACTGAATGTATATAATGACAAGGAGAGCTAGGGTGTACTGGAGGGTCTATTCATGCTGGCTTCTGGGGGATCTATTGTCTCTGGGGGTATCTATTGCTGCTGGTGGGGAGGATCTTTTTTTTCTAGGGCTCAACTGTTGATGGGAGAGACCTACTGTTGAGGGAGAGGTCTATTGCTGCTGGCTACTGAGAGATCTATTGTTACCAGGGTGGATATATTGTAGCTGGGGGGGTATTGTTCCCTGGGATCTATTGTTCATGGGAGAGCAATAGTTGCTGGAGGGATCTATTGTTGCTACGGAGATCTGTTGTTGCTGAGGGGATCTATTTTTGCTGGGAGGGATCTATTTTTGCTGGGGGGCCTATTATTGCTGGAAGGGATCTATTTTTGCTGGGGGGGGTCTATTGTTGCTAGGAAGGATCTATTGTTGCTAGGGAGATTTGTTGTTGCTGGGAGGGATCTATTTTTTCTGGGGGGGTCTATTATTTCTGGGAGGGATCTATTTTTGCTGGGGGGGTTGGTGCTGGGAGGGATCCATTTTTGCTGGGGGATCTATTGTTGATGGGAAGGATCAATTATTGCTGGGGGGTCTGTTGCTGATGTGGGGGATCAATTTTACTGCTTTTTGTTTGCAAATTCCATACAAACTACCTAGAACCAAAAAATGATATTTAGTTCTGTGTTCTCTAAAAGGGGTGGTACTAGGAGGTGGGTAGGGGGTGGAATTGAGGGACGGTCCTTGGAGGTAGACAGGGGGCGGAGACAAGGTGTGACTCAAAAGGGGGGTTGATGGGAAGGATCAATTTTTGCTGGGGGGGTCTGTTGCTGATGTAGAGGATCTATTTTACTGCTTTTTGTTTGCAAATTCCATACAAACTACCTAGAACCAAAAAATTATATTTAGTTCTGTATTCTCTAAAAGGGGTGGTACTAGGAGGTGGGTAGGGGGTGGAACTGAGGGACGGTGCTTGGAGGTAGACAGGGGGCGGAGACAAGGTGTGACACAAAAGGGGGAGTATCTGCACCTATTCTCTGAAAAAAAAAAAACGCCCTGAAGAGAGCTGTTTTGCCTGCTAAAGGATTTTTATTTCTGTCCATCCACTTGCAGGCAGGTGCCTATTGTGTGCCTTTATTTTATTGCGTTTTGCCATGTTACTGTAGTTATGTTGTCGTGCTTTTTAATTAATCTTTGACTGATTGCTGTAGGGGTCGGGTTGTATGTGACTTCTTCCTCTGCAGATATGTCACATCCTGTCCATTCCACAGTATATACACATTTGCAGAGAACCGACCCGGGGCTTGTGACCCATGGGAGTTTGTTGGTCAGAACAGAGTGCTGCAATGTGATTTCTTCTCTGCTATCACTACTTCCTTCAAAGGGCCCATCTTCAGGGACTCCAGCTACTATGGACTTTGTTGCTATGGATATTATCCAACTCAGTTATGGACCACACTATGTTCTCTTTGCAATGCTACCCCTGTAGGAGCTGGGGCAGGTTCTTTGGCCAGGTTCTTTCCCAAACATTGCAAAGGCAGCCAGGCACATAGCAACAACAGTCCATTCACTCTGTACCTGTATAAGTGCCTCCGTAAAAGGAACTTTATTCAGTCAGAGAAAGAGTCCATCTCTTTTAGCAATAAGCATGGTAAGCAATAGAAGTGCTTACCATGGAATACGTGTAACCTTGGTGTATCTGAAGAATCTTACATGGGAGTTAAAGCCATTTAACCCCAACGAGTTAGGCCGGTCATACACAGTTGGAATTTCGGCCAGTTCAGCAGGAACCGGTCGAGATTTGAACAGTTAATGGACAGGCTGAATGTACCAAGTTGATCTACCCTGGCGGATTATTTTGTGATTACCGTTAGCGGCTGCTATAGCTGCTAGCGATAATCACAGTCTTCTCCCTGCGGAGATATGTTCCCACGCCTGCCCCCTTCCCCTGCCGAGAGAAGAAAATTACTGATTCCCCTGTCAGCATTGTCTGTGCTGATGATGGAATCGCAAAAATTTCTTTCCTGTAACCCGTGGTTGATGGAAAGAAATTGGCATTGTGTATGGCCTGCCTTAACCAATTCTAAGCTGCTGTAAGAACATTTGTACAAAGTAACCCCTGTGGTTAAGTACATTTGGTGAATACACACACTTTAACCTTAAAGGTTGGGATTCCATCACAAATGATGGAGTCCACTCTGAAGTTGAAGCAGGTGACTGTGGCGAGAGATGGTGGCCCTGTTCAGTAAGAAGACGGGGGCGCTTTATATCCCTCACCTTGCGGTGGGATATTCATATTGGGAAACTTTGTGGCACAGGGCTAGCCTAGGGACCTAGCCTGGGTGGTCAAGAGAGCAAGGCCTTTTATTAGCAAAAAGTGGTATCTTCTTGTGAAGGAAGCCTTTATGGCAGAGAGAATTCTTAAAATAGAGTTCCTATATGTGGCAAATACTGTGTGTCCAGTGAAGGACATGAGGTATGGGGCATGTTTTGCACCCCCCTGTACCAGTTAATTACCTTGGGAGAGAGAGAGGAGAATAGCAGTATCTGCTGGTTCCATGTTGGAAGAGGTTAAACTTCTGATGCACTGATGCAGAGAAGACAAAGCTTTCTATGCATCTATGTACCAATATACCATTAATGTACGGCTATATATATATATATATATATATATATATATATATATATATATATATATAATAATATATACAGTATATGAGTTGGGGTGAGATATCATTCCTGTTCATGATCATGAGGTCATTTTATGTTCTCATTGTTATCATCTCAAATATAATCGAAGAAAAAGGGAGAAACCAAAGGAAAGTGGAACTTTAAATATGCCTCTGAGAACACCACACAAAGAATATATATATATAAAAAGATAACATATTGTATTGAATTTACATATTTAAAAAACACCACAAGTCATAAAAACATAGAAATATAATGTATACCGTACAGTACAGAGCATCTTGATATATTTTGGTAGAGAGATTGAGGTTCATATATATGTTCAATGATAAGTTGGTCAACGCGTTTTGGGGAAAACCCCGCTTCCTCAGGACCACATTAGCATATATAATATATATACGTAGCTCTGACCGAAAACAAATGCATATATCATAATGAAAATAAAGGAAACAATGAGAAAAATAAATACACATCAACAAATAAATCATTAACGTCATTCATAAAGCATTAGATACCACTATTCAATAGTTAGTAAATCCTAATATAGACAACAATTGTAAAAAAATAAATATATATATATAAACTGCTATATAGATCAATGATAACCAATAATTATCCTCCCTATTTTGATCTATATAGCAGTGGGTAGATCCCATGGCCCGGTAGGTGTAACCCTTTTTGGAGACTTTTTAAACTCTTTATCTCTCATGTCTCTTGGATGACATATATGGTAGCTATCAACTAATATCACAGGTATGAATTATATGTTATATATATATATATATATATAGAGAGAGAGAGAGAGAGAGAGAGAGATAGATAGATAGATAGATAGATAGATAGATAGATAGATAGATAGATAGATAGATAGATAGATAGATAGATAGATAGATAGATAGATAGATAGATAGATAGATAGATAGATAGATAGATAGATAGATAGATAGATAGATAGATAGATAGATAGATAGATAGATAGATAGATAGATAGATATAGATATAAATATGTTCTTTCTTTTTTTTTACAACTGTTGTCTATATTAGGATTTACCAACCTATCGAATAGTGGTGTCCAAAGCTTTATGATGATATTAATGATTTATGTGTTGATGTGTAATTATTTGTCTCATTGTGTTTCCTTTATTTTCATTATGATATTAGTATTTGTTTTCAGTCAGAGCTATATATTACATATGCTAATGTGGTCCTGAGGAAAAGGGGGGCTCCCGGGAAATGCTTTGACCTACTTATCATTGAACTTACACATGAACCTTAATCTCTCTACCAAAAATACATTGTGATGCTCTGTCCTGTACGGTATACATTTCTATGTTTTTATGCCTTCTGGTATTTTTTAAATATGTAAATTTGATAAAAATGTATCTATCTATCTATCTATCTATCTATCTATCTATCTATCTATCTATCTATCTATCTATCTATCTATCTATCTATCTATCTATCTATCTATCTATCTATCTATCTATCTATCTATCTATCTATCTATCTATCTATCTATCTATCTATATATATATCTATATATATATATCTATATATATATAGATATATATATATATATATATATATATATATATATATATATATATATATATATATATATATATATAGATAGCTCTATATATATAGATAGCTCTATATATATATATATATTCTTTGTGTGATGTTCTTAGAGGCTTAGAGGCATACTTTTCTTTGGTTTTTACCTTTTTCTTCTATTATTGTACTTCTGTTTCAGAAGAGAAAAAGCGTTCTATATATTTTAGGACAAGATGTGCCTTAGACTCCAGCTTGTTTTACAGAAAAGTTCATGAGTTCCTGTTATGTAGTTTTAGGACATGAAAACCTTTAGGACGCAGGAAGTAATTCACCAGCACACACCCTGCACCTGCCCTCCCCCTCCAGGATATTGCTCTCACCCACCTCGGTACTGATATGCAGGCAGTACTATTGAAAACAGAAGTGTGTCCCTGGAGGTCTGTAAAGCACGCCATACACTATATAATCTGATTGTACAACCTCCTTTAGATCTACCATGAACTATGTAGTGCAAGGCCGCTCCTGTTTGGATAGATAGGTGTGTCCTCCTATTATATTGTTGATCAACGCATGTCGGGGGAATCTGGTGTGAATGGACCCTAAAGCTGGATACACACTATACAACTTTTGTTGTTAGATTTCCTTTAGATTTACCTTCAACTATGTAGTGCAGGGGCCTGCCTGATTGCATACAAATGGAAAGTGTTTAGATTTGACCTCATATAATATGGTTTTGATAAATCTAAAGGAAAAAATCTAAAGACAATTGTATAGTGCGTATGACCCATAAAAAGCTACATATGCCCCAGATAACATCAACCATGTACTATCCGCACAGAAAAAGATTATGCAACATGCCCAAGTCGTTTCTATACCAGAATTCTCTTTAAAACTGGCATCACTCTATAAAACCCCACAGATGGTATATCTGAAAACTGCAATGATGTACATCCACCTCTGATTATTATGATTATTTAATTGAAATGCTTAAGAAACGGAAAGAAAAAGAAGCTGAGCACATATTCCAATATTATAGGGCTTTCTATTTTATTTTGCAGTAAGTGGTAATATCAACTTGAGGAAATAAAACCTGTTGGGATTTTCATTTGCATAATGGTTCCAACGTCGGAAACAAAGACAGAGGCAGCTTTTGGCTAAAGTGTTCATTATGAGTACAGTTTAATGAATAAGTAGATTCTGTAGCAAATGATGGTAATTGCAGAGCTGAGAGGTGTTCTCTATCTGGAAAAGTGCTACTTTCCCCACTTTTTTTTTTTTTTTTATAACGTCTTTTTAATTTAAAGTGTAGGCAGAAAACAAAGCGTACACTGTTATTTGCTGTGCTAAATACAAGGGACCTGTCACAGAATGTTGTACTGTTTGTGAGTGTGAATCAGTTTGTCACAAGGGATTTGGTATTATTTTTCCTAACAGAAGATGAAGTAACAATAAAACTTAGGAATTAAAGGAACCATTTACTTAACATGGATCTAGCATTAGATAAAAAATGTTAAGTTAAAGCGGAGTTCCAGCCACAAAAAAAAAATTTCAATGAACATACCCCCGGCACAGTCAGGGCTAGTACATTCCACAATGGCTAGCCTCTGATCTGTCCCGGTTCGCACTTACCTGCAAGAAGAAATACTTCACAGCTGAAGCCAGCACGATCCTCTTCTGCGTCCTCTTCCGTGTCTTCTTCTCCCAGAATGCGCCTGCACCGGCCCTCACGTCATTTCCGGTGCGGCGCCGCATTCCTCCACAGCTTCTGGGCATGCCCAGAAGCTGTTTAGCAGGGAGGTGACGAGCGGGGCCGGTGCCGTCGCATTGATTCCTGGGATCGATGACGTTCAGCTCCCAGGAATCATTGCAAACCGGAAGTGGCAGCGCGGGCCTCCGCCGCCGAGGGAGCAGGTGGAAGAAAGGTGAGTATTTCTTTCTACAATTACAAGGTAAGTAAAAAAAAAATCCTAACTATCAAATTCCTTTTCAGGTGAAGAAAAGCAAGCGGATGGCCACAAAATCGATTATGTCGATTTTGTGGCTGGAACTCTGCTTTAAGTGCATGCATGATAATTAACCTCTTCAGCCCCGGGAGGTTTTATCCCCCTTCATGACCAGCCCATTTTTTGCGATACTTTACTGCGTTATTTTAACTGACAATTGCACGGCCGTGTAAAACTGTACCCATTTTTCTTTTTTTTGCGCTAAAAAAAAATTACAATTCTAAGAAAAAAAAAAATATATATATTTTTTACTTTCTGCTTTAAAACATATCCAATAAAAAAAAATGTAAAAAATTGAATGTCTTCATCAATTTAGGTCAATATGTATTCTGTTACATATTTTTGGTAAAAAAAAACAAAAAACAATAAGCGTATACTGATTGGTTTGCGCAAAAGTTTTAGCGTCTACAGTCTAAATGTATAAAATGGGATAGATTTATGGAATTTTAATTTTTTTTTTTTTTTTAGCGGGACTGCAACATTGCGGCGTACAAATCTGACATATTTTGGGGACCAGTGACAACAATAAAGTGATCAGTGCTAAAAAAATGCATTGTCACTGTACTAATCTGGGCGATCAGAGAGAAAATGTGTTCCCTGGGAGTGCTTTCTAACTGTGGGGGAGAAGCTTTGACTGGGGGAAGATAGAGATCTGTGTTCCTGCCTAGCAGAAACACAGATCTCCATCTTCCTCTCTGGCAGAACAGCGATCTGCCCTTTTTACATAGGCAGACCTCTCTCCTCTGCCTCTCTCTCGGGAACGATCGTGGGGTGCCGGCGAACATCGGGTCCGCCGGACCAACTGGTTGACTTCCGCTGTGTCCCACCACAGCAGGAGCGGTTCACCGGTGGCGCAGAGGCGCGCCCTTGACCCTAAACTAGGAATCCCAGGTAGGTGATTTCACCCAGGAGGGTGCCTCAGTATATATGCATGGGGCGGTCCAGAAGAGGTTAATGTGTAAGTGTAAAAAGAACAAAAAGAGGGCTCACCAGTGTTATTTTTATTTTGTTATTTTTGTTCTTTTTTATAGTGTTTCCATTGGGTTTCTCCTGACCCTAGGAGGGCAGCATATGTATACACATATATACCGTAGATCACATTTTTGACATAATATCCATCAACATGGTGTCATGTCCCTGGAATACCTCAGCTTAAATGGTAACTCCAATTTCGTGGGGGAAAAAAATCAGCAAATAAAGAAAAAAATAATATTAGCAGAATATTAGCATGTATAAGGAAAGGGATATATTCCAGAGACAAAGCTATAATCCTGCCACTTTATAAAACTCTAGTCCGCCCACATCTGGAGTATTTTGTCCAGTTCTGGTAGCCAATCCTCAGAAGGGATGTGCTGGAACTGGAGAGAGTCCAAAGAAGGGCAACTAAACTAATTAGAGGATTGGAGGACCTTAATTACGAGGAGCAATTACAAGCACTAAATTTATTCTACCTGGAGAGGAAACGCCTGAGAGAGGACATGATAGCGATTT
Organism: Pelophylax lessonae; assembly: GCF_965119305.1. NCBI lineage: Eukaryota > Metazoa > Chordata > Amphibia > Anura > Ranidae > Pelophylax > Pelophylax lessonae. The sequence continues at coordinate 48,477,942 of NC_138775.1, forward strand.
ACCAATACCTCAATGGTGATCCCAGCATAGGAAAAAAATGATTTAGTCTCAAGGAGTGCAAGAGGACACATGGCCACACAATGAGATTAGAGGAGAAGCGGTTTAACCTTAAGCTGCGTAAGGGGTTCTTCACTGTAAGGTCGTGAGAATGTGGAACTCTCTTCCACAATTGGTGGTAGCTGCGGGGAGTATGGCTACTTTAAAAAGACTCTTGGATGTGCATCTCACAGATCACAACATTCAGGGTTATGGGAAATTATGGCGTCACTGACACACACACCTGCACAGGTTAAACTGGATGGACTGTTGTCTTTATTCAACCTTAACTACTATTTAACTATATAACAATATAGTGTATACAATTGCGACACAAATCATATTGTAATTGAATGTTATTAAAAATTACCTTTCCTTTTAAATCTGCAGCTGTTGTAATTTTGTAATTGCAATGCAATATGGCTACCTGGAGCTGTTCTGTACACAGAATGTATACTGACCACACCCCAGAAACATAATTTCCTGCTTGTGTAATTGGCTCACCAATTTTCTCATAAGTCTGCCTAAGTCAGATTTCTGGCATCCCCTGCAGAAAAATGTCATTTTTGGTGAGACACTCCCAATAGGAACACATCTAACGGGATACAGGCCCAGCAGATTTCCTCATTAGAGCCCTGCAGCTGCCACAGCTGATAGATAATTATGAAACCACTCCCATTTGACCCACTCAGCACAGAGGCATAGAGGAACAAATAATGATTTCTTCAGAGTAACAACAGGTAGGAATCTGCAACAAAGTTTGTTAAAATCCTTGCAATGTACAGAGATCACCCAGAGGGGAATTTTTTTTTTCCTCAACAAAAGTGGAGTTACGCTTTAAGTTTTCTGGTACCAATATTTTGTAGTATTTACTAGATACATTTTTATTGCTTGACCTTCATGCAATTAGCGGTTCTATAATGATTTTGCCGGTGCTATTAGCTTTTTTACTTTTGTTTTTCTTTAACCTATATTGATGAATAATGTATTTGTGAAATTTATAGCTGTAATATGGTTAAATTTACCATTTGGATCTGACTGTGCTATCTCACATGTTTTTATCTTATATTTTTGTATCACTTTAAATTTTTAGTAACACTTTTTATTATTTTTTGTTATTTGATGTATCATATATATTTTTTGACTACTGTGCAATGTTAAAAACATGGTATTGAATTGGTTAATTAATTAGCTAGCACCTTCATGTGGGGCATTTATTTACCTAGAATATTTACAAAGCTATTTTGGTGTCTGAAAAATCTTTGGTAATTCTACAAATACACTCTTGCAACTTATTGTCTATAGATATAATCTTGCACCAAATGGTGCTAGCTATACAGTTTTGTAGGGTTTTCTTAGAGGTGCACTCTATGAAAAGAGCAAATAAACAGGTAAACATTCTACCTGCAGTGTCTTTGATCTTCAATCCAGCATTGATTCTGGTCTTCCTCCCCTTTGGATCATGTTGAGACTTATTTTCAGCTACTGGAACTCTGTTTTCTAAATCTGTAAATATGCAGTCCAAAGAAAACCAGGTTAAAGTGGTTGTAAAGGCAAAATGATTTTTACTTTTTTGCATTGTATGCATGAAGGTAAAAAATATCAGCCCCCCAATACATACCTGAGACCCCTCTCTATCCAGCAATGTCCACGAGAGCCTTGCTTCTCTGGGGACCTGCACTCCTGATTGGCTGTTGGCAGCAGAGTGAGCCATTGGCTCCCAATGCTGTCAATCACAGCCAGTGAGCCAAACGGGAGATGGAGGGGGTGGGACCAAGCTGCGTCTCTGTATGTGAATGGACACACAAAGCAGCGGCTCAGCTCAGGTGCCCCCATAGCAAGCTGATTGCTATGGGGACACCCGACAGGAGGGAGGAGCCAGGAGCATCGGCGGGGGACCTGAGAAGAGGAGGATCCAGGTCATTCTTTGTCAAATCACTGCACAGAGCAAGTAAGTATAACATGTTGGTTATTTTAAGTTAAAAAAAATTAAAGCTTTACAATTACTTAAGAGTTCAACCATCTTAAAACACAGGAGCAACCCAAGTCTGTTTTGCTATCAAAGGCTGCTTGTAGTCAGGACTGTATTTTGATATCACGCTATGCTACAAACACCTGAATAGTGGTGCCCCCTTCTACAAACTTAACCTCTGTCACGTACCTGGCAAGGAGACTGAGATGAGGAAGGCCTCCCTTACGTCTCCAGCACAGGGCCCCGGATAGGGTGGACAGGTGACACAAAGGTAAGGAGTGGCAAGAGTGCCTTTCTGATCTGCTGGTTGGCGGTATAGGTGAATATCCCCTGGAGGATGACAGGTGGAGAAGCGGTCACTGAAAAGCAGAGTGTTGGCCAAATACTGGATAAGCAGAATGGTAAGCAGGCAGGTGCATACAAGTGGAGAATCAGGCAGGTAAGCAGAAGACATGCAGCTTAGATTTGGTTCGCGGTCAGGCAGGCCAGATCAGTATAATAGCGTGACCTTCCTGACAACCCTTTATTTTCATCCAGGTATTGCCTTAGTACATCATGCCAGCTCCTGTTTAATGTGAGCCGGTCATTAAACAAATAATTTTAAATTAAGTGTGACCTCTATAGCCGATCCAGTTGTGGTGAGATAGCTGTAACTTGCAGTTGTAACTTACAGTCAGACAGAGCTTGATCCAAATGACATCTTGCAGATTGTAGAATGCTTTAATCCAAACTTGTGCAGATAAACATCAGATAGATCAACAAATCATAATATGTCTAGCCCAGCAATACATGTGTTTGGAATAGAATCTAGAGGCACACTGAAGGAGGATGGAGCTAACGATTCAGAGCATCCCCTAGCTATGGAGTGAGATAGGGCCAAAATTATTAATAGAAAATAAAAAACACAATGCATGTGTAAAATGTTCAAAGTAGAGGTGAAAGCATATCTTTTAGGGTCTGGACATAAATCTGGGACCTTTGCTGCGTCTGGCAATGACTCGTTGCTGAGCTAACTGAGATGCTGGATAGTTCCCTGTCTGATCCATTGGACAACCCTGCCTTGTGCCATGACTTCTGTTGAACCTTGAACTCTTTTCTCCCCATGTACTTCCTGATTAAAGCCATGTCTCTGCACTTCCTGATTGCCACATTATTGTGCTCTCTCCATCCAATATCTCACTCTTGTCTTCCCTGCTGCCATCCATATATTTGCTACCACTTGTTACTGACCCTAGGCTTGTTCCTCGACTATGCTTCTGTCTGATACCAACCTGCAACCACTTGTTACTGACCATTGGCTTGTTTAGCGACTACGCTTCGGTTTGATCCTTACCTGCTATATCAGCTACTGGCCCCCGGCTTGCTCACCTCCTAGTGGGGCAATCCTGAGGATCACGACCTGGTACTAACACGCAAAACCCATCTCCACCATCAGGCGCTCTGGTTAACACTGGTTAGTATTTAAACTCTGCACCTCAGGTGAGTCCGTGTCATTGGCCAGGATGACCTGCTTGTATACCTGTCCTGCTGGTCGGTGGGAGTCCCCCTACTGCTATAGCTACTTGACTCTGAGCCTAACCCCAGAACGTGACAATATCCCTGTGTCCCAGAGCATAGGGTGCAAGCTTATCCTGATACCATTCCATTGTAAATGTAAAGAGGAAAAAAATCGTCCATACTCCCGACCAGCCCAGGTGAAAAAACTATAAGGATTGGCCTCAGCCTACATGTCTCCACGAAACCACACATCCTGATGCATTTCGTCCCGCCTATCAGGGCTTAATTATAAGGACTAAGCCGCAGTGGGCAGGGTGAAATGCATCAGGGTGTGTGGTTTGGTGGAGACATGTAGGCTAAGGCCACTCCTTATGGTTTATTCACCTGGGCTGGTCGGGAGTAGCGGCAATCCTTTCCTCTTTACACTGACATCATCTACTGTCACCTGCCACTCTCCTTCTGCTCACTAGCATTTTCCACAGCTTGGCTGCTTCCACCCTTCTTTTTTTTAATCATTCCATCCTGACCCCAAGCTTCCCTCTACCCTACTCCCCTCTGCATACAACTTGGCATGCTCTGTCATTGCCCCAGCCCCCACTGCTGTTGGTCAATATGAATTGCTCCTTGCTGCAGTCCTGCACCGAAATAGTCCTAACAGAAAGAAGTCTTTGAAATATATCTTTGCAATTTAAATGAAAACTTGGCAGACTTTGACAAAGGTGCAGTGCTGCTTGGATATCCTTATCACCTATTGATTTAGTTATTGTCTAGACTTGCGCTTTATTAAACACCAAAAGAATGGTGAAAGAGTTAGTGTGAAGGGCATAGCATGCACAGCCATGAATAACACTGTACACCATGGAAAAATGATTGAGGTTGCTCATAATTATACAGTCTATAGCCTGTAACAACTACTGCTCCTGTCCAGTCATGATAAATACCCGCGAGGATAAAGACAGACAGGACTGGAGATGTTCCTTACAAGGGACACTGCTGATGACCCAGCAATACAGAACATCATAAATTACTGTTGCTTGCAACACTATAACTTATATTGACCTTACAGCAAGCAGTTTCATGGGATTCTATCAAAGGATTTTTTTTATGAGCTAGGTAAGTTTATATATCTTTCACCCCTTGTATGACCGCTAACATCTCCACAAACAGTTTACCACAAAAAAAATAAAGAGCAGAAAAATGAAAAGTTTGTCAGTTTGTACATTAACATGCTCAAATATAAGTTGTTAAGAGGTAATTTAAGAAGACCATGTCACTAACTTAAAAATGCACAGAAAGTATTTGAATTGTGGTATTTGTTAATTTTTATGTAGTCTAAATGCTTACTCTTAGTGTATTTCCGTTCCATAAATTACTTTTTATTCACTTGCCTGTGCCTTTGAACTTGAGTAAATTCCACTAGTACAGTTCTTGCACGTCATAGTCCTCTTCTCTTCCTGGAGTACCTAATTATTCTCTGTTCTGACCCAGCTCTGCGGTCCCTATAATCACCTCCATACATAAACTTTTATGTGTCTGCTATGGGGGCAGTGAATGGGGATTACTATAGAGTGCCTTCTGAATGACTGATCTGAGTCTGCTGGGGTTTCTGACATCACATCCAAGATGGTGGCACCCAGCACCAGCCTGAGGACTTTCAGATGTCTACACAACTAAGTCTTTTATAGTTAAATAACATGCAAATAGTACATTAAAAAAAGAAAAGTTCGGGTTTCCAAAAAAAAAAAATTATACTCACCTAGGTGGATGCAGCATCGATCCTAATATGCATCTGTCCCCCGCTACACTGAGAACTGAGTGATTAAACACTGTTTTCCCCTTCGTTCTGGGCAGAGTGGTGACTGCCAGTCCCTGGCTCTCTTCCCTCTGCCTCTCCAGCGCTCACTGGAGCGCTGAACTGTACAGGGGGTGGGAGCAGCTGGCTCAGTCTCCCAGCGGCCCATTGAGATGCTGAACCAGCTGCTGGTCCAGGCTTCTGGGTGGATCCTGACTGTAAAGATAGGATCATTCTAGTGCCCATAGTTGCTTCAACCAACAGAGGATTTTAGCCCGCTCTCAACTAAAAATTGGTAACAGGAGTGCAGAACTAACTGCACTCCTTTAATTCATAGGACAAGTGGCAAAAAAGCTTTGGCCCTACTCCTTGAAATGTGCATATCTTATGGAAATATTTTTGTTGAAATGAATGGTCTGGTGACAAAGTTTTATGTAATTATATGTAAACCCAGTCACGACAATGTGATATAAACTAATATGTAATTTCAAAAATAGTTGGTAAAACTGCCATGATGGTCCTTGTTCAGCCACTTACTGTTATAGGATGACAATTCTGTCCCTGCCACTCCATTACTTGGCCATTTAACACACATTAGACATTTATTTGTAGTAGGGTAGATACTATTTTTAGGCACTGAGATTCCTGCCATTGTCATACGCACTAGCGCTAGACGCCCATGCGAATGTAGAGTTAGGGGGTCTGTATATTGGTTGCATTAGTCTATGTGTTGGAGGACTTCATAAACTATTCTGAGGCTTTTATATGGTGAGCTTTTCCTTCTTTGAAGCCTTATATAGATTATGCAGACATAATTCACTGTTGCAACCAACAGGAACCCCACCCTGGTATATGCCATGCAGCCATCACTGGAGTACATATAGATAGGAAGTGGCTGAAAGAAAGCTGATGAGGATCAGCAGCACTGAGATGCAACAAAGGAATAAAACATGTGGTATCATGTATTTTTTTTAAAGGAGAAGTACTTCTCATGTGTATCATAGGAGTGCAGTGCGTTCTACACTCCTGTGACTCGTTTTTCATCTGACATCACATCCAGGCTCAGGCAGGATCTCAACCATATGGTAGGGATCCGCCCGCCTGTGAGTCACTGAGAGTCGATCCCACCACCCCCAGCCAGTGAGCACCGGGGCGGCGCAGAGCAGAGAGCTGCTGACTGACAGTCAATAGCTTTCTGCCTAGGGAGATATGAGGACCAAGCAATTTGAGGTGTGTTTGATCACTTGGTTCTCATTGTTAGAGCCTAGAGCCAGCAAGGGACAGAAGCAGAATTGGACTGATGCTGCATCCACCTAGGTAAACATGATTAAAAAAAAAAAAGTATTCCCATACTTTTCCTTTAAATATCAGAATGTTATGCACACATTGCAAGATGGGCCATCCCAATGAATGTAATGGAGCAGCTGCCAATGGGGTAAGAAATTAAACAGTAAAAATATCTGCTTGAAATACAAATGTTTACTGTGTTACCTGCCAATGGATTTGTAATTTTGGTGAGTCATTCTTGTGATACTGACACCTCTGCTACTCAGTAATATCACTCTGCTAATTCCTGGATTACCATTATTGCTTCCCCAAGTACTCTTTACTGCACAGAGATGATTATGTTAATTCACTATCCAGGGAGGAGGCTGGAGGTGGAAAGTTGATTTGAACTAGTAGAAGGGAGTTGATCTTTCCCCAATTGCTGGCTTATCATTCCCTGTTCTACACTCTGTTTGTAGGCAGTCACTTTGGTAGAGGCAGGATAATCTAATCACAAAATAAATATTTTCACCTGCACACCTAAGTAAAGTCTTGTCTTTATTCACATAAAGTAACAGGCATCATAGGCTGACGCCATGAAGCAATTCACTACAACATCCTACATCCTAACTGTGGGTAAGCCTTTAAGACGTGTAACCGATACAATACCTCACTTGGAGTATTGTGCGCAGTACTGGAGGCCATATCTCCAGAAGGATATAGATACTCTAGAGAGAGTTCAGAGAAGAGCTACTAAACTAGTATATGGATTGCAGGAAAAAAACTTACCAGGAAAGGTTAAAGGACCTTAAGATGTATAGCTTGGAAGAAAGAAGAGACAGAGGGGATATGATAGAAACTTTTAAATACATAAAGGGAATCAACTCGGTAAAGGAGGAGAGCATATTTAAAAGAAGAAAAACTACCACAAGAGGACACAGTTTTAAATTAGAGGGGCAAAGGTTTAAAAGTAATATGAGGAAGTATTACTTTACTGAGAGAGTAGTGGATGCATGGAATAACCTTCCTGCAGAAGTGGTAGCTGCAAATACAGTGAAGGAGTTTAAGCATGCATGGGATAGGCATAAGGCTATCCTTCATATAAGATAGGGCCAGGGACTATTCATAGGATTCAGATATATTGGGCAGACTAGATGGGCCAAATGGTTCTTATCTGCCGAAACATTCTATGTTTCTATGTTACAACTTCTTTAAGCAGGGCCTTGCTTCCTCATGTCAGAGCATCTAGCAAGGAGAACATTGAGCAGCACAGTAGTGGTAGCAGTAGAACCCGGGCCACCCACAGGGGGTACCACCCAGTCTCCTGTAGAGGATCTGGGCACATGGAGGGGCCCAGACAGCAGGAAGATCGGTGTGGAGGGACAGGAGAACAGTTACAGAACGATGCACCAAATCTCTCCCTCCAGCAGTTGAAAGTTGGTTTGTTTCCCCTCTCTCTGTCACTGACTTTCAGCAGCTGAAGGGAGAGACACAGACACAGTGCATCATTCTGTAATTTTCCTCCCGCCTGTGTGCCCAGGCCCCCCCCCCCCCCCCGCAGTGCTGCCAGCTTCCCTCTACCACCGGCTGCTGCGGGAACAAAAGGGGGGTGGAAAGTGGGGTCCCTTTTCTGAATTGGACACAGTGAGCAATCGGTACCGATCGCTCCTGTGTCATTCAAAACTGAAGCATGGTAAACTGTGTTTAATCTGCTTGAGTTTATGAATGGACAGGAGCATCTGTGTCCTGTTAATTCATCTTCAATGTTCAACTGAGGATACAGAGAAAATAATTTAAAAAATCTGTGTTCTCAATTCCTTTCTATGTCTCAAAGAGAGATGTCAACAGCATTGTAAAAAAAAATGTAAAAAATCATTAAAAATTGAAAAGATTACAAATTGTAAAAAATATTTAAAAAAATGTAAAAAGAAAAATATTTAAAAAATCAAGGGCTTATTCACACTGGTTCTCTAGCCCATACAGTGTGAATTAGCATTTTGTTTGTGTTGCTAGAGCCGCCTGTTATTATAATGAGGATACATTGGCTGTATGAACACAGCCGCAGGTCCAAATATGATAAGTGTGCAGGGGTAGATGAGTGGCTCTGAATGCACACTGTCTATGTATGTCTATGTATGTCTATGTATGTCTATGTATGTCTATGTATGTCTATGTATGTCTCTGTATGGGTCTGTATACCTTTAACTACACGCCTGTCAAATTAGGACCTGTGGCTGTGTTCATACAGCCACTGTGTCCCCTTAGCATAACATAGGATGCCTGCACACAGCAATAGCCACATTAAAAAAACACTGATTCACACTGTACAGGCCACAGAACCTATGTGAATGAACCCCCAAGACCTCATTTACACCCAGAACATTATTTATTACCTAAATGCAGTTTTATCTTTTTAATTTAGAATACATTTTGTAAGTTAAATTATTTTTGGGTCTATTAATAATGCTATTCATGTATTTTTAATGAAAATATTGTTTTGATATTTTTTGGAGGGGGGTGGGCTGTCTGGTAGGCAATATGGGACCCCATGATTTCTAACAGCAGAGAAGGTAGAACTTTACTAAATGTCATTTCAAATCTCCTGATACTCGTAGTCAGATGCCTTAGATCTCACTCTGCAGGTATACGGCTATGAGGCTGAGGCTATTTCAGGAGGAATTCCAATCAAAAGGTAGCTCAGGCAAAGCTAACATTTCTAAATTTTCACTATAACATAGCACATCTCCATTTTTTGAATTTAGGTCCAGTTTATCCTCTTGCGGACTTCCCCATACACATATACGGCGACATGTTCGTGAACCGACATTTTCAGGTAGGGGCCACGCGCAGACTGCCCCATCTGGGCTGTGATTCGATAAAGCACATGTCGGTCAGCAGGTCCTGGCCAATGATTTATGCCTGGGATTTGCTGATCGGCTTATTTTTATTATTATACAGGATTTATATAGCGCCAACAGTTTGCGCAGCACTTTACAGTGTGGGGGAAGACATTACAGTTACAGTAAAATTCAATACAGGAGGAATCAGAGGGCCCTGCTCCTTAAAGCTTACAATCTAGAAGGGAGGGTCAAGTGAAACAAAAGGCAGTAACCGAGGGGGATGGGCAGATGGATAAAATGGAGGTAGAGTTGTTAGGTGTGGGTAGGATAGGCTTCTCTGAAGAGGAGGGTTTTCAGAGATCGCCTAAAAGCTAACACTTGTTAGGCACACATTTAACCCTTTTATTGCCCTTCGATGTTAACCTCTTCCCAGCCAATGACATTAGTACAGTGACAGTGTATAATATTAGCACTGATCGCTGTATTAGTGTAACTGGTGATATCATATCAAGGTCAATTAGTAAATTCCCACCCAGTGTCAGTTAGTGTTAGATTGGCCACCGAACTATCACTGTCCCACTATAAGTCACTGATCGCCGCCATAACTAGTATGGAAAAAAAAAACAGTATATATACACCAAAGTTTATAGATCCTATAACTTTCACGCAAACTAATCAATATACACTTATTGGGATTTTTTTTTTTTTTTTTTTTGGTTACAAAACACATGTAGCAGAATACATTTGGAGGAAATTTGATTTTTGGATTTTTTTATTGGATATGTTTTAAAGCATAATGTAAAAAAAAATATATATATATATATTTTTTTAACTTTTTGGTCCTTTTTCATTTATTTAATACAAAATAAAAAAATAAAAAAACCCAGTGGCATTCAAATACCACCAAAAGAAAGCTCTATTTGTGTGACAAAAATGATATAAATGTTGTTTAGGTACAGCATTGCATGACAGCACAATTACCAGTTTTACGCAGTGTTACATAGCAAAAAAATGGCCTGGTCATTAAGGGGGTAAAACCTTCCGGAGCTGAAGTAGTTAAAGTGACATGTCGCTACAGGGTCAAAATTATAGTAAAGCACCTCTGTAAAAACAAATGCTGTATACTTACCTTTTAAAAATCCTCTGTGTTGCCGATCTAACTTGCTGAATCCTCTGCATTGCTGACCCATTGCTGCTCTAGGTGTCAGACACCTCCAGGGCTGACGATATCTTCTTCCTTGTTGAAAGCTATGGTTCCTCTTGCCAGTTAATACATCACTACCTGCTAGGTTTGACTTGCAAACAGCATTATTATTTTGGGTCAGAGGATCAGATCATACCAAATCTTATATCCTTATTTACATGGGGGGCTGTATAGCATGAATTATTACACCTTGATGATGTTCTTTTGAACTAAACACATTGGGAGGAGCTACAGTGATAACATCATCACACCCAGTGGGCTGTTGCACATGTATGACTGTACTACATGCAAACGTATCCCTGTCTGTTGTAAGTAGTTTTAACCCTCATTAAAAGCTTGAACTTTTAACCACTTAAGCCCCGGAGGATTTGGCTGCTAAACGACCAGGGGGTATTTTGCGATTCGGCACTGCGTGACTTTAACGGACAATTGCGCGGTCGTGCGACACTGTACCTAAACAAATTTGACGTCCTTTTTTTCCCACAAACAGAGCTTTCTTTTGGTGGTATTTGATCACCTGTGCGCTTTTTACTTTTTGCGCTATAAACAAAAAAAAGCGTAAATTTTGCAAAAATAACAATATTTTTCAAATTTTTTTATATGAAATTCCCCAAAAAAAATGTAAAAATCAAAATTTTTTAACATTTTTGGCCAATTTGTTTTATGCTACATATGTTTGGTAAAAAAAATCGCAAAAAGCATATTTTTATTGGTTTGCGCAAAAGTTATCGCGTTTACTAACAAAGGGAAAGATTTTTGTCATTTTTGTTGTTTTTTTTTTAACGCGTAATGGCGGCGATCTGCGATTTTTTTTGCGGTACTGTGACATTGGGGCGGACAGATCGGACCCTTGACTGACATTTTTGACACTTTTGGGGTTACCAGTGACATTTCTACAGTAATTAGTGCTATAAATATGCACTGTTACTGTAAAAAATACACTGGTGGCGAAGTGGTTAACTTTATTTGAGAGGGAGGGGCTGTGTGTGTCCCTAGGGGCATGATTCTTACTGTGATTGGCTGTGACTTGAGGTGTAAGGACACTGATCAACGGTTCTACATAGTAGTAGTTTTTACACCGAGGAGAATGACAGGTGGCTTGTTTACACAAGCTGCCTGACTTTCTCCCTCTCCCCCGACGATCGCCGAGTGACCGGCGGACATCGGGTCCGCCGGTCACACGCGCGGGGGGGTCCGTGACTGCGCGGGAGCGCGCCTCCGGCGGCGCGCGCTTGCTCCCCAGACCCTCCCAGGCTAGTGACGTTAATTAACGTCACTTTGCCTATGAGGGGCTGACCGCCGGCGGTCGGCAAGTGGTTAAATACTACACTATTAGTTCCTCTTTTGTTTCCCCTCCTCACTGAGTCTATTGTCAATCATCCTGGTTGTATGGTAGTCCATCTTAGAATCCTGGCTCTTGACATCCATCCATCCCATAGGGATACTGTGATAAGGTGCAGCCAGACCTCTATCTTAGGGTCATAGTAGCTGCTAAGTGGCTTGTGAGTGGGGTGTGCTCTTTTGGGTGTGAATAAATCTTTATTCACATGGGAGCATGGGATCCTGATAACACACGTGTTTATATGACCTTTTGCACAAGAGCCCTTTTTTTTTCTGATGAACTTTATTTGACTATTTATGAATGTTTTAATATACATCTTCATTTGCACATATGTCCTTTGATATATAGACTTTTTTCACTTGATTTGATGATTATTATCATTAGATTACGCACTTTTTATTGATAGAGCAGCACTATTTTAGACTTATTGGTTTTTGTATTATTTATGTGGATATACCGTGAGTGCAGCTATCACTGAGATTTTTTTTTTTATATTAAATTTATTTGGTTGGTGACACTTTTGCACAACTTACTCTTGGTTGAGCATTATTTATGTGGTTGGAGCTGTCAGGAGGCGAGCACAGGCAGCCAATGTAACTTTCTAGGGTAGCAGTGGCGGTACGGACACAGATGCTCATCCTAATTTCACAAGTGTGCATGGGCAAGTGACCTGCCCCAAAAAGACAGTACATCTTTGTGGGCCGTATACCCATCTCTGCCAGGGGAAGACTGGCAACTTTCGGCCCAGGGGGCAAATACAAACCAGGGGCCCATGGTGCAGTGACTCACTCCCACTCTCCCTCTTCCCATCCTCCTCCTGACCCCCATTCCAGCCTGAAACCCTACTCAAGGTATTCTCTACTCACTGGCTGAATCCAGGTTCCCAACCTGGCCAGCAGGGAGTGGTTGGGGGGAGCTGGGACAGCTCAGTTGGGGCTGGCCAGGGGAGGAGAGTCTCTAGTGGGATATGGAACCGGCCTCTGCTCAGACAGTTTACTCCATCTATGCTGGGGAGGGAGGCCTGCGCTCTGTCCTTGTCTTCAACCCACACTCAGTAGGTCAGTGGAGGGGACTTTTTACTTCTCTTCCCCAGGAATCCTTGATGCATGTCTGTGGCAGAAGCAGTGCAGCCGTTTTACAGGACATCAGAACGGCCCAGGGGGCAATTGCCCCCCTGCCCCCAGATCCAGTCCTCCCCTGTTCTCTACACACCTGTCAAATTAGGGAGAACCGCTGTGTTTATAAAGCTACTGCATCCCCATAGAATTCCATAGACTGCCTGCATTCGGCAGCCACATAAATGGCCAGTTCTTTGTGAATGAGGCCCAAGAAAGCCAAGCAGCTAACATTTACCCATAGTATAGGTTTCCTTTAATAAAAACATAATTTTGATGCTTTGTTCTTTTATTTTCAATGTAACCTTTTTCTTAATTTGGAAACAACCAAGGTAAACTTCAACAAATCAACCTACATAACGGGAGTGAGCTAGGAGATTCCTCTCGCTTGCTTACATTAACAACTTTCACACTGAGATCTTAGGTCATACGGCTCCGTGTGTATTCCTGATATCAAACATGACCGAAACAGATGCTTAATCCCTTCTTCAAACAGCACAGGCCCGACCAGAACTTACTCAAAAGTCAAGAGCAAATATTTACCTTACAGCAAACATAAGCTGCGCTATTTAAACATCAATCGTCAAGCCAGCGCAGGAGCTGCATTGCATCCACATAATCACAGGAAACGCGCGGCAAATGTTAGATCGGATTTTAGCGTCTAATCTGACGGTGGCTAGAATAAGCCACATTTGTTAGGAAATTGAAAATCTACCCTGTAAAACACGGAGCTTAATCGGAGATGGCACCTGCCATATCTCAGCGAGGAGATTATCATGCGATGTGCAGGGATTTATTCCGATCAGGGGATGACGTCTTTGTAATATTCCCACACAAAATATACTTAATGCAGATTGAGTGTCTACATAAAATCACAAAATCAGTTTTAATTCTGCAATAAAAGAGCAGTGGCCATTATGACTCCTTGAAATATGACTTTTATTTTAAATATTAATGGGATATAACCATATGATATTACAATATAATGATATGGCGTGTTTATTTATGGTATGGGAATGAGGAGCCAAAAGCACAATTTTACATAAAAAAATTATACAAAGCACAGTAAGCCTTTGTATAACAGAAGGTACCTATAGTCAGGTCCATAAATATTGGGACATCCACACAATTCTAATATTTTTGGCTCTATACACCACCACAATGGATTTGAAATGAAACACACAAGATGTGCTTTAACTGCAGACTTTCAGCTTTAATTTGAGGGTATTTACATCCAAATCAGGTGAACAGTGCAGGAATTACAACAGTTTGTATATGTGCTCCCACTTTTTAAGGGACCAAAAGTAATGGGACAGATTAACAATCATAAATCAAACTTTCACTTTTTAATACTTGGTTACAAATCCTTTGCAGTCAATTACAGCCTGAAGTCTGGAACGCATAGACATCACCAGACGCTGGGTTTCATCCCTGGTGATGCTCTGCCAGGCCTCTACTGTAACTGTCTTCAATTCCTGCTTGTTCTTGGGGCATTTTCCCTTCAGTTTTGTCTTCAGCAAGTGAAATAAATGCTCAATTGGATTCAGGTCAGGTGATTGACTTGGCCATTGCATAACATTCCACTTCTTTCCCTTAAACAACTCTTTGGTTGCTTTCGCAGTATGCTTTGTGTCACTGTCCATCTGCACTGTGAAGCGCCGTCCAATGAGTTCTGAAACATTTGGCTGAATATAAGCAGATAATATTGCCTGAAACACTTCAGAATTCATCCTGCTGCTTTTGTCAGCAGTCACATCATTAATAAATACAAGAGAACCAGTTCCATTGGCAGCCATACATGCCCACGCCATGACACTACCACCACCATGCTTCACTGATGAGGTGGTATGCTTTGGATCATGAGCAATTCCTTTCCTTCTCCATACTCTTCTCTTCCCATCACTCTGGTACAAGTTGATCTTGGCCTCATCTGTCCACAAGATGTTGTTCCAGATCTGTGAAGGCTTTTTTAGATGTTGTTTGGCAAACACTAATCTGGCTTTCCTGTTTTTGAGGCTCATCAATGGTTTACATCTTGTGGTGAGCCCTCTGTATTCACTTTGGTGAAGTCTTCTCTTGATTGTTCACTTTGACACAGATACACCTACCTCCTTGAGAGTGTTTTTGATCTGGCCAACTGTTGTGAAGGGAGTTTTCTTCACCAGGGAAATAATTCTTCGGTCATCCACCACAGTTGTTTTCTGTGGTCTTCTGGGTGTTTTGGTGTTGGTGAGCTCACCGGTGCATTCTTTCTTTTTAAGGATGTTCCAAACAGTCTATTTGGCCAGACCTAATGTTTTTGCTATCTCTCTGATGCGTTTGTTTTGTTTTTAGCCTAATGATGGCTTGCTTCACTGATAGAGACAGCTCTTTGGATCTCATATTGAGAGTTGACAGCAACAGATTCCAAATGCAAATAGCACACTTGAAATTAACTCTGGGCCTTTTATCTGCTCCTTGTAAATGGGATAATGAGGGAATAACACACACCTGGCCATGGAACAACTGAGCAGCCAATTGTCCCATTACTTTTGGTCCCTTAAAAAGTGGGAGGCACAAACAAAACAAACTGTTGTAATTCCTACACCTTTTACCTGATTTTGATGTAAATACCCTCAAATTAAAGCTGAAAGTCTGCAGTTAAAGCACATTTTGTTTGTTTCATTTCAAATCCATTGTGGTGGTGTATAGAGCCAAAAAGATTAGAATTGTGTCGATGTCCCAATATTTATGGACCTGACTGTACATGTCGCATTTCCTCACACATCCCATAATAAGGGGATTTTTTCTTGTTTTAGGATATTGCATACAGACAAACAAATTGTTCCATATTTGTCCCTGGACCAACTGTACATCCAGAATGTCTAGTCTTATGTCACATATGCAGCCACTGTTATAAAGTCAATTATTCCTAGCTGTTTTCTGCTTGTTGGCCATCATTAGGCTAGATAAGTGATGGTGAACCTATGGCACAGCTGACATACAGAGCCCTCTCTGTGGGCACCCAGGCTAAGTCGCCGGATCGCTACCCGGGTCACATGACCTCTAGCTGGGCCGCCTGTGATTGGTGCGCTAAAACAGCTGGCACGCAGAGCCCTCTCTGTGTGCACCCAGGCCAAGTCGCTGGATTGCGACCCGGGTCACATGACCTCTAGCTGGGCCACATGTGATAGGTGCACTGAGACAAATGCACATGGATTGAAAACCCTGGAGTATGCAGTCTGGTGATCGCAGGTAGAGGAAGATCCTCCGCCATGTCCTCTGGCCAAGAGCTTCACTACACCTGATTCCAATCACTGCACTCAGTTGATGGCCATCACTAGCTCTATATAAGGGACTGTCGGGGAGGAAGGGCAGTGCTGTGCTCGGTGGAGAGTGTGCGCTAGTAACGGCTAACGATGTAAGGAGATTTACCATTTAAGTGACTTTGTTTCCATAATCTGATGCTGGACAGGTTGGTGTAGTCTGAGCAGTGCTGGGTGTCACTGCTGCCCCTGGACGGTGGGGAATACTGGGGGGCTCAGACCGAGGTGCTCAGGTGAGAGGGGAGGAAAGCTGCACCTGCCGGGGAGGGTGGAGGCTCCTAGATGGGCCACTACTGTAATGGACTGTGTGTGATCTCCTGATGGGAATCAGACATATGGTGGGGTGAGCGGAGTCCTGACCCCCCCCCCCCCCACACACACACACACACGCAGTCACATGGCCTCAACCTGTTGCAGTTTGGGCACCTGGGCTCCAAAAGGTTTGCCTTTACTGGGCTAGATTCACATCTTTTTCATCTGCATTTTCCTGCTTTTTTGTGTATTTTTGATGCATGGTTATGCGCACAGATGCTTTTTTTCCTGCATTTTACGTTTTTGTTTGGTCAATGCAAGTCAAATAAAGTATACGCTAAAATGCATAACATTTTCATGTTACTTGCTTTTTTTGTGGTACCATTGAAGTCTAGGGGCCCAAACATGTGTAAATGCTCCAAAAAATGCACCTGTATTATTTTTCCCCATGACCGTACAGTGCACATGTCAACAGGCCCTATAGAAAAAAATATCAATCCTTTTGTCGCACATAAACGCATGTTGGGCAACACATGTTAAATTGCACACGTGTGAACTTGACCTAATTGCAGTGCATGGAAAAAGGTTTCTATACTGGCCATAGGGAGCAACCAGGGAGTATTACATGATACCTTAAAATAAAAAATTGTGCTAAAGGGTAGAATCCCTAAACCAGCAGCTAGCACATCACTGGATACAAAATGGTAATATCAAATTAACCCAAACACAGGTACTGAACAGCACTCATAAAACAAAAACAAAACTAATTTCAGTCCAGTATATGAGTCTATAGTGGAATGTCCATGCAAACTAAAACAAGTGAATTGTAAATGAAATAATCTTCATATAATGTAAGAAGCTAATCCAGGTGAAAAAACAACATACTCCATTCTCCCACACCAGTGCCCAGGTCGGAGGCTTATAAGAAGGGTATGACCCTCAAAGTGAAAACTCATATAATGCTTGAAAGTGATTGGCTCAAATCCTGGAAATATGATGTAACCACATTACTCTACCATTTATATTGGCAGCCACTCAAAGGAATGTGCTTGAAAAAATGAGAATCCTCCAATAGTGCAAAATCAATGATATCTAAAATGATGTAAAAACAATGCTACTTCTATATATAAAAACATAGACAGTGTTGTGCAAATCAAACTCCTTAGTAGAATACGTAGATTGCTTCCAGATGCAGTAGTGTGTGATGTTGTCCTACATTTCCTTTAAAATGACATCTTCTGGGACTCCAAGAATCTGGAATCTGCACCTTCCTGTGTGATTTACATGCAACTGGTTGCAGTGCAATTTTAGCCGATTCATTTGAATGAGCTAAAATAGCACCAGACAGCACCAAAAGTATTGCATGGACTACTTTACAAAATGCACAGCAGCCTGATCACATGGTACTACTTAGTAAATGCTTTGTATTTGTGAGCTGTGTTTAGGGTGTCATTAAGTTAACATTTACATCTTCTGCAGATCAAAATTTCAGTGCATTTTGAACGTGATGTGGGAAATGCGCATGGAACGCCAGTTTCCCGCACTGCACTCTGGCATAAACTGGCCCTTAAGCTGATTCTTGCTACACTTCAATATATCTTTAAATATCCTCTTTTCTGCAAGAATCTGAAAACTTCTTCTGTCACTTACTGATGTCTTCTTCCTTGGGGTGGACAGCATTGGTGGTCTCATAGGGGGGATTTACTAACTCTGGAAGCATGCAAAATCTGGTGCATATCTACATAAAAAACAAGCAGCTTCCAGATTTTATTGTCAAAGATAAAATGAACAAGCCAAAGTTAGAAGCTGATTGACTACCATGCACAGCTGCACCAGATTCTGAGAGCTCCAGTTTTAGTAAATCTCCCCCATAGTGTCCATACCATTCTCATGGAAGACTCATACTCTTGTTTCCAGATCCCTGCATCTGAATTTTCCCTCTAGAAAGTGTTCACAAATGCAATTTTTTTCCTTCCTCCCAATGACATGTTTAACTTATTACATTCTGAACCTCTCTAGTTGAGAAACTATAAGTCCGAAGATACTTATGGGACCACTTTATTGGAAGAAAGAACCCCTTTCTTGTCTATATAAGAGTATTCATATACAGTATTGTATAATCAGATGTGGTTGCATTGTGACTAATACATATCAATTGGAGTGAGTTGGAAGGTCTCATTTTCATTCTCTGCCTTCTAAGGTCCCTGTACATTTACTGCGTTACAATATATTCTCACTTAACCTTCCCTTCTCTGCACTCATTCCATAAAATAGGCTTGGTACTCTACCCTTCCTTGTTTGAAATTGAAGGTCTCCTTCAACCTCTCTCATTAGATTATTCTTGAGAGTGCTGTTATACCATGGCTCTTTCTTTCTTTGAAATTGAAGGCCTCCTTTCACCTCTCTCATTAAAATATTATTGAGAGGGCTGTTATAACGTGGATATGCCTTTCCCCAGTGTCAAGGGTTTTGGGTATGCTATGTCAATTCCCAGCTGTTAACTGGTTGGTCTTTGATTGGGACATATTTTGTTTACCCAACATTCCTAACCCCGAAGTTAACGGCTAGGTATCCTAGGCTTCAGCCTTTACCTTACAAACGTGTTGTTTGGCTGTTTATCTCAGTTTTATTCTACCTGTTTTTTTCTTATGGTGGTTGCTTGGTTGTCTTCCACATTTTTTGGGGGGTCTACTTTTTTTTTAAATAGCAGTCTTCCTTTGTTTGTTCCACCTGTTCTACCTTGGAACACTAGATTCTTTCTTGATGCCTTTCCAATCTCTTTATTTGTTCCCCTTTTTTTCCATTTGGCCTTATTTAGCCTTTGATTCCTTTGGATATTCTTCTAGTAAGATTTTCACATCTATTGTATTTCTTAGTAGATGTTGCCCACCCTTTAGTTGAGTTATTTTTGGACATCCCTTATGTCCAAGAATTCCAACATTTCTGTGTCCCTCGATGTCAAATAAAGAAAAAAATGTTTTTATAATTACTAAAAAATTATTTTCTTGAAGTCCATGGGGATACAGCTCCTGCTCCTCTATCTTTTTGGCCTTATTTATAGCTTATATAAAAAGGTGTATCCCAAAGTTGATAAAATAAATTCTCTCAACCTCAAATAATACTCTAGCGCTGGTAGTGTATTATTTGAGGTTGAGAGAATTTATTTTATCAACTTTGGGATACACCTTTTTACATGATTTATTGTTTAATAGCAGCAGCTGGTGGTCTCTATTAAGACCGTATATATATATATAAATATATATGTTTTTTTTTTCTTTTGTGCGCTGGGTGAGTGGACTTCTTTGAGAATTTATTGATTCTACTCCTAATTTTACTTATTTATAGCTTACTTGCAAAACAGAACCATGACAGTTGGTTACATGGGGGATGGCTTATTTTGTTTGTTTGCCAGTGTCCAAACCTATTGAAGGCAGCAGTCATATGTCAATCCATATGTCAAAAAAATGACCACATTACTGCGTACCTCAAAGGACTTCAAGGTTAGGATTTTCCAATAAGAACAAACATTTTGCTTTTTTAATATTTGCCTGGGGTTCTGCCTTAGGCTGCAGGTAAGTATAATAACAAAATAATAAACAAGCAAAAAGTTGGGGGAGCAAACCCTGAACATGTATTTCTAAAGCTGGTGCAGCTATGGACCAAGTGACATGCATATTAAAAAAGAATATTGCACACATGCAAAAGAAATGACTATCAAATATGAAGACAATCCATAAATAAAAATGGGGATTTGGTCCCACCATATGGCAATATCGTGCTCAAGCCCACCACTACGTCAAAGAACCCCATTGTCAGCGGGTCCTACACTATCCATAAAAAAGGATGAATCCAGCCTCTCTAACCCTCGGAGACAACACTCCTTGCTGGGAGAGATGTGCTAATACACTACAAGGGACTTCTCCTATATCTACTTGATGGTGGACACTGATAGAGTACAGGTGTGTGGGGTGTGGGGGGGGGGGGTGTCCACCTTAAAGTAGATATAGGACAAGTCCCTTGTAGTGCATTAGCACATCTCTCCCAGCAAGGAGTGTTGTCTCCAAGGGTTAGAGAGTCTGGATTCATCCTTTTTTATGGATAGTGTAGGACCCACTGACAATGGGGTACTTTGACATAGTGGTGGGCTTGAGCACGATATGGCCATATGGTGGGACCAAATCCCCATTTTTATTTATGGATTGTCTTCATATTTGATAGTCATTTCTTTTGCATGTGTGCGCTATTCTTTTTTAATATAATAACAACATGTTTTTTTTTTTTTTTTTTTGAGAATTTTCAGTTAAGTATGCAAAATAAAGGTTGAGGCTTGCCTCCTCCATGTCCTTGTGCTACATTTTACGTTATTTCCTCAGCCTCTCAGCTAGTTAACTACAATACTATATTCCACAATGTAATTTTTCAAATGCCCAAAATTCTGTGCCTGTATGTTTGTGATCTATAGCATTCCTTGTTGAATGTCACCAGCACTTAGCTTGTTTTATCCCAGCTATCCACAAGAGGGAGGCAGCCAGTTATCAGATATGTACACAAAGCTCTGTCTGTCTAACGTTCTGTATAAATGACAAACATCAATCCTTGTGGATTATTCCCTCTGTAGAGAGAAAATCCATTATGAAAAAAAAAAATCAGAGGAAAAGTCCATGCTATAATCACCATCTCTCTGTGCTCAAATAAAGACAGCCATAGCTGGCCTGAGCTATTTGTCACCTGTGAAATCACGCAGAGAACCATTCTGCTTTGGCATTTTCAGATGCATTTTAATTCTATATACTCTTCTAACATGGTAGGAATGCTTTTAGTAAACCCTTTTGACTTTAAACTAAGGCAACTGCTCCATCTATATTTTACCTTCTTCTTTCTCGTCTCTGTTTTGAAAAGCTGCTTAGCCATTCTGGATTCTTTAGAACAAATAGACAGATTCTCTTGAAAGCCTCATACCCCATCCACTGCCACTCATATTTCCTGCACTACCTCTGTTGCTTAGTTCCTCTGTTAGTGACCTCTGTAATGCTCTATGCTTCTGCTTGTGACATATTGCCCTTCCTCCAATGGTGCAATGCTCAGACCTGAGCGGACAATTGCAAAGCTTGAACACTTTTAGATACTGAAAGGGAGAAAATCATTAACTCTTTGTAAGCTCCGGCACTGTCTACGAGCTTACATAGGGTTAAGGCTCATGTCTTTGGCAGACGAACAGAGTGACAGGAGAACACAGGGAAGGAATCAGTGGGAGGACGGGGGTTAAGCTGTCACTTTGCTCTGAATGGTCTGAATTATATTGATGGTGTCATCAGGGGCTGGAGGTCTAAGTAAAGAAAGTGCTGGATAGTGATTGCTTGTGCCTTCATGTCATGGTCTTACCTTCTTGCTGTTCTCCTTCGTTTGACATGTGCTGGCGGCCATCTTGGTTTCTGGGTTTCTTGTAGCCTCCCACCCTGCGGCTCCTCCTTCCCACTGGGAGGAGCTGGATACCTAGCTCATATATATAGGAGGTCTGTGGCTTCTGTTCCCTGCTTGGTCCTCCTGTGTTCACATGCTACTAAGACTGCTGCTACTTCTGGTTCCTGTTCCTGGCTTCGTCTGACTACCCTGCTGGTTCCTGATCCTGGCTTCGTCTGACTACCCTGCTGGTTCCTGATCCTGGCTTCGTCTGACTACCCTGCTGGTTCCTGATCCCTGGCTTCGCAAAGACTCTGCATCGGTTTCGCCATCCGTTTGGACTTTTGCTTTATAGCTTGTTTTTCAATAAAGCTTTCTTATTTTCACTTATCTGTTGTTGTACGTCTGGTTCATTGTTCCGTAACATTAGGACCAAGCCATGAATTCTGACGGTACAGGGCCATCCTCGCTACCCACGCTGGTTGCCAGACTTGATCAGCAGGATCACCTGTTGGGTCGGTTCGCCGTGGTGTTGCAAACCCTGCTTGAATGCACGGTACCCCAGGCCACGAATTCTGACGGTGCAGGGCCATCCTCACTACCCACGCTGGTTGCCAGACTTGATCAGCAGGATCACCTGTTGGGTCAGTTCGCCGTGGCGTTGCAAACCCTGCTTGAACGCACGGTTCATTTCGCTCCCGTTGCCGATGGGTCGGTTGTCGCTCCTGGGTCCGCTCCTACTGCCGCTCCGGTTGTTGCGCCAGAGTCTACCCCGACACCTGTTGTTGCGCCTGCGGTGTTTCGGGGTATGTCCGGTTCTGCCCCCCTTCCACAGCGCTTTGGGGGAGAGCCAACTCAGTGCCGAGGTTTCCTTAACCAGGTGGGCATTTATTTCGAGTTGCTGCCACATGCCTTTCCTACTGAGAGATCAAAGGTGGGCTTCTTAATCTCGCTGCTCTCGGACAAGGCCTTGGCCTGGGCCAGCCCTTTATGGGAGAACAACAATCCGGTGGTTGCCGAGTTTTCCGGTTTTGTTGCTTCTCTTCGGTAGGTATTCGATGTGCCGGCTCGTGCTGCCTCTGCTGCGAAGCTCCTTATGTCCATCAGACAGGGTTCACGATCCGTAGCTGAATACGCCATTGAGTTTCGTACCCTGGCAGCAGAGGTGGGCTGGAATAATGAGGCTCTGGTCGCTGCTTTCTCTCATGGTCTCTCGGATGCCTTGAAGGATGAGGTTGCAGCCAAGGACCTACCAGTGGAGCTCGAGTCTCTTATTTCTTTCCTGATTTTGATTGACACCAGACTCAGGGAGAGACCTTCCTTTAAGGAGAGTCTGCGGAGGCCTCCTAACAGATTGGCGCCTACCTTTGCTGTCCCACCCGTGCCTCCCTCTCCTCCCACGCCTCCTGGGGATGACTTGTCTGGGGGTGAACCCATGCAGCTGGGGTTTGCTCGCCTGTCCGAGGGGGAGAGGGTACTCCGGAGACGCGAGGGCCGATGCATGTACTGTGGTCTCGGTGGGCATTTTCGGTTGGCATGTCCGAACCGTCCAGGGAAACGCTTGCACCTGAGATCCTGTCGGGGGCAGATCTTGGGTGGAGTCTCCTCGTCCCCGGTTTCCCGTGTTGACAAACCACTGATCACTGTTGTCCTTTCCTGGGTCGGGGGCTCGGTGACGACCCAGGCGTTGGTGGACTCTGGTGCTGGTGGTTTGTTCATTGATAGTGTGTTCGCTGCCGCCAATTCTATTCCTCTGCAGGCTCGAGGTTCTCCTCTGGCTCTTGAGGCGATAGACGGCAGACCCCTTCTGCCGCCACACGTGACTCATGAGACCCTTCCAGTGGGGTTAGCCATTGGTGCCGTCCACAGAGAGTCGGTCTGCTTCCAGGTTATTTCGTCTCCACACTACTCGGTGGTCTTGGGGTACCCCTGGCTCCAGAAGCATAATCCGATTTTCGATTGGAGATCGGCCGAGATCCTCTCGTGGTCACCGCAGTGTGGGGCTAGTTGCATCCATGGGCCTGTCAAGTTGCTGTGTACTTCCTCGGACTCTCTGTTGCCCCCTGAATACGAGGAGTACCGGGATGTATTCGATAAGGTGCGCGCGGTTGCCCTACCTCCGCATCGCCCATACGATTGTGCCATCGAGTTACAATCTGGTGCCGTTCCTCCTCGTGGCAAAGTCTATCCACTGTCGGTAGCGGAGAATGAGGCCATGGAGGAGTACGTGAGGGAGGCGCTTTCACGTGGACACATTCGCAAATCCTCGTCCCCGGCAGGGGCTGGATTTTTCTTTGTGAAAAAGAAGGGCGGTGAGTTGAGGCCTTGCATCGATTACAGGGGTCTCAATCGCATCACGATCAAGAACGCTTACCCGATACCCTTGATTTCCGAGCTGTTCGATCGCCTTAAAGGGGCCACGGTCTTTACCAAACTCGACCTGAGGGCGGCATATAACCTCGTAAGGATCAAGGCGGGCGATGAGTGGAAGACCGCGTTTAACACCAGGACCGGTCATTATGAATCCTTGGTTATGCCCTTTGGGCTGTGCAATGCGCCCGCAGTCTTTCAGGAATTCATCAACGATGTTTTCCGTGACCTGTTGCAGCAGTGTGTGGTGGTCTACCTGGATGACATCTTGGTATATTCTGAGTCCATGGAGACCCACATTCTGGATGTCAAACGAGTGTTGCAACGGTTACGAGAGAACAAGCTGTTCGGTAAGCTTGAGAAATGCGAATTTCACCGATCCCAGGTAACCTTCTTAGGTTACATCATTTCCGCTGAGGGGTTCTCCATGGATCCTGAGAAGGTTTCGGCTGTCTTACAGTGGCCCCAGCCCAGTGGTCTTCGCTCCCTGCAGCGCTTTTTGGGCTTCGCCAATTATTATCGGAAGTTCATCAGGGACTTTTCCATGCTAGCCAAGCCTCTCACGGATCTGACCAGGAAGGGCAGTAATTCCCAGGTCTGGCCGCCCGAGGCCATCCGAGCTTTTGAGGCTCTAAAGTCCGCCTTTGTGTCGGCTCCGATTCTGTCGCATCCCAACCCTGGGTTGCCCTTTGTCCTCGAGGTGGACGCGTCTGAGACGGGAGTAGGCGCCCTTCTGTCTCAGCGTAGAACACCAGAGGGTCCTCTGCTTCCTTGTGGGTTTTACTCCCGGAAACTGTCTTCCGCGGAGTGCAACTACCAGATTGGTGACAGGGAGTTATTGGCCATCGTGCAGGCTCTTAAAGAATGGAGGCACTTGCTCGAGGGTTCAGTGGTTCCGGTCCTCATCCTGACGGACCACAAGAATCTGACCTACCTCTCTGAGGCCAAGAGATTGACACCACGTCAGGCCAGATGGGCTCTGTTCTTGTCACGTTTTAATTACGTGGTCTCCTACCTACCCGGTTCCAAGAACATCAGGGCTGATGCCTTATCACGGCAGTACTCCGACCTGTCCAGGGAGGAGTCGATTCCGACTTCGGTCATACCTCCGAATCAGATCCTGGCTGCCATTCGCACCAGCCTGACCTCTCCCCTGGGTGAGCAGATTTTGGCGGCTCAATCTGGTGCTCCCTCTGGGAGACCCAACGGCAGATGTTTTGTGCCTGAGGAGTTGCGCACTCGGTTGTTGCGAACCTACCATAACTCCAAGACCGCGGGGCATCCTGGAAAGAATCAGCTGTCCTGGGCTGTTTCACGTCTGTTCTGGTGGCCTTCCCTACGTTCCGACATCGCCGCATATGTAGCGGCATGCTCCGTTTGTGCCCAGAGTAAGTCCCCTCGGCACCTTCCGTTGGGCCTTCTGCAACCCTTAGCCACCGGAGAGCGCCCATGGTCACACCTGGGGATGGATTTCATTGTGGACCTCCCTGCATCCCGAGGCCATACGGTCATTCTCATGATTGTGGATCGGTTTTCCAAAATGTGTCACTGTGTTCCTCTCAAGAAGTTACCCTCTGCACAGGAGTTGGCCACGATTTTTGCCAGGGAGGTCTTCCGGTTGCACGGTTTGCCCAAGGAGATTGTGTCGGATCGGGGGAGTCAGTTTGTGTCCAGGTTCTGGCGCGCCTTTTGCTCCCAGTTGGGGATTCATCTCTCCTTCTCCTCGGCCTACCACCCTCAGTCCAATGGGGCCCCAGAACGTTCCAATCAGGCCTTGGAGCAATTCCTTCGTTGCTATGTCTCCGATCACCAAGACAATTGGGTTGACCTCCTGCCTTGGGCTGAGTTTGCCAGGAACACGGCGGTGAACTCTTCCTCTGGGACGTCTCCCTTCATGGCCAACTATGGGTTCCAACCTGCCGTGTTACCGGAGGTATTCTCTCCCCAGGATATTCCGGCTGTGGAGGATCACCTTTCCGTCCTACGTGCTTCTTGGGTACAGATCCAGAAGTCCCTTGAGGTCTCTGCGCAGCGCCAGAGACTCCAGGCTGATCGCAGACGAGCGCCTGCTCCTTCCTACCAGGTCGGAGACCGTGTATGGTTGTCCACCCGCAACCTCAACCTTCGAGTGCCCACTCCCAAGCTGGCGCCTCGCTTTGTTGGTCCCTTCCGGGTGCTTCGCAGGGTAAACCCGGTAGCCTATGCCCTTGCGCTTCCTCCTGGCATGCGGATCTCCAACGTGTTTCATGTCTCCCTGTTGAAGCCTCTGGTGTGTAATCGTTTCACTTCCTCGGTTCCTCGGCCTCGTCCGGTCCGAGTGGGCAATCGTGAGGAGTATGAGGTGAGCAATATCCTGGACTCACGCCTGGTCCGCGGTCGGGTGCAGTTTTTGGTTCATTGGCGTGGTTATGGTCCAGAGGAGCGTTCCTGGGTTCCCTCCGCAGATGTCCATGCTCCTGCCTTGCTCTGAGCCTTCCACGCACGCTTCCCTCAGAAACCGTTCTTTACTCCGCGGAGAAGGGGCCCTTGAGGGGGAGGTACTGTCATGGTCTTACCTTCTTGCTGTTCTCCTTCGTTTGACATGTGCTGGCGGCCATCTTGGTTTCTGGGTTTCTTGTAGCCTCCCACCCTGCGGCTCCTCCTTCCCACTGGGAGGAGCTGGATACCTAGCTCATATATATAGGAGGTCTGTGGCTTCTGTTCCCTGCTTGGTCC